>NC_068440.1:13652744-14319411 GCF_023373465.1 Oncorhynchus keta
TGGAGGCCACGGAAGGAGTGTTGTATGGCGTTGAAGCTCGTTTGGAGGTTAGATAGTACAGTGTCCAAGGAAGGACTGGAAGTATACAGAATCGTGTCGTCTGCGTAGAGGTGGATCAGGGAAGCGCCCGCAGCAAGAGCAACATCATTGATATGTTTGTGTTTTTCCTTGTAACCAGGAATCGGGAGGATAGTTTTTTTTATGGTCAGATTTGCCAAATGGAATGTGAGGGAAAGCTTTGTATGTGCATAATCCCCCAACAGGTTTGCTTCTGACATGTTAACAGCCAACTACTGTTAAACATGACATTTTCTCCTCTGTAGTGGTTATCTGTATAATATTAGTCACTCATGTCCACTTTTTTTGTATTTTTGTTGTCCTAGGGCCAGTCAAGGTGGAAGTTTGAATTGATCATGACATCCTTTGACCTGTGGGGGAGCAGTGAACTATTCTCCTCTGGAGTATGGTCCCTGAGAAACCTGATCCACAGGGTACAACTGTCTGTCTTTTTCTGTGTCTGAAAATGTTGTAGTGCGCAGAGGGTTGGGCGACATTACTATAGCATGGTCTATTGATGATGATGATTGATAACCATCGTCGATGGTGACAGACGGTAGTTTAGCCTATTTGAACTTGACTAGTGCCCGCAGTAAAGAAGAAACGAGTCTCATCGCATTTCATGGCAGCACCCAAGTGATATTCAGAGTAATTTGCCTATTTGCTATAGTCTATTTCAAGAGACTTAGCGGAGAATTCCACCAAAGCAACGCTAAATAGCCAGTCAGAGAATCTTGTTTCTCTCTGTCAGATGCATGGGGTGTAGGCTTGTTTAAATTAAAAAAATGTTTTGCCTATATTCCATTCACTCTCCGTTCAGTATATGAATGACTGAGGGCTACACTTCATCATTTTATCCATGGCTTTCTCTCGATCAAACAATAAATGGAAGTTGCATCTTTTATTTCAATAGCCCCAACATCTAAGGTAGCCAGGGGACTAATAATGAGAGAGAACAAATAATATCAACAGCCTATAGAAAATGACAAGTTTAAGCTTATTAAGAAAGAAATTATGTTAAAAATCACATGGCCAATAACCTGTCCACATTCCTTCTATGGAGATTGACATCGCCCAACCCTAGTGAACAGTATGAGTTCTCACTGTATCCCTCTCTTACTTTAACCCCTCTAGATGCCGACCACCCCTCCCTCCTCCCTCGACGCCCACCCACCAGCTTTCCCGCCCTTTTCCTTTACCACACCACCCGCCCCCCCCTGTTCCCCGTACCCCTCCCCACCATGCTCTCCATGGCCTGGGGTGAAGGGGATTGGAGGGTCCGGAGGGGTGACCCTGCGTTCTCCAGCCACTCGTCACCTCACACACCTGGACCCCTGGAGGAGGCATAGCTGGGAGCCCGGGGCTGTGGTGACAGTGCAGCAGCAGGGGATGGAGCCCAGCGACAACCACAGGTAGGGGGTGCTCTAAACATACAATTCTATTTGGGAATCCTTATGTTTACATTTTAGCCATTTACAGTACAATCTTTCTTTACAATCTATTATACATAAGCAATGGAAATGCTTTACTGTCACAGTACCCAGTCCCACCACATAATTACATTATAGTAAGTTAAAAGACACTCTTATTCACACCCTCTTAAATCACATGTTGACACCCAAATCTACAGTCAAATCTATCAACATCCACTACAGACCCGGGTTCGATCCCATGCTGTGTCACAGCCGGTCATGATCGGGGGACTCAATTGGCGTACAATTGGCCCAGCGTTGTCCGGGTTAGGGGAGGGTTTGGTCAGTCGGGATTTCCTTGTCCCATCGCGCTTTAGCGACTCCTTGTGGCAGGCCGGGTGCCTGTAATCTGACTTTGGTTGCCAGCTGGGCGGTGTTTCCTCTGTCACATTGATGTGGCTGGCTTACGGTTGAAGCAAGCAGTGTGTCAAGAAGCAGTGAGGCTAAGCAGGGTCTTTTCGGAGGATGCATGGCTCTCGACCTTCACCTCTCCTGAGTCCGTAGGGGAGTTTCAGCGATGGGACAAGACTGTAACCACCAATTAGATATCACGAAAAAAAATATATCTATAATTCTATCAACATCATGATTTATTTGAAAGCCATATTCACGTGAATTTCAAGCAGTCCCTCCAGGGATTATTTTATGACATTTGAGGGTAAAAATGCTTGATTTTGCTGCATCAATTTGGACTTTTTCCATGGCGATATACAATGATTGTATCAAAGGCGTTGTGAAAATGCGCTGACAAGAGGGGAAATGTATTGACGTGTGGCGATTCACTGGCTTGATTGAACCATATTATGCGGTGCAGTGATTGCAGTGTATGATTGCGGAATACTGGAGGGACTGCTCAATGCTCACTGATAGTTAACCCCCTACTCACTGTCAGAAATAGCACATTTCTGTGGGCGGTAGGTACAAGGTCAATCATTATGTGGCACAAACCTTGATGAAAGCTTGTTGATATGACTGGTAAAAATCGAAGGGTTGGTTAAACAGTGGTTTATCCCATAATGGCCCTCTCTTGGGAAGAGAATGAGCAGTGTTCAGTGTGTCCACAGTGTCCAGATTCACACACATATAAGCACATGTATTCAAACTCAAACTGGTACGGGCACCCTCCCTCTCTCTGACACACACACACCACCCTGAGAGTGGCCATTGTACTGGCACTGTCATCCTTGGACATCTCTCCCCCTCCTCTCAAACACACACACACACACACACACACACACACACACACACACACACACACACACACACACACACACACACACACACACACACACACACACACACACACACACACACACACACACACACACACACACACACACACACACACACACACACACACAGAGAACGACATGTCCAGTCAGACAGTGTTACAACTGTGGGACAGTGTCAGTCAACCCTCATTGCCTTGATACGTACCAGGAGTTATGGAAACAACCTCTCATCTGCAACTATAGTGAGTGGTAACTAGTGAATGGGAGTGTGTATGTGTGTGGATACATTCTTTACAGAAGAGGTAGAAGTGTAGGGGTCAAAGTTGGTTGGAAACATTTTCCCTTTCTCTCTGATCCCTCTTTTATTCTACTAATATTGTTGCAGGGGTTGTATTTTATGCAGAAGTGTTGGTATGTATCTATGGAGGATTTTGGTATTTATATGTGTAAACTGACAATGCCTGTCTAAGGGATAAATAAAGTTAAATTTAACTGATTCTTCTCTTAGTGTGAGTCTGGAGAACCTGGATCCGGAGGAGATGGAGAAGGTTCTGGGAGCGGCGCTGGGCATCCGGCGAGTGGGCAGGAACCCCATCACTCAGGAGGGCTCCTTGTTTTCCCTCACGGAGGAGGAGGCAGGGTCCGACCTGCAGCACTACTCCGTATTGGAGGTGAGCCTGTGAATCAGCGAGCCCGGGTTGTGGGATTGGACTAGCAGACTTTTATTCAGTCTGAATGAAGATGCATGTTTTGAGAAAACCATAGAGACTTTCAATGCTATGAAAGTTGTGGAATGAGCTATGTTCCGGGTAGCCTCAGAGAATAATATTGACATAAACTCTGATTCGGTGAGTGAGTTTATACGGAAGAGTATAGGATATGTTTTACCCACTGTGACTAAATTAAAACCTACACTAACCAGAAACCATGGCTAGATGGCAGCATTCGCGCAAAACTCGAAGCATGAACCACCGCATTTAACCATGGAAAGGTGACTGGGAATATGCCCGAATATAAACAGTGTAGTTATTCCCTCCGCAAGGCAATCAAACAAGCAAAATGTCAGTATAGAGACAAAGTGGAGTCGCAATTCAACGGCTCAGACACGAGACGTATGTGGCAATCATGGACTACAAAAGGAAAACCAGCCATGTCATGGACACCGTCTTGCTTCCAGACAAACTATACACCTTTGCGTGCTTAGGATAATACAGTGCCACCGACGTGGCCTGCTTCCAAGGACTGTGGGCTCTCCTTCTCCGTGGCCAACGTGAGTCATTTAAACGTGTTAACCCTCGCAAGGCTGCTGACCCAGACGGTATCCCTTGCCACGTCCGCAGAGCATGAACAGACCAGCTGGCTGGTGTGTTTACGGACATATTCATTCTCTCCCTATCCCAGTCTGCTGTGTCATCATGAAGTGCTTTGAGAGACAAGTCAAGGATCATATCACCTCCACCTTACCTGTCACCTTAGACCCGCTTCAATTTGCTTACTACCCCAATAGGTCCACAGATGATGCAATCGCCATCACACTGCCCTATCCCATCTGGACAAGAGGAATACCTATGTAAGAATGCTGTTCATTGACACTAGCTCAGCATTCAACACCATAGTACCCTCCAAGCTCATCATTAAGCTTGAGGCCCTGGGTCTCAACCACACCCTGTGCAATTGGGTCCTGGAATTCCTGACGGGTTGCCCCCAGCACCTCTTCAACCTTGGGAAGCTGAAGAAATGTGGCTTGTCACCTAAAACCCTCACAAACTTTTAGATGCACAATTGAGAGCATCCTGTCGGGCTGTATCACTGCCTGGTACGACAACTGCCCCGCCCACAACCACAGGGCTCTCCAGAGGGTGGTGCGGTCTGCACAATTTCTCCCCGGGGGAAAAATACCTGCCCTCCAGGACACCTAAGGCACCCGATGTCACAGGAAGGCCAAAAAGATAATCAAGGACAACCACCCGAGCCACTGCCTGTTCACCCCGCTACCAACCAGACGGCAAGGTCAGTACAGGTGCATCAAAGCTGGGACCGCTTTTAAACCGCCATCACTAGCACAGAGAGGCTGCTGTCTACACACAGACTTGATATCATTGGAACACTAGTCACTTTAACCTCTTGCGACGAGCAATCCCGCATCCGGGATCCTATTTATAGCCTCAAGCTCATTACCATAACGCGACGCTAACTATTCATGAATATCGCAAATGAAATAAATATATTTGCTCTCAAGCTTAGCCTTTTGTTAAACAACACTGTCATCTCAGATTTTCAAAATATGCTTTTGAACCATAGCTAAACAAGCATTTGTGTAAGAGTATTGATAGCTAGCATAGCATTAAGCCTAGAATTCAGCAGGCAACATTTTCACAAAAACAAGAAAGCATTCAAATAAAATCATTTACCTTTGAAGAACTTCAGATGTTTTCAACGAGGAGACTCTCAGTTAGATAGCAAATGTTCAGTTTTTCCAAAAAGATTATTTGTGTAGGAGAAAATACGAAAATTAAGTCATTACAACGCAAACTTTTTTCCAAATTAACTTCATAATATCGATAGAAACATGGCAAACGTTTAGAATCAATCCTCAAGGTGTTTTTCACATATCTATCGATGATAAATCATTCGTGGCAGTTGACTTTCTCCTCTGAAGAAAATGGAAACGCGCATGGAGCTGGAGATTACGCAATAATTTCGACAGAGGATACCGGGCGGACACCTGGTAAATGTAGTCTCTTATGGTCAATCTTCCAATGATATGCCTACAAATACGTCACAATGCTGCAAACACCTTGGGGAAACGACAGAAAGTGCAGGCTCATTCCTGGCGCATTCACAGCCATATAAGGAGACATTGGAACACAGCGCATTCAAAATCTGGACCATTTCCTGTATGAAATTTCATCTTGGTTTCGCCTGTAGCATTAGTTCTGGGGCACTCAGAGATAATATCTTTGCAGCTTTGGAAACGTCAGAGTTTTTTCTTTCCAAAGCTGTCAATTACATGCATAGTCGAGCATCTTTTCGTGACAAAATATCTTGTTTAAAACGGGAACGTTTTTTATCCAAAATTTAAAAGAGCTCCCCCTATCTCGAAGAAGTTAATAATGCCACTTTAATTATGTTCACATATCTTGCATAGGCATCTCATATCTATACTGTATTCTATACCGCTCTTTCATTGCTCATCCATATATTTAGATATTCTTATTCCATTCCTTTACTTAGATTTGTGTGTTTTAGGTATTTGTTGTGGAATTGTTAGATATTGCTGCACTGATGGAACAAGAAGCACAAGCATTTCGCTACACTCGCAATAACATCTGCTAACCATGTGTATGTGACCAATAACATTTGATTTGGTGTAGTGTAGCTAAGGTTCGTCAATGGTGAACCTTGAGATGAATAGTAAGTAACGTAAATGCTGTCAACGTTAATTTAGCGTGATCGGTGCTTAAACACTATTTACTTAATAAAAAGGTGAGTAAATGCTGTTTACGTGCATTCACCCTCCACTAAAACCCGAAGTATAACTTCTTGTTGGGTCACAGGAGCAGTTCAATGCTAATCGCTAATGTTGTGTAATATGTGCTTAATTAAAATAGGAACAGTCCAACCAGCTGCAGGGCTGCAGTGCGTCGGCCCCAACCCTCAGTGTGGTTCGTCGCAGCAACCCTCCCAGCACGGGCCCCCGACCAGGCTCCAACTGCTACGGTAAGCCTACGCTACATGCCTGGATCGTGTTCATTACGCACCAAACGGACTGAAAACGGACTGAAACGGGGAGGGACTACCTGGAACTGTCCAATAAGAAACACCGATTTGTTTCCTGTTCCAAAATGGTTTCTGTTGTGTGCCTTAATGAACACAACCCGGGGTCAGACAAGTTCAAATGGTTGAAGGTGTCACATAGGCTGCAAGTGATTCTATTCTGTATCCCTACACCCTAAAGTGTACCCTTCGTTTCTCCCAGATTTCTTACACCCGTCCATTCCTTTTAAATTCAGCACATGAAGAGGAGACTTAGTGGAGAAGGGTAGAGAACTGGACTGCAGCCAAGGAATGTTACTTGAAGTTCTAAAGTAGATGGTTTAACTGTTTGCTGGGCAGAATGTATCCTTGTAGCCTTCTCTAGATGTTAGTAAGTCGATAAACTCCTTACTCTTCCAAAACACTCCTCCGACTGCAAAACGTCTTTCTTGCCTTTTTTATGCGGTCTGTATAGTATCTAGACACACGCACACTTTGTCAGTCTTTGTTGTGAATCGGGCTCAAGTTGGACAGTACGCCAGTGTCAGTCAATAGCTGTGTGTGCGTGCATGCGTTTGATAGAGTGAAAGTACATGTGTTTGTGTGTAAATGCCCTGTCTCATTGTGCCTTCTTGTTTTGTTTACAATGGTTGGATCATTTTTGTACATTTATATGTGGGTGTATTTAATTATCATAATTGGGTTTTGTAATTTGCACTAAATGCATGCTTGTTTTTGTTTGTCAATGATTGTCAGTTTCTGCATGTATGTTTGTCAGGTTTTTACTCAGTATCTGAGTGTCTGTTTTTCACTGTTTATGTGTACAGTATGTTTCTCAGTTGGTGTGTGTCTTTTTTTTTGTTTTTCAGTACATGTGTATGTCTTTATTTCTTAAGGGTTTGTGTTTGTCAATGTGTGTCAGTGTTTCTCTGAGGGTTTTTGTGTGTGTGTGCCTCCATCTCTGTGTGTGTGCCTCCATCTGTGTGTGTGTGCCTCCATCTCTGTGTGTGTGTGCAGCAATGCGGAAGCGCTCTTCCTGTGTTTGTTCTGTCTGGGCTCTGGTCCTGTTATCCCCAGTACCAGCTTCATAGCAGAGCCTCCATTTCTACTGCTACCTCTCCCATCTCTATTCTCTCGCTCTCTACTAGTCTCCTCCACTTCAATTCCTCCATTTTAACACACTGCTTGGATGACCAACTGTTTTACTGTAATTTCTTCTATCATTCTCTCCCTATCCCTCTCGTCTAATCTGTGTTATCAAACTCAGTTGCCTATAGGCTACTGTCTGTGTCTCTTTCACTCTCATAACTTACTATTTGTGCTTGGCTAGTTTATTCTTGGTTATAAATAGCAGTGAAGCCCTTGAATGAGCATCAGGTGAATGGGACATTTACCTACTTTCTTTATTTATATTTTAAATATTTTTTTATTTCTGCCTTGTTCTTTGCATACTGGTTATTGAGTTGTAAGCTGTGGAGAGTGTTTAGGAAGGTGTCAGTGTGAGTGTCTTTTGATCTGTGTGTTCCAGAGACTTTACCCTACAGTCAAATTGGAGGATCCACACAGAGGTGAGTTGCCTTTCTCCCCGTTTTCCCTTTCATGCAAGGAGGTCGCCATTTTGGATCTGTTTCCTTTAGCAAACAGCCATAACCATGCTAGACCTGTTTGTCTCTCGTACCGCAGTCTCAATTCTGGCTGTGTTTCCTGTTATCATGGAAGGCATGGTGCATTTTATAGTTGCATGTCCCATGTTGTTATTAAATGACCTGGCACTCCATTCTTTCTCTACCTCTCCATTTGTCTCACTTCCTCTCTTCTCTTTTATCATTCCCTTTACTGTCCTGCTCCTTCCTCTAATCATCTATCTAAAACTTTCATGTCTTCTGTTCCTCTTTCCTCTCTGTAATTCTTCCCTTTCTTGTCATCCTCACGTCCTCTCTTACAAACTTTCATGTCATCTCTCTTTTTTCTTTGTCAAACTTTCCTGTCCTTTCCCCTCTTTATCTTTTAATGTTCTCCTCTCCCTCAGTGTGGATAGGGACCTGGGTCTTCTGCTCTGGGGGAGAGAGGGAAGCTGGACGGAGGTCACGAGAGACGAGGCCCAGGAGGAGGTGACAGGCGGCCCTTTTGTGCGCACCTTCAGTTTCCTACGCAAGATGGCCGGCAACCGCAAGGTAGGAGAGGCCTGCTCTCTGCAGTAGAGTAAATCATATTTTATCGACAGCGACGGGTATGAATGAAGGGCAGACTGATAGAGGAGAAACTATGTAGAAGATTGGGATTTCATCCCTCGAAAAACACGGGATGGCATGTGCCAAATGCGGTGGCCTTAACTGACCGACCAACCCACAGCACACGAGATCTAAGACTCATTATATATCTACGGTCTCTTCTCAATAGGGTAATATCATTATGACAACGACACTGCGTGGTGTTGCTGATCATATTGAACGGCGGCCAGAAAGATTTTACCTTTTGAACAAGGTGTGTTGACTCATGATTAAAATGGAATGGAGAATAATAAACATGTCAAAAGTCTGAATATATTTAAGTTTTTTGCCTTTAGTCAATAGCTAGTGATAACGGAATCATTTTGTCTCCTAACTAGCCATAAGTTGTCATCACTCTCCTGTGACGATCTGAAGGATCATGTTACAGCGGGTCCTCTCTACAGCGTTCTCGTAGAGGGGGAGAGCGGGAAGTCGGCTGTTTTATGGTGGTCATAAAACATACGGCCTCTATGCTCTGTAGTGTTTGAGTTTGGAATGCAAACTGTGGAACACAGAGAGACGCTTGGACATCAAACGTTTTGAATAATTAAACAATATTTATATTTTTGAGAATGTGGGAGTGGTCTGTGGACACTTAAGGGACAGTCATGACGAGTGTGTTTCATTTGGTGATCTCATGAAGGACAGGAAACAGTCATTACTGTGTCTTTGGTTGTGTACACTTAATTATGGGGTTTACATCTAGATATTGTGAAACGTATATGATTAAACATGGAACTATTTGTGAAAAGATGTAATGTGATGTTAACCTTTTAATGAGAAAATATGTGTTTTCATATAAAGTTAACCAAGTCAGTGGCCACGGCCAAGTGAGCATAGACATTGCGTCGGCGTCATGGACTGCACTTTTCTCAGTGAGTATAAAACCCACTCTTCCTGAAATTTACATTAGACTAGAAAACATGGAGCTGACGCTACATGTTGAAATGGACACCAGACAGCGTGTAGTGTTGGCTACACGGCTGGAAACGGTTCAACTCTAAGACTATCGATCACTACAGAATAAGAGCAAATACTAGACGTAGAATTACTAGTCTGCAGCTGGAAATTTCGTAAATCTAGTATGAGAATACCGACAACCGCAGAAGCAACTATCCTATGGAACAACCATTTGTACGCCTGACATATCCATTACAACAGACACTATCCAGAGCCGCTGAGAAAGCCACAACCACGAAAGAAATTGTGACTTCTGGGGAAGTTAACCAGAGACTCTCTGATGAACTGACTCTCCAGCAGACGGACCGGCGATTCCAACAGAGAAGACAACAACGACATAAGGGCGTAAATAAATACATTGCAATTATTTTTGAATGAGCGGCCGTTCATGTGCAAAGGATTAGCATTTCAATTAATATAATTATCAACTGTGTGTAGTGAATCCATTTTGTCTTTCCCGCTCTTTATCCGTCCCCACTCCTTTCCATTGTCTACCAAGCAGTCATAGTGGTTTAGCCCACTAGGGACTTATCGATGCATTGTGTTAGTAATCAATAACTGTATTGTTTGTTTATGTATTTCTGTGATTTTAGTTAGTTAGTAAATAAATAATTCAGCCAGTTTGTATATAGCTGATTCATTAGGGAGACTAGGATTCTTGCAGATATCCAAGGGTTTGCAACATTCAGATGAGAATGACTAATCGATAAGATATGAAAATATCTGAACAGTCAATTCGGGAATTAGAGACTATAAACATTTTCCCGTGGTGCCCCAACTTCCGAGTTAAAGTTTACATGATTAGTTTAATCACATAATAAGTACAGAGAATTGATTTGGCCTGAATGCCATGCATTATGTCCGGAGGAAACCTGGCATCATCCCTACGGCGAAGCATGGTGGTGAATGTTTTTCTATGCAGGCTCTGGGACTAGTCAGGATCGAGGGAAAGATGAACGGAGCAAAGTACAGAGAGATCTTTGATGAAAACCTGCTGCAGAGAGCTCAGGACGTCAAACTGGGGTGAGAGTTCGTCTTCCAACAGGACAACGACCCTAAGCACACAGCCAAGATAATGCAGGAGTGGCTTGAGGAGTGGCACAATTCTCTGAATGTCCTTGAGTGGCACAGCCAGAGCCTGGTCTTGAACCCGGTCTAACATCTCTGGAGAGACCTGAAAATTGCTGTCCTGCAACAATCCCCATCCAACTGTTTAGAGGATCTGCAGAGAAGAAAGGGAGAAACTCCCCAAATACAGGTGTGCCAAGCTTGTAGCTTCATACCCAAGAATACTCGAGGCTGTAATCACTGCCAAATGAGCTTCAACAAAATATTTATTTATTTATTTTTAACCTTCATTTAACTAGGCAAGTCAGTTAAGAACAAATTCTTATTTACAAGACCTACCGGGGAACAGTGGGTTAACTGCCTTGTTCAGGGGCAGAAAGACATTTTTTTTTATCTTGTCAGCTCAGGGATTCGATTCAAACCTTTCTGTTGCTGTCCCAACGCTCTAACCACTAGGCTACCTGCTGCCCCCCCAAAAAGTACTGAGTAAAAGGTCTGAATAGTTATGTAAATGTGATATTTCAGTTTAATACATTTGTAACAATTTTTAAAATCCTGTTTTTGCTTATTGGATATTGTGTGTAGATTTGAGGAAAAAAATACCATTTCAATCATTTTAGACTAAGGCCGTAACAAAATGTGGAAAAAGTCAAGGGGTCTAAATACTTTCCGACTGCTCTGTACTTATCACACAGGGTGGATACTCCTTGGACAGAGTGAATGCTTCTTGATTATTGCCTTCTGTTGGTTACAATGGACTTTGTCCATGGTCTTTATAACTATGTAGTATACTGTGAAATGGACTGGTCATTCACTTGCAATGACTGACTGCTTACAAGACCAGCAAAACATTACAATGGAAACATAAAAAAAAAAAGGTTTATGGATTGGCAAATCATTTCAAACGTCTTGTTTATTACACATGTTAAATTCCCTGAAATATCACTTGTACTTGACTATGTACTATTGGGAGAGTGTTTGTAACCGTTATGTCCAGCAGAGGGCAGAGTAAATAACTTTATTGCCTTGTGAGCTCAGTAGAGCTTTGCAGTCAGCTTTTCTCTCCCTTCCTCACAGTCAACCTTCCTGCAACTACAACACAACATGCATTGTCAGAATCTGGTTGAATTCTGTAACAACACAGAATACAATTATTAATAAAAGTCCCATGATGGTAGTTGACTGCCCATTACTGTGTATCACTTATTAACCATCATTTATTCACATTATTTCAGGCCTACTTTAATCAAATATTTCAGTTGATGTGTATATTACTTTTGTTTTACTTTGATTTTATTACCTCATCTCAGAGCTGCTGTCTGACCAAATCACTATTTTCGTAGTTCTTCAAAGTAAATAAGGCATACTTTTATGACTGCTGAATACCAACTATCAATCACTTAGGTCATGTATTTTCAGGTACAGATACCTCGAAGCAATAACTTTCTATCCCTCTAGATCAGTGGTTCCCAAACGTTTTATAGTCCCGTACTCCTTCGAACATTCAACCTCCAGCTGCGTACCCCCTCTAGCACCAGGGTCAGCGCACACTCAAATGTTCTTTGCCATTATTGTAAGCCTGCCCCACACACTATGAGATACATTTATTACACATAAGAATGAGTGTGAGTTTTTGTCACAACCTGGCTCATGGGAAGTGACAAAGAGCTCTTTGTCACAAAGAGGACCAGGGCACAAATAATTCTATCACTAATTTTTCTCTTTATTAAGCCATTTTACATATACATTTGTTAATAGAAAATTGTGAATAACTCACCACAGGTTAATGAGAAGGGTGTGTTTGAAAGGATGCACATAACTCTGCAATGTTGGGTTGTATTGGAAAGAGTATTAAATAATTTTCCACACACAGTCTGTGCCTGTATTTAGTTTTCATGCTAGTGGGACCGAGAATCCACTCTCACATAGGTACGTGGTTGTGAAGGGCGTCAATGTCTTTTTAACAGCGCAATTTTCCAAAGCAGGATAATCTGAGTGTAGCCCAATCCAGAAATCTGGCAGTGGCTTCTGATTTGTATTTAATTTTCACAGTACCGCTTGTTGCAATTTTGATGAGTCTCTTTTGTTCAGATATCGGTAAGTGGACTGGAGGCAGGGCATGAAAGGGATAATGACTCCGGTTGTGTAATTGCGCACCCAACTCACTCAGGTGCTTTGCTATATCACATTTTACATTGTCCGTCAGCTTGCGTTCATTGGCACACAAAAAAATCATACAATGATGGAAAGGCCTGTATTGTCCTTGTTAATGCAGACCGTGAAGAGCTCCAACTTCTTTATCGTAGCCTCAATTTTGTCCCGCACATTAAATATAGTTGCGGAGAGTCCCTGTAATCCTAGATTCAGATCATTCAGGCGAGGATAAAACATCACTTAGATAGGCCAGTCATGTGAGAAACTTGTCATCATACAAGCGGTCAGACAAGTGAAAATTATGGTCAGCAAAAACTTTAAGCTCGTCTCTCAATTAACAAATGTGTCAATACTTTCCCCCTTGATTACCAGCACATTTCTGTATGTTGTATAAGCATTACATGGTCGCTACCCATGTCATTGCATAGTGTAGAAAATACACAAGAGTTCAGGGGCCTTGCTCTAACAATGTTTTAACAATTTTCACTGTAGTGTCAAACGTCTTTCAAGGTGTCAGGCATTACCTTGGCAGCAAGAGCCTCTCGGTGGATGCTGCAGTATACCCGAGTGACATCGGGAGCAACTTCTTGCACGTGTGTTACCACTCCACTAAATCTCACTGTCATGGCTTTTGCGCCATCAGTACAGATACCAACACATCTCCACCAAAGTCCATTTGACATCACAAAGCTGTCCAGTATTTTTTTTAAATATCCTCTCCTGTTGTCCTGGTTTCCAGTGGTTTGCAGAAGAGGATATCTTCCTTAATTGACCCCCCCATAAATGTAACGGACATATACCAGGAGCTGTGCCAGGCCTGCGAAGTCTAACTCATCCAGCTGTAATGCATAGAATTCACTGGCTTGTATGCAAAGCAGTAATTGTTTCAAAACATCTCCTGCCATGTCACTGTGTCGTGAAACAGTGTTGTTTTGATAAAGGTATTGTCTGTATAGTTTTTTGGGGCCTTTTCCCCCTACGTTGTCCCAGCCATATCCACAGCAGCAGGAAGAAATAAGCATGGGGCTTGCCTGTCCTAGGCACTCAGTAGATCACCATATAAGACGCTTCTAGCACCTTCTTATTAATGGTATCTGTTGCTTTTATGTCTTACTACTCGAAAGTCGTCTTAATTCTTGCTCAAACTCACGTGGCTTATTTATCAAATTGTCATGTTTGGTTTCTAAATGTCTGCGCAAGAGTGAAGGTTTCATCAAGTTGTAAGAGAGTACTTTTGCAAATATTTTTTATTTTTTATTTAACCAGGTAGGCCAATTGAGAACAAGTTCTCATTTACAACTGCGACCTGGCCAAGATAAAGCAAAGCAGTGCGACACAAACAACACAGAGTTTCACATGGAATAAGCAAATGTACAGTCAATAACACAATAGAAAAAATCTATATACAGTGTGTGCAAATGAGTTAACCTCTTGCTCCTACCTGACACGCAGGCGTCCCATCTAGACATCTGGAAATGCAAATGCGATACGCTAAATGCTAATAGCACTCGTTAAAACTCAAACGTTCATTAAAATACACATGCAGGGTATTGAATTAAAGCTACACTCGTTGTGAATCCAGGCAACAAGTCAGATTTTTTAAATGCTTTTCGGCGAAAGCATGAGAAGCTATTATCTGATAGCATGTAACACCCCAAAAGACCCGCAGGGGACGTAAACAAAATAATTAGCATAGTCGGCGCTACACAAAACGCAAAATAAAATATAAAACATTCATTACCTTTGATCATCTTCTTTGTTGGCACTCCTAGATGTCCCATAAACACTATTGGGTCCTTTTTTTCCAATTAAATCGGTCCATATATAGCCTAGATATCGATCTATGAAGACTGTGTGATCAACGAAAAAATTGTGTTTTATAACGTAACGTCATTTTTAAAAATTAAAAAAGTTGACGATAAACTTTCACAAAACACTTCGAAATACTTTTGTAATGCAACTTTAAGTATTAGTAAACGTTAATAAGTGATCAAATTGATCACGAGGCGATGTATATTCTATAGCTGTACGTCTGGAAATAATGTCCGGGTAAATCTCAACCAAAATATCCGGTCGGAGACATGAAGAAATGGGCTGTCTCTTGTTCGTTTTACCAAGAAACAAAGCCTAGGCAAATGACAAGACTGTTGACATCGTGTGGAAGCTGTAGGTATTGCAACCTCGGCCCCATTTAATGTGGTTCACCTTTATCAATCGGTTGAAGTGGCGCATGGATATATTTTTCCATTTTAAGTGATCAGATTTTCCTGCACTTTTCGATGAAACGCACGTTCTGTTATAGTCCCAGCCGTGATTTAACCAGTTTTATAAACGTCTGAGTGTTTTCTATCCACACATGCGAATCATATGCATATACTATATTCCTGGCATGAGCAGCAGGGTGCTGAAATGTTGTGCGATTTTTAACAGAATGTTCGAAAAAGTAGGGGGTAGGAGTAACAGGTTTTAAGATTAGGGAGGTACGGCAATAAATAGGCCATAGTGGCAAAGTAATTACAATTTAAATGCTTAACACTGGAGCAATAGATGTGCAGAAGTTGAATGTGCAAGTAGAGATACTGGGGTGCAAAGGAGCAAAAAAACAAACAATATGGGGATGAGGTAGTTGGGTCATCTATTTACAGATGGGCTATGTACAGGTGCAATGATCTGTGAGCTACTCTGACAGCTGATGCTTAAAGTTAGTGATGGAGATATGAGTCTCCAGCTTCATTGATTTTTGCAGTTCGTTCCAGTCATTGGCAGCAGAGAACTGGAAGGAAAGGCGGCCACAGGAGGAATTGGCTTTGGGGGTGACCAGTGAAATATACCTGGTGGAGCGCGTGCTACGGTGGGTGCTGATATGGTGACCAGTGAGCTGAGATAAGGTGGAGCTTTTACCTAGCAAAGGTATTGCGCGTCACCCAGTTTGGGAATACCTGCTCTAGATAATGACAATGATCCAGCATAAACTGACTAGAAGCCATGAGAACATACCATGGCAACGCACCATAACCCATGTCCCATTGGAGTCTCGAACTATACCTCGACCCCGGAGAATATTGTATACACCATATACTTTTTAAACAAAGTAGCCTATGAATACTATCCATGTCGGGGTGTAGATAAATAGGGCTACTATATTGATATGGAGCCTAGCCAATTTACATTATCTTCGGAGTTGTGATGGATCTTTTAGAGGCTGGTTTCTGTCTGACATGCCTGGTTATCATAAGTCTGCTTACCCAGTCTGCATGTCTACAGGCTATAGCAGATGAGCCCTTTCTTCCAGGCTGATTCTGTATAACATTGTGAAAGATGTTAAAGACCGGTTCAAACCAGTCAAACAAACTGCCTGTATGTTTAAAAGACTGGTTCTTTCTTACAGATACATTTAGGTCAGGAATCAGGGGCCTGATCAGCTGAGCATTGAGACATGACGTCACCACAAGCTTGTGATAGAAAACTGACAAGCCTGGAGGGACTTTTTAAATGGGGCCGGACTGATTTTGACAGTATTATGAAGGAATAGGAACAGAAGTTCATAATGTTCAAGTGTGACTGTAAGTACATTTAATGTGTTCACATCATAAATGAATGTGTGTACAGTATGTTTCTACTGCTTCAACTCTCTTCATGACTTCCTGATTTCTATTAACATGGGCTTTGAAGATAACCTTAATGTTTTACTCCATCTGTCTGCTCCCTTAGCTACAAACCAGACTAAAACTGAAATGATATCTGCTGCCTCACAGATTTTCATGAAATATTCCAAATCCACAGTGGAGTCCTGTAAGCATGCTCTAATTAGCCGGCCTAGATCATTTCAAGTTAAATCTAAGTTAGGCTAGGAAAAGCAGGTGAAACTAGTGACTTCATTATGACATCTTTCGTGACATGCTGGGCAGGTTGCATAGGTTGTTATCACTAAAAGTCACAATAGAGTGAATGTTCATTGCCATTTATATGGTTGTTGATGAGGTCCTGAAAAGGACATTTCCCAGCGGGAAAATAAGTTATTTTCTGGTATTAAACTGGGTTTCCTGGTGAAGAAGTAAAAGTATACGTCATGTAGTCAGAAGGGCAGGACTTTCAGTCTGGTGTCTGAAGCTTCTCTCATTGCCAAAGGTGTTTCCATTCCATCCTTTCAACAGCAATGCCTCCTACAGAGGACAATCTCTTTCAAAGGGCATCCCCTGTGGCACATGTTGATTCCGGAAGCCTTCCACACTAAGCTTTGTCACCTCTGACCTCCACTTCAGTTGATCCTCCACAAGTGGCAGTAACGCCTAACAGTGCTTGAGACCTAGAGGTCCCACGAAAGTAAACTAATAAAGGCTTTATAGAGCATTCATGAAGTCTTTATAAGCACTACATAGCTATTGTTTGTAATCATTAAAATACTTCATGGATCAGTCAAGCAATGCTTACCCTAGTTGCCGTTCCCTCAGTTGCAGTACAATGTGAACTGTTTTGTAATGGAAAACCAAAATGTGTGTTTCTTATTGGACAAGTCCATGTAATCCACATATGTCAGAGTCAAGGCCCGCGGGCCACATCCGGCCCGCGAGAAGGTTTTTACGGCCCCTGGGATGATCTTGATTTATTATTAGAACCGGCCCGCAGACCGCAGCAAGCCGGCAGCCCGCAGATCTTTTACACGCACCAATACTACATTTCCCACAATGCAACGGTGACGCACCGAGCAGTAGGCTGCTTCATTTCAATATTTATTGGCACAGCAGTTGTCAGCATCACAGTAAAATTAACTTTCAGATACCCATCAAAAATGGCAAAACGGAAGGTGGACACTGAGAACCGGGGTTTCAAACAAGGTGGGAGTCGGAGTATTTGTTCACGGAGGTAGCTGGAAAACCTGTGTGTCTTCTGTGTGGAGAAAGTGTGGCGGTACTGAAAGAGTATAATCTGAGACGACATTATGAAACGAAACACGCGGACAAAAACAAGAATATGGACATGGAACAAAGGCTACAAAAGGCAGAGGAATTAAAACGAGGCCTCAAATCCCGACAGGCTCTGTTCAAAAAAGCCAAATCACAAGGCCAGGCTGCTGTCAAGGCCAGTTTTATTTTGGCAGAAGAGATCGCTAAATCAGCCCGGCCATTTACGGAGGGGGATTTCATCAAAAACTGCATGATTAAAGTTTGTGACGAAGTTTGCCCAGAAAAAGGCAACTCTTTTTAAATGTGAGTCTGAGCAGAAACACCATTGCCGAGAGAGTAGACCAGTTGTCCATCAATCTAAAAGAGCAGCTTGTGAAAAAGGGAAAAGATTTCATTGCATATTCCTTGGCTGTGGATGAGAGCACCGACATTTCTGACATTGCCCAGTTGTCAATTTTCATCCGCGGAGTGGACTCCAGCCTAAGCGTGACAGAGGAGTTTTTGGCTTTACGTCCTATGCATGGCACAACTACGGGGCATGATTTGTATGAAGAGGTGTCAAGATGTGTAAATGAGATGGAGCTGCCTTGGGAAAAACTCGTGGGTTTGACAACCGACGGAGCACCTGCGATGTGTGGACACAGGAGCGGACTGGTGGCGAAGATACGGGAAAAGATGCAAGAGGAAAACGCGACAGGTGAGCTGACAGCTTATCATTGTATCATACACCAGGAAGCGTTGTGCGGTAAAGCCTTGAAAATGGAGCATGTAATGAGCATCATCACGCGCACAGTTAACTTTATCAGAGCCAAAGGTTTGAATCACCGCCAGTTCAAGGCATTTCTGACGGAGTTAGAAACGGAGCATGGTGATTTGCCTTATCACACAGAGGTGCGATGGCTAAGCCAGGGAAAGGTGCTTCAAAGATGTTTCGAGCTTCGTGAGGAGATTTGTCTGTTCTTGGACAGCAAAGGGAAAGACACAACACAACTCCGAGACGAAATGTTTCTGTGTGAAATGGCTTTTCTGTGTGACATTACGAGTCATCTGAATGCAATGAACTTGCAGCTGCAGGGTCGGGATCGTGTCGTCTCTGATATGTACAGTACAGTGAAGGCATTTAAAACCAAACTGACTCTGTGGGAGACGCAGATGCGGAAAGAAAATTTGAGCCACTTTCCCAGCTGCCAGACCATGAAAGAGAAGCTCTCTACCAGTGCGTTCCCGAGCGCACAGTTGGCTGATAAAATAGGTATGCTTGCCGCTGACTTTCGACGCCGATTTGCTGACTTTGAAGCACAAAAAGCAGGTTGGAACTGCTCGGTAACCCATTTGCTGTTGACGTGGAAAGCTCACCACCAAACCTCCAAATGGAGTTGATTGACCTCCAATGCAATGATGCACTGAGGGCAAAATATGCGGCAGTGGGTGCTGCGGAGTTCGCCCGTTTCCTCCCCGACACAATGCCCCAGCTGCGCATCCAGGCTGCTCAAACGTTGTCTATGTTTGGCAGCACATACCTGTGTGAACAACTGTTTTCTTTGATGAACTTGAACAAAACATCACACAGAAGTCGACTTACTGCTGAACACCTCCACTCAATTCTGAGGATTTCCTCAGCTCAGAGCCTTACCCCGAACATTGATGAACTTGTGGAAAAGATGGGACACCACCAAGTATCACCCTCAACCTCAAACAAGTGAACATTACTGTGCAATCACATATTTAGAGTTTTTACTCAGTTCAAGTTTAAAAGTTAAAGTTTAATATTTGTTTTCACTGCATGTTACTTCTCCTTAAACAAAGTGTTGTTTTTGATTAATAGATTTTTGCACTTTATTTTATTGTATTTCAATCCAATTATATTTTTAAAATATTTCAGTTGAGTGGATGATAGAAAATTGCTATTATTGTTTTTTTCTTTGAAGTAAATTTAGCCCACTTTTGCTAAAATAGAAAATATAGGCTACTGATGGTGCCTTGAATACCGGTTTCTTTCATTTAATGTTCATGTTATGGGGATTTTTATATAAAGGAAATTTGTCTTTTGTGTCTGTTGAAAATTAAAGATTACTGACAGAGCCATAAGAAAATATTGCTTTATTTATCTGATCATATTGGAATATATTTGTTAGGTTTTCAGTAGGTTCAATTAGGTTCACTAGACTATATGCGTCATTTAAAAATTTTTCAATGAACATTCGAACAGTCCGGCCCTCGGCTTGTAGCTAAATTTTTATTTGGCCCTCCGTCCATTTGACTTTGACACCCCTGATGTAATCCCTCCTCGGTTTGATGCCTAATAAACACAACACTGTCTTTCCTGGAGGCCCCTAGCACTTCATCACACCCACTTTAGTAGAGTAGTAAGTAGTCTGCGATCATTAGAAGTATTTTGTTAAGGTACAAATGGGGGGCCATCATTACATGGTCTCCTAAGCTAAATACACCCACATTAACACTAACATACAGTATATAATGCAACTAAGGTCTTCACCAACCGCTCCAGTGATATCCTAATACTGTTTAGTAGCTGCCGATGTTTGTTGGAGTTCATCTTTAGAAGATGTTCCTTTGTAATATGATAGGTGGTCACTTTTTATTTGCTTTGTGTTGCTGTGCAACACCATCTCCTCCCAGGAACCTCCATTGGTAGGCACGAGGAGTTGCTTCGTGGGCTGATGGAGAGGGTCCAAACGTTGGCTGAGCACCATGACCGGGCGTTGGACATGCTACAAGAGCAATTCCACGGGATGACTAGGGGGCAGCCTGCCACGGTGGTAACCCCACCACCCCTCAGTAACTCGGCAGTTAGCAGTGCCGCCTCACCGGCCACTCCACCTTCCCGGGAGCCCTGGTTACCTCCCCCGGAACGCTTTAATGGAGTGCCGAGCACCTGTCAGGCGTTTTTTAGCTCAATGTGCCCTTATTTTTGAGCTTCAGCCCTCCTCCTTCCTCTCGGATCGCTCCAGAATGGCCTACCTCATCACACTGATGTCTGGGCTCTCACCTGAGCCACCGCTGTATGGGAACAGCAGCTCACTATATGCGTAAGCCTGGAGACGTTCGTGGGGGCGATTGCGGGAACGACAGATGGAGAGGGAATTCGACGTCACTCGCATGTCCAGGGATTCCACCTCGCCTCCGAGCTATCCCGGAAGTCCCCGACAGTCCCGTGGCAGAGAGCACCCAAGGTTTCCCGACCTTCTTCAAGAGTCACATGCAACTAGGCAGAGCTGGGCTGTCGCCAGTGGAACTGCAACACAGGATCAGCACAAGGAGCTGTCTATATTGCGGGACTTTTGGTCATTTTGTGTCCTTATGCCCGGTGAAGGACCAGGCCCACCAGGGAGCGAGTACTCTGGTGGGCCCTATGCAGAACGTTTCTGCTTCCCTTAATCACACCACTTTTCATGTAATTCTGCTATGGGGGAACCAGTCCAAATCTCTCCAGGTCCTCATTGACTCTGGAGCCAATGAAAGCTTTTTGGACGCCACACTGGCTTACGAGCTGAACGTCCCCACTCAGCCTCTCTCCATTCCCATGGATGTTAGAGCGCTGGACGGGTGCTCTATAGGTCGGATCACCCATACCATCACTCCCATCAACCTATGTGTGTCAGGGAATCACAGCGAGACCATTCAGATCCTGCTCATCAAGTCCCCCCAGGTTCCCATAGTGTTGGGATTCTCCTGGCTCCAGCGACACAATCCACTCATCAACTGGTCTACCGGGGCTATCATGGGCTGGAGTCTGTTCTGCCACGCCTATTGTCTGAAATCAGCACAACCTGCCCCGGGATGTCTTCCTGGGCCCTCAGAGGTGGCTCTGGACCTCTCCGCCATTCCCGCGGAGTACCAGGACCTCCGGGAGGTAATCAGCAAGGCCTGGGCCATTTCCCTTCCACCGCACCGCCCCTATGACTGTGAGATTTATCTTCTCCCTAGTACCATGCCACCCTGGGGACGTCTGTACTCTCTGTCGTGCCAGAGACCAAAGCTATTGAGAAATACATTGGGGACTCCCTACCTACAGGTTTTATCCATCCCTCCTCTCCCGCTGGCATAGGGTTATTATTCGTGGAGAAGATGGACAAAACCCTGCGCTCGTGACTACTGGTGACTCGATGACATCACTGTGAAGAACCGTTATCCGCTACCACTAATTTCCTCGGCCTTCGAGCCACTCCAGGGGGCCACAATCGTCTTCAAGCTGGATCTACAAAATGCCTACCACTTGGTGCGGATACGAGAGGGGGTCGAGTGGAAGACTCACTTCAACACGGCCAGCGGCTGCTACGAATATCTGGTCATGCCCTTTGGCCTCACGAACGCCCCTGTCGTGTTACAGGCTCTGGTGAACGATGTTTTCCGTGACATGCTGAAACGGTTCGTCTTCGTCTACCTTGATGACATCCTCATCTTCCCCCGTTCCCCCAAGAACATGTACTCTTTGTCTGGCAGGTTCTCCAGTGCCGTCTGGAGAACCTGTTGTTCGTTAATGCAGAAAAATTTGAGTTCCATCACTCCACCATTCTCTTTCTGGACTACATTATCTCTGTTGGGAGTGTTCAGATAGATGCCGAGGTGAAAGTGGTGTTGGATTGGCCTGGCCGGGGTCCAAGAACATAAAGCCGGATGCCCTATCTCGCCGCACGGTTAACACCCTGGAGCCCGAGACCATCCTTTCCACCTCGTGCCTGGCGATGGCACACAGCTGGAGTATCGGAAACAGCCGAACCCTGGGGGAGAGGGGCAGATAACCGGATGTTCATCACCTTTGTCGCCGCCTGCATGGTCTGTGCACGTAACAAGATCCCTCGAAAAGCTCCGGCTGGCTTACTCCAACCTCTGCCTGTCCGTCATCGCCCCTGGTCTCACATCTCCTTGAACTTTGTCACTGGTCTTCCCTCGTCTGATGGCAACACCGCCATCCTGACCATGATGGATTGCTTTTCCAAGGCCGCCCACTTCATTCCTCTCATCAAGTTACCCTCTGCCAAGGAAGGTAACTTGATGAGCAGCTAATGCTGCAGCACGTCTTCCGGATCCATGGACAGCATACCTTCTGCCCAGATGTTTGTCTGCAGCTGTCATCGTTCCTGGAGGAGAGCCCGGTCGGCCCTCCTCAAGACCACCTCCAGGTATCGACGACAAGCGGATCGCCATCGGACCCTGGCTCCCAGATATCATCTCGGGCAAACCGGGATCTGCCCCTCCCGGTGGAATCCCGCAAACTCTCCCCCCGGTTTATCGGCTCGTTCCCCATCTCCAAGATCATTTCCCCCTCTGCTGTATGTCTTCTGTTGCCCCGTACCTTTCGTGTACATCCCACCTTTCATGTGTCCAGCCTCAAACCCATGTCTCATAGCCCTTTGTCTCCTGTTTCCAGGCCCACCCTTCTCCCTCATCTCATCGACGGCCAATCGGCGTATACGGTGAGGCGCCTCCTGAAGGTTCTGCCTTGGGGCAGGGGATCCCAGTACCTGGTTGACTGGGAGGGTTATGGCCCGGAGGAGAGGTGTTGGGTCCCGGCCAGGGATGTCCTGGACCCAGGCCTCATCACAGATTTCCAACGCCGACACCCCGGTCAACCAGGTATGCGCCAAGGTAGGACGCCAAGCCCCTCCTTCCAGGTTTCGCCCTGCAGCTGTTTGACGCAGTGGGCGAATAAACTTGGTTTGAACTTTTACCAGTTGTCTGTGAGTTTTTACTGTTTGTTCAGAACCTGACACTCAACTTGAGACATTTGTGGCATTGTGTTGTGGACAATACTGCACATTTTAGAGTGGCCTTTTGTTGTCCCCAGCACAAGGTGCACTTGTGTAATGATCATGCTGTTTAATCAGCTTCCTGATATGCTGCACCTGTCAGGTGGATGGATTATCTTGGCAAAGGAGAAATGCTCACTAACAGGGATATAAACAAATTTGTGCACCAAATTTGAGAGAAATAATATTTTTGTGCCTATGGAACACTTCATTCAGCTCATGAAAAATGGGACAAACACTTTGCACATTGCGTTTAGATGTTGGTTCAGTGTTGTATCGTTTTATTCACATGTTTTTTTTCAATTTTGTCTTAACTGTTTAACAACTTTTATTCAATTCACTGGTCCTCCCCTTCCTCCTCTGAGGAGCCTCCACTGGTGCATGTGTGTATTTATGCATCCATGTGTCTGTGTTTGAGAGAGGGGAAAGTATTGAATTCACTGTGTGTAGTGGGGGGTTACAATGTGGGTGTCATAAAATGAGTCAGTGCACCATCTACTCATGTTTTGTAGGTACGGTCGTCCACCCATCTGCCCCCTCTCTCCTGTAGCCTCCCTCCTATGTTCTGTCATATTTCTGGATTGCAACGGAAAACAATTGAAGTCTAATTCAAACAAGCTACTCACAATATGAGTGCTCTCTCTCCTGTTGCTACATAATCACACTATGAAACACATTCGCACACACACAGTCTTCCTGTGCTGGGCTGAATGACAGGGTTTGTGGGTGAAGGCTCTCAGCACCTGGTCATTATCTCACCGGCGCAGGAGCATATCTGTGCATGGAGACACCTACGCGCTGCTGACTCAAAATACACACACACACACACACACACACACACACACACACACACACACACACACACACACACACACACACACACACACACACACACACACACACACACACACACACACACACACACACACACACACACACACACACACACACACACACACACACACATAAAATACACATGTACTTGCATTGGTTCTCACACACAGCCACCGACACTGACGCACACACACATTTCTCAACAAAGCGGTGCGGCTCTGCAGTGGAGCGGTAACCCACGGCAACGCTCTGGTCTCAAGCCGACCAAAATTCACCAGAGCTGTGGAGGGAGAGGACTGACAGAGGCAGCGCAGTCAAACATGTCACTTTGTCTCTCTGTGTCTTCCACCGCCCATTAACAGGCCCTTCAAAATCAAGAGGACCCTTTCACTCCCACGCAGACTCCCTAAGATAAAACCTTTTAAACGGCGACAGTACCGAGCCCGTGGGTGAGTGGTAACCCTCCCGTCTCTTGACACATGTATGGCTATGACCCTGGATACTGGGGTTCAATCCATGCGTCCTCCAAAGGGGCTGATGTATACAGTAGGACTTGTGAAACCAACAAGGGGTCCCTAGTAGAGACTGCTGCAGCGAATTGAAATGTCCTCAAGTCTAGAGGACTCTTCACTCCCTAAGATAAAGATGTAGCAGGGATACCCTGTTTTTCATCTACTTTCACCTACAGGCGACGTGAGTATGACGTCTTCCTCTCATCATGAAATAGATGTCTGTACTTGTTTGTAACAGAAGCGAGTTGGTCTTCTCAGTTACCAAACCAGTTTCCAACCAGAACGTTTTGTCATAAAGATATCATGTGCCAAATGTTGCACACCGAGATTGAAGTCTGACGCATAGAGGGCGGGAGAAAGGCAGGGAGAGACTGAGAGAGGGAGTCAAATACACCTTTCAAGCCAAGATGTTTTCGCCAAATGTTTGACTATTTTTCTTTATATCTGAAAGGTGTTGTCGGGAACAAAGCCTGTACTTTTATTTCTGCCAACCGACCTAGTCTTGATTGTGGTAAAGTTCTGCTTATGGCTTAGTATGAACGTAGCCGTAATGCTGAGGCGGCATTGGCACTCTCTTTGCTCTTGGTGGTTGCTAAACTCTTAGAAAAAAGGGTTTCAAAGGGGTTATTTGAGTGTACCCATCGGAGAACCCTTTTTGGTTCCATTTAGAACCCACTTTGGAAAGTGTTCAAGATAGAACCCACAAGGTTTCTACCTGGAACCAAAACGTTTTGTTGTGTGGATAGCCAAAGAACACTTTTAGGTTCTAGATAGCGCCTTTTTTCTAAGAGTGTAGGCAGGGCCCTTTACTAGGCTGTTATCATCCTCCTGGCAGTTATAGACTTTGAGAGGCATGTCACTTTGTCCATCTCTTCGCATGGATCATATTGTTTAATACCGAAACTTCCAAAGTCATCTAATCATTTATAATACATTTTGAGCAATAGTTTACCCGTGTGTGTTCAACCAGATTATATTTTCAGCACTGTTTTGATTGGATGCAATGCATTTACAACTCATATAACAGGTCCATATGAATTGACAAGGCATTGATTATAGCATAGCCTATGTCTTCAGTTGTCTTGGCCTCATTAGAAGTAGTCCCTCTGTATAAATTGATCATACATTTCTCCTCTTTTGCAAAGCTCTTCAGTTACTGTATTACATGTGAAATTTCTGTCATCTTATTTAATCACATTTGTAAATGTGATAAAAAATTGTCAGACTCCAGCCAACCTAGTCATAGACTTCTCTCTCTTCTACCTCACAGCAAGCGGCAGCAGAGTGCCAAGTCTAGGTCCAAAAGGCTTCTTAACAGCTTCTAGCCATAAGACTCCTGAATAGCTAATCAAATGGCTACCCCCCACCCCCAATTTTACGCTGCTGATACTCTCTGTTTATTATCCATGCATAGTAACTTTACCTCTATCTACATGTACATATTATCTCAATTACCTTGACTAACCTGTGTCCCCGCACATCTGTACCCTCTGCATATTGCCTCGCTACTGTTATTTTATTGTTTCTCTGCTTCTTAATGTGTTAGAGCCAATAAGTTGTGTTGTGACAATGTAGGGGTGGTATACAACATATAGCCCTAGTTTGTAAAAGACCAAGTCCATATTATGGCAAGAACAGGTCAAATAGCAAAGTGAAACAGCAGTCCATCATTACTTTAAGACATGAAGGTCATTCAATCTGGAAAATTAAGAACTTTGAAAGTTTCTTCAAGTGCAGTCACAGAAACCATCAAGTGTTATGATGAAACTGGCTCTCATGAGAATCGCCACAGGAAAGGAAGACCCAGAGTTACCTCGGATGCAGAGGATAAGTTCATTAAGAGTTACCAGCCTCAGAAATGTGGTATTTTACCAAATAGGGCTATCTTCTGTATACCACCCCTACCTTGTCACAACACAACTGATTGGCTCAAAGGCATTAAGACGGAAATAAATGCCACTAATAATTACACAAGTACTCTAATTAAACTGTTAATTGAAATGCATTCCATGTGAATACATCATGAAGCTGGTTGAGATAATTGCCAAGAGTGTGCAAAGCTGTCATCAAGGCAAAGGGTGGCTACTTTGAAGAATCTAAAATATAACAAGTATTTTGATTTGTTTAATACTTTGTTGGTTGTGTTTTTTCATATTTTTGTATGTCTTCACTATTATTCTACAATGTATAAAATAGTAAAAATAAAGAACCCTTAAATGAGTAGGTGTGTCAACTTTTGACTGGTACTGTATATGTATGTACAGTCCTTTTGGAAAGTATTTAGACCCTTTGCCTTTTCCCACATTTTGTTACATCACAGCCTTATTATAAAATGTATTTAAAAAAAACTGGCATCAATCTGCACCCATCATGACAAAGTGAAAACAGGTTTTTTGACATTTTTGCAAATGTATAACTTTTTTTTTGTTGAAAATAGCTGCACAGCGACACTCCCCATCCAGCTTGAGACAATCTGCAGAGAAGTATGGGAGAAACTCCCCAAATACAGGTGTGCCAAGCTTGTAGCGTCATACCCAAGAAGACTTGAGGCATTAATCACTGCCAACAGTGCTTCAAAAAGTACTAAGGGTCTGAATTCTTATGTAAATGTGATATTTCAGTTTATTTGTAATACATTTGCTAAAATGTCTAAAAACCTGTTTTTGCATAATCATTATGGGGTATTGTGTGTAGATTGAGGGGGGGACTAATCCATTTTAGAAGGCTGTAACGTAACAAAATGTGGAAAAAGTCAAGGGGTCTGAATATTTTCCGAATGCACTGTATGTATGTGGAGGTCCTGGGCTGGCATGGTTACACGTGGTCTGCGGTTGTGAGTCCAGTTGGACACACTGCCAAATTCTCTAAAATGACACTGGAGGCAGTTTATGCTAGAGAAATTAACATTACATTATCTGGCAACAGCACTGGTGGACATTACTGCAGTCAGCATTCCAATTGCACTCTCCCTCAACTTGACACATCTGTGGCATTGTGTTGTGTGACAAACCACATATATTAAAGTGGCCTTTTATTGTCCCCAGCACAAGGTGCACCTGTGTAATGACAATGCTGTTTTAAAAATGTTTATGTTACACAAATCAGGTGGATGGATTATATTGGCAAATTAGAAATGCCGACTAGCATAGATGTAAACAAATTTGTTAACCAAATTTGAGAGTAATAAGCTTTTTATGTGTCTTATTTCAGCACATGGGACCAACACTTGCGTATATATTTTTGTTCAGTGTACATACAATGAGTGACCATTCCCTCTCTCTCCATAATACCAGAATAGTACCACAAAGAACCTAACACTTCTTGATTTACTTCCATCTATTTTCTATCTGTGCTAGCAGTGAATGTTATCACCGAATTAAAAAAGATTTTATTATAAAAGATGTGCTCATTCTGAAACCTCATTCTGAAACCTCCTCCGGTAGGCGTAATTTTTAATAATCTGATGTGCAAAAAAAAGACAGAATTTCCTGTATGAGAAAGCCTCCTCTTACGCAGCATCAGTGACATTGCCGTTGGATTAGGGATACAGACAAGTTGAACGTGCTATTTTGTAAGGGTGTTACAGTTTGGCTACAACACAGACCTTTTACCCTAGCCATATAATCATATAACTGCTTTACCGTTAACCTCTCAGGGAAGAACAAAACAGGCAGATATTTGAAATTCCTGCTTGACAGCCACAAGCGCTTTGCCTTTAAAAGGATTTATTTATCGTACTGGAGAGGAAGGGTCTCGATTCTCACAATGTCCAGAGTCGCGGATCTGTCGAAAATTCGACAAGAGAGAATGAGAGATATTAATTTACGGGTGAGTGGATGTATTTGGAGGCTTACTATTACTGATACCTTGTGCTACTGGCAAATTTCTGACAAAAGTGAAATGCGCAAAAAGTAAATGTTTCAAGCGCATCTGTACATACAATTAAAACTTGAAACTTGTGGATGTCATTTTAGAATTGGAGACATTATCTAATATTGCTTATAATGATAAAGTTTAGATTGCGATCGTCATTGCAGAAGCACGTAGGCAATTTTTTTAGGAAGTTTGCGCAATATGGAGATACTTCACAAAAACATGCGGCGCGCACGGCAATGATCTTGCCTTTATGGTGACAATTGGTCTGTGGAAACCTATACTGTTCATCACCTTTTTCTGTTTGGTCATGATTCCCCAAAATATCGAGACTAGGGGTCTGAGTTGGAGAAAGTTATTTTTTTTGGTGTGGGGGGTTGTACATCGGTACCCGGAAGTGTTGCCACATTCTGGAGAGCAAACATAGTCATATATAGACCTATGAGACACACCTAAAATATGTATATACCTTTAGTGTAATATTTATGATTGGAAGAAGCATGTACCTGTACATTATTTTGGTTTATTTTCAGAATTACATGTAAACGTTATACACCGTACATAGTCTACAACAACAAAACATCATGCTATTACCATGCAAGCCTGCAATATAAAATATGACATTGTTCTGTGTACCATTTTGCCTCCCAATTAGACTGATTGTGTGTGTGCGTGTGCACATGCTTGCATGTGAGCTGGTTTCAGGGAATGAGGACTGCATGTGCCCATAGTTTTGTTAATGTAGTGATCTTGTATGTAAGGTACATGCAGCTTGTGTGTGTGTTTGACTATAGCATCGGTTGCCATAGAAATGACACTCTGTTGGTGTGATATTATCTGCTTTTTCTGGCACAGTGGATGGCGGATGTCTGAGAAAAACCTTAGCTTGCCAGCGCCATATGAACATCACTTTCCTACGGTGGGGGGTGTGTGTGCATGTGTGCATGTATGCTTATTGCACATTATTGTAAAACATAGTTTTGGGGCCAGTGCCAACAAATCTATGTGTCACTCACACACTACAACAAACTGGACAGTTAGAGGTTTTGCATGTCCAGCACATGCAGGAGACCATGCTTCGAGTAATTTTGCTGGTGTCCTCGGTTCATGTTACACATTCACACCACTACACTAATCAGACCTGAGTTTAAATACTATTTGTTGTTGTCTCTTAAATACTTGTAGTGTTTCACAGAGCCTGTCTGGAGTGCCATATGGGTGGTGTTTCCACTAAATGGGAGAATTCATTTGATTCCTTTGCACCAGGCAAGGATAAATAAAGGTTGCGAAACACTGCCCTAGTATATCAAAGTCAATATTTTTACTGAAATGCTTATTACAACCCCCGCTGTTGATGTTTTTTAATGCTTGGGTGCCCTTATTTGCTATGGTAGTCCCCAGCACCCTTGTGGTTTGAACCCTGATTAAAGTTGCAATATGTAACATTTAGGACGACCCGACCAAATTCACATAGAAATGGGATTTATAATAATATAGATCTGTCATTCTCATTGAAAGCCATTCTAAGAAGCTCTTCTATGTTTTGTTTTTTGAATCTTTTACTTTCGGTTTTGTACACCAGCTGAAAAAGCTATATTTTTGGTTATGGAAAAGATATTTGACAGCGGTTTAGATAGCACAATGATTCTCTACAAAATGACTGCTTCTTTTGTCACGTAAACTGAAGTTAGACAAACTATTGGGAAATGGAGGAGTGATGTCTGCATTTTACACATTTTTAAGTAGTAACTTTCCAAGCACAATTAGTGACCAGAGTAAAAACCATCATCGTCACTGTGCTTCCTTATGTTATTATTTTGATCGGTATTGCTTCCCGTATGTATGGTTGTGTTGAACTTCATCAAATGAAATATGAATACTTCCTACAGTACAGGAGTGAGGTGGGAGGGAGCTATTATAATCTATAGCACACATGGAAAACCGTGTAGGAGAATGTGTGTGTAGGCGTGAATGTGTTCGAACGAGAGGACCGAGGGCGAAGGACACATCTTGAGAGTTAGAAATAAAGAGTGAGAGGAGGGGGATGGAGAAAGATGTTGTGTGAGATACAGGGAGGGCGAGATGGAGGATACGACTTCCGTAGAGAGCAATGACTCTGGTGCATTCCAGAGTTGTGTGTCAGGTTGGAGGGACTCTTTCTCACACACACACACACACACACACACACACACACACACACACACACACACACACACACACACACACACACACACACACACACACACACACACGTATGTCGATTAGGGAGACTAAACTTGAATCCACCTCAGGCTCTGCTTTGCCCAGCATCCCTCCAGAGGACATAAATCAGGCTACAGGGCCACTTCAGTCCACACAGCAGTCCTTAATCTGGAGCGCGCACACATACACACACATTTGATGTCAATACACATACCAACACACAGAAAGCATGGAAGTTCTAGGAAACACACTGTATAAGAGGTATGCAACTTTGTTGTGTGTTTGCCGTTGCTTTATCAGTGACTCAGTGAAGTAAACCGGTGGAAGACTATAAAATGAATCCCCCTACAGACTCTGTCCATATTCCCATGTCTTTCTCAGTGTTATCGTCCTGACACCTTTTAATGACACCTTCTATATCTCTCTCTATCTATCTCACCCCATCTATTCTTTCACTTCCTGATGTATTTGTAGTATTTGATCCCCTGCTGATTTTGTACGTTTGCCCACTGACAAAGAAATGATAAGTTTATGATTTTAATGGTAGGTTTATTTGAACAGTGAGAAACAGAATAACAACAACAAAAATCCAGAAAAACACATGTCAAAAATGTTATAAATTGATTTGCATTTTAATTAGGGAAACAAGTATTTGACCCCCTCTCCCAGGTGTCTTTTATACAGGTAACAAGCTGAGATTAGGAGCACATTCTTAAAGGGAGTACTCCTAATCTCAGTTTTTTTTACCTGTATAAAAGACCTGTCCACAGAAGCAATCAATCAGATTTCAAACTCTCCACCATGGCCAAGACCATAGAGCTCTCCAAGGATGTCAGGGACAAGATTGTAGACCTACACAAGGCTGGAATGGGCTACAAGACCATCGCCAAGCAGCTTGGTGAGAAGGTGACAACAGTTGGTGCGATTATTCGCAAATGGAAGAAAGACAAAAGAGCTGACCATCTCCCTCGGCCTGGGGCTCCATGCAAGATCTCACCTCGTGGAGTTGCAATGATCATGAGAACGGTGAGGAATCAGCCCAGAACTATACGGGAGGATCTTGTCAATGATCTCAAGGCAGCTGGAACCATAGTCACCAAGAAAACAATTGGTAACACACTACGCCGTGAAGGACTGAAATCCTGCAGCGCCCGCAAGGTCCCCCTGCTCAAGAAAGCACATATACATGCCCGTCTGAAGTTTGCCAATGAACATCTGAATGATTCAGAGGACAACTGGGTTAAAGTGTTGTGGTCAGATGAGACCAAAATGGAGCTCTTTGGCATCAACTCAACTCACCGTGTTTGGAGGACGAGGAGTGCTGCCTATGACCCCAAGAACACCATCATCACCATCAAACATGGAGGTGGAAACATTGTGCTTTGCGGGTGTTTTTCTGATAAGGGGACAGGACAACTTCACTGCATGAAAGGGACGATGGATGGGGCCATGTACCGTCAAATCTTGGGTGAGAACCTCCTTCCCTCAGCCAGGGCATTGAAAATGTATTGTGGATGGGTATTCCAAAATGACAATGACCCAAAACACACGGCCAAGGCAACAAAGGAGTGGCTCAAGAAGAAGCACATTAAGGTCCTGGAGTGGCCTCGCCAATCTCCAGACCTTAATCCCATAGAATATCTGTGGAGGGAGCTGAAGGTTCAAGTTTGTAATGGAATTCCTCTTCTTCAGAGGAGAAGTAGCAAGGATCAGACCAATGTGCGGCGTGGTAAATGTCCATAATGATATATTTAATAAATCAACTGAACAAAATAACAAAAGTACAAACAAACGACTGAAACAGTCCCGTATGGTGAAAACACTAACACAGGATACAACCAACCACAAAACACAATAGAAAACAGGCTACCTAAATATGGCTCCCAATCAGATACAACAACTGACACCTGCCTCTGATTGAGAACCATACTAGGCCAAACACATAGAAATATAACAGAACAAAACATAGAAAAACAACATATAATGCCCACCCCAACTCACTCCCTGACCAACTAAAATAAAGACAGAAAAAAGGAACTAAGGTCAGAACGTGACAGAGTTGCCAAATGTCAGCCTCGAAACCTTAATGACTTGGAGAAGTTCTGCAAAGAGGAGTGGGACAAAATCCCTCCTGAGATGTGTGCAAACCTGGTGGCCAACTACAAGAAACGTCTGACCTCTGTGATTGCCAACAAGGGTTTTGCCACCAAGTAGTAAGTCATGTTTTGCAGAGGGGTCAAATACTTATACATTTACATTTACATTTAAGTCATTTAGCAGACGCTCTTATCCAGAGCGACTTACAAATTGGTGCATACACCTTATGACATCCAGTGGAACAGCCACTTACAATAGTGCATCTAAATCTTTTTAGGGGGGGGGTGAGAAGGATTACTTACCCTATCCTAGGTATTCCTTGAAGAGGTGGGGTTTCAGGTGTCTCCGGAAGGTGGTGATTGACTCCGCTGTCCTGGCGTCGTGAGGGAGTTTGTTCCACCATTGGGGGGCCAGAGCTACTTATTTCCCTCATTAAAATGCAAATCAATTTATAACATTTTTGACATACGTTTTTCTGAATGTTGTTGTTATTCTGTCTCTCACTGTTCAAATAAACCTACCATTAAAATTACAGACTGATCATTTCTTTGTCAGTGGCCAAACATAGAAAATCAGCAGGGGATCAAATACTTTTTCCCCTCACTGTATATGTATATATATATATATATATATATATATATATATATAGAGAGAGAGAGCTTTGCCTCTGACACATCAGAAATGACTAATTATAAACTTCATTGGTATATTTATTCTCTTTTCCCTGTAAAAATGTTAGTGCTTTGCATTGCTGCATCAAAATAACAGTTTTCTTTAAACAGGTACACAAACATTGACCAACAATTAGGGACAGTACAGATGTAGAGGTTTGGAAGACCTGGCCCAGCATATCAGTCAACCCTGAATGTCATGGGTCACCAATGAGATGATGATGATGATGCCAAAATGTAATGGTAATATTGGCAAATGTTAACTTTTGGACATCACTATACTGTATAAGTAGTCCCGGATAGATTCAGAGAAGTGTTTCTCAACTCCTGTCCCCACAACCCACATTTATTTTCCCAGCCGAGCACAAACACACAATTCAACTTGATGTGACGAATAATCTATTCATTAAGTCTTGCTTTATCAACCAGACAAGTGTGTTAGTGCTGTGTGGACTATGAGATGGTGGAAAACACCATGAAGGTCATTGTCTAGACATTTACCACTCAGCAATATTTATATTTTAATTACGACATGGCAAACTACAGTCAACCTGTCTAGCTTGGGTTCCTCTTTTATTGCAAAAGTTCATGTGATCATCACAAGCCGTTCTCCAATTTGCTTCTCAATATCAGCCTTCTGTAGAAAAACAGCGGAAACAGAGAAACAGACATAAGGCAATGATGGGGTAGTGAGTGAGAAGGTGTAGAAAGACAGTGAAAACACAGACGTCTATTGTGTTGCATTCTGGGCCTATGTTGTGTAAAGTGTTGGGAGTCATCTCTCTCTCTCTCTCTCTCTCTCTCTCTCTCTCTCTCTCTCTCTCATATTAATGTCCTCTGCTGGTGATCACTGTCAAAAAATACTGACAGGTTTTGTAAATCCTCTTACTTTTATAGTGACATTTGGTTTTGAGACCTACCCACACGTACTGATCCCACACACAGAGAATCAAGTCTCCAACTCTCACCTTTAGCCTCAATTATTTCACACTGAATGCAGAAAAACTTTTGACCTCAAATGAAAAACTGCACAAATGCGGTTTTGTGGTGCCCTCCCTCTTTTGCCGCTGTTGCCCTAGTAACAGCTCACCCTGCCCCCTTTAGCCCCAAAAGAGGAAGCCTTCCCTGTCTACTTCCTGTGCAGGATGTCAACATGGCAACAGACATAAGGCTTTCCCTCCCCTGACACACAGACAAAAAAAAAACGTTACTTGGCACAACTCTAAAAGAATGGAAAGATATTGTTAACCCTTCACTGCTTCCGTATACCTGTTTCTGCTTGAACAATCAATCCCAACACAGGAAAATGTACAGGTTCAACGTGGCGGCAACTGCTTTTAGTTCCCAAGAAGTCATCAATGTATGTTGCATAAAGTTCTACTCCATCAGACTGGTTCCCAAAGACACTGAACATTGCTCATGCTTCTGTGACAGGAACACACTGGAGTTTTTAGTTGGAGGTAGCATCAGCTATTAAGTTAGTTAGTCAGGGCGACTATGGCCTGCCTATGGCCTGCCTGGTCAAGGTAGCTATGGTTACAAGATGATTGTGGACATTGCATTAGGCAATCCTCATTAACGATGGAACAATGGGGTTTGTGACTGATCCGGGTGGGGGGGGGACTCCCTCTTTAGCTTTTGTCATTCTCACATCTAATTTTGACACCTAAGAGGGCTACTGGTAACGCTTAGATTTGGCATCCTTTTGCTATTGTCACGAGCTGTAGACTTTCCACCAACATGTTTCTTTAAGGTACTGATGGAATGTAAAAGGCCTCGTTTTTAAAAGCAGAAGAGTAGGAGGGTTAAGGGAAGTTCTGACACATGATTTAAACTCTTTAACCTGTCCACCTCATGTCAAAGGTGCCATTGTATGTCATCAGTGCATTCTGCTTCTCTCCTCCTTTTTTCATCTCCTCCCAGAATAAGGAGAAGGAACGCATGAGGGAGAGGGAGAAGGAGGCGCGGGACAGGGAGGCGCGCTACAGCAACGGGCATCTCTTCACCTCCCTCACCGTGTCGGGGACCACCCTCTGTTCAGCATGCAACAAGAGCATCACTGCCAAGGAGGCCCTCAGCTGCCCCAGTGAGTACTACTAATGCTACTACAAATACTACTACTAATACTACAAATTAATACAACTACTACCACACACACAGCACCCCTATAGTGGCCTTTAACTGTCCCAGTAAGCCTTGCCTACCCACCAGATCCTTCAGATACAGGCCTGAGCTACACAGCATGTGTACCTCAGCAAACCAAAAGAACATCTCAAAAACGTACCACACCCTGCACCTCCCTAAAACCCTAAGACGATTTACAAAAATGCAGCATCATTTATCAGGACATACATTGTCATATCACTCTATAGTGGCAGAATATTGAGGCACTACCAAAGGGAACAATCTACGCTATTTATACCATTCCTTTACAAGCAAATGAACCTGTTAACTCTCCAAATAAGCTACAACACAGTAATGAACTACAATGTGACTATCAATTCCATTTAAAATAGTTACATTATGGACATGCAGTCAGATAATGGGTGAGAGTTGGGGATGGTGAGCTTCTCACCCACTCAAAAACACATCTCCACTGCTGCAGCCCAATGGATTTTCATTACATTTGATATAACGTAAAATAGATTGTGCTGGAATACATTTTGGTTTGTGTGTTATGCTAAGTATTTATTTTGAAATATTTACATTATTATAGGAATACATTTTGACACACAGTTCACACACAAATATACATTAATTTATGCAAAACTTGCCACGGTGTGTGTCAGTCATGTGCACAGGCAAAACATTTCACACACAAATATAGACACGTGTCACACACACACACACACACACACACCCTTTCCTGTTATGCCTATATACTTCACTTTTTCTGCTGGGTAGCATTTCTTCATTTCTCAACCAAACCTGATTCAGTTTTCCAGACAGAGAGGGTTGGTTACAGATAACAAACAGTTCCTGTGTTGTCAGGACTCCATGCCCCTATATAGATAATAGCCCTGGTGTTCTGTCAGAACTGTGCACCCTGTGCTGGCCTGCACCAGACTCTGATCTGATAGCCCATCTGTATCTGTGGCAGGCGGTAACCGCTAACATAGCCAGGCGCTAACTATGTACCTTGCAGGTTCTTCCTATTTTGAGGGGGAGTTAAAGGTTAAAGGTCACTGTCTCATGACGTTGTTCAAATTCCTAATACTAAATTATGAATTATGCTAAATTTAGTTCAGGGTGAATACCATTAATGCTAGTACACTTACTCACCAGATTTAGTTTGGCTTGATTTCACCACACCAAATCAAACCGGTGAATAAGTAAAAGCAAATAAATTCAGTGTTCACTCAAACAATTGTCTTAAAAGATCTCTCAAAAAAAAAATGGGAGTCAGGATTGCGTTCTTCAGTGTGTAAGCCTACAAATTTAAGTAGGCTTTATGTCTAGATTTGGGTCAGAGAAGTGTTTAGGGAGGGCGGGGGAGGACCAGTGGAACTGGGTTAGAGGGTTCTGAAACACCCCTGGGTCTTTCCTCCCCTCCGCCAGTTGTGTCTAAACCCTAACTTCCTGTTCACAAACCCTGCACAGGAAGTGAAACGATGGCCACAAACGAAGCAGGTGGGACAGGGAAAGAGAAATGGGAAGAGAGAGGGAGATCCTCACCATATATTAAAAGTTTCCCCATATTCGATGAAGGTTGACATATAAAACAGAGGAACAAAGATACATATAGGGTAGGGGGGACATTCAGAATGCGAGAGAGAGAGAAAATGTTTGAAAGAGTGAATCACGTGTGTGTTTTCTTTTTCTCACAGCCTGCAGTGTAACCATCCACAACCGCTGTCGAGACACGTTGCCAAACTGTGCCAAAATGAAACAGAGGGTAAGAGATAACAGATGATGTATATACAGGGTATTCGGAAATAATTTTAGAATGCGTTCCAGCCTTGTTCTAAAACTGATTAAATAGTTTTTCCCCCTCATCAATCTACACACAATACTCCATAATGATGAAGCAAAAACAGGTTATTAGAATTATTTTCTAATTTATTAAGTATCAAAAAATGAAATCACATTTACATAAGTTTTCCTATGCTTTTACTCAGTACTTTGTGGAAGTACCTTTGGCAGTGATTACAGCCTTGAGTCTTCTTGGGTATGACACTACAAGCTTGGCACACCTGTATTTGGGGAGTTTCTCCTATTCTTTGCAGATCGTCTCAACTAACATCAAGGCGGTGGCCCGTTCCTGTAGGTTCATGCTCTACAACATCCGCAGAGTACGACCCTGCCTCACACAGGAAGCGGCGCAGGTCCTAATCCAGGCACTTGTCATCTCCCGTCTGGATTACTGCAACTCGCTGTTGGCTGGGCTCCCTGCCTGTGCCATTAAACCCCTACAACTCATCCAGAACGCCGCAGCCCGTCTGGTGTTCAACCTTCCCAAGTTCTCTCACGTCACCCCGCTCCTCCGCTCTCTCCACTGGCTTCCAGTTGAAGCTCGCATCCGCTACAAGACCATGGTGCTTGCCTACGGAGCTGTGAGGGGAACGGCACCTCAGTACCTCCAGGCTCTGATCAGGCCCTACACCCAAACGAGGGCACTGCGTTCATCCACCTCTGGCCTGCTCGCCTCCCTACCACTGAGGAAGTACAGTTCCCGCTCAGCCCAGTCAAAACTGTTCGCTGCTCTGGCTCCCCAATGGTGGAACACACTCCCTCACGCCGCCAGGACAGCGGAGTCAATCACCACCTTCCGGAGACACCTGAAACCCCACCTCTTTAAGGAATACCTAGGATAGGATAAAGTAATCCTTCTCACCCCCCTTAAAAGATTTAGATGCACTATTGTAAAGTGGCTGTTCCACTGGATGTCATAAGCTGAATGCACCAATTTGTAAGTCGCTCTGGATAAGAGCGTCTGCTAAATGACTTAAATGTAATGTAATGTAATGTCTCAAGCTCTGTCAGGTTGTATGGGAAGCATTGAGGCACAGCATACAATGAAAGTTTAGATGATTCTGTGCTTCCAACTTTGTGGAAACAGTTTAGGGAAGGCTCTTTCCTGTTTCAGCATGACAATGCCCCTGTGGACAAAGCGAGGTCCATACAGAAATGATTTGTCGAAATTGGTGTGGAAGAACTTGACTGGCCTGCACAGAACCCTGGCCTGAACCCCATTGAACACCTTTGGGGTGAATTGAATCTGCAAGCTAGGCCTAATCGCCCAACATCAGTTTCCTACCTCACTAATGCTCTTGTGGCTAAATGGAAGCAAGTCCCCACAGCAATGTTCTAACTTCTAGTGGAAAGCCTTCCCAGAAGAGTGGAGGCTGTTATAGCAGAAAAGGGGGACCAACTCCATATTAATGCCCATGATTTTGGAATGAGATGTTCGACGAGCGGGTATCCACATACTTTTGGTCATGTAGTGCATATGTATACAGGTGAAGTCGGAAATGTACATACACCTTAGCCAAATACATTTAAACTCAGTTTTTCACAATTCCTGACATTTAATCCTTAATATTTAATATTCCGTGTCGTAGGTCAGTTAGGATCTCCACTTTATTTTAAGAATGTGAAATGTCAGAATAATACTAGAGAGAATGATTTATATCAGCTTTTATTTATTTCATCACATTTCCAGTGGGTCAGAAGTTTACATACACTCAATTAGTATTTGGTAGTATTGCCTTTAAATTGTTTAACTTGGGTCAATTGTTTCGGGTAGCCTTCCACAAGATTTCCCACAATAAATTGGGTGAATTTTGGCCCATTCCTCTTGACAGAGCTGGTGTAACAATCAGGTGTGTAGGCCTCCTTGCTCACACACACTTTTTCAGTTCTGTCCACAAATTGTCTATAGGATGGAGGCCAGGGCTTTGTGATGGCCACTCCAATTCCTCGACTTTGTCAAGCCATTTTGCCACAACTTTGGAAGTATGATTGTGGTCATTGTCCATTTGGAAGACCCATTTGCGACCAAGTTTGAACTTCCTGACTGATGTCTTGAGATGTTGCTTCAATATAGCCACATAATTTTACATCCTCACGATGCCATCTAGTTTGTGAAGTGCACCAGTCCCTCCTGTAGCAAAGCACCCCAACAACATGATGTTGCCACCTCCGTGCTTCACGGTTGGGATGGTGTTCTTCTGCTTGCAAGCCTCCCCCTTTTTCCTCCAAACATAACGATGGTCATTATGGCCTAACAGTTCTATTTTTGTTTCATCAGACCAGAGGACATTTCTCCAAAAAGTACCATCTTTGTCCCCATGTGCAGTTTCAAACCGTAGTCTGGCTTTTTGATGGCGATTTTGGAGCAGTGGCTTCTTCCTTGCTGAGCGGCCTTTCAGGTTATGTCGATATAGGAGTTGTTTTACTGTGGATATAGATACATTTGTACCTGTTTCCTCCAGCATCTTCATAAGGTCCTTTGCTGTTGTTCTGGGATTGATTTGCATTTTTCGCACCAAAGTACGTTCATGTCTAGGAGACATAATGCGTCTCCTTCCTGAGCGGTATGACGGCTGCGTGGTCCCGTGGTGTTTATACCCGCGTACTATTGTTTGTACAGATGAACGTGGTACCTTCAGGCATTTGGAAATAGCTCCCAAGGATGAACCAGACTTGTGGAGGTCTACAATGTTTTTTCTGAGGTCTTGGCTGATTTATTTGATTTTCCCATGATATAACGCAATGAGGCACTGAGTTTGAAGGTAGGCCTTGAAATACATCCACAGGTACACCTCCAATTGACTCAAATGATGTCAATTAGCCTATCAGAAGCCATGACATAATTTTCTGGAATTTTCCAAGCTGTTTAAGTGCACAGTCAACTTAGTGTATGTAAACTTTTAACCCACTGAAATTGTAATGCAGTGAATTATAAGTGAAATAATCTGTCTGTAAGCAATTGTTGGAAGAATGACTTGTCATGCACAAAGTAGATGTCCTAACCGACTTGCCAAAACTATAGTTTGTTAACAAGAAATTTGTGGAGTAATTGAAAAATGATTTATAATGACTCCAACCAATAGACATTATGGAGTATTGTGTGTAGGCCAGTGACACACAATCTCCATTTAATCCATTTTAAATGCAGGCTGTAACACAACAACATTTGGAAAAAGTGAAGTGGTGTGAATACACTCTGAAGGCACTGTATACAAGCATGTAATAATATGTGGTAATGATATTGAACTGTACTCCATGTAACCACAGCAACAGAAGATGGCTCTCATGAGGAACAACTCGGCTCTGCAGAGCGTGACCCTTCGTACCAAAAGTCAGTGTACATGCAAATGCGCACATGCATGCTACATACTTCAAATTCTTTATTACATACGCAAAGGAAAACGTATTTTTCACTATTGGGTTGGTTTGTAATAACAATCAGTTTTGCAATTGAGCAAAAGTATCTGTAGTTTAACTTTTGAACTCTGAAATTGCATCTGACTCCTTTTTCATTATAAGAGTTTCCCTTTTATAATATTTCACTATATTTCTCCTCCTCTTCTCCTTCCTCCTCTATTCCCTCCTACTCCAACTTTATCTACTCCTCGTTAGCCCCCATGATGAGGGAACGCCCCAGCTCCGCCATCTACCACTCTGACAATCTCCGCCAATCCTTGCTGGGCTCGCGCCGTGGACGCTCCGGCCTTTCCCTCTCCAAGAGTGTCTCCACCAATAACATTGCAGGGTGAGCCCCGCCACTGCCTGCTCATTGGTCAAAGCACAAAAAGGGGGAGGTTACGAGGAAACCACAGTCAAACTTGTCGTTGACATTAATAGTGACATCATGCCACGTATAGACTTTTCATAGTAGAAATGAAAGTCCCACTCACTAGTTAATATATATACAGTGCCAGTCTAAAAATTTGGACACCTACTCATTCCTGGATTTTTCCTAATTTTTATGATTTTCTACATTGTTGAATAATAGTGAAGACATCAAAACCTTGAAATTAAACATATGGAATCATGACGTAAGCAAAAAAGTGTTAAACAAATCTAAATATATTTTATATTTGAGGTTCTTCAAAGTAGCCACCCTTTGCCTTGATGACAGCTTTGTACACTTTTGGGATTCTCTCAACCATCTTCTTGAGGTAGTCACCTAGAATGCATTTCAATTAACAGACACATCTCAGCATCAACTGTTCAGAGGAGATTGCGTGAATAAGGCCTTCATGGTCGAATTTCTGCAAAGAAACCACTACTAAAGGACAACAATAAGAAGAGACTTGCTTGGGCCAAGAAACACGAGCAATGAAATATGTCCTTTGGTCTAATGAGTCCAAATTTGACTCAAACTTGACTAATTTGTGAAACGCAGAGTAGGATGATCTCCGCATGTGTGGTTCCCACCGTGAAGCATGGAGGAGGAGTTATGCTGGTGTGGGGGTGCTTTGCTGGTGACCCTGTCAGTGATTTTATTTAGAATTCAAGGAACACTTAACCAGGATGGCTAACACAGCATTATGCAGCGATATGCCATCCCATCTGGTTTGTGCTTAGTAGGACTATATTTTGTTTTTCAACAGGGCAATGCCCCAAAACACACATCCAGGGCTATTTGACCAAGAAGGAATGTGATTTATTGGTACATCAGATGACATGGCCTCCACAATCACCCGTCCTCAACCCAATTGAGATGGTTTGGGATGAGTTGCACCGCAGAGTGAAGGAAAAGCAGCCAACAAGTGCTCAGCATATGTGGCAACTCCTTCAAGACTGTTGGAAAAGCATTCCTCATGAATCTGGATGAAAGAATGCCAAGAGTGTGCAAAGCTGTCATCAAGGCAGAGTGGATACTTTCAAGAATCTAAAATCTAAAATATATTTTGATTTGTTTAACACTTTTTTGGTTCCACATGATTCCATATGTGTTTTTTCATAGTTTTGATGTCTTCACGATTATTCTACCACGTAGAAAATAATCCCCCAGCCCTTTTGACTGTTATTGTATACTCAACAAAAATATAAACGCAACATGGGACCAAATGTTTAATGTACTGAAATAAAAGATCCCAGAAATGTTCCTTATGCACACAAAACTTATTTCTCTCAATTGGTGTGCACAAATTTGTTTACGTCTCTGTTAGTGAACATTTCTCATTTGCCAAGATAATCCATCCACCTGACAGGTGTGACTTATCAAGAAGCTGATTAAACAGCGTGATCATTACACAGGTGCATCTTGTGCTGGGGACAATTAAAGGCCACTCTAAAATGTGGAATTTTGTCACCAAGCACAATGCCACAGATGTCTCAAGTTTTGAGGGAGCATGCAATTGGCATGCTGACTGCCTAGAATGTCCACCAGAGCTGATGCCAGAGAATATAATGTTAATTTGAGGACTATTTCTGTCTGTAATAAAGCCCTTTTGTGGGGAAAAACTCATTCTGATTGGCTGGGCCTGGCTCCCCAGTGGGTGTGCCTGGCTTCCAGGTGGGTGGGCCTATACCCTCCCAGGTCAACTCATGACTGCGCCAATTTCGAGTTATGTGAAATCTATAGATTAGGGCCGAACAAATGTATTTCAATTGACTGATTTCCTTATATGAACTGTAACTCAGTAAAATTGTAGAAATTGTTGCATGTTGCGTTTATATTTTTGTTCAGTGTGTGTGTGTGTGTGTGTGTGTAAGTATGTGTGTGTATATATATTTATATATCTCCGTTTGTACTTTTGTTGTTTTCTGTGTACTCATACATATGTGGATGGTTTCTGTGTGCATGTTTGTGTTTACTGCATATGCATATGGCATGTGTATATTATACATGTTTATTGGTGCATGTGTATATGTGTATATATGTATATTTGTCTTTTTGTCCTGGCGTGTGTCCTCGTCCATGCCTCTGTATAGGAACCTGAATGATGACTCTCCCTTGGGGCTGCGCAGGATCCTGTCCCAGTCCACAGACTCGCTCAACTTCAGGAACAGAGCTATGTCCATGGAGTCGCTCAACGACGAGGGTAAGACACAGGGATGTGGTTGTGCCTTCCTGGGATTAAGCGTGGGACATTTGTGCTATGTATTTGCTGCTGATCTTAAGCCTAGGCATACAGATTGTGTAACTTATGCAAGTTTTTGGGTCTGGGACAAGGTTGCATCCATTACACAGGGAAAGCCTCAGGGATTTTGGGTAGAGGGTAAAAGGGATATCGGCAACTATCATGTCCATGTCTACATTGAAAATGTTTATATGAAAAAAGGATGAATATATATTCATTGTCAGGAGAGATTTTAAGACAATTACAGGCCATTTGTTGTTTACACTGGATGAACGTTTTACTCTCTCAGGAGAAGTGTACTACGCCTCCATGCTGGAGGAAATGGAGATTGAGGGGCGGGATTTTGAGGCGGACTCATGGAGCATGGCGGTGGACTCGGGCTACCTGCAGACGCATCGCAAAGACATCATCAAAAGGCAGGACGTCATCTATGGTGAGAGTGGTGACATGCACTGTACGTCTTGAACCTCTTTCCCTTTGTGGTGAAAAGTTCATGGGCTGGGCGATGGACAAAGTAGCAATTGCAGAGGCTGCTTGTTTCAGATCATGGCCACCATCCACTACTGTTGTGCCCTTGAGCAAGGCACTTAACCCCGACATAGCTCCAGGGGTGCAGCTGACCCTGTGCCTCCTCCCAAATGTTCATATGTGTGTTTCTGTCAGGTGATGTGTTTCTTTCAGGTGATGAACAGAGCAAAATATTAATTTCCTTCGCTAGATGGGCAATTCTATTTTATCCCCATGTTACACGATTGACTCTTTCTTTGCGTTTTTTGCCCCCCGCAGAGCTGATCCAGACAGAGCTGCACCACGTGCGGACACTTCGCATTATGGAGCGGGTGTTCCGCCAGGGCATGCTGGAGGAGGTGCAGCTGGAGCCAGGCGTGGTGCACGCCATCTTCCCCTGCCTGGACCGCCTCACTGGCATCCATGTACGCTTCCTGGCACAGCTGCTCACACGGCGCAACCACAGCCTGCAGACTGGCAGCACCTACAACTTCACTATCCACCAGCTGGGAGATGTGCTGCTGGAACAGGTACAGTAGGTAGACAGACATGGACATTATACCAACTGCCTTATGTGATGTATACATTTACCATTCTATATCTATCCTATCCTGCCTTTCTAAGCGTCTTCGAAAGCCAAGTTATCAAACAAATCACCGACCATTTCGAATCCCACCGTACCTTCTATGCAATCTGGCTTCCGAGCTGTTCATGGGTGGACCTCAGCCACGCTCAAGGTCCTAAACGATATCATAACTGCCATCGATAAGAGACAATACTGTGCAGCCGTATTCATCGACTTGGCCAGGGCGTTCGACTCAGTCAATCACCACATTCTTACCGGCAGACTCAACAGCCTTGGTTTCTCAAATGACTGCCTCACCTGGTTCACCAACTACTTCTCTGATAGAGTTCAGTGTGTCAAATCGGAGGGCCTGTTGTCCGGACCTCTGGCAGTCTCTATGGTTGTGCCACAGGGTTCAATTCTCGGGCCGACTCTTTTCTCTGGATACATCAATGATGTCGCTCTTGCTGCTGGTGATTCTCTGATCCAACTCTTTGCAGACGACACCATTGTGTATACTTCTGGCCCTTCTTTGGACACTGCTAACTAACCTCCAGATGAGCTTCAATGCCATACAACACTCATTCCGTGGCCTCCAACTGCTCTTAAATGCAAGTAAAACTAAATGCATGCTCTTCAACTGATTGCTGCCCGCACCTGCCCGCCCGTCCAGCATCACTACTCTGGACGGTTCTGACCTAGAATATGTGGACAACTACAAATACCTAGGTGTCTGGTTAGACTGTAAACTCTCCTTCCAGACCCACATTAAGCATCTCCAATCCAAAATTAAATCTAGAATCAACTTCCTATTTCGCAGCAAAGCATCCTTCACTCATGCTTCATACTCGTCGCCAAACCCACTGGCTCCAGGTTATCTACAAGTCTTTGCTAGGTAAAGCCCTGCCTTATCTAAGTTCACTGGTCACCATAGCAGCACCCACCCGCAGCACTCACTCCAGCAGGTATATTTCACTGGTCTTCCCCAAAGCCAATTCCTCCTTTAACCACCTGTCCTTCCAGTTCTCTGCTGCCAATGACTGGAACGAACTGCAAAAATTGAAAACTTTTTTTCTACTGTATTATTGACTGTATGTTTGTTTATTCCTTGTGTAACTCTGTGTTGTTGTATGTGTCCAACTGCTTTGATTTATCTTGGCCAGGTCGCAGTTGTGAGCACTTGTTCTCAACTATCCTACCTGGTTAAATAAAGGTGAAATATATATATTTTTAAATTCATTTTTATTTTAACCTTTATTTAATTAGGCAAGTCAGTTAATAACACATTTTTATTTACAATGACGGCCTAGGAACAGTGGGTTAACTGCCTTGTTCAGGGAAGAACGACAGATTTTTTTCCTTGTCAGCTCGGGGATTCGATCTAGAAACCTTTTGGTTACTGGCCCAACACTCTAAACACGAGGCTACCTGCCACCCACCCATCCTAATTTGTCATTCATTCTTTGTAAGAGCTGATCAACTATCTGGCCTTGATGGTGATATGTAATCTTAACTACAGTCGTGGCCAAATGTTTTGAGAATGACACAAATATGAATTTTCACAAAGTTTGCTGCTTCAGTGTCTTTAGATATTTTTGTCAGATGTTACTATGGAATACTGAAGTATAATTACAAGCATTTCATAAATGTCAAAGGCTTTTATTGACAATTACATGAAGTTAATTTTTATTTATTTTTATTTTTATTTTATTTCACCTTTATTTAACCAGGTAGGCTAGTTGAGAACAAGTTCTCATTTGCAACTGCGACCTGGCCAAGATAAAGCATAGCAGTGTGAACAGACAACACAGAGTTACACATGGAGTAAACAATTAGCAAGTCAATAACACAGTAGAAAAAAATGGGCAGTCTATATACAATGTGTGCAAAAGGCATGAGGAGGTAGGCGAATAATACAATTTTGCAGATTAACACTGGAGTGATAAATGATCAGATGGGCATGTACAGGTAGAGATATTGGTGTGCAAAAGAGCAGAAAAGTAAATAAATAAAAACAGTATAAAAACAGTATGGGAATGAGGTAGGTGAAAAAGGGTGAGCTATTTACCTATAGACTATGTACAGCTGCAGCGATCGGTTAGCTGCTCGGATAGCTGATGTTTGAAGTTGGTGAGGGAGATAAAAGTCTCCAACTTCAGCGATTTTTGCAATTCGTTCCAGTCACAGGCAGCAGAGTACTGGAACGAAAGGCGGCCAAATGAGGTGTTGGCTTTAGGGATGATCAGTGAGATACACCTGCTGGAGCGCGTGCTACGGATGGGTGTTGCCATCGTGACCAGTGAACTGAGATAAGGCGGAGCTTTACCTAGCATGGACTTGTAAATGACCTGGAGCCAGTGGGTCTGGCGACGAATATGTAGTGAGGGCCAGCCGACTAGAGCATACAAGTCGCAGTGGTGGGTGGTATAAGGTGCTTTAGTGACAAAACGGATGGCACTGTGATAGACTGCATCCAGTTTGCTGAGTAGAGTGTTGGAAGCCATTTTGTAGATGACATCGCCGAAGTCGAGGATCGGTAGGATAGTCAGTTTTACTAGGGTAAGCTTGGCAGCGTGAGTGAAGGAGGCTTTGTTGCGGAATAGAAAGCCGACTCTGGATTTGATTTTTGATTGGAGATGTTTGATGTGAGTCTGGAAGGAGAGTTTGCAGTCTAGCCAGACACCTAGGTACTTATAGATGTCCACATATTCAAGGTTGGAACCATCCAGGGTGGTGATGCTAGTCGGGCAATGCAGAGTCAATATTTGCAGTGTTGACCCTTCTTTTTCAAGACCTCTGCAATCCACCCTTGCATGCTGTCAATTAACTTCTGGGCCACATCCTGATGGCAGCCCATTCCTGCATAATCAATGCTTGGAGTTTGACAGAATTTGCGGGTTTTTGTTTGTCCACCCGCCTCTTGAGGATTGACCACAAGTTCTCAATGGGATTAAAGTCTGGGAGTTTCCTGGCCATGGACCCAAAATATCGATGTTTTGTTCCCCGAGCTACTTAGTTATCACTTTTGCCTTATAGCAAGCTGCTCCATCATGCTGGAAAAGGCATTGTTCGTCACCAAACTGTTCCTGGATGGTTAGGAGAAGTTGCTCTCGGAGGATATGTTGGTACCATTCTTTATTCATGGCTGTGTTCTTAGGCAAAATTGTGAGTTAGCCCACTCCCTTGACTGAGAAGCAACCCCACACATGAATGGTCTCAGGATGCTTTCCTGTTGGCATGACACAGGACTGATGGTAGCGCTCACCTTGTCTTCTCCGGACAAGCTTTTTTCCGGATGCCCCAAACAATTGGAAAAGGGATTCATCAGAGAAAATGACTTTATCCCAGTCCTCAGCAGTCCAATCCCTGTACCTTTTGCAGAATATCAGTCTGTCCCTGATGTTTTTCCTAGAGAGAAGTGGCTTCTTTGCTGCCCTTCTTGACACCAGGCCATCCTCCAAAAGTCTTTGCCTCACTGTGTGTGCCAATATACTCACACATACCTGCTGCCATTCCTGAGCAAGCTCTGTACTGGTGGTGCCCTGATCCCGCAGCTGAATAAAATGTAGGAGACAGTCCTGGCGCTTGCTGGACTTTCTTTGGCGCCCTGAAGCCTTCTTCACAACAATTGAACCGCTCTCCTTGAAGTTCTTGATGATCCGATAAATGGTTGATTTAGATGCAATCTTACTGGCAGCAATATCCTTGCCTGTGAAGCCCTTTTTGTGCAAAGAAATTATGACGGCACGTGTTTCCTTGCAGGTAACCATTATTAACAGAGGAAGAACTTTTGAAGCCTTTTGAAGCTTCTGTCAGTCTGTTATTCAAACTCAATCAGCATGACAGAGTGATCTCCAGCCTTGTCCTCGTCAACACTCACATCTGTGTTAACGAGAGAATCACTAACATGATGTCAGTTGGTACTTTTGTGGCAGGGCTGAAATGCAGTGGAAATGTTTTGGGGGGATTCAGTTAATTTGCATGGCAAAGCGGGACTTTGCAATTAATTGCAATTCATCTGATCACTCTTCATAACATTTTGGAGTATATGCAAATTACCATCATACAAACTGAGGCAACAGACTTTGTTAAAATTAATATTTGTGTCATTTTCAAAACTTTTGGCCATGACTGTAAACTATACAGCCAGAGGAGTATGGTCCTCCCCTGGTTCCTCTCGAGGTTTCTTCCTTCCAGGGAGTTGATCCTAGCCACTCTGCTTCTGATTGAACTTTGGGGTCTAGGCCAGGGTACTTTAAATATATTTTACTTGATTGACGGGATTGATTGTTTCTCTCAGTTCTCGGGCCAATGTGCTGACGAGATGAGAAAGACCTACGCTGAGTTCTGCAGCCGCCACCTGAAGGCTGTCAAGCTGTACAAGGAGCTGCTGGCCAGAGACAAGAGGTTCCAGTACTTCATACGGGTAAGACGAAGAAGGAGAAGGGGAAAACAAGAAGGATAGAATGAGTGATGAGACTTAATGCAATTTTTTACTTTTAAAACAATGCTTTTTAGAACGCTTTGGCACTATTCACATAATGTATTTCCTGTCAATAAAAAACCTTGAATTGAGATTGAAAGGGGAGGGGGGTAGAGTGAACAACAGAGGGAGAGCTTTTGTGTTTTCGTAATTCTTTAATAAACCCACATTTTTGTCACCGTTACTAAGGTCTTAATTGCGATGATCATAATATTTGGTGGTTTCACCTTCCTTAGCAGAGAGAGAGAGAGAGTGAGAGAGGGGTCACATAGAAAGCAAAATAGGCCAATGGGAATGTGTGCGTATTTGTGTGTTTACTGATAATGAGTGTTCTGAACTGTGAGGAGTTGGAGTTGTATTACCATTTACTTTGCTAACCTTGCCTTTTGTAATTGGCACCTTTCCAATTAATAATTTATACTCCGTACAATATCATGTGTTATTTGATATTTTTCTATTGTAAGTTGTATGTTTTATCTTTCGTTTAGATTTAAAGCTCTTCAAGATAGTTTTGAAGTTGTTTCATTCGTATCGACTGACGTCGCCAGAATTTCGGTTTAAAATATGATTTGCTCTTGATTGCGTTACAAAACACAGATATTTGTTTTTTTCCAACCATCCCTCGTGTGTTTGCCGCTTTTCCTGTCTCTTCTCAACTCTTTTTGTCTTGTTCATATTAATTACTTCCCTTCTCCTGCTCTTTCGCTCTTATACCCTTTCTTTCACTCTCCTTCGCCTTTTTCTCTCACACGCTTTCCTGCTCTCTTTCACACTAACTCTATCTTTCTCTCTCCCTCCCTTCTGTCTCGTTCACCTTTCATCTCTCTTTCACCCTCTCTTCCTCGCTCTCTGTTCAGCGGGTGTGTCGGGGTCACCTGTTGCGTCGCCATGGCGTCCAGGAGTGCATCCTGTTGGTCACTCAACGCATCACCAAGTACCCTGTCCTCATCCAGCGTATCCTTGACAACACCAAGGGTGAGAAAAACACCCAGTTGATACGAAAGCAGGGGCGAGGGTGATATATCAAAGCCCTCCTCACTTTAGATTGAAAGATATGGTTGGGGGCAGCAAACAGTTATGTGGGGTGTAAAAAAATGTAGCCGAACTATGCCAGCTTTTTATATCATGAGGCAAATTAGTTCCTCAGGACTAACTAAAAGCACAGGGTCTTTAAAGTCAATGGCGGAGCATGGTAAAAATCAGCACTACTAATGATATGTCTAACCACCTTATACCCCCCCCCAGACAATGAAGAGGAGGCCTCCTGTCTGACCCAGTCCCTGACCCAGATCAGGGAGCTACTTAGCTCAGTGGACCAGCAGGTGCTTTATTCATCCATTTATAGTTTGATTTACTCAAGTTATCACTGAGATCAATTCTGACATGAACCAGCACATGTTAGTCAGATTGAAATAAAAAACACCATTTTGACTTTCCACACTTTATCTATAAACCCGTCCTTTTACTATGAGAAAGTTACAATTACACAGTGCAGAAAATGTATTGCACACTAGCGCTATTGTGAACCAGGGTTGTGTTCATTAGGGCACGGAACCGGGTGATTCTCAGTCCATTTGCTTCCAATCAGTGCCTAATGAACATGACCCTGCTGTCCAGGTGATGGAGCTGGAGCGGACTCATCGGCTGCAGGAGATCCGGGCCAGGCTGGACCCACGGGTCGAGGCCAAGGTGAGGGACGGGGGCCTGTTCAGGGGAGGAGAGTTGCTCCGCAGGAGACTCATCCATGAGGGAACGCTGCTCTGGAAGACCCCTGGGTCCAGGCTCAAAGGTGTGTGTGTGAGTGGAAGTGTCTGTGTGTGTCAGTGGAGGCTGAGGACAGGGACTTTGTAATGACTTGAATGGAACAGTATCAAACACATGGTAACCAGCCTCCACTAGCTTAATTTGTCAAATAAGTTTGTACAGTGCCTTCAGAAAGTATTCATAGCCCTGGACTTCTTCCACATTTTGTTGTGTTACAACCTGAATTCAAAATGGTTTAATATATTTTCTTTCTCGCCCATCTACACACAATACCCCATAATGACAAAGTGAAAACATGTTTTTAGAAATGTTTGCTAATTTATTGAAAATTGAATACAGCAATATCTCATTTACATAAGTATTTACACCCCTTAGTCAATACTTTGTAGAAGCACCTTTGGCAGCGATTACAGCTGTGAGTCTTTCTGAGTAAGTCTCTTAAGAGCTTTGCACACCTGGATTGTGCAACATTTGCCCATTTATTATTTTCAAAATTCTTCAATCTCTGTCAAATTGGTTGTTGATCATTGCTAGACAACCATTTTCAGGTCTTGCCATATATTTTCAAGTAGATTTAAGTCAAAACTGTAACTCAGAACATTCACTGTCTTCTTGGTAAGCAACTCCCATGAAGATTTGGCCTTGTGTTTTAGGTTATTGTACTGCTGAAAGGTAAAATCATCTCCCAGACTGAACCCGGTTTTCCTCTATGATTTTGCCTGTGCTTAGCTGTTGTTTCATTTTTATCCTGAAAAACTCCCCAGTTTTTAATGATTACAAGCATACCCGTAACATGATGCAGCCACCCCTATGCTTGAAAATATGGAAAGTGGTACTCAGTAATGTGTTGTATTGGATTTTCCTCAAACATAACACTTTGTATTCAGGACAAAAAGTTAATTTCTTTTCCACATTTTTTGCAGTATTACTTTAGTGTCTTGTTGCGAACTAGATGCATGTTTTGCTATATTTTGTATTCTGTACAGGCTTCTTTCTGTTCACTCTGTCAATTAGGTTAGTATTGTGGAGTAAATACAATGTTGTTGATCCATCCTCAGTTCTCTCCTATCACAGCCATTAAACTCTGTAACTGTGTAGCTGTTTAAACCATTGGCCTCATGGTAAAATCCCTGTGTGGTTACCTTCCTCTCCGGCAACTGAGGTAGGAAGGACGTCTGTGTCTTTATAGTGACTGGGTGTATTGATACACCATCCAAAAGTCTAATTACTAAATTCACCATGCTCAAAGGGAAATTCAGTGTCTGCTTTTTTAAATGTTTACCCATCTACCAATAGGTGCCCTTCTTTGCGAGGCATGCGAAAACCTCCCTGGTATTTTTGGTTGAATCTGTACTTGAAATTAACTGCTTGACTGAGGGACCTTACAGATAATTGTATGTGTGGGGTAGTCACTCAAACATGGTAAACACCATTATTATGATTTGTTAAGCAAATGCTTACTCCTGAACTTATTTAGGCTTGCCATAACAAAGGGGTTAAATACTTATTGACTCAGCTTTTTTTTGGGGGGGGGGACATAATTCCACTTTGACATAATGCGGTATTTATTGTGTGTAGGCCAGTGACAAAATATCTCAATTGAATCCATTTTAAATTTAGGCTATAACACATCAACATTGGAAAAAAGTCAAGGGTTGTGAATACTTTCTGAAGGCACTGTAGGGGATGGAACTATCCCCAAAACATGTTGCTTACTCATGTTTTAAAGGAGGTTTTTTTTTTGTGTGTGCGTGTGTGTGTGTGTGTGTGCGCATGCGTGTGTGTGTCTGTGTGTGTGTCTGTGTGTGTGTGTGTGTGTGTGTGTGTGTGTGTGTGTGTGTGTGTGTGTGTGTGTGTGTGTGTGTGTGTGTGTGTGTGTGTGTGTGTGTGTGTGTGTGTGTGTGTTTAGATGTGCAGGTCCTGCTGATGACAGACATCCTAGTGTTCCTACAGGAAAAAGACCAGAGGTTCATCTTCCCTTGTCTAGTAAGCACACACACACACACACACACACACACACACACACACACACACACACACACACACACACACACACACACACACACACACACACACACACACACACACTGACAAATACATCAAACAAAAAACACTTGAATATAGAGAGACTTGTTTCGTCACAATTGAATATACTATATGGAATGTCAGGGAATATAGCAACTACCCTTATTTTTCTCTCTCTTTCTCTTTTCAGGACAAGTCTCCGGTCCTCTCCCTGCAGAACCTCATGATTAGGGAGATAGCCAATCAGGAGCGAGGGCTCTTCCTCATCAGTGACTCCTCTCCTCCGGAGATGTACGAGGTCCATGCTGCCTCAAAAGATGACAAGAACACCTGGATACGCATCATACAGCACACTGTCAGCAGGTATATACATAAACACACATACACACACACGCACACAGAGACACACACAAACTGCTCATATCATCACTATCTTTTCTGTCTCTGCAGTTGTCCTTCCAGGGAAGAGTTCCCACTCATAGAGACTGAAGACAAGGCCCTTCTGAGACGACTGAAAGGTCAGCAATGAACACACACTCATACAGATCTATATGTAATGTAGGGATAGCAAGATTGCGCCAACATACTCGGCGGCCCTATTTATTACTTTATTTGCTCGGGACGTTTATCTTCTGGACATTAGATCGCCTATAAAAGTCACCATAAATTCGACTTCCCAGACCTTGAACCCTTTGTTTTATATTCTGGATAATTTCTTGATTTCTTGTTTAGATGTTTTATTATTTGTGTTGTATTCTACTGCACTGTTGGAACTAGTAACATAAGCGTTTTGCTCTACCTGCTATAACACCTGCAAATCTGTGTACGTGGCCAATACTTTGATTCGATCTGATGTAGGTATAAACACACTTGTTTGCACATAAGAACTCTGTTTCACTTCTTCTCTACATGACCCTCTATCAATCTGTCTTCCTCTCTACCTTTCTCCATCGTTCTTTCTCTATCAACCCCTTTGACCATCTCCATTCCTTCTTTTCTCTATCTACACGTCTCCCTTTCAAGCTCTATCTCTCTGTCTCCACCCCTCACTTCCTCTTCACCCCCCCATCCCACCCCTCTATCTCTCCCTCTCTCTACATGGTGCCTACAGTACAACGTGCAATTCTCACTCTGTGTGTAGGAGGACAAGTGTGAAGCCTGCCTCCTACTCAATCCCAGTGGAGGAGCTCATCAAACTCTATCTTTCCATCACAGCTTTTCTGTCTCTCAATTTCACTATCTTGGACTCTCATCTTTCTTGCTCACTTGTACATTCTATTCCTGCACTTCTTTTGTTTTTCTCTCCCTTTGTCTCTCCCTCTTTTCTCTCTCCCTTCTTCCTTATCTCGATCTCTCACTTATAGCCTACATCCAACTGAACAATGTGTGAATATGATTGTCAAGAGGTCTTTAAGAAGAGCATCAAGTCAGTCTTTCCCTCTCTCCCCCTCCTCTTTCCCTCCCCCTCTCTTACTCCCTTTCCTTCCCACTTTCTCTCGACTCTTTGCTTCTTTCTCCCTACTCCATCTCTTTCATTCTCCCCCCCTCTATCCCCCACCCCTCTCTACCCTACCCATCTTCCTCTTTCATCTCTCCTTCCAGCGGACATCCAGCAGAAGGACCGGGAGGTGCTGGAGCTGCTCCAGGAGCGGGTCACATTGTTCTCGGACCTGGCTGAGGTGACGGGGGGTCAGGAGGTCATGCTGCCGGGGGGCCCCAACTCCCGGAACCTGTTCCGGGCCGACACACCCCATGCGCCACTCGGCGAGAGATTGCTCACTGATGCCATCGCAGAGGGTGAGGGGTTGGTGAAGGGAGTGGGGGGCAAGGAGAGGGGGTGGGAGCAGAGTGAGGGAGAGGGGAGCGATGTAGAGTTAGGGCAAGGGAGAGCAAGAGTGGTAGAGCGCAAGAGAGTTGTTAAAGGACCAGTGCAGCAGTTTTTGATATCAATATCAAATAATTTCTGGGTAACAATTTATTACCTAACAGTTTTCCATAAAAATGGTCAAAAAGCAACTAAAGTTGGAAAACTGTTAGGTGTCTGCGGATCTACCTAATTGGTGGGTCCAAATAGGAAGCATATGTAACCTGAAGACTAGCTGTTGGCAGAGAGGTTTGGAACTCTCTTTGTTATTGTTATCTTGACTTATATTGCCTGGTGATGTTACCAGGAAAGCCACAACTCCACCTATGCAAAACCTGAGGTAAATTGTATTTTCAACTAGCAACTATCATGAAATAACACTGATCAAGTTTGTTCACACTTTTACAGTTTAGTTTCATCAGCTGTTGTACAATATGATACAGAACACAGGAAAAACAGAATTGAGTGCACTGGGCCTTTAAGCAAATTTAGAGAGGGTTAGACTGGAAGAGAGGGAGCGCGATATAGGGAGATGTTGAAACAGAGAGGAGAGCAAGACTAGAGAGGAAAATAAGCAGACAGGAGATAAAGATGGAGAAGCGCAAATAGCCTGTTTAAATGCAGAAACGCAACTGCTACTGTGCTTTCCACTTAACTGACTGCAACAATACTTCAAAGTTTAATTATGGTAGCTATGAAATGCCTTGGCATGTTTTCAGTTGTACTTGGCAATGCACTTAGTCTAAGCATCAACTGTCGCTATTCCTTTACTCAATATTCTACGGATGCATGTGCAATGTGTTGCCACAAAATGGCTACCAGGTGGTGGTGAAGTTGCCAAACATGCCATACATTTTAGACGACTGACTTCAAAGTTTCCTTCATAGAAGGAACATTCAAACCGACATTTGAATTGTGTACTGTCTGTACCATTAAAGATTACAACTTATTTTTCAAAGCCTTCGAGCAACATTTACACAAACAGCAAACAGCAAACTATCAACTCATCATCACCCAGACATTGATTGACGTGTACAGTTGTCCAGTTCCCTCCCTACATACAGTGAAGATGGCAATGTCTTCAATGGGTATCATGTGTATGTTTATGAATATCCAATGTTAAATTTGAAGTGGCTGTCAACCCCTAGGCTAATGTTGCTCTCATGGAATGTCATTCCTTGAGCACCATACCATAGAAAGTGCTAAATGCATGTGAAATGTCTTGGGGGGGGGGGGATTCTGACAGTGTACATTTGTTTTAGCTTGCCCGCCCAAATGGAAAACAATCATACAAATCATATAAGAATCTTGTATGGCAGGAGAAGATGACTTTTTTTAAAAATGTTTACAAATAATCTGGTAAGATGTTATGTTTTACCTTATATGTCAGTGGTGTACTGTTGAAGTCGGAAGTTTACATACAGTTTGTTTGGACTCATTAAAACTCGTTTTTCAACCACTTCAACAAATGTCTTGTTAACTATAGTTTTGGCAAGTCGGTTAGGACATCTACTTTGTGCATGACACAAGTCATTTTTCCAACAATTGTTTAGAGACAGATTATTTCACTTATAATTCACTGCATCACAATTCCAGTGGGCCAGAAGTTTACATGCAAGTTGACTGTGCCTTTAAACAGCTTGGAAAATTCCAGAAAATTATGTCATGGCTTTAGAAGCTTCTGATAGGCTAATTGACATCATTTGAGTTAATTGGAGGTGTACCTGTGGATGTATTTCAAGGCCTACTGTCAAACTCAGTGCCTCTTTGCTTTACATCTTGGGAAAATCAAAAGAAATCAGCCAAGACTCAGAGAACAATTGTAGACGTCCACAAGTCTGGTTCATCATTTGGAGCAATTTCCAAATGCCTGAAGCATGTTCATCTGTACAAACAATAGTACGCAAGTATAAACACCATGGGACCACACAGCCGTCATACCGCTCAGGAAGGAGACACGTTCTGTGTCCTAGAGATGAACATACTTTGCTGCGAAAAGTGAAAATCAATCCCAGAACAACAGCAAAGGACCTTGTGAAGATACTGGTACAATAGTATCTATACCAACATTAAAATGAGTCCTATGTCGACATAACCTGAAAGGCCGCTCAGCAAGGAAGAAGCCACTGCTCCAAAACCGCCATAAAAAAGCCAAACTACGGTTTGCAACTACACACGGGGAAAAATATTGTACTCTTTGGAGAAATGTCCTCTGGTCTGATGAAACAAAAAGGGGACTGTTTGGCCATAATGACCATCGTTATGTTTGGAGGAAAAAGGGGGAGGCTTGCAAGCCGAAGAACACCATCCCAACCGTGAAGCACGGGGGTGTCAGCATCATGTTGTTGGGGTGCTTTGCTGCAGGAGGGACTGGTGCACTTCACAAATAGATGGCATCATGAGGATGTAAAATTATGTGGATATATTGAAGCAACATCTCAAGACATCAGTCAGGAAGTTAAAGCTTGGTCGCAAATGGGTCTTCCAAATGGACAATGACCCCAAGCATACTTCCAAAGTTGTGGCAAAATGGCTTAAGGACAACAAAGTCAAGGTATTGGAGTGGCCATCACAAAGCCCCGACCTCAATCCTACAGAAAACTTGTGGGCAGAACTGAAAAAGCCTGTGCCAGCAAGGAGGCCTACAAACCTGACTCAGTTACACCAGCCCTGTCAGGAGGAATGGGTCAAAATTCACCCAACTTATTGTGGGAAGCTTGTGGAAGGCTACCCGAAACGTTTGACACGAGTTAAAGAATTTAAAGGCAATGCACACAAATACTAATTCAGTGTATGTAAACTTCTGACCCACTGGGACTGTGATGAAAAAAAATTAAAGCTGCAATAAAACAGTCTCTCTACCATTGTTCTGACACTTCACATTCTTAAAATAAAGTGGTGATCATAACTGACCTAAGACAGGGACATTTTACAAGGAATGTCAGGAATTGTGAAAAACTTAGTTTAAATGCATTTGGCTAAGGTGTATGTAAACTTCTGACTTCCGACTTGTGTCAATAATTCTCAAACATCTCCTTGTGGACCCCCAGCCGAATACATGATGGTGGTCATTTTCCCACATCGATATGGTACGACATATCTGAGACAAAATAAATGAATGAAACAATATGAGTCCTCAATTAATGTTCTAAGAAAAGTGTATGTATGATTATGTAACCTCTACAAAATAAATGCTTTCCTTATAGGTTTCACATGTTTTCTTTAAGTCAACATATAAAAAACCATGGCAATTACTATCTGAAAATACAATATTGGTAGATACATTTTCATTTTCAAGATTGAGTTTCCATGGTAAGAAAACAATAGGCTGGGTAGCACATCCTACTGGACAGTTGATTTATCTAAAGATATCCCTTTACTCTCCAATCAAGGATTTTAATCAAGCCCAGCCCAGCCCTGCTAAGCTTTGATATTTGTCACTGACTACTACCAATGTGCTATCGAGAGAATGATTGTTGAGATATAAATATATTACCAGATACTTATTCGATTATTTGTTAGATTATTGTACAAATAATCTTCTTCTGCCATACAAGGTTCTTATTTAAATGATCATGATTTAAAAAAAATGAATGTTGTTTGTGTATTTGCTGCCATATGTATTACATAGAAGTTCCAGGTAGAACATGTTTCTATATCTTTTCCTTGTGGGCGGTTCACTTTACGACCAATGGAATGGTCTAAAATGTAAAAACTCGACCCACACTGTGTCGTAGATGAGTTAAAATGAATGCACCATACATTTTTGTTAAGGCACTAATGATGTGTTGTCTGTCTTTGTGTCTCCCAGTGGATAGGCTGAGTGAGCTACTCCTGGGCTCCACCTTTGAAATGCCTCTGCCCTGCAGTTTCAACGGTCACCCGAACCACACGGGGGCGCTAGTGATCAGTGAGTGACTCCTTTGTGCCAATTATTGACAAGTTGTATAGTAGTCTAGACTCCATAGCACTGTGAGCAATGATCATTGAGTGACCGTTGTGTTTGTTTGTAGACGGTCAGGAGGTGGTTGTCAATGGAACGCACGGGTCCCCAGCAGCAAAGGTGAGGTCCTAATAATAATAATAATAATATGGTCATTTACTGTGGTCGACCAGGCTTAGAACCAAGGTCTCCCATGCGCCACAAAACCAAGCTAAAGTCATGCACTGAGCTACAGTAAAGCCAAGTCCTTAGCTCAGGAAGCTAACAGAAGTCTTCGGGACGCAGGCAAGATTGCTCATTGTGAGCATGGTTCATGTGTGGGAATCAAATCAAGGTGTAGACTAACAGTGAAATACTTACTTATGGGCCCTTTCCAACTGTACAGAGAGAAAAACATTGAAATAATAGAGAAATTATAACACAAGGAATAAATACACAATGAGTAATGATAACTTGGCTATATACATGGGGAACCAGTACCGAGTTGATGTGCAGGGGTATGAGGTAATTGAAGTAGATATGTACAGTACCAGTCAAAAGTTGACCCAACACACCTCCAGGCTTTGTAAGGGCTATTTGACCAATAAGGAGAGTGATGGATTGCTGCATCAGATGACCTGGCCTCCACAATCACCCGATCTCAACCAAATTGAGATGGTTTGGGATGATTTGGAATGCAGAGTGAAGGAAAAGCAGCCAACAAGAGCTCAGCATTTGTGGGAACTCCTTCAAGACTGTTGGAAAAGCATTCCAGGTGAAGCTGGTTGAAAGAATGCCAAGAGTGTGCAAAGCTGTCATCAAGGTGAAGCGTGCTACTTTGAAGAATCTAAACTATAGAGTATATTTTGATTTGTTTAACACTTTTTTGGTTACTACATGATTCCATATGTGTTTTTTCATAGTTTTGATGTCTTCACTATTATTCTACCATGTAGAAAATAGAAAAAATAACTAAAAGCCCTTGAATGAGTAGGTGTGTCTAAACGTTTGACTGTACTGTACATGTAGGTAGGGATAAAGTAACTAGGCAACAGGTTAGATAAACAGTAGCAGCAGAGTATGTGATGAGTCAAAAGAGTTCATGCAAAAATGGTCAATGCAGATTGTCGGGGTAGCTATTGCTTAACTATTTAGCAGTCTTTTGGCTTGAGGGTAGAAGGTGTTCAGGGTCCTGTTGGTTCCAGACATCGGTACCGCATGCCATGCAGTAGCAGAGAGAACAGTCTATGACTTGGGTGGCTGGAGTCTTAGATAGTTTTGTGCCTTCCTCTGACAACGCCTAGTATAGAGGTCCTGGATGGCACGGAGCTTGGCCCCAGTGATGTACTGGGCCTTACCTTTGCGCCTTGCAGTGGGATGCCAAGCAGTTGCCATACCAGGCGGTGATGCAGCCAGTCAAGATGCTCTCAATGGTGCAGCTGTATAACTTTTTGAGGGCCCATGCCGACTCTTTTCAAGAGACGTTGTTGTGCCCTCTTCACGTCTGTGTTGGTGTGTGTGGACCATGACGATTCCTTAGTGATGTGGATACCGAGGAACTTGAAGCTCTCAACCTGCTCCAATACAACTCCGTTGATGTGGATGTGGGAGTGCTCGCCCCTACGTTTCCTGTAGTCCACGATCAGCTCCTTTGTCTTGCTGACATTGAGGGAGAGGTTGTTTTCCTGGAACCACACTTCCAGGTGATCAGGCGTACTACCGTCGTATTGGCAGACTTGATGTTGATGTTGAGGTTGTGCACGGCCACGCAGTTCTGGGTGAAGGTGAACAGAGAGTACACAAGGGGACTAAGCACGCACCCCTGAGGGGCCCCCGTGTTGAGGGTCACCGTGACAGTGTTGTTGCCTACACTCACCACCTGGGGGCGGCCCGTCAGGAAGTCCAGGATACAGTTGCAGAGGGAGGTGTTTAATCCCAGGGTCCTCTCTCCCTGCCGTCCGGGACAGCTAGTGCTGTCATGCATGGTTTGGGTTGCTAGCCTCAAAGCGAGCATAGAAGGTATTTAGCTCATCTGGTAAGCTTGCATCACTGGACAGTGCACTCCTGGGTTTCCATTTGTAATCCGTGATAGTTTGCAAGCCCTGCCACATCCGAAGAGCATCAGAGCCGGTGTAGTAGGATTCAGCCCCTGTGTTGGTAGCACCATGCTTCAACTAACTGATCAAACGGAAATTTGTTGTGAGAATTATTTACCATATACTTTTTATAGGCAGGGTTCAATTCCATATTACACTCTGGAGGTGCCCTAAATAGAAATAGGGGTTTGTACCATCGTTGATATTTGAAGAGGATGCAGGCAGTGATATTTTAGTGCTTATGAGGTTATGGCCCTGATTTGTCATACGAGTGGCACCACAGAGATAAATCAATCTAGTTATGAAGGTTAATTGTGCCAATAACATTGTAGACTGAAGTTCATGGTTCGCTGGCCATTTTACAGTGTCATGTCATCATCCAGCTTCTTTTAGTCTAAGATTGATGTATGTATGGTGGCAACAGCCCCAGGTCTGTCATAAGACAAAATGGGTGTAGACAACATTCCTGCCAACATACTGGTCAACCCAAATTAACAAATATTGAAGATAGATTAGCAGTTCTAGTCATTTTTAATATAGGCTTTTGATCGCTTAAAGCTGGGTGATGTTCATTAGAGCAGGGGACCCTTTGAATTAGCAGTGAGACACCAATTTTTTATTGGTCACTGGTGCCAGTGAAATAAATGTAGCTGGTCATGTTAGTTTTTGGTTCACAATGAGCTTTTCTTTTTATCAATATTTATTCAATTGTTTTGCAACAATTGGTATGCAGACCAGGTATTCAAAAGGTTTGGTCCGAAGTCTTGGTTGAATCTTTGCAATGCACAAATCAGTCATCATGCACTGTTTTGAATTCAACTTTCGTAAGGTTTCCCCCAAAAACCTTTCCAATTAAAATTTGACTGCAGGTTAGACCTACCTGGCAGAATGATATCATGATGATTTGTATCAGTCGTGGGGCATTTGTTTCGCAAACTCTGCCATCACATGAAAACTACACTATACATTGTACAGTACAAAAATACCGCTAGCCAAACACAACTGTCTCTTGATAGGTGCACAGTTGAATTAAGGGGAAACTACACCCTGGCAGAAATATATCATGATGATTTGTATCAATTGCTGGGCATTTGTTTTGCAAACTCTGCCATCACATGTAGCTTACACTGTACATTGTACAGTACAAAAACAAAGCTAGCCAAACACAAGTCTCTTGAATGAAAGAGCAACTACACCCTCCAAATTATAATTGTTCCCAAACCTCAAAAGTGGTCTCCTGATGTGGTTTAAGCATTGTTGTAGACTAGTTTTTCTATTAACAAAATAAGTGTGATTTTGAGAATGAAAATCGGGAAAAATCTAACCGGGAAAACAGAATTTTCCAAAAGATAAAATTGATTTTATAGGGTCCAATCACTGTGGAGTGATTGTTCAAAATCGCTGACAATAACACCCTTTTTGAGATTGTGCAAAGGGTAGATTTTTTACTCCTCTTAACAATCAATGTAAAAATGTAATTTTGTGAATGCAGGGTAGGTCATTATAGGCAACAGACTACTTACTCAGCCTGAAAATTAAATATAACATGTAAATGATGTGCGCATCATCTGCTTTCCCAGGCCAGTATTGTTTTCAATCGGGCCAGTAGCTTTCAGTTGGCACTGGTCTGGTGTGCCACGGGCAAATTTGCCTGAATGTCAAGCCATGCAACGGCAATCTACTTTGAAAAATCATCATTATCCTGGTTCTGTATGGAATGTGTGTACATTATGGAACACAGGTCAGGTCATCATTGGTGTGACCAAATCAGGTGCTGGTGCCATCAACTGAAAAAGTTAGTCTAGAGCCCTGGCCCGAGTGGAAAATGGAAAAAGTTTGAGAACCACTGCATTAGGGCATTTGCAATGTCCATGTAGACCCTCCCTGTTTCAGTCCGATTTCTGTTTGGTGCCTAATGAATATGACCTTATGTTTGAAGTTTCAAGTGAAGGCGTCCTTTATTCATTTATTCCACTCTGAGTTTTTATAGCTTGACAGCTCTGTTTCAGGCAGTGCCATGGAGTATCCATGGCAACATACATTTTTCCAATCACCATTCTTTTCTTAAGCCTAACTCTATTCTGAAATGTCATTATAATTATAGGAATGTTTCACAATAAAACCCTACTGGTTTCCTTAGAAAAATATTCATAAATTGCAAAAGTTGAAAAGTATTTTGTTAGCAAACATTTTTCACCTCCACCAAAGGAATGGGATTTCTATTGTGATATGAAGCAATGCTATACTACAGTCAATCAGTGAGTAATTTGCTTACTTTAATTCCATTTTAAATCACAATATACAGAAACAAAGTGATATGAGGATCATACAGATATTATGCATAATTTAAAGTATTATTATGTTTGCATGAAACAATTTCCCAGGACCGGAATGGGAATCAGGCTGGAGATAGGCCCTCAACTGAGGTACAGTGGTCAATGCACACTGAATCCACACTATCTTATAATGAACTACTGTCACTTTATCCATACATGTCTAACTAGCTAACAGAGAACCCATTGAAATATTTGGCTAGAGATGGCGAGAGGTTGTGTGTCTGTGTTGTGAAGATGTCTGCGTGTGCCTGTTTGTGTAGCCTATGAGATAGAGCAAGGTACAGTGCATTCAGATAGTATTCAGACCCCTTGACTTTTCCCACATTTTGTTACATTACATCCTTATTCTAAAATGCATTACATTTTGTCCCCCTCATCAATCTGCACACAATACCCCATAATGATAAAACAAAAACAGGTTTTTAGAAATGTTTGCAAATGTATTAAAATAAAGAACTGATATCACATTTACAAAAGACCCTTTACGCTGTACTTTGTTGAAGCACCTTTGGCAGCGATTACAGCACAGCTGTATTTGAAGAGCTTCTCCCATTCTTCTCTGCAGATCCTCTCAAGCTCTGTCAGGTAGGATGGGGACCGTTGCTGCACAGTTATTTTCAGGTCTCTCCAGAGATTTTTGATCAGGTTCAAATCCTGGCTCTGGCTGGGCCACTCAAGGACATTCACAGACTTGGCTGTGTGCTGAGAGTCATTGTCCTGTTGGAAGGTGAACCTTCGCCCCAGTCTGAGGTCCTGAGCGCTCTAGAGCAGGTTTTCAACAAGGATCTCTCTGTACTTTGCTCCGTTCATCTTTCCCTCGAACCTGACTAGTCTCCCAGTCCCTGCTGCTGAAAAACATCCCCACAGCATGATGCTGCCACCACCGTGCTTCACCGTAGGGATGGTGCCGGGTTTCCTCTAGACGTGACGCTTGGCATTCAGGTCAAGTTCAATGTTGGTTTCATCAGACCAGAGAATCTTGTTTCTCATGGTCTGAGAGTCTTTGGGTGCCTTTTGGCAAACTCCAAGCGGGCTATCATGTGCCTTTTACTGAGGATTGGCTTCCGTCTGGCCACTTTACCATAAAGGCCTGATTGGTGGAGTGCTGCAATGATGGTTGTCCTTCTAGAATGTTCCCCCATCTCCAGAGAGGAACTCTGGAGCTCTGTCAGAGTGACCATTGGGTTCTTGGTCACCTCCCTGACCAAGGCCCTTCCCCGTCGATTGCTCAGTTTGGCCGGGTAGCCAGCTCTAGGAAGAGTCTTGGTGGTTCCAAACTTCTTCTGTTTAAGAGTGATGGAGTCCACTGTGTTCTTGGGGACCTTCAATGCTGCTTACATGTTTTGGTACCCTTCCCCAGATCTGTGCCTCGACAAGATGATGTCTCGGGGCTCTATGGACAATTCCTTCGACCTCATGACTTGGTTTTTGCTCTGACATGCACTGTCAAAGTGGGACCTTATATAGACAGGTGTGTGCCTTTCCAAATCATGTCCAATCAATTGAACTTACCACAGGTGAACTCCAATCAAGTTGTAGAAACATCAAAGATGATCAATGGAAACAGGATGCACCTGAGCTCAATTTCGAGTCTCTTACCAAAGGGTCTGAATACTTATGTAAATAAGGTATATCGCTTTGTCATTATGGGGCATTGTGTGTAGATTTTAAAAAAATCAATTTTAGAATAAGGCTGAAAGGTTGTGGAAAAAGTCAAGGGGTCTGAATACTTCCCGAAGGCACTGTATATGCTCTTAATGGCATTGACATATTTATTTTATCACTGATGGTGTATGTTTTTCAGGAAGCATATCAGAGGCTGGTCAACCTTAGTGCCTACCTTCATGCCCTCCAGGTCAGTGGATGTGTCTCTTTGTACCAAACCTGAGTCAAATACAAATGTCAAATATCTTCAAATTCTTGACTGTATTTGAGGTGCTCTTTATTTAACCGAGTTTGCATTTTCGGGACTATTTAATTGGTTCTTAATGTGCTGAAGTATTTGAGAGTCTTTGACCCATATTTCTAGTTTTGCAGTAGACTTGCTTAGGCTTCTGCTTGTTTTAATCAGCTTGAATAGTAATGTATTATTTTCCTTTCATGATCTCACAGTTGATAAAGTATTTTCTATTGTGACATGTATAAATGTATTCCTATCTATAGCTTGTGCCTTCATTCCTGTAGATCAAACAAAAATAAAAGTTTATTGGTTGCGTACACAGATTTGCGGATGTTATTGCAGGTGCAATTACTGCAGTAACACCTAGCAATAAAATAACTATACACATATATTCCAGAAATGAAAAAACAAAGTTATAGGATGAGCCATGACTATAATACAGTATATATATATGCAGGGTAGAGTACTGGGTGGTAGCCAGCAAGAACAGTGACTAAGGTTCAGGGCAGGGTACTGGGCAGAGGCCAGCTAGTAGTGACTCTTTAATAGTCTGATGGCCTGGAGATACTCCCGTTACATTTGTATTTTAGCTTTATTTAACTAGGCAAGTCAGTTAAGAACAAATTCTTATTTTCAATGACGGCCTAGGAACAGTAGGTTAACTACCTTGTTCAGGGGTAGAACAACCAATGTATTTTTCCTTGTCAGCTCGGGGATTCAATCTTGCAACCTTTCGGTTATTAGTACAACGCTCTAACCACTAGGCTACCCTGCCACCCCAATGACATGGAGTCAGCAATGCTACCACTAGATCAGTCTCCTCATATCTCACTCCATTCCCTTCTAAATGATTCTCCTTCTCCCAGGGCACCGTGATCAAGCAGGACTCCATCCTGGAGCTCTGCCTGCGCTCTGAAGGCCCACCAGTCGACACCCCGACCACGCCCACCGGACGGGTCTGGCACTCCCTGTCACGTGACGCGGGCATGGCTGAGGCCAGCACGGGGGTAGCCATCGGGGAGCTGGCCCTGCTCCAGAGGCAGCACAGCCTCCTGCAGGAGGAACTCAGTAGGCTGCGGGGTACCGAGGGCCGCCTGAGGGATAGCGAAAAGGCCCGCGCCCAGCTGGAGAGGCAGGTCCGCGACATGAAGGCCCACAGTGCCACTATGATGGACAGTGTGGGAACTGCAGGCTCAGAGCAGGTATGGGCAACTTTGATGGGGGTGGGGGGACCACAAAAAAAATCTGATTTCATCATGAGGTGCTGCAGTTGCTCGCGGGTCTGCGTACCCACATTTTTGCGAGCAAAACATTTTAGTGACCGCCCTCTTGAAAGTGGAGATGGAAAAAAATCAGTTAGAGTTAATTTGCTGCAATTCGACACATTCTGCCATGGGGCCGAGAGGAAAATGGTCTGTTTTACAGCTTATTCCTGCACTTCTACACATTTTCCCATAGGGTGGGAGAAATGTTTGCAGTTTTTAATATATCTGAGTTAGACTGACTAACAAAATCAATGGGGGGCCTCACAGCCCATTCGACCATGATAACAAGTTTACATAGCTGGGTGCTAAACTAACTTAGCAATCTAAAAAATGTAGCTGACATGGGCTAATTGACTATCAGTGACTGACAACAGAAAAACTGCTGATGCACAACCAAATTTCGAAATTGCACTTGTGTATTTTACTATTCCAACGCGCAACAGTAAGTTTAGACACCAACTCTGACACTGTGGGTAGTTGCACTTAGCTTAACTATAGGGGGTACACTGATTTTTACCAAGGTCATTGTTGTAGATGAGAATCTGATAATGGGAATATGCTCTCAGTCATCTGAGTTGAGTAAATGCCTTCAGAAAGTATTCATACCTCTTGACTTATTCTACAATTTGTTGTTACAGCCTAAATTCAAAATGGATCAAATAGATTATTTTTCTCACCCATTTTTTTCTCACCACACAATTGCCCATAATGACAAAGTTGAGCTAATTTATTGAAAAGTAAATATCTCATTTACATAAGTATTCTCACCCCTGAGTCAATAGAATCACCTTTGGCAATGATTACATCGAATCGTATTTTTTTGGGTATGTTTCTAAGACCTTTTCACACCTGGATTGTAGAATATTTGCACATTATTCTTTAAAAAATTATTCAAGTTCTGTCAAGTTGGTTGTTGATCATTGCTAGACAGCCATTTTCAAGACTTGCCATAGATTTTCAAGATATATTTCAGTCAAAACTGTAACTCGGCGACACAGGAGATTATAACAGTACATGGTCAAGATGTTCAAACGTTCACAGATGACCAGCAGGGTCAAATATTAATAATCACAAGCATACCCATAACATGATGCAGCCACCACCATGCTTGAAAATATGAAGGGTGGTACTCAAACATAATGCAAAACATAATGCTTTGTATTCAGGACATAAAGTTAATTTCTTTGCCACATTCTTTGCAATTTTACTTTAATGCCTTATTGCAAACAGGATCCATGTTTTGGAATATGTTTTATTCTGTAGTGGCTTCCTTTTCACACTGTCACTTAGTATTTTGGAGTAACTACAATGTTGTTGATCCATCCTCAGTTTTCTTCTATGACAGCCATTAAACCCTGTAACTGTTTTAAATTGATCATTGGCCTCATGGTGAAATCCCTGAGTGGTCTCTTAACTGAATTAGGAAGGATGCCAGTATCTATGTATTGACACACTATCCAAAGTGTAATTACGAGGCATTGGACAACTTCCCTGGTCTTTGTGGTTGAACCTGTGTTTGAAATTCACTGCTCGACTGAGAGACCTTGCAGATAATTGTATGTGTGCGGTAGTCATTCAAAATCATGTTGAACACTATTATTCACAACATTTTTACTCCTGAACGTATTTCGGCATGCCATAGCAAAGGGGTTTAATACTTATTGAAAACATTTCAAGTTTTCATTTTTTATTAACTTGTAACATTTTTATGGGGGTGTATAGTCAGTCCAGTGACACAAAATCTGAATTTAATACATGTTTCATTCAGGCTGTAACAAAATGTGGAAGAAGTCAAGGGGTCTGAATACTTTCTGAAGGCACTGGAGGTTATATATTAGCCAAATATAGAAAGGAAGTGTCAGTAGGTGTCACAATTGATCTGGTGTGTCGTTCCACTTGTCATCTTGCCTAGGCTCCACCCCTTCGCAGAGCAAGTGAAACCAACGCAGACACCCAATTGGCCAGCCAGGAGTCAATCGAGCATTTGGAAGGGCATCATGATGGCAGTGACCTGGAGGTGGAGGTGACGTCAGATGAGGAGGAGGAGGAGGCCAAAGCATCACCGCGCTCGGAGAGTCCCCATGGTGTGTAAAGAGTCTTAGTAAACAACACTTCCAAGTGTACACTCGTGGCCAAAAGTTTTGAGAATGACACAAATATTAATTTTCACAAAGTTTGCTGCTTCAGTGTCTTTAGATATTTTTGTCAGATGTTACTATGGAATACTGAAGTATAACAACAAGCGATTCATAAGTGTCAAAGGCTTTTATTGACAATTACATAAAGTTGATGCAAAGAGTCAATATTTGCAGTGTTTACCCTTCTTTTTCAAGACCTCTGCAATCCACCCTGGCATGCTGTCAATTAACTTCTGGGCCACATCCTGACTGATGGCAGCCCATTCGTGCATAATCAATGCTTGGAGTTTGTCAGAATTTGTGGGTTTTTGTTTGTCCACCCGTCTCTTGAGGATTGACCAGAAGTTCTCAATGGGATTAAGGTCTGGGGAGTTTCCTGGCCATGGACCCAAAATATTGATGTTTTGTTCCCCGAGCCACTTAGTTATCACTTTTGCCTTATGGCAAGCTGCTCCATCATGCAGGAAAAGGCATTGTTTGTCACCAAACTGTTCACAGAACCCTTTAATGGTAAAGGTTGAATCTGATGATGCGCTGGACCGAAATTTCATCAGGGGGAAACAAAAGGCTGCAACAGTTTGTACTGAATTTTTACCAGAAGACAGCTTCTTCCCTGAATACAATCTTACTGGAAACTTACCTAACTTCTCAACCCCAAGGTCATCTGGGGTTGCTCCTCTGGATGTAAGTGGCTCTGGCCCGTGTGATTTAGCATTGTTAGTAGCTGCTGCTTAGCTGGGTGGCGGCAAGGAGGCTTGTGGCGGTACTGGGACGGGGGCTCTGCTGGCTTCACCGTTGACAGAGACTAGGCTAGCCAAACTCTGTGGGCTAGCCACTGCATTGCCATGATCGCCAGCAACTGTAGCAGTGGTTTTGATGAGTGAATTTTCAGCTGCACTTGTTGTAGGCTGTATAATAGAACAAGTCAAAATTCACCCAAGGCTAAAAAATAGCAAAAGAACGTTGGCTAAGCTGGAACACTAGCGCGAGCCCATAGCAAATGAATGGAATTGAACGTTCGCAGAGCTTGGCACCAAAAAATGTATTCCTTTTGATTTTACCATCACAATTTGTTCTTAGGATGAAACTGAAAAATAACAACTTGTAAACATCCGCACCTCGATGGTGCCAAAAGTGCTTATGTCTGCATAATGAGGAAGTAGGGAAAAAATTGCAACTTTTGACTATTTCTGGTCTGGCGATCGATGACAGCAGAGTACGCTACCCAACCTTATGTAATTAGAAAGAGGAGATTCTCATGATTAAAATGGTGTCCAATTTGAAAAAATCTAAATGTACACATTGCGAGATATTTGGCAAAATAGACAGACATACCTATATTTCCCAATAGGAAACAATGGGACAACCTCAGAGTTCCAGGAGTTATTTTTGGTTGTTTACATTTTACCTACCAACAACGTGGGCCAACAATAGCCAAACAGGCATTGTGACGTAGAACAATAGACTGGGAATAGAATTTTCGGAAGGCAAGTTGGTGCCACGGTGCTAACTAATAGGAGCTGGCAGGTTAAAAATGCCTTAAAATAAGGCCTGTTTTTCGTGATTACTTCAAACAACAAAAAGTAGCAAAATACGAAATATAAAGAAATACACAATTCCCAACAGGGGATATTCCCCTGTAGTATAATTATATTGAAATGTGCTTTAGCAGAGATAGGCTTACCTCTTTCCTCTCCATAATGCTAATGCAAGCCCACACACAGTTTTATATAACACATCAATTCTGTGATGAGGCACAAATTGTCTCTTTCTGGAACACACACAACATCGCTGCCCTTCTCACCTGATGTTCTCTCTCTGGGTGTGCATGCGAACAACTCACATCCCTCTGCTTCTCTCAGTGTTTGTGTGTGGGTGGAGATGTCTTTCCAGGGCTAGTGCTGAGCGTCATCATTCTACCCCCTGTTGAAAGAGAGAGAGAGAGAGAGAGAGATCAAAGTAAAGGAATGCACTACACCAATGATTTCTAGTCCACCGGAGAAAAAGACTACAGTACCCCTCCAAGTGTGCATGAAAATAACCTGTTTGTCACTTTTCAAAAGAACCATCTCTGGCATCATAATAAAGACCCTGGTGTTTGCTTTGATATAAATTGTTTATTTGCAAATGGTCTCTTTACTCAGATCTTCAGGACATTCCAGAGGAGAGCGAAGCCACAGCAGAACTACCACGAGAGCCTGACGTGTCACACTGCTCCCCTACTCTCAAAAATAGGCCGACGAGGACAACAGAACTGAACTTGAAATAGTCTTCCTCTTTTTACACTTAAAAGGAAGTATCATATTCATTTTCAAATATATATATATATATATATATTATATTTGTTTCGTGGCTTTTGCTTTACAGTACACGACCAGTGGCAATATGTGACTACGCTATTCTTTTATGTTTCTCGATTGGGATTATTTGGATTTATACGGCTCCCTTTGGGAATCGATGCTGGACTTATTAATGCCACCTATTAAAGTGGCATGAATAACAGGAAGGGAGTTATGCAATGATGATTTTCCAAAGAAGAATATGCAGGAAATGGACAGCAAATATAAAAGCAGTGAATGGATAACCAAAGCTGATGGGGTTTTGTCTAAGTGAATGGGACACTGCTTTAATAATGGTTTGGTAGCTGCTTCTTTGCATTAGGATGTTGGATGTGGATGTGTATATATAGCAGGTTTGTGCTGAGACACATGGATATGCACAAACACACACCACAGACACACACCACAGACACACACGGTCATACATGCTCACACACACACACATTTGAGTCCTTTACATTTCCATAATTAGGTTTATCTAATTCTCAACGCTGTTTATGATGCTAATAATTTGTTTATTTATTCTTCCTTCCTTATTTAAGCAGGTAAGTTAAGACCTCTCATGACACAAGCCAAACATTAGAGTGACTGTATAAGAATGTATTTCTCTCCCCTGATTACCATGTTTTTACATAGAAACCACATGGCAACAGCATAATGACAATTATTATTACAAAATGACTTACTTACTTACCCACTGGTTTGTGGTTCATTTCCTGCAGGGATCACATACATATACTTTAAATGCTCAAAGTAATGTAACTCGCTTCGTGGCACATACACTACCATACAAAAGTTTGGGGTCACTTAGAAATGTCCTTGTTTTTGAAAGAAAAGCCTTTTTTTGTCCATTTAAAATAACATCAAATTGATCAGAAATACAATGTAGACATTGTTAATGTTGTAAATGACTATTGTAGCTGGAAATGGCTGATTTTTAATGGAATATCTACATAGGCGTACAGAGGCCCATTATCAGCAACCATCACTCCTGTGTTCCAATGGCACGTTGTGTTAGCTAATCCAAGTTTATCATTTTTAAAGGCTAATTGATCATTAGAAAACCCTTTTGCAATTATGTTAGCACAGCTGAAAACTGTTGTTCTGATTAAAGAAGCAATAAAACTGTCCTTCTGTAGACTAGTTGAGTTTCTGGAGCATCAGCATTTGTGGGTTCAATTACAGGCTCAAAATGGCCAGAAACAAATATCTTTCTTCTGAAACTCGTCAGTCTATACTTGTTCTGAGAAATGAAGGCTATTCTATGCGAGAAATTGCTAAGAAACTGAAGATCTCGTACAACGCTGTATACTACTCCCTGTATACTACTCCAGAACAGTGCAAACTGGCCCTAACCAGAATAGAAAGAGGAGTGGGAGGCCCCGGTGCACAACTGAGCAAGAGGACAAGTACTAGTGTCTAGTTTGTGAAACAGATGCCTCACAAGTCCTCAACTGGTAGATTCATTAAATAGTACCCCCAAAACACCAGTGTCATTGTCAACAGTGAAGAGGCGACTCTGGGATGCTGGCCTTCTAGGCAGAGTTACAAAGAAAAAGCCATATCTCAGACTGGCCAATAAAAAGAAAATATTAAGATGGGCAAAAGAACACAGACATTGGACAGAGGAACTTTGCCTAGAAGGCTAGCATCCCGGAGACGCCTCTTCACTGTTGATGTTGAGACTGGTGTTTTGCGTGTACTATTTAATGAAGCTGCCAGTTGAGGACTTGTGAGGCATCTGTTTCTCAAACTGATAAACTTGGATTAGATTAACACAACGTGCATTTGGAACACAGGAGTGATGGTTGCTGATAATGGGCCTCTGTACGCCTAGATATTTCATTAAAAATAATCAGTTTCCAGCTACAATAGTCATTTACAACATTAACAATGTCTACATTGTATTTCTGAACAATTTTTGATGTTATTTTAATGGACAAAAAATGTGCTTTTCTTTCAAAAACAAGGACATTTCTAAAGAAATGGATTGTGTATCTGCAATTCAGAGAGGGAATGGGCAAGACTAAATATGTAAGTGCCTTTAAATGTGTATGGTAGGAGTTGCCAGGCGCACTGATTCGAGTGTGTCAAGAACTGCAACGCTGCTGGGTTTTTCACACTCAACAGTTTCCCGAGCGTATCAAGAATGTTCCACCACCCAAAGGACATCCAGCCAACTTGACACAACTATCGTAAGCAGTGGAGTCAACATGGGCCAGCATCCCTGTGGAACGCTTTCGACACCTTGCAGAGTTCAATTAAGGTTGTTCTGAGGGCAAAAGGGGTGTAACTCAATATTAGGAAGGTGTTCCTAATGATTTGTGCACTCTGTGTATATTACTTGGGGATTCTTCATCACAAATACCAGAAAGGGACAATTGTTCATAATTAATTTCAAGTAATTACCAGAAAGAATTATGCTATCACCATGTAGTTACTAAGTAAATACCTGGCAAAATAAAGTTTTACCTAAATGGACAAAATAACCTAATCCCTATATGGATCACTTCAGCATAAGCAATGTAGTTTCCAAGTTTAACTCTAGTGGACTTGGTAGACTATATGAAAGAAGCAGTCAAAAATACAGAAATTGGAAGATGGAACTGAGACAATACGCCATGTAATCCATTTTGAGATTGAGAGATAGGGGAAATCAACAACTTTTTTGCCAACATCGAATTATAAAACGGAGTCTTCTCTATTAATGACTAAACCAATGACATTGGGGACTGTTTTTGAACAACAGACAGCCGAGCAACCGTTATATTTGCCTTTAAATTATTTTGAAACTAAAATGCTTTAATTGAGAATTTCTTTATTCTTGTAATTTCTTGTCATCTTAATTTGACTCATGAACCATATTTTCCTGGCTTGCATAGTGTGTATCAATCTGGCTAAAAAATGACATGGGCAATGATTTTGTGTCTGTCTTTATTTGATTGTACTATATTCAATGTATGTTTATAGAAGCCCATACTAAAGAAATGAATGTTAAATCCAAATGTTGCCTTTCAAGTTGTTGTCATGACGTTGGCCTGGGGGTAGGTTTATGACAGTCATAAATACCTCTTCCCCCCTTTTTCCTCTCTACCCTACTGATGTTACATTTGCAAACCCTTGGTTAACATAGAGATTCTGGGAACATCAGAAGGTGGGGGAAATTAACAATATTCTGGTAATCCGACGGTGGTACTTAATGAATATGATGTCAGTTCGGTTGTCATCTGAGACATTCTCATCAATGATAAGATGACAAACTCTACAATAGAAAGTCTACACATCAGAGTTATCGGATTAACATGGAATTGTTGTTCAATTTAAATGTTTGAATATGAAATTATTCGTGATGGGATGAAATGTGATTTTAGCTTCTAAAATGTGAGATTTGGGTTTTCATAAGATAGGGCTGCTCAATCAGTGGCCCGCCCCTGTGAAGGGACATGGGTTATAAAACTTTTCAAACACGCCCTCCTCTCCCTTCCTATATAAGCCCTTGACGACAATATAACCTTCTGTTCCGAGGACGTGAGGACGACGGTCCTATGTCAGAATGGTTCAGATAATAACTACAGAATGAAGCCAACATCAGCGTGAGCTTTGGTTGCGAATGGTATGAACTTTGAACTCTTATTCACTACAGAAGTGATACCTCCTAGCCGTTGAGTTAGCAACTGCAGCTGCAAACGCAGGTTAGGAAGGAGCAGACACAGAGTATCCCGTCTACCACACAACGACGTTACTACAACGTATCCAATTGACAACCAGAGACATTCTTCAAAGGACTCGGTTGGGCAACACGGCCTTCCATCTACCACCAACCTACCGAAGCGCAGCTCAGCCCAGAGTAAATATTTATTGCATTTTCCTTTTCCAAATGGGCGGTAATTTAGAATGCACAAGATACTGTCTTTACGATAGCACAGCTTTGGCCTTTGTTCCTCAGTCTTCCCGCTCCTTCACTCAAACCCAGCCCTTTCCTTTTGTGTAACAAGCTGTCATATCTGTTCCGCCCGCTAGGGACGTTTTCCTTGATAACGTCATTTGTAATCAATTTATGATTTCATTATGTGTATGTGTAATTCTGTGTGATTAGTTAGGTATTTAGTAAATAAATGATTAAACCCAATTTTGTTTTGCTTATTCAAATTGTTAACCAGGGTTCGTGCAGATAACCAAGAATTTACAACTTTCAGATGAGACTGAATTAAGATGACATTCAATATTGACTGCTATTGATGTAAAATATTACTAGGTCTTTATTAAGAGTTTATTCGGAAGATAACAGCTCTATAAATATTATTTTGTGGTGCCCGACTCTCTAGTTAATTACATTTACATGATTAGCTCAATCAGGTAATATTAATTACAGAGAAATTATTTTATAGAATAGCATGTCATATCACTTAATCCGGCATAGCCAAAGACACAACATTGTTATCAAAGTTATATTGTCATATTTATGTATCAATGGCATATATCCACTCGTTTTGACAAGTTCTGTGCTGGTGTAAAAAGGGTCTTATTGATTTGTGCTCTTACTACAGATAGTTGTGGTCCATCTCACTTGAGCCCTCTGTCAAAACAAGAGGTGGTGTAGTAATGAAGACTTATTTCCACAATTTATCATGGTCCTGACACAAACCATTATTATGGTAAGTGTGTTGGCATTATGCCTATCCTAATTGGAATTAATGCCTAGGTAAAACCTAACAAAGGTTTGTAACAGTTGTCATAAGCGGTCATGACTGTTTATGACATCTGTATGTCATTATTTTGACGGTGTTAGGTAGACCTTGTGATAAAAAAGGTCCAAATGAAGTGTTACCAACAGTTGCTCTTACCTGAAGCATTACCACTGCATTCTGGTAATCGAATCTAGCTCTGCTATAAGCTGGCACATTGTACAGACAATCACTGAATTGGCTGTGGCTACCAAAGCTCATATCAGACTATGACGATCCCCGTAGTACGTCAATACAATTTGGTGGTAAAACGCAGCTGTCTTTTGGAGGGCCTTAGCTCATGTATCCCACTGTCTCATACTCTATATCTATCTAATGTAGGCTGACACCGCTTCCCCAAATACCTCCCCCTAAACCCCTCACGGTGACTTGATGCCTCTACCGAAACAGGTGAAATCTATCAAACCCCCCAACACACTTAACTCTCTCACCTTCTTCACCATCTCTCTTTTCCCCTTACCCTTTTTAACTTCCTCTCTCTATGCCATTTTTTAAAATGAATTCCACTGCCCATCTGTGTCCATCTCTCTTACTCTCTTTTCCACTACCTCTCTTTTTCTCTCTCACTCTATGGCTCCATCCAGAAACAGCCCTTAGTCCATAACCACCTGTCCAATTGTCTCATCTCCATGAGGAGTTGTTTACGGACAGGTTCTGTCTCACTCTCTTAGCCATCTCTTCGTTTCTCTTTCTCCCTCCCCCTTCCATCCATCCACAGTCTAAACCTGGACACTGTCGACCAAATGACTTGTATTCTCTCCCTTCTCTAACCCTCTTACTCTTGTCCACTACCTCTCTCTTTCTCTCTAGCTATATACAGTATATCTCACTCCCTTCTCCATCTCTTTTTGTTTCTCTCTATCCCTCCCTCCCTAATGCTGGGGACAATGTCAGCCAAGTAACATGTATAAATATCCCCATTGGGGGACATAGTTGGCATAGTGGGCGCCTCTCTATGGCCCGCCTGAACCCCATTCATCATTGGAATTTACCAACATTGGGGATGCCATGGCACTGTAAGCCCCGACAAGCTCTGGTGGTCTGGGAGAGAAGCAGGGGGAGTGAGGTTTACCGGGAAGCTGTACTGTGGCTCCTTCATCAAGCTATCTCTCTTTCCCTTTCTCCATGTCCCTTTCTCCATGTCTCTCTCTCTTTATTTTTCTCTCGCGCTTAAATAATTGCCTGATTATGGTATTCTTAACATTTTAGGTAGGTCACAGTAGAACTAAACAGGCTGAAATTGTTCTTACATTTAACAACTGTGGTAACTATTAGAAGAGTACATAAAACCTTGGATCTGACCTCCAGAACTAAGGCCTAGATTCAATCAGACCAAGCGCTAACTGGCGATAGCCGACACTCGCAAAGCTTATGTTCTGGCGGGGTGTCAGAGGTGTAACTTCATTGGAGCTGTCAAATCGATGAGCAGCTGCTCTTGATCATTGTCACGAAGCCACACCTGTCCCACTCACGTTAGAAGTTCAGAACGAGAAAATGTAAGCTATATTGAAATAACAAGGTTCAAATTTAAAATCATGAAACAAAATATTTCTATCAGCCTAATCGAGGTGTAGGTTACATCTCACATTCCAGTGTTCGAACTTGTAAACAAGGCTGCATGGGATTTATTTTAATGCGAGTCCGTGCAGCCAATGGCAATGTCTGCTTTAGGTATAATGTTGGGAGCTGCTTGTGGATTTGACAGCTCACAGTTCCGGCACCGTCAAAACATCAGCTATGCGGATATCGGCTAAAGCGGATCTGATTGAATCGGATCTTATGTTTTGTTGACTTTTGTACCTTTTTCTAACCCCTTTAACCTAACATTAGCTAACCTTAACTAACCTAACGTAAAATTGCTAGGTGTCTCTCTTTCAGTCACTCTGTATCTTTGTCTGTCAAGTTGATGTTTAAGAGAATTGGAGTTTGCAGTAGTGGTGTCAGGCACATGAGCAGGTGTTGCTGTTGTAAAAGAGTTATGAAGTAGTATAAGTTTATGACCTCTTAATATTTACTATGTCATGATTCTTTGGCGTAAGCTGTTGAGATGATGTGCTTTCTCCTTGTTAGCATGTTTAGCATTTCATGTCCAAATGATCGCAAAGTGTCTCAAATTAATTGTCTACCTCAAAGTTACTTTTTAAGATGATTTGGACATGAAATGCGAAACATGCTTATATCAGGGACATTGACCTGTATTGGTATTTGGACAAAAATGCACAAAAGTTAGTGTTTGGAGACAGCGGCTAGTAAAAACGAATGGATGGATTGTTGTTTTACCTTGTCGAAAGACTCCTTATAGGGTCAGGAACCCAATATGTAATTTTGTAGTTTGGATGAATAATAAGGAAAATTACTGCTGTTGTTTAGTTGCCAAGGTTGTCATTTCAAACCCTGAAGCTAATATTTTCAACATTTAAGTGGTGCCCAGAGCTATGGTATGGGGGATTCCTGATTTATTATGGTAGTGCCCACTCCCCACACTACCCTGCACTCCTAGACCCCTCTGTAATTTGAACCCTGTGTGTGTGTGGAGGACAGAAATAGAACTGTCTCTTGTGTTTTATGACAGCATCTGCCTAATCCTCTATGCCCTGCTCATTGTCCTTCTCTCTCTCTCCCACCACCTTTGTTTTTATTACTAAAAGCACCCACAGCAGGAAACATACAATATATGTCAATTATGTCAAAGAATATGACAGCTGCCACAGGAAGACAGAAGGAAATGGATGTGAACAGGCTTTCTATCTGCCGGTAGAAGTTGTCCGTATGCACAGATCTAGAATCAGCATGCGTTCCCCAAACATGACCTTAACCATTAGGGGGAACAACGCAACATCAAGGTAAGCTCATCCTACTTTGCTTTATTATAGAGAGGAAGGCTCAGTAGATACATTTAAAGAACTGACCTTTAAAGGATTGAGTTGGGTGGAGCCAGTAGGCTAGAATGGGAAGGGCATGTTTGTGGGTGTGGTCATCTACTCTTTGGGATATATATGTTCTCTTTCTATCCCAGAGTTTGGTCTCTCTTCTGCTCTTTCTCCCTCCCTCCTTCTCTCTCTGTCTCTCCTATTCCACTGACTTGACAGGACTGTCCTGCACCCTTTATCCTTCTTTTCCCTCCTTTTCTCTGTCAAAAAGCCCAAAAGACCTTCATAAAAATGGAGGCAGTCAAGAAGAAGATGCTTATGTTGAAGCTGGATAAGGAGAACGCTCTGGACGCGGCAGAACAGGCCGATACCGACAAGAAGGCAGCCGAGGAGAGGAGCAAGCAGGTGGGCCCACCACATCACAGAGAGTGGGGGGATCCTCTATCATGGATGGGGACATGGGCACCTTGGGCAGTCAAATAGGCAACTATAGGTTACTACTACCCCAGGGAGCAAAACTGGTTGCAATGATGTCATTCTATCATGTTTCTACGTCATGGTCAGGTTGTATACCTATTGTACGGACTTTAAGGACGTTTCAGATATTTTTTAGTGACCAGAAAAAGATGTGTGGGTGTGTCACACATGGCATCCTAGTCCCTATTTTTTAAACTTATTTTGACCAGAGCACTAACTGAATTGTCTGTACAACTGGAAATCCAATTAACCACCAAGAAATGTCGTCATGATGGGGGGGTGGATGTCTTGAAAGGTGAAACGGCGTATTGGTTTCCATAATGTTGCTGTGTGTTTGGAAATGGTCTGCTTAGATACAACTCCGTTACAACTCCAAGGCCGGTCATCGATAGAGTTAGAAAGTAATTGGTCAAATAGATGTGACATTTTTTACCTATATTGTAATATACTGTGAAGGAATCATCTCACCTGCTTTTCTAGATGTGTTTGTAACAGATTTAATTATATTTTCTTAATTTTTAAAAATATTTTATTTTGAAGGGTTTTGTTTTACATTCATTTTATTCTTCTTGAAAATAAGGTAACAAGTTCATGACATTACTATAAATACTAGAGGTTAGAATATGGTTAATAATAGGACAGAGTTGACAAGACTTAACAACTGAGTCCAAAGTGACCTCTGTCCCCCAAAAAATGACAACCGGAAAATTCTAAACCATGCCAAGACAACTTGAGAGAAACGTTAGACCGTATTTCTCTCGTTAGCGAGGCCAGACAAGCTGTCAGTCAAGGCTGGATGGTTTAGCTAGTGATCTCTCCACAGAGAAATTGCGAAGGGCAAGACACTAGGATGGAATACGATGGTGGATCCTTTCACTGAGTGATTGTTAGGGGATGTTACCATCCAGAGTGAGTATTTATATCTCGATGTCATTGAAGTGGAACCATGGCAGGCATGTCCACCAGGCTTTAGGTTACTTGCGACAAGAGGACAGGTGAGGTGGCTGCAGACATGGGTTCAAATAGTATTTGTTTTATTTCAAATACTTTTAAAACTTTCCTGGCACATTGGAGCCAATGGAATAGTCCCAAAAGTGTCAAACCAGTCCATTTGCCACTCCACGAAGGCTCAAGCGCTAAAATGATTTGTAAGAAGACAAATACTATTTGAAGGCCTGGGTGACAGTCAAGATGGCTTGATGAATGGAGATGGAAAAGGCTATGAGGCTATCAGTTAATGAATACTATTTTCACACTATTAAGCCGAGCTTTACTGTGCTGGCCTGGTTATGTATCCACCGTAGTTGCTGGAACAGTGCTGGAAAGGTCAAGGTGAAAAGAAAATAGGTCCACACCATAGTGTGAAAAGAGTGTACAAATCTCAACCACCCTTTCTCCATATCTCTTTCCTCTTCTTGCCCTCCCTCCCTCTCTACTTACTTCCTTCTCTCACTCACTCTCTCTCAGCATGAGGATGAGTTGCTGCAGATGCAGAAGAAGCTGAAGGGGACTGAGGATGAGCTGGACAAATACTCTGAGGCCTTGAAGGATGCCCAGGAGAAGTTGGAGGTTGCGGACAAGAAGGCCGCAGATGTAAGTGTGTTGCATTCATCCACAGTCTTACAGGTCTAGTATCAGATTACCCAACCCCATTTCCTAACCTTAAGTATTAAGAGGACGATAAAATACAGTAGCTGACCCTTGACCAGTGGTTAGGTGCAACATCTACCAACTTGTGTTAGCTCCAAGAACTGATGCCTTGGCTATTTGTTACGTTACATGGTCTTGAGTAGCAGGGATGATCCTTGTTTGACACCAGGCCGGTCACATTGGTGCCATGGCCTGGATGCTGGGGTTGCTTTGGATGATGCGAAGATTGAAGAGGTGGTGGAATTGGTCCAATGATCATCATCAGCAGCAGAGGGTGTAGAATAGGTCTGCCTTAGAAAGTCCCAAAGTTATAATAGGTTAGAGATAAGAGCTTTGAACCCGGAGCGATGCAGGTTCTGTGCAGGAGACCCATTAAGGATTTACCAAGCTTGAAGGTACCAGAAGCCTCATACCTGCTCATATTACATAGTGTATGACAAAGCAAACACACTTGTGCTATGAAAAAAACAATCTGCTCTTACAGGGTTAGACGAGTTTAGACCACAGGTGGTTAAACCTAGTGCCTGGTGTCTCCCCTAGCTCCCATTCCTTTCATTCGCTCCGCTCACCCATCCAGTGCTACTGCTATTTCATCCCCATATTCTGACCATGGTATCATCCAATCGAGCTATGACTATCCCACCAATGAATATCCCACCTATGACTATCCCACCAATGAATATCCCACCTATGACTATCCCACATGCTATAATTTTAGGGACAATAAACATCGATATTCTTACTAGAGTAGCATTCATCAAGTCTGGTCTTGGGGACCCACAGGGTGTGCAGGCTTTTGTTCCAGCCCAGCACTAACACACCTGATTTAACTAATCAATAAGACCTTGAGTTGAATCAGGAGTGTTGGTGCTGGGCTAAAACAAAAGCTTACAGACCCTGTGAGTCCAAAGGAACAGGAATGACATACACTGGAAATAGTTGCTGTTATGGTACTAGCGATAGAAACACAAGACACTAACCAACTCCAAAGACTTTTTGAGCAACAGATAATATACCCATTCAGACTTTCTGAACAACACATGACATTTGGATTCATGAGCCATTGTGCCTTTACCCATAAATTGCCAAAAAAGGCCTGCTTTAGTTTGGCCAAGGAGTATGTGAAAACCACAGGGCCATGCCTGTTTCTGGGATGATAATTTAGTGACAGTTTGACTGCCACTTTTGGTCCCCTTTGTTGGCAGTTCGTTTTATGCAGTAACCCGCTGGAGTTAAGGGTTAACTCTAGTGCTAGGAAGCTAAGATACAATTCAAAGGTTTGGTTATCATGCGCATTTTGGAATGTGCGCACAGACTTTACTATCTGAACGCTTCCCAAAGAATGGAATAGAATATAATAGACCCTTATTGTCCATTTGCACAGATGTTATTTTTGCTGTGACAGTACACAACCTACACAGCAGGCTGGAAGCAGCACAGGGTCAGCAACAGAGCAGAACTACAGGATTAGTTTGGGGTTTAAGGGCTTTGCTCAAGGGCACAGTAACTGTAGATGGCATGTGTTATTGATGCCTGCAATTCTCCAGTTGCCAGCTCACTTTTTCAAGTCAGCACTGGGATTCGGACCCGCAAACCTCCTGTTACCGACCCGCCTCTCTAACCTTGAGGCTACCACGGCCAAGACTATACTTGGGTTGCAACTCTCTATTCTTGGGTTGGCAATCTCTCCCTCTTTCTTCTCTTTACTCTTCTTGTGGTTTAGGTATCTTTTTCTCCAACAATGTAGGTCTCAGTAATTCTCTATTTCTCTCTCTCTCTCTCTGTATTTCGCCTAGTTGACTGTAATGAAGTACGTTTCTCCAGACTTTAGATATAGAACAAACAGCAGCTGTCATCACAATCATTTGTCTCAATAGAGAGAATGCATGGAATGACCATGTTGAAATACCAGAGGGGCTTAGGTTTGTGTGCGTGCGTGCGTGTGTGTGTGTGTGTGTTTTACAGTAAATAGGTATTGTGTGGTGCCTTGGAGTGATGATTACCCAATGATTTGTATGGTTTATAACAAGCCAAGGTCATTACGGGTGTTATGTGCTCTTGCGTGGTCTGTCTGCCCTACACTGTCTGTACAGTTATGTGGTAAAATCATGTGTGTGTTTTTCATCTTTGCAAGCTTCAAGTCCGTATTGTGTGTGTGTGTGTGTGTGTGTGTGTGTGTGTGTGTGTGTGTGTGTGTGTGTGTGTGTGTGTGTGTGTGTGTGTGTGTGTGTGTGTGTGTGTGTGTGTGTGTGTCTGTGTCTGTGTCTGTGTCTGTGTCTGTGTGTGTGTGTGTGTGTGTGTGTGTGTGTGTGTGTGTGTGTGTGTGTGTGTGTGTGTGTGTGTGCATTTTCGTGAGTGAGTATACCTTCGAAGACACCTTTCTTTGAATACACCTCTCTGTCTTGTCCTTGTGCATATGTGTGAATTCCAGGTATATTCGTCTGAAAGGGGACCAGACACCTATGTAAAATAATCTCTTCTCATGAGCCATCCTATATGAGGAGTGTATAGGGGATACAAAGGCCATGACCACAAGGTTATTTCCATTGAGGGGGCGGGGTGAGGTTTAGTGGTCTGAAAGGGGGACAGAATGGGGCATAACAGAAATACCAGAGGAGGGGGATGCCAATGGGACAGACTTACTAAACAAACAAAAAAACATTCAACTTTATATACTGGATACACCCCCCTCCGTATGTATTTGGACAATGAAGCTCCATTTTTTCATTTGGCTCTATACTCCAGCATTTTGATTTGAGTTCAAATGTTTCCTATGAGGCGACAGTACAGAATGTCACCTTTTATTTGAGAGAATTTTCATACATTTGCCGTTTAGAAATGAAAGCACTTTAAATATCTAGTCCCCCCATTTGAATAAGTGTTTGGACAAATTTCACTCATAGTGTATTAAAGTAGTCAAAAGTGTAGTATTTGGACCCATTTTCCTAGCACGCAATGACTACATCAAGCTTGTGACTCTAAAAACTTGTTGGATGCATTTGCAGTTTGGTTTAGTTGTGTTTCGGATTACAGTACGTTTTGCCCAAAAAGTAACTGAATGGTAAATTTGATTGGAAACAACAATTGAAGATATTTCTGAACACTTCTACATTAATGTGGATGCTACCTTGATTACAGTTAATCATGAGTAATGATGATCATGCCCCCAAATTCATGAATAAAGATCATAACCTCAGAAAATGCTAACCTCCCCTTCTTGGTAATGGTGAGAGATTAGCATTTTTTGTTGTAGCGTCTGAACGGCATCTCGCTTATCATTATTCATGATTAAATCATGATTTTTTTCTTAATCATGGAAATATCAGGATTAATTTAGGTGTTCAGAAACATCTTATGACTCAATTAGAAAGAAAATGACTCCATTCACCATTCAGTTACTATTGGGCAAAACATAACCCAAAACAAACTGCAAATGGATACAACACGTTTGTAGTCACAAAACTTGATGTAGTCATTGTGTGCAAGAAACATGGAACCAAATTCTATACTTTTGACCGCTTTGATACATACATAAGTGAATTGATCCAAATACCTATGACTTCACAAGGGTGGACCAGACACATAAAGTGCTTCATTTTTAAACGGTAAAACAGATATGTATCAAAATACCCTCAAATAAAAAATTCTGTACTGTCGCTTCATAAAACATTTGATCTCAAATCTGAAATTCTGGAGAATAGAGTTAAATTCAACATTTTAGCTTCACTGTCCAAATACATACGGAGGGGAGTGTACTTTTGCCTGGTTACCCAAACTCCTTGCTCCGGCCAAACGCTACGCCACGCCCACAAACGTCAGTTTCTTCTCCGGAATGAGTTTGGATCTGAGTACCTCCCCAACCCTACACCGAATGCGAACACTTTGGGGCCATCTCATTGGTCCGGAAACCGATGGCTTGTGCCAGAGTAAGAACATCAGTTGGAAAGTGGCGGTTTGAAAATTTGTCATTGGCTTTGATACTGGTTATAGAAGATCCAATCGCTGAAAACTTTGTTTTGTACAACACTCCTTGTGCCCTATTACCAGAAATTACTTCAATGATGACATCCTCAGACTAAAGTACTGTATGTAGCAAACGACAAAGAAGAGGAAGAATTTAGTGTGAGTGGTCAGGTTAAGTGTACTTTACCCTTTCATCCAATTACTTATCTTCTTAATTAATATGGATTTACCTTTAAGGTCTACCTTATACATTTCTTAATAACATGTATTTCTATATTATATGGGCCCCCACTTTCTGTCCCCTCTACCTGGGTATGTCCTAAATATCTCCCCCAGAATAGAATAATTGTTCCATAGAGACAACTAGATTAGTGTGGAGCAATAGTGCCAAAGAGATTAGTGAAGGGCATTTGTCCCTAAAGTGTAACCAGATCTCTCCAAATGTTGCTCTGCTCGCTCTTTCTCTGTGTGTGTGTGGTCCTTTTGAGTGTGCAACGTGTGTATTTGTGTGTGTGTCAGTGGAGGCTGCTGAGGGTAAGACAGCTGATAATAATGACTGGAATGGAGACGATGGAATGGTATCGAACACATCAAAGATGTGGTTTCCATGAGGTTGATACCACTCCATTGACTCTATTCCAGCCATTATTATGAGCCATCTTCCCCTCAGCAGACTCTATTGTTGTGTGTGTGTGTGTGTGTGTGTGTGTGTGTGTGTGTGTGTGTGTGTGTGTGTGTGTGTGTCCTTTCCAGTGGCATTAAGTCTCAGAGGAGTCAGAGTTCTAAGTCGTTGGGATAAACCTTTCCTTGACCTACGTGGCCCGTCTGCCTCTCTCCACATGCTTGTGATTAGTGTCATAATAAGACACGCAAAAGGACAGTTTTATGACTGCCTGAGTATGCCTAGCTCCATACGCACTAAATCACGGGCACACAGTTTTCAGCAAGAGGGTAAAGAGCAACACAATCTTCACACATTAAGGTGCTCTCAAAGCACCGCTACTTAACCAGCGGCTAATGGCTAAAACAAATGTGCATTTAACTCCTGCTGAAGGCATAGGGTGTTTCTCAAAATAAATACTACCGTGCTCCAAGCAAGTCCAAATCAAAGTATGGTAAATGGAACACAGAGGGTACTTCTCATATTCTCAAATGAATTTAGATATTTTTACCTGCCTACATACCATAGATTGCGAGCCCATAATAAGTCAATAGGGCTAACTGGCTAGCTACTACTGTTATCTAGCCAGATAGCCACAAATAATTGCTAGCTAGGTACCCACGAAGAATTGACATCTATCTTGCATAATATTCGTTTTAGGTCAATTTTGCCTGTTAAGCTATTTGGTTAGCTACATTATTACGATTCACATATAGTTCGCTGATAGTTATGAAGTAAAACGGTTGCTTTGTGTATATCTTGTTAAGTCTCTATTTTGATTGTCCTGGCTGGAAGATGGTTCAGTAAATGGGTAAGTCCCAAGTCCATAGTAAGTCAATAGAGCTAACTGGATAGCTGGCTAGCCACAAAGAATTGGTAGCTACCCATGAAAAATGTACATATACCTTGCATAACATTAGTTTTAGGTCATTTTTTCCTGTTAAACTAACTTGTTAGCCACATTATTATGATTCACATATAGCTAGCTGATAATTATGAAGTAAAACTTTGCTTTGTGTACATCTTGTTTTGTCTATTGTTGCCATTGTCCTTGCTGGAAGAAGGTTCCGTGAATGGGGAGGTGAAGCATGAGGTAATACAGTAGGGAGAGTGCGAGTGCTTCTCAAATGTAATGTTTTATACAATGGGTGGGTTTAATCCTGAATGATGATTGGTTAAAACCGCAATCCAGCCGGTGTCTATTCCACAAATGACCACCGGCTAAACCTATGAGTTTAAAATGCATATTTACTATATTCCATCTGACTGCGCAATCCACTGTCTCATCAGCACAGCCAGGCAATGTATACACAATATATAGATATTCAGCTCACATTTCTTTTAGACTCTTATTTTTCAACAGCGGATTTTATATAAACTTTGCTGTCTGTCTCTCCGACATTTGAAACATTGTTTCAATATTCAAATTCTCCAGCTGTCCTATAGTAATGAATGTGTCAGGATGAGACAGACAGATAGGCATCTTTTCTCAGCCAGTCGAAATCATGAATCAGCATAATTTTTATGGATATATACAAAGAACTATCAATAGACAACAGGTCAAACAAAACTAAGTGCAGCTAGTTTGAAGTCTTTCCAGCTTCAGTTTGAAGTGATCGTGTTAGATTTGTTGTTGGCTAGCTCCTCTGAACAACAGTGTCCTGACGAGAGAGCACATTTTATATGTCAGGTGATCAGGCAATATGGCAATGGAACATTTCGAACGAACGACCTGGGTTGCGTCTTTGGCAACTGAACCGATAGAACAAATGATCAGCCGGCTTGATTTGTGTCGGGACTATATCTGATGGAAGGATGAAATAGTATGAATAAATTCATCACAATAACGTTCTCAATTAAAATATGTCAATCATTATTTGAATATGTTGGTAACCCGTTGTATAAATGTGATAATGCCCTGGAAGCCGGTGTTTGGAGGATATATTGGCACGGTTTGCCGGCCCTCAACAAACAACACCTGTGCCAATATATCCTCCAAACACGGGCTTCTCTGGCATTATCACTTAATTATGCATTCTCCACACAAGAACCTACTCAAGAAAATGCACTTGGAGCATGACAGCGTGGGGCACTTTAGTATGCATATTGAGAAACACCCATTGTTTAGCACCTAGCTCCTACAAAAAGCTAACATTTTAGCATGTAGGCTACCACTACAGCCTATTTTAGTATTATATCTCCTGCTAACAGTTTACAGATTTTTCCATAACTTGTGCTAACTAATAATCCCTTGCTAACTGACCATTTTAGTATAGAAATAGCAAATGTGTGGCTTTGGAAGAGCCCAGTGATTTGCCACAATATTGCAGTCAAACTGTGTTTGGCACACATTTTTTTGCCCTTTTTCGGCCAAAGCACATCATTCTTCACATCATATACATTCTATATCTTAATTTCAGTCATTAAATAAAATCCTGAAATAGCCAAGATGTTGCCAAATTTGTATAATTTTTCAATAGACTTATAGTTAATAACAAACGTACGTCTAACGTCTAATTTGACCTATTTATACAATTATAAATTGAGAATCTGGGCATAGCAATGCAGAATCAATGGACAGCGACAGAAACTCAACGTCTATAGTTGGCTCACAGTGCCAAACGTTGTCTGGAGCGACACTTGGCGGTAACAACTGGAAGTGGACAATCAAGCCATTTACTGAAACCATTCGCGTTTCGAACAACACACGTTAGTTAGGCACCAAACGGAAGAAATCAAGGAGGGGACTACCTGGATTTGACCAATAAGAAACGCTTATTTTCTTTTTCTGTTGCAATATGTTTTCAGGTGTGACCTAATAAACACAATCCTGGTATTGACGGTGGATTGAGAGAGGAAGGGAGGGCCAGGAAATGATGACTACAGCAGGATTTCTCAGTACTCTGCATCTCAAGGCCTGTTTGAAACATAGTCGCCTCCACAGATGGGGTTATTCATTGAAACGAAAGTTCAATTTAATTCGAAATACTTATTTCATCTCACAAGGAAAGATTATTTCGGGCATAATTTAAATATCTAGGCCTGCTGCACAGGCTTGGCTAGGTGTGGCAAAAAAATGTAACCAATATTTTAATAGAAAAACAATATTGTATTTTAACGCATCGTTAAACCAACATATTACAAGACACAACTAATGTTATTGTTTTATATCACACTGAATTCACATAAATGGTTCACAAGTAGTGACTTGATGTGTGTGTGTGTGTGTGTTCTGGTGCATGTCTCGGCATCCTCCAGTTGTGAAACATGAAGGAATTAAGAAACCGTCATATTCTGTGTCTGGAGGGCTTTGGAACAGGCTTCAGGTACGATGTGATGACAAGCAAAAAATGTACACATACCAAGCCCATACTGTAGTCACACACGATGAACAAGTAGACACACAATACCAAATAGCCTGTAGATAGAAGGAACACACACACGTACAACGTTTACACAAATGTTTACTACATCGTGATTTAGTGATTACATTCTCATGCAGCTGAAAATTGCATTCCACTTGTATTAGACTCTAGACAGGGTATAGATACAGTGTGACATATCAGCTCGCAGACAGAATGGTGGCTATGTCAAACGTTCACACCATACACGAACAGACACAAATAAATAACCTAATCAATTTAGATAAAATACTGGGGGGATCATACACGCACACTACCTGCAGCCTAGGTTGGTTTCTGTTAATAAAAGCTGAAGTTTCCCAAATATACCCCCATATATGGACTTTCTCAAATGCTACCCCGGGAGTGGCTTGGAATGCGAGTGATTTTATAAATTGTACGTCACTTTACCTGATCAGGACACGAAAAACAAGGAGTGCCTTCCTGTCGAAGAGACATCGTGCTCAATGCGCTGACAGGGGATCATTTTTGCTTTTCGTCTTGGGACCAACTAGTTCTAGGGGCAGACTCTGGATCAGCATTCCAGTCAATTGTCTACACTCGACTGGGTGTGGCGCAAGCCGGAAGTGGGTTGAAAAGGAAAGAGAAGGGGAACCGAGCCGGCATAGTGATTTGGAGACAGGGGAGGGAGAGACTGGACCGCACAGCACAGCACATCTCTTGTCAAGGCAATTTTTAATTCGTTTGTTTGAATGAGTTTAAATTAGAACCGCGCGCAATTGAAAGAACCCCCCCCCCCCCATTTTCGAAAGCGGAAGCCAATGAATTAGGTTTGCTACTTGCCACGTCTGTAGAAAAAACATTTTAGCTGATTTGTAGCAGCAGGATAACTATCTAAACCATCTAACACAGGGTTAGGCTAATTTTAAAACATTTTACTAAAGTAGGTTAGAACTGTCAAATTTTAGTGCGTTATTGAGTCTGCTGTTAGGAGGAATAACGTATTTTCACGCCACTAATCTACTACAAACAACGTTTTCCCGTCTTGGTGGGGCGTTGCTGCTTTTTTTTCTTCATTTCAGGACAACTCCAGCTGAAGTCGAAGTTCTAAGAAACGTTTTAGAGAAGGAAAAATCTAACTAGGCTTAGCCTACGCTCGCAAACAAGACAATGTCTGGAAACAACAGCATCGACGCGGTTAAGCGAAAGATTAAAGTTTTACAGCAACAGGCAGATGAAGCCGAAGAAAGAGCAGAAATTCTTCAGAGACAGGTCGAGGTGGACAAAACATCAAGAGAACAGGTAAGGATATTCAGGAATCAACATTCGTTTAGGCATTTCGACAAGATGTGCACGTCGATAGGTCTACATTGTTTCGATGTACGAAGTGCGTTGATGGTGCACTTTAAAAAGACACAATGTAGCCTACCACTGGGTCGTGATTCATGCATTTACACCTCCGCCCTACAAGAATTGGGATTTGCCAATTCGATATAGGTACGACCGGAAGTTACTCTTTGTAGCAGGTTAGGACGGACAGTTGTAACCAACATTCTTCTGTTACTTTACCCAGCCAGGGATGGGGGGGGGGGGACTAAATGCTAGACAAAGATGTATAAACCATATTACTTTTATTTCCTAATTTATTTAAATATAATACACGTATTTTGCCTTTTAAAAACCAAAATGTGTTTGCAAGTGGTCTCCGTGACGGTTACAAAAACGTGACTGATAAAAGTCCGAGGTAGAGAGTTTTTACATTTTTCTCCTATTTATGCGTTGGCCACGATTATAGCCAACAACGTTATTTGGTTGTGAGGTACGGAATATGAACATTTAAGTGAGATTTTCACCGGACAGGTACTTTAACAGAAAGACACGGATGGGATTTGATTTAATTCCCAGGGTGAACCGGGCTAGTGTTTATTGCATTCGTTTTGGAATCAGTTTGCCTTCTGGATGTGAGCAAAGTCCCCGTTTTTGCCGATGGCAAAGTTTGTTCAAAACGAAAGTGATGTATTTATTAAGCACTTGTAGGAATGAGTTGGATTCTGTTTTCCACATGCAAAAGTAATTGCCTTTCATAACGTTTTACCTGCCTTCCCAGTGAAAACTAGTTAGAAATTTCAAATATTTACTTTGTGGACAATAGATGCACCGTGCTGCCCATTTGACGTCAACGTTACTGTTTGATTTGAGATGGGCTGCTCCTGCCACGCGTTGGCCCGATGACGTGATGGGCCATTGCCCGGTTCAACGAATGGCCTGTTAACTACACCTTCCTACAATGTTCCACAGTTCATGCTTGATAGAGAAGTTGTGTTGAGCTCACGGGGGAAAAACTAACTAAATGCAATTAAAATAATTGACCTTATGTTGGTCAATTAGTTATAAAAAAAAAAAAAGCTAAAATAAACCAGAATTTCAGCACTAATTAAACTCTGATTGCAATGAAAGTTCGTCTGGACCATTGAGAAGGAAATTGTGACCCCATGCATTTCACCACCTCGCATTAGACAGAAAGCATGGTAGGCGTACAGCTAAAGAGTAGAGGCCTTTAGCTTGATATGGCTAGTCTTTAATGCGTGTCAATGTCTCTCCCCTCTTTCTCATCTGTCCATCTAGGGCCATCTCTTCTTCTGTCATCTGTCTGTATACCTGGGTACACGAGCAAATTGTTATAGCCAGTCTAGTGACCTCTATTAAATGAAGGTTAACCATGAACACTAACAAGAAATTGGTAGGATAACATTTATGCAGATTGTCTTTCCCCCACAATATATTTTCATTGGAGAATACAAGGTAACAGATATTGTATGGTTGAAATGTTGTGCTACACTGAACATGAACTGTGTACTGGATGGCTGTGTTGAGAAAATCAAAGTGAAAGAATGGCCATCTGACTGGAACATTGTCTAGCCTCGTATCGGTGGACGAGGTGTGATATGATGCCATGTTAAGTGCTTTGACCACTAGAAAAAACACTATATAAGTCCTATATGACGGCATATACAAACAATTCTGTACTGTATGTTCTGCTAAATGACTTAAATGTAAATGTAAATGTTCTAAGCAGGGTAGGGGTAAATTCCATTTAAATTTGGGCAGTATACTGACATTTGGAGCAACCCCCCCCCCGATACAGGCTGAGGCTGAGGTTGCTTCCCTGAACCGGCGTATCCAGCTGGTTGAGGAGGAGTTGGACAGGGCCCAGGAGCGACTGGCCACTGCTCTGCAGAAACTGGAGGAGGCAGAGAAGGCTGCGGACGAAAGTGAGAGGTCAGTGGGACACATTCACAAAAAAGGGAAAAGAGGCCCACACACTAATGCTCCAAACACCACCGTTTAAAGGGATACTTCTCCAGAGTCAGGTTAACTCGTGGATACCATTTTATGTCTATGTCCAGTATGAAGAAAGTTAGTGCTAGCGCAATTACTGGAAGTCTTGTCTGCTAGCATGCTACAACATGTATTTAGTATTGCCCACATTATGTACAACCAGGGCTTTCTCTAAGGCAACAAAGTCCGATTTGTATCTCTAACATAACCTGGTCAACTGTTGGGAATGGCTTACGTAAGTGTCGTCTGCATTCATTTACATACACTTGTGAATGTGTGAAATAGGACAAGTATAAGCACCCACTAAATTATTTATTAGTGTAATAAAAGGCCCTATGCTGCAATGAAGTGTAACTTTTCAACATTGGCTCTGTGAAGTAAGACAACATATTGAGAAAAGGGGTCTTGGCCTTGGTCGTTATGGTCTTTACCTTGTCAGTTTATCATCGTTGTTGGTCAGGAAGTGAAAGCACATAGCAACGATGGCACAGACAAAAGGGGAAACCCAGACACATCACAGGGGTGTAAATCTGTTTAAAACTTGCCTTCAAATATGGTGATAAGAAGTCCAGTGGCGGGAAGTGGGGGAATATGGCGCTACATGAAACTTCGCCAACAATTGTTTTGTTGATGAAATATTGTTTTCTGTACCTGAAACTAAAATATGTTACGAACAGATTGAACAAAGTATACAAAAAATATATATATTTTTAAGTTTAGGAGTGCAAGGGTGAATTGAGTTATTGCACACATGCACTTCAGACTATTCCCCAACAGAAATATGTGAATACTTGCTTAAATGCGCAAATAGGATTTCACTAGCTCTTGCTTGGCTCTTCCCACCTTGCTTGTTCTGCCCGTTGTACTTCATTTGCTCCCATTGTAAATGACGCAGATGATTAATCTTAGGTTAGTTACCAGTATCTTTGACGATTGTCTGTCTCTCTCCACATGAGTCATTATTGGCCCAGCCAATAATGTTAATTGATTGGATGCGTTTTCTTTGACGCACTTGAGTTTCTCCCTCTGTTGTCCCTCCCAGACTGTGAAATGTAGTGTCACATGCTGCTGACAGTGTAAATATTAAGAGTGTGTTTAGTTTGACAAATATCCAAAGTCTAATATCCAGTATTGGCCTATTACCACAAAATGGTAGCCTCTTAAGTTAGGATAGGCCAAACAAATCTCTACACGATACAATACGTTTAATGTGTGCCTGTGTTGGTTCCAGGGGCATGAAGGTGATTGAGAACCGAGCCCTGAAGGATGAGGAAAAGATGGAGCTACAGGAGATCCAGCTGAAAGAGGCCAAGCACATTGCTGAGGAGGCCGATCGCAAATACGAGGAGGTAAGGATATCACACACGGCAGAGTTCTCAGAATGAACAGAACTGCCTGCTGTGCCTGAACTAGCCTTGGATAGTTGCGCAACATTTCTGGGAGAAGGTAATGTTAGGTAATACAATACGTGTGTTAAAATTGGTACGATCATGTACACACACGCCATGCTGCTTCAGTACTACCTCATAAGCACACACACACACACACACACACACACAGAGTAATGTCCTCATCGAGACACAAAGTGAATGAGGTTATCACATACCTTTCCTCTCACGCGAGGCTGTAAGCTCACTAGTACAGTTTTGGCCGACATGTACATAATTTATATCCAAAATGGGCGTCTCTCCCCACACATACATCACCTGTACACCATCTGCGCCAATCTTGAGAGCAATTGTTTCCGTCTGCAACTGGCACTAAATAATCCTGTGCGTGTGTCTACAGGTGGCTCGTAAACTGCTGATCATCGAGGGGGATCACGAGCGCACAGAGGAAAGGGCAGAGCTTGCTGAGGCGTGAGTTGCCACATGATTGAACTGCACAATAGTAACACACACACATATACGCATAACTACGCTGGTGGTATGTTAACACCTGCTCAACACTGTCAAAGATTATTCTGTCAAATGATTTGGATATACTGACCTTTTCCCTCTAAGGAATGTACACACCTACACAGAATACTATCTAACATGTACTGCATTGTAGCTCTGTTGTCCTAAACATACTGTTGTCACACACCTACTACTCATGCAGAATGCAGACATGCATTGTGAATTTTCACGTAGATTATTTTTGTGAACTATATTTAAACAATTCCTCGTCTCCATCATTATTATACCAGGCCAGAGTCTAATGCATTGTTAGAGGTTCAAGCGGCAAAGCTGGACCACACAATGTCATGCAGTGCCATGCCAATTGGCCACATTGTGGCGCTATAACAAGTTATGGAAGATGAACATTTTTAAAGGTCACGCCCCTCACCCCGTTTGCGCTAGTGTGGGTAGCATCTCAAACATACTGACCAATAAACATTCAAGTGGGCTTGACCTGGCACATAAATGCATATTGTAACGCAGATGTGATTATTTGTATTGTAACAACTTGACACACGTTCATAACACTGTCAATACTCAACATATGCAAGCATTTTCAAATCGGTCACACTTATAACTCTTGATCTGATGAAATTTGGCACATGCTCAGGGATTTGAGTCTAGCTAACCTGCAGAGGATGGTTATCTTTGGCCGCATGGCGGCACTGGGACAGGAAAGAACATTCATGCAAGCTTATTGGCTTATAGCGGCCATGTTTGAGCGAGAGTCTTGGAAAACGTAGCGTTTTGAAGATTTGCGTCCAAAGATGCTATATACCAAATTTGGTGCCAGCGATTCTGGAGAAGACATTTTGAAGTAGTCAACATTATTACAAATTGTCCAAGATGCATCAAAAGCATAGTGCATGATCTGTTTTATGTTGAGTTCTGATATGTTAATTAAGCATGTTAAGGAGTACAGATGTTGCAAATCGTATTGCCATCTGTCCTATTTGTCCTGATGGTGGAGCTGTGGGTCCATAGCTTGAACCCTGCCATGGCTGCTTGAAGACAAAATAAAAAATACTGCTTAGTTTGCACTTTTGGGACTATTATATTGGTTTCATTTTATCAGACCAACGAAATCAAGCACAGCTCAAGTTTTTTGAATGCGTTTGATCCGGTTCTGCATTATACCTTTCCCACTCCCGGTATCATCCCAAACTGGCCCTATCCTCACTGTTCCCACAGCCATGAGAATAAATAAGTGTTTGCATAACAATGGTTCTGTATCCTAATGAGAAATTGACCTCCCTCTGTCTCTGTGCATGTTTCTGGGGTTCCGACCTAAATTCCACGCATGACCCCCTCCATGTTCCGCATGTTTATGCGTGATTCCGCCCCCTCCCTGCACTAACAGCAAAGCCAGGGCCCTGGAGGAGGAGCTGAGGGGTTTCGACCAATCTCTGAAGTCCCTGCAGGCCTCTGAAGACCAGGTAGAGAGTGCGCTTGTGTGTGTCTGGTGTGAATATATATGGTACACATGCCTATACTTCAGTGTGTGTAAGCTAAAAAGGAGGGTGTAGGGTGTCCACCCACTCTGGGCTGAGTGGGTGGAAACACGCTTTGGTGGTAACTTCACTGCCTTATGTTTTAAAATACATTTTAGAGACAACTATGATTATTCATGTTCTGAATCATTCAGTGTGGTCTTTCTCCGATAAGTCAGATTTCTTAACCTAATACATCTGATAATAAGCACCGAGCTCTGTTGAAATGGCGTGCAGGTTTCTCATAACTTTTGAGTATTCTACATTTTGTGGTCGTCTTCAAAGTTGTTTCTGCAGGTCACAATAAGCAAAACTGACACGGGCTGAATTAAATGCACTAATCTTTGAAAATATAAAGCTTGGTATACACTCAGTGCTCCTTTGACATTTCAGAGGTATGCTTGTTTTTTGTGGAATCTTCTAAAAAGAACAGGAATTTATGAAAAGCGAAAACTAAAATATAAAATAATACATGTCATGTCTCACTCTATCCATCTTACCTGTTTTTTTTTGTCCTGTGGACTTGAGAAGGATGACAAGCTCAATGGCAAAGGTAGCCAGTAGGCTACTTCTTACACAGAATCCAGCCTAGCTGATGCAATGCTGTTGTCCTTATTTTTGTTCTTGTTTTCCCCCCTCTGGCCTCTGTTTATTTAGTCACCGTAATTCTGGCCATCCCACTAGGGTAAAAACTCAAATTTATTAACATAAATTGACCCATTGGTCAAAATATTATTTTTTGATTGGACACCCTACTGTGTATTAGAGATCGACCGATTAATCGGAATGGCCGATTAATTTGAGCCGATTTCAAGTTTTCATAACAATCAGATGTATGTTTGGACAGTTTTTATTTTATTTTTTATTTTTACACCTTTATTTAACTATAAAAGTCAGTTAAGAACACATTCTTAGTTTCAATGATGGCCTAGGAACGGTGGTTTAACTGCCTTGTTCAGGGGCAGAATGACAGACATTTACCTTGAATCCCCTAGCTGACAATCTTGCAACCTTACAGTTAATTAGTCCAACATGCTCACCACCTGCTTCTCATTGCACTCCACGAGGAGCCTGCCTGTTATGCGAATGCATTAAGAAGCCAAGGTAAGTTGCTAGTTAGCATTAAACTTATAAAAAACAATCATAATCACCTGTTAACTACACATGGTTGATATTACTATATCTAGCGTGTACTGCGTTGCATATAATCAATGTGGTGCGCTTTCGCGGGAAAAGGACTGTCGTTGCTCCAACGTGTACATAACCATAAACATCAATGTCTTTCTTAAAATCAATACACAAGTATATATTTTTAAACCTGCATATTTAGTTATTGCCTGCTAACATGAATTTCTTTTAACTCGGTAAATTGTGTCACTTCTCTTGCAACAGAGTCGGGGTGTATGCAGCAGCTTGGGCCGCCTGCCTCGTTGCAAACTGTGTGAAGACCATTTCTTCCTAACAAAGACAGCTGACTTCGCCAAACGGGGGATGATTTAACAAAAGCGCATTTGCGAAAAAAGCACAATCGTTGCACGACTACCTAAACATCAATACACAAGTATATATTTTTAAACCTGCATATTTAGCTAAAATAAATAATAATAATAATTCATGTTTTGTTTTTTCGAAATGATAGTTTCCAGATTCAACCATATTAATGACCTATTGCTCATATTTCTGTGTTATGTTATAATTAAGTATGATTTGATAGAGCAGTCTGACTGAGCGATGGTAGGCAGCAGCAGGCTCGTAAGCATTCATTCAAACAGCACTTTAGTGCATTTGCCAGCTCTTTGCAATGCTTCAAGCATTGCGCTGTTTATGACTTCAAGCCTATCAACTCCCGAGATTAGGCTGGTGTAACCAATGTGAAATGGCTAGCTAGTTAGCGGGGTGCGCGCTAATAGTGTTTCAAACGTCACTCGCTCTGAGTAGTTGTACCCCTTGCTCTGCAAGGGCCGCGGCTTTTGTGGAGTGATGGGTAACGATGCTTCGAGGGTGGCTGTTGTCGACGTGTTCCTGGTTCGAGCCCAGGTAGGGGCGAGGAGAGGGACGGAAGCTATACTGTTACACTGGCAATACTGAAGTGCCTATAAGAACATCCAATAGTCAAAGGTATATGAAATACAAATGGTATAGAGAAATAGTCCTATAAATACTATTAACTACAACCTTTTTGAAATTTTTATTTCACCTTTATTTAACCAGGTAGGCAAGTTGAGAACAAGTTCTCATTTACAATTGCGACCTGGCCAAGATAAAGCAAAGCAGTTCGACAGATACAACGACAGAGTTACACATGGAGTAAAACAAACATACAGTCAATAATACAGTATAAACAAGTCTATACAATGTGAGCAAAACCTAAAACCTCTTACCTTGGAATATTGACGTCTCATGTTAAAAGGAACTACCAGCTTTCGTATGTTCTCATGTTCTGAGCAAGGAACTTAAAGGTTAGCTTTTTTACGTGGCACATATTGCACTTTTACTTCTCCGACACTTTTTTTGTGCATTATTTTTAAAAAATTATTTGAGGCTTAATTGATTTTTATCGATGTATTATATTAAGTTAAAATAAGTGTTCATTCAGTATTGTTGTAATTGTCGTTATTATAAATAAATTAAAATAGGCCGATTAATGGGTATTAACCTTATTTGGTCCTCCAATAATCGGTATCGGCGTTAAAATCCTAATCGGTCGACCTCTACTGTGAATATGTGTTGAGACTGTGTGTGTTTATGCTCAACTGAATAATGTGCTTTAGTGTAACCTACCATTGGTAGAACATCAGGCTTGAGATTTATGGATAGTATTGGAACTATTTATCTCAATAAGTGGACGGGGAAAGTGTTTCCTGTGTAAGGAGAAAGAAGTAATCGGACTTGTGGCCTCCGGACAAACGGGTGGTCCCCTTTGGATGACTCCAGGACTTGCCAACTTCAGCCTTCTCTTTCCTTACCTTGTCAGTCTCTACCTTGCCTCCCTTTCCCTTCCCTTCTCTTCTCTTAACCTGTTTGCATGAAATCCAGTGTGTATTAAGTGACATCCTACAGCTCTAAAGTCTATGGGAGAGTTCAGTTTCATGTTTAGTAGGATTGAAACTGGGTGAAATGGGAGATGCCTTCTCGACTCATCCAGTAACACACTTTAGTTTTCTGTTGCAGAACGTTTTGCTAAGGTGTGCCCTACTGAACACAACTCAGAATTTGACTCATGAGAACTCGAGCATGCACTACTCACTTTTTTTTAATGCCCTCATAAGGACATCTCCAGCCTAAAGCATGCCATTCTAATGACTGAACATTACTCATATAGCTTATCTTTCGTTAGGGATGTTGCTTAAACTGATTTCCTGTTGTGACATGTGGGCTCACTTTAATATGGAGATATGGTAGTGTCAAGGGTCTGTGACCGCCGCGGTCTGTGGTTAGCCTCGTGCCTTTTCTCTGCCGTTTCTGTCAAAGGGCACTCATTCTTCATGTTCCCTAACTACTGTATCTGTGCCACACCGCCAACTCTATTTCTGTCATCTCTCGCCATCAAATATCTTAAACCATATTGACGATGTTTTCACACTGCTGCTCTTTCTTTCCCTCCTTTTTACACTGCCCTCGTTACCCTCTGCCATCTCTCCTTGTTCTCTTGAAACAAACTCAATGGTGACCTCTCCTCAAATCCAGTAAATGTGCTGAACTGGAGGAGGAGCTGAAAAACGTCACCAATAACCTTAAGTCCCTGGAGGCCCAGGCGGAGAAGGTAGTGTGTGTGTGTGTGTTGGCATTTTACCTGGTTGTGTGAACCTCAAATTACACCAGCATGTTACCTGTGTGTGGGCATGTTTTTTTGTGACTATCTGAGCAAACAAATTTAGTAAGTAATGTGTTGACAAATGTCTTTGCACATGTTGCAGTTGATAGATAATAATGCATCTGTGTGAGCAGCATTTGAGTGCAGCTGCTGTATTCACCCTACACCAAAGGTTCTGTATTGACTCTGCCTTGAACAACATTGGTGGTGTGTACTACCTATCCATATAGCCCAGGCAGTTACCCTTGGGTTAATTGGTCTGTGTAGTTAATTGCTCTTTGGCATTTACCTCCATTCTAGGCTTGAATACCCCCTGCCCCTTCAAGACATCCATTCTTGTCATCAGTGCCCTTTACAGCCTATGTTTATAATTTCTAGAAAGGTCACACTTGCATGGAGTTAATTTAATCTCTATATTTCTGATTGGACCAAAGGCCTGCATGGACAAGCACCCCCATACTAAGTTTAGGCTTTGGTCTAATATAACATATAGATAAAATGTCATGTTACTCTTATGTCGAAGAGGCAATGGGGCCATAATGAATGGTTCCTTTTCACCCCCTTTGTAATTGTTATCTTCCAATGACCCAGCAGTGGAATGCAAATGCACACTTCTTCCAGGTCTGTGTTCATTAGGCACTAACCAGAAGAAAATACTGAAACGAGACTACTGGGACTTGTTTTTGGTTGCAAAACCTTTGAAGAAGGTTTTCCATTGACTTAATGAATACAACCCAGGTTTATGATTGTTCCCTCTACATTCTTGCATAAGCAGATGTACAGTAAACATCCCTACAAGTAAAGCTGTTTCAGTGGAATAAAGGTTAAATAAGTGGTATTCTACTTCCATCTTTTATGGACTGTATTGTTCTGGTATTCCTCCGTTATGTTTTACCGGTGGCCTGTCCAATGGGGGAAAATATTCAGAACTTTGGCAAAATAAATGTTTTGCATGGAAATGCTTCAATTTAATGTATTACGCAGGTTTTTTGTTGCCTAATCCATTTTATTTGGGTACATTTCATTTTGCTATCAGTGATTGGGCAATCGAGACACTGCAGTCCAACTGGGAATTGCAGTCTCAGCAAGCAAGTCACATGGGTTGTCATTGATATTTGTCTAATTATTGAACTAAATTCACATGCATAATAATGGCATGTTAAGAATCCTATTGCAGCATCGATAAACTGGTCTTTGACATGAGATTGGGGTGATGTGTTATGTTTGAGTCTGTGTGCTCTACATGCACTTTAAACTGACAATCCTATCTTCTATTACAGTACTCCCAGAAGGAGGACAAGTATGAGGAAGAGATTAAGATCCTGACTGACAAGCTCAAAGAGGTAAGTGGATAACCTGTAGAGCAGGTATCATCACTAGATTCACACGCGGGCTGATATTATTATGCTAATTGTTTTTGGAGTGAATGGTCAGGGGGCCGGACATGTTACAAATTTGTAGACTGCAAATTGACTGCAAAGAAGCCCAAACGGATATAAATCCTGACTAAAACAATAATTTCGATCCTTGCTTACGTTTGTATACGATCACATACAGTATCTCTATACGTGGGAATAGTTTGGAACATATTTCAAAAATAGAAATAGCTTGGCACTGATTTGCTAGGGTTTTTAGTCTTATGTCCAGCATTAAAATAAAATCTTGGCCCTCGGGTCACCAGTTGGGGAACTCTGATGTAGAGAATGGTAAAAAAGCCTCAATTTGGTAGATATAATTGCACATGGTTAACACTCTCAAGCAAAATTCAGGGAAGTCTAAGTTCAAGCGTCGTCTATGACGTCCCCTTATAGTATCTAGCTTGGCGTTTCGGGGCGATGAATGGGCGGGGTGGGGAAAGAATATTTATGTTCAATTCCTCAAGGAGATTTCTTTGATACTAGTTAATGGCTCATAGGTGGGTGTTTTTAGTTTCTGATCTGTTATTTGTCTGGATGTCTCGTTTTGTAGTTTGTCTTGTGCATTGCATTTGTTTGGTCCACTTTTTTTTCCTTCAGAAAGTGATAGTTTTGGTTCGGTTGCTTTTGTAGTCCCAAATTAACCTTTAGTCTAGGTTGTCTAGTATCTTGATTGAAGGCTTTGTTTTTGACTTCTCTTAGGCTGAGACTCGTGCTGAGTTTGCAGAGAGGTCTGTGGCCAAGCTGGAAAAGACCATCGATGATCTGGAAGGTAGGATCCAGCCACTTTGCCTTAACTCCTGTATTTCCCACTGCACTGTCTACAGGAGAAGTCCTGTTCTGGCTTAATCATGCTATTAGCATACATCATCACTTTCTCTTTGGCTGCTATTTCTTTCCCTCTCCTTTCTTTATACACCTTCCTATTCTTAAAAAAAAAATTGTATCCCTTCACTCTTTGGCCTCTCTGAACAGATGAGCTATACGCACAGAAACTGAAGTACAAGGCCATTAGTGAGGAGTTGGACCACGCCCTCAATGACATGACTTCCATGTAAATACAGGCCTACTGTGTGTGTGTGTGTGTGGTTGTCGTGCAGGGACTGGGGGGGGGGAGTTTGACTGCAACCCTAATATTCCCCTTCACTGAAGCCAGGTGTCCAGGAAAAACACCTGGCTCTACCACGTCACCTAACATTGCATTTCATTTGTTCAAATTTTTAAAGCACTGGCAGACCGTGACAAACTACATCATGCAAAAAGCAAAGCTTGAGTAAATGCTACAAAACCTGTCAACCAGGACTATTTATACTAAAATGTATTTTTGTGACCTAATAACTGTGTGATGTGAGTGGTGTGACATTAAAGGGTGGTTCATGAAGTCTAATAGCCGAATAACTGAATGCTTGCAATTTTACGTATCAACAATACACTAAACGTCCACAAGAATAGTCTGTGATACCCAATGGCTACTAATCGTAACAATGTAATGATTCTCAGAATCTGTAGTCACGGTTTCTCAACCCCTCTGTTTTCAGATAACGGGAAGCTCTCACATTGTGGTTTCAAGAATGTTGTCTCAGTCCTCCTGAACATCCATCTCGGGTGTGCAGTTCTCGCTCTCCCTCTTCTGTCAATATTCACTCATTCCTCATGTTGTTAAATCTGTTCCCTTTTTGTGCTTTTCACTCTATTGTCCTGTTTCTTTAGCCCCACTTACTCTCTCATTACTCTTTGTGACCCTCATTTATCCCTCCATCCCCTCACCTCTTTCCCCTCCTTTTGGGCAACAGTCATTGTATCTTTGGCTCACTGTATGCACTGTACTTGTTGTATTGCTATTTCCTCTTTTCTCCATCTTGCCTTCACACTGTTCTGTACTTTGTCTACACTCTGTACATGTGATTCTCGATAAACATTTAACAACTGGAGGAGGAATAACCTGTCCGACTACTTTATTCTCTTTTGGCCTGATCTGGCTAGGGTAGCTTCAAAGTGACAACAAACACAATTATTTCTGGTTCTCTTACCATGTGCACATTGTTTTTCCACAAATAGCTTTGTTAGAAATTGTACATTCTATTTGATTTAATGAGCAGAGGTGATGGCGCCTCCGCGTTTGTGTTTAGCATCATGCTAGCACTAGAATTAAGAACATACTTTAAGGGAAAAGCAGAAGACTTCATTAAACATGTGCCATCTGTATTTTGGTCATTTACTCATCTCGTGGCACTCTCAACAAGTTCATTCAAACAAGAGGTCAAGTAATGGATAGGTTTTGTTCACTTGTACAAGGAGATGTGTCACAAGGGTGCAATTTACAATACAGAGCTGATCAGCAGTGCAGCTTATGAGATATGAATGTGATTAGAGCCATTAAAGTAATTTCAATGTTAAAATCTTCCCCTTTTAGTGCCCCCCCATTCAGTTTTCTGAACTTTCATTGTTGGACGTAAGACTGCAAAAACACCAGGAAGTCAGCTGCAAGTGATTTTTAATTTTTGAAATCTGTTCCCGAGTATTCCCATAGACATAATCATATACAACAAATGTATATTTAATTGGATTTTTATAGCACTTTTCTACCAACTGAGGTACTTTACATAGTGGGGGAAATGTGTAGCATCCACCTCCAGTGTTGCATGGCAACCATTTTTGTGCTCAACACACAAGCTATCAGGTGGAGAGGTGAGGCGTGATATATGCCAATTAGGGATGATTAGATAGTCATGATGGAATGTGGCCAGGTTGGCAATGTTTCCGTGACACCGGGGTGAACACACTACTCTTGAAATGGATTAAAAAAAATTGAATGTCTCCTCCAAAGACAGCACCCTACGCAGGACAATGTTCTCAAATATAGTCAAGGGTTGAAATGATTGTGTTAGTTACATAAACTCAGTAAAAAAAAGAAACAGCCCTTTTTCAGGTCTTTCAAAGATAATTTGTAAAAACCCAAATAACTTGCTAGATCTTCAATGTAAAGGGTTTAAACACTGTTGCCCATACTTGTTCAATGAACCATAAACAGTTAATGAACATGCACCTGTGGAATGGTCGTTAAGACACTAACCGCTTACAGACGGTAGGCAATGAAGGTCAGTTATGAAAACTTAGGACACTAAAGAAGCCTTTTACTGACTCTGAACAACACCAAATGAAATATGCCCAGGGTCCCTGTTCATCTGCGTGAATGTGCCATAGGCATGCTGCAAGGAGGCGTGAGGACTGCAGATGTGACCAGGGCAATAAATTGCAATGTCCGTACTGTGAGACGCCTAAGACGGCACTACAGAGAGACTACAAAAAGTGCTCTTCACTGACCAGTCCATCGTTGAAGGACTGAGCGTTACACCAAGGCCTGTACTCTGGAGCGGGATCGAGGTGGAGGGTCTGTCATGGTCTATGGCGGTGTGTCAGTATCATCAGACTGAGCTTGTCATTGCAGGCAATCTCAACGCTGTGCGTTACAGGGAAGACATCCTCTTACCTCATGTGGTACCCTTCCTGCAGGCTTATCCTGACATGACCCTGCAGCATAACAATGCCACTAGCCATACTGATCATTCTGTGCGTGATTTCCTGCAAGACAGGAATGTCAGTGTTCTGCCATGGCCAGTGACGTGCCTGGATCTTAATCCCATCGAGCACATCTGGGACCTGTTGGATCGGAGGTTGAGGTCTAGGGCCAATTTCCCACCCACAGAAATGTCCGGGAACTTGCAGGTACCTTGGTGGAAGAGTGGGGTAACATCTCGCAGCAAGAACTGGCAAATCAGGTGTAGTCCATGAGGAGATGCATTGCCGTACTTAATGCAGCTGGTGGCCACGCCAGAAACTGACTGACTGACTTTTGATTTTGACCCCCTCCCCCCCCTTTGTTCAGGGACACATTATTCCACTAGTCACATGTCTGTAGAACTTGTTCAGTTAGTCTGAATCTTATGGTCATACAAATATTTACACATTAAGTTTGCTGAAAGTAAACACAGTTGATAGTGAGGACATTTCTTCTTTTTTTTGCAGAGATTCTGTTTAGGCTTCTTGCGGTCAATTTGCAGCCCAAATGTATTTTTGATGTTCCCCTCAATTAAATAAATGGCCTGCAGCTAAATCTAGTTCATACCTGTTTTATTGGCGTGCATGTGTGGCTGCTGGTGTTGCTAAAGCAAAATCAGTTGCTTGTCATGCTAACTAGCATAAAATCAAATATGGTCTGGTTTTGTATTAAAACTGGTGTCCCTAGAACGTGTTTGCTAACCAACCCAATTAGTTTAAATAAGTACACTTTTAAAGATGATCTTTTATCAAACTTTCAAAAACCAGTCATTGACAAGCTAACGGTCAACTGACAGATTGTCTAACTAGTTTTTAGACATATTAACCAAATAGCTAGCACTTTATCCACATTACCCCCACTCCCCCAGAGGAAGTTGCAGCCACTATTTCAATTTAATTTTCTATCCTAGAGAGGACACGCAGATTTAGGTTCCTCCTCCGAAGAATAACGAAGGCTACTTGTGTTACGTTTTTTGTTCAGTGTAGATAAGGTTAGCATGTTAGGGTACTGACAGCTGCCAGTGTAGTGGGGGTAATCAACTCCACATGGAAATTCCCACACCAATTTGTGAATATGTACAGTTTAAGTCGGAAGTTTACGTACACTTAGGTTGGAGTCATTCAAATGTGTTTTTTAACCACGCCACACATTTCTTGTTAAACTTTAGTTTTGGCAAGTTGGTTAGGACATCTACTTTGCATGACACAAGTAATTTTCCAACAATTGTTTAGACAGATTATTTCACAATTCCAGTGGGTCAGAATTTTACATACACTAAGTTGACTGCATTTTTAAACAGCTCAAACTTCCAGAGAACAATGTCATGGCTTTAGAATCTTCTGTTAGGCTTATTGACATTTGAGTCAATTGGTGCTCTACCTGTGGATGTATTTCAAGGTCTACCTTCAAACTCAGGGCATCTTTGGGAAAATTAGCCAATACGTCAGAAAACATGTAGACCTCCACAGGTCTGGTTAATCCTTGGGAACAATTTCCAAACGCCTGAAGGTAGCACGTTCATCTGTACAAACAATGGTACGCAAGTATAAACACCATGGGACCACGCAGCCGTCATACCGCTCAGTAAGGAGACTCATTCTGTCTCCTGGAGATGAACGTACTTTGGTGCGAGAAGTGCAGATCAAATCCAGAACAGCAAAGGACCTTGTGAAGATGCTGGAGGATACGAGTACAAAAGTATCTATATCCACAGTAAAACGAGTCCTATATTGACACAACCTGAAATGCCACTCGGCAAGGAAGAAGCCACTGCTCCAAAACGAACTGTTTGGTCATAATGACCATCGTTATGTTTGGAGGAAGAAGGGAAGGATTGCAAACCGAAGAACACCATCCCAACTGTGAAGCATGGTGGTGGCAGCATGTTGTGGGGGTGCTTTGCTGCAGGAGGGACTAGTGCACTTCACGAAGGAGATGGCATCATGAGGGAGGAAAATTATGAAGATGTATTGAAGCAACATCTCAAGACATCAGTCAGGAAACTTAGGCTTGGTCGCAAATGGGTATTCCAAATGGACAATGACCCCAAGCATACTTCCAATGTTGTGGCAGAATGGCTTATGGACGACAACAGCCAAGGTATTGGAGTGGCCATCACAAAGCCCTGGCCTCAATCCTATAACATTTGTGGGTAGAACTGAAAGTGTTTGCGCAATGAGGCCGATAAACGTGACTCAGTTACATCAGCTCTGTCTGTAGGAATGGGCCAAAATTCGCCCAACTTGTTGTGGAAGGCTACCAAACACGTTTCACCCAAGGTAAACAATTTGAAGGCAATGCTACCAAATGCTAATTGAGTGCATGTAAACTTCTGAACCACTGGGAATGTAAATGAGAGAAATAAAAGCTGAAATAAATAATTCCCTCTACTATTATTCTGACATTTCATTTTTAAAATAGTGGTGATCCTAACTGGCCTAAAACAGGGAATTTTTACTAGGATTAAATCTGAGTAATTATGATAAACTGAGTTTACATACACCTTAGCCAAAAACTTTTAAACTTTGACTGTACATGCATTTGTTTCTGAGTTATAGTTCATGTAAGGCAATCAGTCAATTGAAATGCATTCAATAGCCCCTAATCTATAGATTTCACATGACTGGGAATACATGTGTACAGATCCTTGCGACATGGGCTGTGCATTATGCTGAAACGTGAGGTGATGGCGGCAGATGAATGGCACGAAAATGGGCCTCAGGATCTCGTCAAGGTATCTCAGTGCATTCAAATTGTCATTGATAAAATACCATTGTTTTCATTGTGCGTAGCTTATGCTTGCCCATACCATAACCCCACCACCACCATGGGGCACTCTGTTCACAATGTTGACTTCAGCAAACTGCTCACCCACACGACGCCATACATGCTGTCTACCATCTGTGAAGAGCACACTTCTACAGTGGCCATCGACTGTGAGCATTTTCCCACTGAAGTCGGCTATGACGCCGAACTGCAGTCAGGACCCGACCCTGGTGAGGACGAAGAGCAGGCAGATGAGCTTTCCTGAGACCTGTTTCTGACAGTTTGTGCAGAAGTTCTTCGGTTGTGCTGTCCGGGTGGCTGGTCTCAGACGATCCCACATGTGACGAAGCCGGCTGTGGAGGTCCTGGGCTGCAGTTGTAAGGCCGGTTGGGCGTACTAACAAATTCTCTAAAACGGCATTTGCTCATGGTAGAGAAATTAGCATTCCATTCTCGGGCATCTGCTCTGGTAGACATTCCTACAGTCAGCATGCTAATTGCACACTCCCCCAAAACTGCACATTTTAGTGGCCTCTTATTCTCCCCAGAACCTGTTTGATGGTCATGCTGTTTAATCAGCTTCTTGATGTGCCACACCTGTAATGGAGTATTTTGGCAAAGGAGAAATGCTCACTAACGGGGATCTAAATTAATTTGTATGCACAATTTGAGAAGCTTTTTGTGTGTATGGAACATTTCTGGGATCTTTTATTTTGTGACCAACACTTTTACATGTTTTTTTTCTGTCTGGCTAGCTAATTTTTATTATTTTTTTACTACATATTTGAAAGATTAGCCCACTAGCTATGGCTAGCATTGATTTAGGGAACACTTTGCCACAGATGGAAACAACTAGCCTATCTTTGACTTCGCCATCTATCTCAAGTTTTGGCATCTTCCATAAATAGAGGTCCTGAATCCGCCATGGAAAGAAATGTCCTCACTGTTTACTTTCAGCAAATTTAACGTAAATATTTGTATGACCATAAGATTCAACAGACAACCTGAACTAGTTCCACAGACATGTAACTAACAGAAATTAAAAAGTGTCTCTGAACAAAGTGGGGGAGTCAATCAAAAGTAAGTCCCTATCTGGTGTGGCCACCAGCTGCATTATGTACTGCAGTGCATCTCCTCATGGACTGCACCAGATTTGCTCGTTCTTGCTGTGAGATGTTACCCCACTCTTCCACAATGGTACCTGCAAGTTCCCAGACATTTCTGGGGGAGAATGGCCCTAGGCCTCACCCTCCGATCCAACAGGTCCCAGATGTGCTCAATGGTATTGAGATCCGGGCTCTTCGGTGCCCATGGCAGAACACTGATATTCCTGTCTTGAAAGAAATCATGCACAGAATGTTCAGTATGGCTGTTGACATTGTCATGCTGCAGTGTCATGTCAGGATGAGCCTGCAGGAAGGATACCACATGAGGTAGGAGGATGTCTTCAACAAGCTCAGTCCAATGATGCTGTGAGACACCGCCCCAGACTGTGACGGACCCTCCGCCTCCAAATTTATCCCGCTCCAGAGTACAGGCCTCGGTGTAACGCTCATCCCATCTACGATGAACGCGAATCCGACCATCACCCCTGGTGAGACAAAACCGTGACTCGTCAGTAGAGCGCAATTTTTTTTGCCAGTCCTGTCTGGTCCAGCGACAGTAGGTTTGTGCCCGTAGGCAATGTTGTTGATGTCTGGTGATGACCTGCCTTACAACAGGCCTACAAGCCCTCAGTCCAGCCTCTGCCTATTGCAGACTGTATGAGCACTGATGGAGGGATTGTGCGTTCCTGGTGTAACTTTGGCGGTTGTTACAGTCCTTTATCTGTCCTGCAGGTGTGATGTTCGGATGTACCGATCCTGTGCTGGTGTTACACGTGGTCTGCCACTGCGAGGACAGCTGTCTGTCCTGTCTCCCTGTAGCTCTGTCTTAGGTCTCTCACAGTACGGACATTGCTTTTTTTTGCCCCTGCAGTCCTCATGCCTCCTTGCAGCATACATAAGGCATGTTCACGCAGATGAGCAGGGACCCTGGGCATCTATCTTGGTGTTTTTCAGTCATTAAAAAGTGTCCTAAGTTTTCATAAATGTGACCTTCATTGCCTACCATCTGTAAGCTATTAGTGTTGGATAGTGACCACTTAATGTAATAGGCCTCGTCTCAGTCCCTAGTGCAGTTTTCAAATCTCGGTCCTGGGGACCCCAAGTGGTGCATGTTTTGGTTGTCTTAGCACTACACGGCTGAATCGGCTTGATGCAGTGTTAATTTCTAACTACAAAAATGGTGACAAATATTTGTCAAACACCTATTTTTCACTGGCAATTGGCTAGACTAGAACTGTCTAAATAGACCCAGAATCCTTTCATTTCAGTTGACTAAAATGATACAAGACAAAATCGAATTGGGCTGGATTTTAGAGCTTTTCAAACAATATTGCACAGCTGCGCAGCACAATTCTGTTCAGCAGTGGGAAGGACGAGTCATACACATTGTGCAGGTGACTCTCTTGCTTCACTTTAGCTAACCAGTCACAGCTAGCCTTCTAGTTAGCGATCATTTGCCTGTTTATGAAACACTGCTTTACAAAATGTAAAAACAATGGCTGCATTGAGTTTAATAGTAAGTCTGTTTCTCTCCCTTGAGCAGGCTGTAGGAAAGTAGGTCATTTTAAATTGTCTTCAACCTGCCTACTTTTCCCACCTCATTTCCATTATTCAACATGCCAGAGAAGCATGTTTGTTCTACATAGCATATTTCTATCTGAACGTTCTGTCCTGCTGAACGCAGCGTAGCCTAGTGGTTAGAGCGTTGGACTAGTAACCGTAAGGTTGCGAGTTCAAACCCCCGAGCTGACAAGGTACAAATCTGTCGTTCTGCCCCTGAACAGGCAGTTAACCCACTGTTCCCAGGCCGTCATTGAAAATAAGAATATGTTCTTAACTGACTTGCCTGGTTAAATAAAGGTTAAAAAAATAAATAGCCAGCTAATCTCACTGAAAAAGGTGTAGTCAAATGTTTAACGGTTCGGTCCGCAAGTAGCCTAGTTCTAGAGCAGCCCGCGATATTATTTTTATAAAAGTAAAATGTGGCCTGCACAATAGAGAACAACATCGCCAGTATTATGGGTCATGTCTACTTGAAATAGAATCAAACTGTATTCTTTGAGGAAAAAATAGGTACTTGGCTACAGAACCTGTGTATGTTGGTGCTCTTCATGGAATTTTTATCTGTTCAAGAATGTTTTTCAACAGAACGTAGCCCTGGTAACATGATCAGTAGCCTATACGGAAACATTACGTTGGCACAGAAAGGACAAGGGTTAGCTAACAATTTGACTTAATTCATCTTGCCAGTAGCTGTAGGCCAGGGCTCTCAACCCTGTTCCTGGAGAGCGACACTCTTGTAGGTTTCACTCCAACTCAAGTTGTAACTAACCTTATTCAGCTTATCGACCAGCTAAATCAGGTGCACTTGATAGCGTACAGGATGGTTGCTCTCCAGGAACAGTGTTGGGAGAGTCCTGCTATCGGCTGACTGGGTAAATAGTTATTTAGTTATCTTGATTAGTTGATTATTTAAATAATCTGTGTAGTGCTAGGGCAAGAAACCAAACGTGCACCCCTTGAGGTCCAAAACAGTTTTGGAAATGCTGCCCTAGTGGCTTACTTAGTAAGTTTGCCCTCCTATGGCCATCTTTTAATCTTCCTATTACTCCATCCTCAGGTAAATATGACCTTTTCTGCACTCTTTGCTTATTTGGTACTTTATTTAGTAGTATTCATTCCGTTTACTATGCTCCACTATGCCATCTCACATCCACTCGACTATCTACACTTTATAGCAGTGTTGCTCAAGATGTATCCTGTGGACCTACTGTGAATGCTGTGTTTTTGAGACTTCTTACATGCTGACCATACCGCTTGCGTCGTGTGCGCATGCGTTGAATAACATGCGTGTGTGTACATTTATTTTGCAATCATTGCACCCACACTGCTTGCTCGCGCCAACAAGCATCTGTGTTGCCAGGTGCTAAAATAGAAGTTGTTTCTATTTTTGGCACAGAATGCGCTGCAAGTCCTGTCTCTCCCATCTCATTGGGTTATAGAAGCAGACACCCACGTGCCATCTCCTCATTGGTTTTACCCACGTGGGTGATTGAAACACGCACTGAGGTCGGTCGTCCTCATGGTAATACTATTAGATGCCAATTGCCATATAAAGTCCAAAGATAAAGCCTGAAAAGAGGACTAGAAATGATTCTGTTGACGGGTATGTGTGGATTAATTGTCGGAGTAGAGAACCTAAAATAACTCTACGTTTATATCCCAGGACAAATTAGCTAGCAACTGCAAGCTACCTAGCTAAATTGCCATAAATATTTCATGCTTTTTGACCTGTCCGCAAATTAATATAATTGGTTGAGTTTGTTTTGATATTTCAACCTGCCTGTCATGATCGCGTTTGTGGGGGGACAAAATCAATTTGCGAACACCCGCGAGTGGTTTGGGTATGGTGTTAGGCTGTGTTTACACAGGCAGCCCAAATTCTGATCTTTTTAGAAGTAATTGGTATTTTTCATATCAGCTTTGAAAAATATTTGATGTGTAAAGATGCGATTGGTCAAAATGCCAATTAGTAGAAAAAATATCAGTTGGGCTGTCTGAATAGAAGAAGGCTGCGTTTATTCAATCTGCTTGGTACATGAAAGCAAATTAAGTCACTGAATAGGGTTGCAAAGCTACTGGTAATTTACCAAAGTTACTGTTATCTAAAGTAAATTTGCCAATGATTACAATCTATGGTAATTTTGGAAGTATATGCTTGACTAATTTTTTTAGTCAAGCATACTAAAAAAATGACTCTTTATATAGTGTTCCTTTTATCTGTCTGGCCATTTTAGTTTCTTGTGAATAGACCATATGGTTCAAGATAATGGCCTAATTAATCAAATGTAATTTCAATTAACTCTGCAACTCTTCAAACTATAAAAAGTTAACTGACAGCAGTTTGGCATCAACATTTACAACCTGCTGAAACCTTCATATTAGACACCAATGGTATTCACTTAGTTCATGGTTTAAATTTAGGATAATGTTGTACATACAGCTTCATTCTGTTTTGGATTTTTATTTTATTTATTTTTTTAAACGTGAAAAGGCCAGAGGCCCAGAGAATTAGACAACTGTGATTTAATCTGAACTACTCAAGGCAACTAGATATCATCTGATATCCCCCCCCAAAGTCAGGAAAGTTACCAATTTACTGGTTAACTATGAAAGTTTCCAGTAATATACCCTTCCTTTGCAACCCTACCACTGAAGATTTCTCATTTTTAGACATGTCCAGTTATATTGTTTTAGGGTAAAACTACTTAAAACCTCAGTCATATTGGGCTATGTAATAACCGTATAATCACAAGAACCCATCAGGACGGTTAGAAAACTGTCTTAATTATTGGGGATAAAGCCAGTTATAAGCTCTCAATGGCTGATTATGGCAGTGTTCTTTAGCCCTTAAAGTGGAACCTAGGGATGTTTGGCGTGTTCCCTTGTGAATCCAGATGCAGTGTAAATATGAACCTCTCCCTTTCTCTCTATCTCCCCCTCTCCAGAGAGACTGGCCAATGCCAAGGAGGAGAACCTCAAGATCCATGCCACCCTGGACCAGACTTTGCAGGACCTCAACAGCTTCTAAGAACCCCCAGATGGACTCTCCCAAAAAAACACCTTCCTCCACTTATCCCTCTGCCGACCTTTGCTTTCCACCTCTCTCTCATTCCTCCTCGCTCTGCTGTAATGGAGGGTAGGAAAAATCCCCACTGGGGGGTGCCAAAACCACTATTTACAATGACACCTTTATTCTCAACAGCATTGATTGTTCTTGTTAAACTTGAGGTTTTCAATGTGACATCTTGCGGAAGCTCTTGCCTTTATCCATTGGAATGGTGTTTAATAGGGGAACTCTGTCGTACTTGTGTGGTCTATTATTCTATCTTGTTTGTGTGGTCGACTATTCTAACTTCTCCTTGTTGGAGTGGGGCTAGCATGACTGCCTTTAAGGATTTATTGCCAACTTAACAAGAACATGGTTAGGCCACTCATCCATTATAGCCCATTAGAAAAGCGGGGGAACGGGGCACTGTTTTTTTACCAGCCATTTACTACATGCGACTATTTACTCCTGTCCTGCTGTTGTATACTCTGGCCTGGCTCTATTTTGTTCGCTAGCACCTTCCCCTAACACCTAATCCCTGAATGTTCACAGATCTGAAAGTGGTAAATAAGATGGAGTAAATGCCACTTGGCCTATCAGAGGGATGGGCCATTTCCACATTGCTTAGGCCTATGCAGTCCTTTCTGACTGCATAGTTAACACCAAAAAGGGTTAGTGGATAGGGTTCAGAATGTAACTGGCTTTCTGTCCTCCTCTATCCCTCCTTTTTGCCTACTTTACACCAATACGGTTTGGGGCTAAAACCACACTGGGTGGTGTTTCTCCTATTCATTAGGTATTTGTTTGTGTGCCTGATATTTTGTTTTATCCCACTTAAACAATAGCCACTATCACAAGACAATGCTGCACTTGTATGACACTAATTATTTGGCTGTGTTTACATGGGCAGGCCAATTCTGTTTTTTTCCACTATTTGGTATTTTGACAAATCATAACATATCTTTTCATATTAGCTCTTTTTCCAAGTTGATCTGATTTGGTCAAAATACAAATTGGTGTGAAAAATATTAGGTTTGGGCTGCCTGTATCAACAGCCTTTTTAGTTTGACAGGTTTATGGTGAAGTTCTTGGGATAACAAAAATCAATGGCTATCACCTTGCCAGTACCATGCCAATTATAGAAAATGGGTGGGGGATCTGATTAGTGTGATGCAAAACCTATACAATTTTAGTAGGGGATTAAACTAAAACACCAAAAATTAACTCAATGTTTTAACTGGAAACTCACTGTGTATAACCACTTTGTTTGTATTGTTCCATTGTAATGACTTTTGATGTTGAATAAAGACCATGATTTTTACTGCCATACTAAACTATCGTCTAACTATCATTTTCTCTAGAGTACAATTCATTGCTGTGTAGACTTGATTGAATTGACCCATCCCTGGCTTGAGTGCCAGCCATCTTTTGATTGGACCATTTTTTTAAAACTCATACCAAGCCATGCATGCATACATGCATACATGCATACATACATACATACATACATACATACATACATACATACATATACATACATACATACAACAATTAACACAAGTACAATGTATTTCATGTTACACACAATCACTATCATACAGTAATGTTAAGCTAACTTAGAGGAATAGTCATCTTCATTGATCATTTTCAAAAACTTTAATGGTTTTAGCCGGTCTTGATGTGCTACATGTCTTTATCCTGTAGATCATGTTGGTTTTCAGCCATTGTGAATTAAATATGTTGACTGACATTATGTTCAGACCTTACTATTGAGTTGTGAGGGATTGTATGAATGTCTGTTTTTATGTGCCATGTTTTGGTAACACTACCTGTATGTGTCCACTCAGTTGCTCATGTCGAGGGTGTGCCTTGTTTGTCTGGGAACTCTTCTTCCTGGCTCTGAATGTTTCTTCCTTGCTGGAACGAAGCAGAAATCTGAAGAGCACGTTGTCAGTTTTCAAAGGAAGCCTCAGCTGGCGTTGCCTATATAGGCATGGCAGCTTATGATTGGCACGCATCACTACAACGGCGGTGCAGAAGTCTTCCTTCTTAATGACATACCAGTCGGTGCGATGCAATGGCTGGGCATCAATTGGGGCCAGAACCGAATGACATCAGTCAAAATGACTGGTCCCGAGGCACTTTACCCTGAATCCTAACTTGAGATCGTAGGTGCATATGTACAGTACCAGTCAAAAGATTGGACACACCTCGTTCAAGGGTTGTTCTTCTCCATTGTAGAATGATAAAGACATCACAACTATCAAGTAATGCATGGAATCCTGTAGTAACCAAGTGTTAATCAATATTTTATATTAAAAAAAGCTAACCTTTGCTTTCATGATAGCTTTACACTCTTGGCATTTTCTCAACCAGCTTCACCTGGAATGCTATTCCAATAGTCTTGAAGGTGTTCTCACATATGCTGAGCACTTGTTGGCAGATTTTCCTTTACGCGGTCCAACTCATCACAGACCATCTCAATTGGGTTGAGGTCGGTGTTTGTGGAGGCCAGGTCATCTGAAACTGCACTCCATCACTCTCCTTGGTCAAATAGGCCTTACACAGCTTGGAGGTGTGTTTTGGGTCATTGTCCTGTTGAAAAACAAAAGATAGTCCCACTAAGCGCAAACCAGATAGGATGATGTATCGCTGAAGAATGCTGTGATAGCCATGCTGGTTAAGTGTGCCTTGATTTCTAAATAAATCACTGACAGTGTCACCAGCAAAGCACCATCACACCACCATGCTTCACAAAGACACTGCGGTTGGAACCAAGAATCTCAAATTTGGACTCGTCAGACCAAAGGACACATGTCCACCGGTCTAATGTCCATTGTGTGACATTCGCGGATTACAAGAACACCAGCCCCATCGCAGACGTCTTGCTCACAGACAAATTCAACTTCTTTGAGGACAATGCAGTGCTACCGACATGGCCCGCTACCAAATGCTGTGGGATCTCCTCCGTGGCCGACGTGAGTAAAACATTTAAACATGTTAACCCTCGCAGGGCTGCCGGCCCTTATTTGTTAAGGTAACTGAACTGACTATCGCCCCGTACCACTCATTTTTGTTATCATGAAGTGCTTTGAGAGACTAGTCAAGGATCATATCACCTCCACCCTACCTGTTAACCTTGACCCACTCCAATTTGCTTGCCAACACACTGCCCTATCCCATCTGGACAAAAGGGAATACCTATGTAAGAATGCTGTTCATTGACTACAGCTCAGCATTCAACACCATAGTACCCTCAACTCATTAAGCTTGAGACCCTGGGTCTCGACCCTGACCTGTGCAACTGGGTCTTGGACTTCCTGACGGGCCGCCCCCAGGTGGTGAAGGTAGAAAACACCCACAAGTGTGCGTTCTCAGACCTCTCCTGTACTCCGTGTTCATCCCATGACTGTGGCCATGCACGCCTCCAACTCAATCATCAAGTTTGCAGAAGACACTACAGTGGTAGGCTTGATTACCAACAACGACGAGACTACAGGCAGGAGTTGAGGGCCCTCAAGAAAATAAAAGAGATGATCGTGGTCTAAAGGAAACAGCAAAGGGAGCACCCATCCACATCGACGGGACAGCAGTGGAGAAGGTGGAAAGTTTTATGTTCCTCGGTGTACATACAGATGAAGTCAGAAGTTTACATACAATTAGGTTGGAGTCATTAACTTGTTTTCCAACCACTCCACAAATTTCTTCTTAACAAGCAATTGTTTTGGCAAGTCCGTTAGGACATTACTTTGTGCATGACACAAGTAATTTTTCCAATAATTGTTTACAGACAGATTATTTCACTTATAATTCACTGTATCACAATTCCAGTGGTTCAGAAGTTTACATACACTAAGTTGACTGGAAAATGGAAAATTCCAGAAAATTACGTCATGCTTTAGAAGCTGCTGATTGACTCAAATTATGTCAATTAGCCTATGGAAGGTGTACCTGTTGATGTATTTCAAGGCCTACCTTCAAACTCAGTGCCTCTTTGCTTGACATGGGAAAATCTAAATAAATTGGCCAAGACCTCAGAAAAAAACTGTAGACCTCCACAAGTCTTGTTCATCCTTGGGAGAAATTTCCAAACGCTTGAAGGTACCACGTTTGTCTGTACAAACAATAATACGCAAGTATAAACCAGAGGTGTGGACTCGAGTCACATGACTTGGACTCGAGTCAATATGACTTGCAACTCGACTTTGACTTTAACACCAATGACTTGTGACTTAACTTGGACTTGAGCCTTTTGACTCGACCTGACTTGATACCCTCCCCAAATATTAAAAATTATGCTATTAAAAAAAGTGTGCGGCGCATCAACTCTTCATTTAATGGATGACAATCAAATTGTGCAAGCTGAGAAAAAGTTGTGCGTGGCAGTGCAGAGGAACGTCGGCGGGTGAATTCAGATGGAGCCCTTGGAAAGATGATACCCAAAATTATTATTTTCGGACAACGCTGTATCAACAGTGCTTTATATTTACTTGTGACTTGTAAAACAATGACTTGGTCCACCTCTGGCATAAACACCATAGGACCACGTAGCCGTCATACCGCTCAGGAAGGAGACGCGTTCTGTCTCCTAGATATGAACTTACTTTGGTCCGAAAAGTGCAAATCAATCCCAGAACAACAAGCAAAGGACCTTGTGAAGATGCTGGAGGAAACAGGTACAAAAGTATCTATATCCACAGTAAAACAAGTCCTATATCGACATAACCTGAAAGGCCGCTCAGCAAGGAAGAAGTCACTGCTCCAAAACCGCCATCAAAAAGCCAGACTACAGTTTGCAACTGCACATGGGGACAAAGATTGTACTTTTTGGAGAAATGTCCTCTGGTCTGATGAAACAAAAATAGAACTGTTTGGCTATAATGACCAGAGGAAAAAGGGGGAGGCTTGCAAGCCGAAGAACACCAACCCAACCGTGAAGCACGAGGGTGGCAGCATCATGTTGTGGGGGTGTTTTGCTGCAGGAGGGACTGGACTGGTGCACTTCACAAAATAGATGGCATCACGAATAAGAACAATTATTTGGCTATATTGAAGCAACATCTCAAGACATCCATCAGGAAGTTAAAGCTTGGTCGCAAATGGGTCTCCCAAATGGACGATGACCCCAAGCGTACTTCCAAAGTTGTGGCAAAATGGCTTAAGGACAACAAAGTAAAGGTATTAGAGTGGCCATCACAAAGCTCTGACCTCAATCCTATAGAAAATGTGTGGGCAGAACTGAAAAAGTGTGTGCGAGCAAGGAGGCCTACAAACCAGACTCAGTTACACAAGCTCTGTCAGGAGGAATGGGCAAAAAAATCACCCAACTTATTGTGGGAAGAATTTGGAAGGCTATCCAAAACATTTGACCCAAGTTAAACAATTTAAAGGCAATGCTATCAAATACTAATTGAGTGTATGTACACTTCTGACCAACTGGGAATGTGATGAAAGAAATAAAAGCTGAAATAACTCATTCTCTCTACTACTATTCTGACATTTCACATTCTTAAATAAAGTGGTGATCCTAACTGACCTAAGACAGGGAATTGTTACTAGGATTAAATGTCAGGAATTGTGAAAACAGAGTTTAAATGTATTTGGCTAAGGTGTATGTAAACTTCCGACTTCAACTGTAACTCTGGGTCTTCCTTTCCCATGGTGGTACTCATTATGGTTTTTGCGACTGCACTTTAAGAAACTTTCAAAGTCCTTTACATTTTCCAGATTGACCGACCTTTTACCAAATAGGGCTATATTCTGCATTTGTTCCCCTTTATTTAACTAGGCAAGTCAGTTAAGAACAACTTCTTATTTACAGTGATGGCCGACCTGGGAACAGTGGGTTATCGCCCTTTTTCAGGGGCAGAATGACAAGTTTTTACATTGTCAGCTTGGGCATTCGATCCAGCAACCTTTCGGTTACTGGCCCAATGCTCTATCCACTGGGCTACCTGCTGACCCGCCTGTATACCACCCCTACCTTGTCACAGCACAACTGATTGGCTCAAACGCATTAAGAAGGAATTAAATTCCACAAATGGACTTGTAACACCTGTTAATTTAAATGCATTTCATGTGACTTCCTCATGAAGCTGGTTCAGAGAATGTCAAGAATGTGCAGTGTGTTTTAGCTGTTTTTTGGTTACTACATGATTCCATATGTGTTATTTAATAGTTTTGATGTCTTCACTATTATTCTACAATGTAGAAAATAGTAAAAATAAAGATAAACCTTGGAATGAGCAGGTGTGTCCAAACTTTTGACTGGTACTGTATATACAAGTTACTTACATGCATATATCAAGTTAGAATTCACCCCTTTGTGGTAAATCATGTGTCTTTAATGTAGGGCTCAGGTTGGGCTTGGGCCTCATAAGGTGTTGGTAGAATCAGGCTTGAATTTCAAAGGTTTGCATATCTGTCAATGAGACATTTCCACAAAGACTCACCGTTCACAGCATCCCACCCCCTAGTTTGGATATCCCCAAAAATATATTTTACTATCAAATTCCAGAAGTCCTTAAATAATATGAAGTCAACATGGAAACATCAATCAACTGTTGAACAAGGAAAAGGCATCTACAAATGTCCCATCTTAATGTATTGTTGGAAATAAGACCTACAGTGATCCTGATGTTATTTCATGTGAATATGTTTTGTTTGTTGTGAATGTGGGTTTCAATCTGTCAAAGAAAATGTAGAAACCTGATAGAAATCTCTTGGATTACATTAAGGGACATTTCCCTTCTCTGTTTCAGTTGGAAATTCCTGATGTAATGGAGGTGATGGTGTAATGGAATTGATGGAGGTAATTGTTAACTTAAAGATATCAGCAGCAGGTGATGAGATTGGTGCATTCAGGGTCTTCCTCGATCACTGAGCCTATAGCGTATATCTTCACCAAATCTATGCAAACTGGTTTTGTTCCTAAAGATTTGAAAATTGACAAAGTTATCGCCCTCTAAATCTGGTGATCCAAATTATTGCCCAGTATCTGTCCTACCATGTTTTTCTAAAATCCTAGAAAAATTGGGGTTTAAGAGAATGTTGAAACATTTAAAACAACACTGTATTCTTCTCCTTCCAGACTCACATCAAACATCTCCAATCAAAAATCAAATCCAGAGTCGGCTTTCTATTCCGCAACAAAGCCTCCTTCACTCACGCTGCTTACCCTAGTAAAACTGACTATCCTACCGATCCTTTCGGCGATGTCATCTACAAAATGGCTTCCAACACTCTACTCAGCAAACTGGATGCAGTCTATCACAGTGCCATCCGTTTTGTCACTAAAGCACCTTATACCACCCACCACTGCGACTTGTATGCTCTAGTCGGCTGGCCCTCACTACATATTCGTCGCCAGACCCACTGGCTCCAGGTCATCTACAAGTCCATGCTAGGTAAAGCTCCGCCTTATCTCAGTTCACTGGTCACGATGGCAACACCCATCCGTAGCACGCGCTCCAGCAGGTGTATCTCACTGATCATCCCTAAAGCCAACACCTCATTTGGCCGCCTTTCGTTCCAGTACTCTGCTGCCTGTGACTGGAACGAATTGCAAAAAAAGTTGGAGACTTTTATCTCCCTCTCCAACTTCAAACATCAGCTATCCGAGCAGCTAACCGATCGCTGCAGCTGTACATAGTCTATAGGTAAATAGCCCACTAATTTTTACCTACCTCATCCCCATACTGTTTTTATTTATTTACTTTTCTGCTCTTTTGCACACCAATATCTCTACCTGTACATTACCATCTGATCATTTATCACTCCAGTGTTAATCTGCAAAATTGTATTATTCGCCTACCTCATGCCTTTTGCACACATTGTATATAGACTGCCCATTTTTTCTACTGTGTTATTGACTTGCTAATTGTTTACTCCATGTGTAACTCTGTGTTGTCTGTTCACACTGCTATGCTTTATCTTGGCCAGGTCGCAGTTGCAAATGAGAACTTGTTCTCAACTAGCCTACCTGGTTAAATAAAGGTGAAATAAAAAAATAAAAAAATAAATATGAGCACCAATATGATTTTCGTAAAAACGACTCCACAGATATGGCTCTTTTGCAACTTATAGATATTTACTGCCCTTAACAACAACGAATGCGTTCTTGGCATCTTTTTACATTTATTCAAAGCATTTGACACTGTTGATCATGAAATATTACTTTCTAAATTGCATTATTACGGTATTCATGATTATACATATAATTGGTTATATAGTTATGTTTATGATAGAGAATAATTTGTTTATTTAATCGACTCTGCATTTACCAGGGACAAGATATCCTATGGCGTGCAACCGGGTCTGATAATTTGATCTTTCTTAATCCTAATCTATGTGAATGACCTTCTACCGTACATCCCATTCTCTTTGCTGATGATACCAATTTGATTTTATCACACAATAATTTTGATACACTAATTAATGAAGCCAACTCAGGCACGGACAAATTTTCTGAATTGTTCCACATATACAATTTATCTTTTAAATGTAAAACAATTAATTTACCCATATCTCATTTACTGTAATATTGTCTAGGCCAGTACATATCAAATCAAATGTTATTGGTCACATACACATGGTTAGCAGATGTTAAGGCAGTAATATCTATCAAGTAATCTAACAAAATCCCAACATCTACTTAATACACACAAATCTAAAGGGGTGAATGAATACATACAAATATATGGATGAGCGATGGTCGAGCGATATAGGCAAGGTGCAATAGATGGTATAAAATACAGTATATACATATGATATGAGTAATGTAAGATATGTAAACATGATTAAAGTGGCATTGTTTAAAGTGACTAGTGATCCATTTATTAAAGTGGCAGTGATTGGGTCTCAATGTAGGCAGCAGCCTCTCTGAGTTAGTGATTGCTGTTTAGCAGTCTGATGGCCTGTCTCAGTCCCAGATTTGATGCACCTGTACTGACCTCGCCTTCTGGATGGTAACGGTGTGAACAAGCAGTGGTTCAGGTGGTTGTTGTCCTTGATGATCGTTTTGGCCTTCTTGTGACATCGGGTGCTATAGGTGCCATGGAGGGCAGGTAGTTTGCCCCTGGTGATGCGTTGTGCAGACTGCACCACTCTATGGAGAGCCTTGCAATTGAGGGCGGTGCAGTTGCCGTACCAGGCTGTGATAGAGCCCAATAGGATGCTCTTTATTGTGCATCTGTAAAATCTTGTCAGGGTTTTGGGTGACAAGCCAAATTTCTTCAGCATCCTGAGGTTGGAGGGGCATTGTTGCTTCTTCTTCACCACATTGTCTGTGTGGGTGGACCAATTCAGTTTGTCTGTGATGTGTACGCCGAGGAACTTAAAACTTACTACCCTCTCCACTACTGTCCCTCGATGTGGATAGGGGGGTGCTCCCTCTGCTGTTTCCTGAAGTCCATGATCATCTCCTTTGTTTTGTTGGCATTGAGTGAGAGGTTGTTTTCCTGACACTACAGTCCGAGTGCCCTCACCTCCTCCCTGTAGGCTGGCTCGTCGTTGTTGGTAATCAAGCCCACTACTGTTGTGTCGTCTCAAACTTGATGATTGAGTTGGAGGCGTGCATGGCCACGCAGTCGTGGGTACAGGAGGGTGCTGAGCACGCACCCTTGTGGGGCCTGTCTGTGGACCTGTTGGGTCGGTATGCAAACTGAAGTGGGTGTAGGGTGGCTGGGGGGGGTTTAGTTTGTCTGGAAGCGTGACGTCGGTGTCCGTGACGTGGCTGGTTTTCTTTTTGTAGTCCGTGATTTCCTGAAGAGCCTGCCACATATGTCTCGTGTCTGAGCCATTGAATTGCGACTCCACTTTGTCCCTGTACTGGCATTTTGCTTGTTTGAATGCCGTGCGGTGGGAGTAACTATACTGTTTATATTCAGCCATATTCTCAGACCTCTTTTCATGGTTAAATGCAGTGGTTCACACTTTCAGTTTTGCGCGAATTCCGCCATCCATCCACGGTTTCTGGTAGGGTAGGTTTTAATAGTCACAGTGGGTAAAACATCTCCAATTCATTTCTTTATAAACTCACTCACTGAGTCAGTGTATAGATCGATGTTGTTACCTGAGGCTGACTGGAACATATCCCAGTCCCCCTGATCAAAACAATCTTGAAGCGTGGCTTCCGATTGCTCAGACCAGCGTTGAATGTTCTAGTCACTGGTATCTCCTGTTTGAGTTTCTGCCTATAAGACGGTAGGAGCAAGTTGGCGTCGTGGTCGGATTTCCCGAAGGGAGGGCGGGGGAAGGCTTTTTATGCATTGCAGAAGAGTAGCAGTGAACGAGTGTATTATACCCGCGCGTAGTGCAATCAATATGCTGATAGAATTTAGGTAGCCTTGTTCTCAAATTTGCTTTGTTAAAATCCGCTGCTACAATAAATGCATCCTCAGGATATATGGTTTCCAGTTTACATAGAGTCCAGTGAAGTTCCTTGAGGGCTGTCTTGGTTTCTGCTTGAGGGGGAATGTACACCGCTGTGATGATAACTAACGAGAATTCTCTTGGGAGATCATTTGGCTGGCATTTGATTGTAAGGAATTCGAGGTCGGGTGAGCAGGACTTGAGTTCCTGTATGTTGTTATGATTACACCATGACTCGTTAATCATGAAGCATACATCCCTGCCCTTCCTCTTCCCAGAGAGGAGTTTATCTCTGTTGGCACGATGCATGGATAAGCCCGGTGGCTGAACCGATTCCGACAACATATCCAGAGAGAGCAATGTTTCCGTGAAACAGAGAATGTTACAATCTCTGATGTCTCTCTGGAAGGCAACCCTTCCTCGAATTTCATCTACCTTGTTGTCAAGAGACTGGATATTGGCGAGTAGTATACTTGGGAGCAGTGGGCGATGTGCACGTCTACGGAGCCTGACCAGGAGGCCGCTCCATCTGACCCTTCTGCGATGCCGTTGTTTTGGGTCGGCTTCTAGGATTAGGTCCATTGTCCTGGGTGGTGGTCCGAACAGAGGATCCGCATCGGGAAAATTGTATTCCTGATCATAATGTTGGTACAGTGCCTTGCGAAAGTATTCGGCCCCCTTGAACTTTGCAACCTTTTGCCACATTTCAGGCTTCAAACATAAACATATAAAACTGTATTTTTTTGTGAAGAATCAACAATAAATGGGACACAATCATGAAGTGGAACGACATTTATTGGATATTTCAAACTTTTTTAACGAATCAAAAACTGAAAAATTGGCCGTGCAAAATTATTCAGCCCCCTTAAGTTAATAGTTTGTAGCGCCACCTTTTGCTGTGATTACAGCTGTGAGTCGCTTGGGGTATGTCTCTATCAGTTTTGCACATCGAGAGACTGACATTTTTTCCCATTCCTCCTTGCAAAACAGCTCGAGCTCAGTGAGGTTGGATGGAGAGCATTTGTGAACAGCAGTTTTCAGTTCTTTCCACAGATTCTCGATTGGATTCAGGTCTGGACATTGACTTGGCCATTCTAACACCTGGATATGTTTATTTTTGAACCATTCCATTGTAGATTTTGCTTTATGTTTTGGATCATTGTCTTGTTGGAAGACAAATCTCTGTCCCAGTCTCAGGTCTTTTGCAGACTCCATCAGGTTTTCTTCCAGAATGGTCCTGTTTTTGGCTCCATCCATCTTCCCATCAATTTTAACCATCTTCCCTGTCCCTGCTGAAGAAAAGCAGGCCCAAACCATGATGCTGCCACCACCATGTTTGACAGTGGAGATGGTGTGTTCAGGGTGATGAGCTGTGTTGCTTTTACGCCAAACATAACGTTTTGCATTGTTGCCAAAAAGTTCAATTTTGGTTTCATCTGACCAGAGCACCTTCTTCCACATGTTTGGTGTGTCTCCCAGGTGGCTTGTGGCAAACTTTAAACAACACTTTTTATGGATATCTTTAAGAAATGGCTTTCTTCTTGCCACTCTTCCATAAAGGCCAGATTTGTGCAATATACGACTGATTGTTGTCCTATGGACAGAGTCTCCCACCTCAGCTGTAGATCTCTGCAGTTCATCCAGAGTGATCATGGGCCTCTTGGCTGCATCTCTGATCAGTCTTCTCCTTGTATGAGCTGAAAGTTTAGAGGGATGGCCAGGTCTTGGTAGATTTGCAGTGGTCTGATACTCCTTCCATTTCAATATTATTGCTTGCACAGTGCTCCTTGGGATGTTTAAAGCTTGGGAAATATTTTTGTATCCAAATCCGGCTTTAAACTTCTTCACAACAGTATCTTGGACCTGCCTGGTGTGTTCCTTGTTCTTCATGATGCTCTCTGCGCTTTTAACGGACCTCTGAGACTATCACAGTCCAGGTGCATTTATACGGAGACTTGATTACACACAGGTGGATTGTATTTATCATCATTAGTCATTTAGGTCAACATTGGATCATTCAGAGATCCTCACTGAACTTCTGGAGAGAGTTTGCTGCACTGAAAGTAAAGGGGCTGAATAATTTTGCACGCCCAATTTTTCAGTTTTTGATTTGTTAAAAAAGTTTGAAATATCCAATAAATGTCGTTACACTTCATGATTGTGTCCCACTTGTTGTTGATTCTTCACAAAAAATACAGTTTTATATCTTTATGTTTGAAGCCTGAAATGTGGCAAAAGGTCACAAAGTTCAAGGGGGCCGAATACTTTCGCAAGGCACTGTAAGTTGACGTCGCTCTTATATCCAATTGTTCTTCCCGGCTGTATGTAGCAAGACTTAAGATTTCCTAGGTAACATTGTAAGAAATAATACATTTAAAAAACAAAATACTTCATAGTTTCCTAAAGACTCGAAGCGAGACGATCATCTCTGTCAGCGCCATCTTCCTACCTACACAAATTACTCATACAAAATAAATGACCTTGCTCCATCTGCACCTTTGTTCAGGAAACTCAATATCTTATCAATATCTAATCCATATATCCAGAGGCTGCATTCATTGTAGCTGGGGATTTTAACAAGGCTAGTCTGAAAACAAAGACTCCCTAAATTTTATCAGCATATCGATTGCGCAACCAGGGCTGGAAAAACCTTGGATCATTGCTATTCCAACTTCCGCGACGCATATAAGGCCCTGCCCCGCCCTCCTTTCGGAAAAGCTGACCACGACTCCATTTGGTTGATCCCTGCCTACAGACAGAAACTAAAAACAAGAAGCTCCCTCGCTGAGGTCTGTTAAACGCTGGTCCGACCAATCTGATTCCACACTCCAAGACTGCTTCCATCACGTGGACTGGGATATGTTCCGTATTGCGTCAGACAACAACATTGACGAATACGCTGATTCGGTGTGCGAGTTCATTAGAACGTGCGTTGAAGATGTCGTTCCCATAGCAACGATTAAAACATTCCCAAACCAGAAACTGTGGATTGATGGCAGCATTCGCATGAAACTGAAAGTGCGAACCACTGCTTTTAATCAGGGCAAGGTGACTGGAAACATGACCGAATACAAACAGTGTAACTATTCCCTCCGCAAGGCAATCAAACAAGCTAAGCGTCAGTATAGAGACAAAGTAGAATCTCAATTCAACGGCTCAGACACAAGAGGTATGTGGCAGGGTCTACAGTCAATCACGGATTACAAAAAGAAAACCAGCACCGTCACGGACCAGGATGTCTTACTCCCAGGCAGACTAAATAACTTTTTTGCCCGCTTTGAGGACAATACAGTGCCACTGACACTGCCCGCAACTAAAACATGCGGACTCTCCTTCACTGCAGCCGACGTGAGAAAAACATTTAAATGTGTCAACCCTCGCAAGGCTGCAGGCCCAGACGGCATCCCCAGCCGCGCCCTCAGAGCATGCGCAGACCAGCTGGCTGGTGTGTTTACGGACATATTCAATCAATCCCTATCCCAGTCTGTTGTTCCCACATGCTTCAAGAGGGCCACCATTGTTCCTGTTCCCAAGAAAGCTAAGGTAACTGAGCTAAACAACTACTGCCCCGTAGCACTCACTTCCGTCATCATGAAGTGCTTTGAGAGACTAGTCAAGGACCATATCACCTCCACCCTACCTGACACCCTAGACCCACTCCAATTTGCTTACTGCCCAAATAGGTCCACAGACGATGCAATCTCAACCACACTGCACACTGCCCTAACCCATCTGGACAAGAGGAATACCTATGTGAGAATGCTGTTCATCGACTACAGCTCGGCATTTAACACCATAGTGCCCTCCAAGCTCGTCATCAAGCTGAAGGCCCTGGGTCTCGACCCCGCCCTGTGCAACTGGGTACTGGACTTCCTGACGGGCCGCCCCCAGGTGGTGAGGGTAGGCAACAACATCTCCACCCCGCTGATCCTCAACACTGGGGCCCCACAACGGTGCGTTCTGAGCCCTCTCCTGTACTCCCTGTTCACCCACGCACGCCTCCAACTCAATCATCAAGTTTGGGGACGACACAACAGTGGTAGGCTTGATTACCAACAACGACGAGACGGCCTACAGGGAGGAGGTGAGGGCACTCGGAGTGTAGTGTCAGGAAAACAACCTCTCACTCAATGCCAACAAAACAAAGGAGATGATTGTGGACTTCAGGAAACAGCAGAGGGAACACCCCCCTATCCACATCGATGGAACAGTAGTGGAGAGGGTAGTAAGTTTTAAGTTCCTCGGCGTACACATCACAGACAAACTGAATTGGTCCACCCACACAGACAGCATCGTGAAGAAGGCACAGCAGCGCCTCTTCAACCTCAGGAGGCTGAAGAAATTCGGCTTGTCACCAAAAGCACTCACAAACTTCCTGTCGGGCTGTATCACCGCCTGGTACTGCAACTGCTCCGCCCACAACCGTAAGGCTCTCCAGAGGGTAGTGAGGTCTGCACAACGCATCACCGGGGGCAAACTACCTGCCCTCCAGGACACCTACACCACCCGATGTCACAGGAAGGCCATAAAGATCATCAAGGACAATAACCACCCGAGCCACTGCCTGTTCACCCCGCTATCATCCAGAAGGCGAGGTCAGTACAGGTGCATCAAAGCTGGGACCGAGAGACTGAAAAACAGCTTCTATCTCAAGGTCATCAGACTGTTAAACAGCCACCACTAACATTGAGTGGCTGCTGCCAACACACTGACTCAACTCCAGCCACTTTAATAATGGGAATTGATGGGAAATTATGTAAAATATATCACTAGCCACTTTAAACAATGCTACCTAATATAATGTTTAGATACCCTACATTATTCATCTCATATGCATACGTATATACTGTACTCTATCACCTACTGCATCCTTATGTAATACATGTATCACTAGCCACTTTAACTATGCCACTTTGTTTACATACTCATCTCATATGTATATACTGCACTCAATACCATCTACTGTATCTTGCCTATGCCGCTCTGTACCATCACTCATTCATGTATCTTTATGTACATATTCTTTATCCCCTTACACTTGTGTCTATAAGGTAGTAGTTTTGGAATTGTTAGCTAGATTACTTGTTGATTATTACTGCATTGTCGGAACTAGAAGCACAAGCATTTCGCTACACTCGCACTAACATCTGCTAACCATGTGTAAAAATTTGATTTGATTTGATTTCACGACATTGTACGTCAATTATGCATTTTCATCTACAAATACCTCCCAGACAGTTTACCTAAACCCTTCAATGGATTCTTCTAGGTTAATTCTGAAATCCATCCACATCTGCCTTTGAAAAGTATTCAGACCCCTTGACTTTTTCCACATTTTGTTATGTTACAGCCTTATTTTAAAATGGATTAGCCTGGTTGGTGGAGTGATGTTGTGTTGGGAAAATGGGTAAGAAAAATATATATTTAATCTATTTGGAATTCAGGCTAGAACACAACAAAATGTGGAATAAGTCAAGGGGTATGAAAACTTTCTGAAGGCACTATACAGTATATCACAAAAGTGAGTACACCCCCCACATTTTTGTAAATATTTGAGTATATCTTTTCATGTGACAACACTGAAGAAATGACACTTTGCTACAATGTAAAGTAGTGAGTGTACAGCTTGTATAACAGTGTAAATGTGCTGTCCCCTCAAAATAACTCCACACACAGCCATTAATGTCTAAACCGCTGGCAACAAAAGTGAGTACACCCCTAAGTGAAAATGTCCAACCTGGGCCCAAAGTGTCAATATTTTGTGTGGCCACCATCATTTTCCAGCACTGCCTTAACCCTCTTGGGCATGGAGTTCACCAGAGCTTCACAGGTTGCCACTGGAGCCCTCTTCCACTCCTCCATGACTACATCACGGAGCTGGTGGATGTTAGAGACCGTGCACTCCTCCACCTTCCGTTTGAGGATGTCCCACAGATGCTCAATACGGTTTAGGTCTGGAGGCATGCTTGGCCAGTCCATCACCTTTACCCTCAGCTTCTTTAGCAAGGCAGTGTTCGTCTTGGAGGTGTGTTTAGGGTCGTTATCATGTTGGAATACTGCCCTGCGGCCCAGTCTCTGAAGGGTGGGGGATCATGCTCTGCTTCAGTATGTCACAGTACATGTTGGCATTCATGGTTCCCTCAATGAAATGTAGCTCCCCAGTGCCGGCAGCACTCTTGCAGCCCCAGACCATTACACTCCCACCACCATGCTTGACTGTAGGCAAGACACACTTGTCTTTGACACACTTGTCATCTGAAACAAATAAGTTTATCTTGGTCTCATCAGACCACAGGACATGGTTCCAGTAATCCATGTCCTTAGTCTGCTTGTCTTCAGCAAACTGTTTGCGGGCTTTCTTGTGCATCATCTTTAGAAGAGGCTTCCTTCTGGGACGACAGACATGCAGACCAATTTGATGCAGTGTACGGCGTATGGTCTGAGCACTGACAGGCTGACACCCCACCCCTTCAACCTCTGCAGCAATGCTGGCAGCACTCATACGTCTATTTCCCAAAGACAACCTTTGGATATGACGCTGAGCACGTGCACTCAACTTCTTTGGTCGACCATAACGAGGCCTGTTCTGAGTGGAACCTGTCCAGTTAAACCGCTGTATGGTCTTGGCCACCGTGCTGCAGCTCAGTTTCAGGGTCTTGGCAATCTTCTTATGGCCCAGGCCATCTTTATGTAGAGCAACAATTCTTGTTTTTAGATCCTCAGAGAGTTCTTTGCCATGAGTTGCCATGTTGAACTTCCAGTGACCAGTCAGTATGAGGGAGTGTGAGAGCGATGACACCAAATTTAACACACCTGCTCCAAAATCACACCTGAGACCTTGTAACACGAACAAGTCACATGACACCGAGGAGGGAAAATGGCTAATTGGGCCCAATTTGGACATTTTCACTTAGGGGTGTACTCACTTTTGTTGCCAGAGGTTTAGACATTTATGGCTGTGTGTTGAGTTATTTTGAGGGGACAGCAAATGTACACTGTTATACAAGCTATACACTCACTACTTTACATTGTAGCAAGGTGTCATTTCTTCAGTGTTGTCACATGAAAAGATATACTCAAATATTTACAAAAATGTGAGGGGTGTACTCACTTTTGTGCTATACCGTATATGTACTTGTCCATTCCCTATCTGTCATGGTTCTAATGAAGACCATTGACAAAGGCTGAAATGTCAAACTTTAAAATTTGCTTGAATAAAATAATGCATTTTTTATGGTTAGTGAGCATTACACCTTTTCCTTTTCAATGATAGCTTTGTAATGGGGAAATCTAAGATCACTAAAGTTCATATTCAATTCAGAAGAGTTAATTTAATACAATGTTGAGCATATTTATGCATTTTTCCCTTTCTTAAATACACATGATTTCCAGTGTTCTAGTTAAGGTGTGGGTCGATGGTCACTAGTCATGACACTAAACGTTACAGATTATTGTGTTACAGATTATCTGTTGATAGTGAATGACGCCAGACTGGAAGTCCAAGTACATGGAACGAAGACACACTGATTATTCACTGTTGTACTGTATTGATTACATTTTGTGAACACTGTGTGATTCTGTAGCAGCTGACAAAGTCACTGTCTTTTTGTTGGGACTTTATACAAGCCTCTCGGGCTGGTGTTTACAGAACATTTGGTGCTGTCTGATTAGGATATAAAGGGCCTGTTTCCAAGAGGCCAGTTAAACCTTTTTTTGCCAGAGGTGTCTGTGTGTTGCAACTTGTAATAAACCGGATATATTTTTGATTGACTATATCTGCGATTGCTCTTCTCTTTTGTTCACCTAGAAATTCTTATTACGTGCCAATTTAATACTCCAGTTCCTTGCAAAAATGTTGTGGAGCTCAAACGTATCATTGAAGGGACTTTTATTGATGGCTTGGGTTTATATTGGTCTAACACCAGCCCAGCTCAACACTGAAAAAGGCTACTTTTATGCGGGTGAGGTCAACCAAGGTTTTGCCGATACAGGTCTGGCATTTGATGGTCCTGATTCTAATGCTGAAGATCCTGTGCCCTCGAATGATCTAGGAAGTGAAATGGCCGATGACCCACGTGTTTGGAAATACCTCAAAGGTAAGAACGTGCCGGAAACTGCCATTGCATTGTAAAGTAGGCTAGGCTACGCCATCTATTGAGTAAGTTAGGCCTATATTTTACCTACATTCCTTGATCTTGTGCGGAGAGAATGTGTCCAATTTAAGGATTGAACTACACAAAGCTGTCCGTTTTAAGTTATGTATGGTTTCAAACTTAGTTTTTTGCAGAGTCGCCTAGCCCAGGCATATCATTTAATGTCTGGACAAAACATGGGTTTTCATCTCACATTAATCTTAATATTTACCAAATCTATATTTGTATCAGCTATCAAACCATGAAAAGGAGCAACCTCCTAATCCATTCCCCCGTCAGACACTATACAATTGTTTACAGATAGATATTTTCCAACAAGGGTTTACATTTAAGTGTTTACATTTCACTATGGTGGTTATTGGCAGGATGCTTCCTTTCATAGAAAATGTAGTGTTAATTTCCCATATACCTTTTCAAATAATGACTTGCCTGATGTAAATAATTATTTTATTTTGTCATGTTTTAGTTTTTCCAAAACGTACTGAAAGTGGAAGGCTGTTTCATGTCATCCAACCTTTGTATCATTGTGGCCATGCACATCTCACCATCCGGTTTTCAATCATTTGGCAGACTGAACTCTATTTGGTAAAAGGTAAGTCAAAACTGTTGAAGCAATCAATCCTTTTATCGACTGGAAACATTTTGAATTGCTTAATACCTTGAAGCTTTACCACTTACTCTGTAATATGAGTAATATTTGGATCATTTTCCAATTGTTAAACGTAATGTACTTCGGCATATACAGTTCCAAAGAGGGATCTCGGCTAGTTTTAGAGTTATGAACCCATTTTCAAGTATTACCAACATTGAATGTGAAAATTGATTCAAAATGGTCGCTTTCTGCTGGTGATTTGCAGGATGTGTAATGATACAAGTAAAAGGAGGGCTGTGATTGGTTACATTGCCTACTGTTCAATTTGTCTGTATGAAATGGACCATAACTTTAAAACTATAGAGATGCCACTCTGGAATATTTATATGCCGGTAGTAAAGTATATTACGTTCAACAATATATTGAACAATTAGCTGAATCAAAAATGGGGTCTTTCTATTTTCATGTTTCTATTTTTAAACATTCCTAAATTAATGTAATAAAATAGTTTTTAAAAATCAAAATACTACTCATCTGTACTCATTCAGATGAAACATTATGGAGTCTTAAAGGTGAAAATTGTTATTGAATTATTGTTATTCATTTTCCAAATATTCCAACTTCAATTAGTTATTTCTGAATTATGATTTTAGAAGCAAATTCCAAATATGTCAAGAATCCTTCCTCCAAAGGACCATTCATGGAGATTTTTGGTCTTGTTTTCATGAGGAATCACCGTAGAAGCTGTCGCTGTTCTCTACAAAATAATGTATTAGAAGGGACAGCATACAATCAATAACTCACACAATATTGAAGTGTAATGGTGCTGGATATAAGAACACTGTTAGTGGATACAGACAGGTCCAGACCTTTGAGTGGGATCCACTTACTGTTGAGAGTAAGAATAATTACTGAGTAGAATATACACAAGGTGCAGGGTCCCATATAGGGTATTCTAAAAGTGGGAATCTGAAAAAGCAAACAATCTTAATTTGTTCTGTCGCATTTAGTAGTGGATCTTGTTGTCCTGACACTATCTTTTGTTGAATAAATTATTAGTGGAGATGCACTATCATTCAGTCTCTTAAAATGGAGGCGTGCATCTGAAATGTTGTAATAATTATCCAAGCTCCGTGATAAAAGCTAATGCTAGTAGCCTTTTTTTTCTAGGACCTTCAATGTTTGGTTATACAGATTTGCCTTACAGTTGTGACCCCTGCTTCCAATCAGCTAGTCGAGCAGTATGTTAGTTAGGAAAACATCATAGTGCATATCTACATATGTTTATTCATGAAGACTAAAGTTTAGAAATAGATTATGAGTTTACAATGTCTTTCACCATCATAACTCAATATCTCATTTTTTCTTAGTCTTTTTAAACAATGTGTATAGCTACAAAATCTATTTAAAACGGTTGCTTTCATGGACTGTTTACACTTTCATCCATATCTCTGCAGAATAATCTGAGTGATTATATTTCCCCCCCAGCCCATATGTCACAAAAGTGGCCTGCTCAGGCTGTGAAAATTACAGATTCGGTTTTTAGTACAGAATTGTGTGACCCTGTTGCCCTCTCACTGGCCACAACCTCAAACTGTACTGTGTTGTCTACTTTTCCCTTCACAGATGAAATGACACCCATTCCATTGATGCACCTTCCAATGCAATGCCACCATGTTGAGTTGATACATGGGCCTTGGCTGCTTTTGAAGATGTCTTACTGGGGCTGCGACCTGACCCACTGGGTAAGTTGTTATTACCTACACCCTATTTAAGATTGTCACTAGTCTTAAAGTCATGGAATGATCATAATAATGGGGATGGCAGATTTTGAGTTGGTGTCATCTTTCCACGTTTAGCTTCAGTTTGGTGCATAGGGTGGAGTATGTAGCCTAGTGCTTATCAGTCCAAAACATGTCCGCATTTCCACAGCTGTTTTCTACAATATTGGACCATTGGCTTCATACTTTTCAAATTCTCAGCGCGGCTCAAATCAAATAAAAGTTTATTTGTCACATGACAGAATACAACAGCTGTAAACCATATAGTGAAATGCTTACTTACAAGCTCATACTCAACAATGAAGAATTCAGTGAAACACACAATCCATAGTGTTGTAGCGTAATTGAAATGTAAAGGTAATTTTCGATTGAGCGCATTTCCACAGCTGTTTCCTAGAATATTGGACCATTGACTTCATACTTTTCAAATTCTTTGATTGCAGATTGGTTGTAGCCAATCTGCAGCATTTACATGAATGCAGTCTCGGTGAAAGTACATTGCAATCATGCTACAATGCTGACCTTCGATGCTACAGATTAAATCAAGCCCTAAAATAAAATGTATGCTTGATCCAAAAATGTGGTTGTAGGCTCCGTATGGAGGGTGTGACGCAATTGCCGAGCCTCCGGAGGCATGGAGAGACCAAATTGAGCTCTGTTCCGCATCGCAGTTTAATTGCTCGGAGCTTTTTGGTCAAAGACTTTATGTTCTGGTACTGTTTGCCAGAAGGAAGAGGAGAGAACAGTCCAGGGCTTAGGTAGCAGAAGTCTTTCTGGGCCTTCCTCATAAACCGCTTGGTATAAATGTCCTGGATGGCAGGGAGCTCAGCCCCAGTGATGTACTGGGCCATCCGCACCACCCTCTGTAGAGCCTTGTATTTTACGGCAGTGCACTTGTCATACCAGGTGGTGATGCAGCCAGTTTAAGATCCTCTCGATGGTTCAGTTATTGAACTTCTTGAGGATCTAGATGGGTAAAAATGTAAAAGCAGACATTGAATATTCCTTCGAGCATGGCGGCAGGGTAGCCCAGTGGTTAGTGTTGGATTAGTAACCGAAAGGTTGCAAGATCGAATCCCTGAGCTGACAAGTTAAAAATGTGTCTTTCTGCCCCTGAACAAGGCAGTAATGTATGTTCCTAGGCTGTCATTGAAAATAAGAATTTGTTCTTATTAACTGACTTGCCTAGTTAAATAAACGTAAAAAAAATAAAACTGGTGAAGTTATTAATTACACTTTGAATGGCATACCAATACACCCAGTTACCACAAAGATACAGGTGTCCTTCCTAACTCAGTTGCCGGAGAGGAAGGAAACTGCTCAGGGATTTCACCATGAGGCCAATGGTAACTTTAAAACAGTTACAGAGTTTAATGGCTGTAATATGAAAACTGAGGATGGATCAACATTGTAGTTACTCCACAATATTGACCTACTTTCAAGCATAGTGATGGCTGCATCTTGTAATCATTAAGGACTGGTTAGTTTTTCAGCATAAAAAAAGAAACGTAATGGAGCTAAGCACAAGCAAAATCCTTAAGGTAAACCTGGTTCAGTCTGATTTCCACCAGATACTGGGAGATTCATTTACATTTCAGCAGGACAATAACCTAAAACACAAGGCCAAATATTCACTGGAGTTGCTTACCAGCAGTTTCATGTCATGCTTTACTTAAATTGGCATGAAAATCTATGGCAAGACTTGAAAATATCTAGCAATGATCAACAACCAACTTGACAGCTTGAAGAATTTTGAAAATAATAATATATTGCAAATATTGCAAAATCCAGGTGTGGAAAGCTCTTAGAGACTTACCTGTAAAGACTCACAGCTGTAATCACTGGCAAAGGTGATTCTAACATGTATTGACTCAGGGGGTTGAATACTATGTAATCAAGATATATTAGTGTTTTATTTTTCCCCCCAAAAATGTACAAGTCTTCAAATTTTTCTTCTACTTTCACATTCAAGTATTTTGTGTAGCTCGTTAACAAAAACTTTAACACAACCAAATTTGGAAAAAGTCAAGAGATGTGAATACTTTCTGAAGGCACTGTGCATTTGGATCTTTGCTCAAATACAATAAATGCCTGACAATATTACAGAAAGGTATGGCAATAAAATGTAATCTACAGGGTGGCCAAAGTGGTTCCTAATTCGGTTTCTGAAATGTATCAATGGAGAAAACATTTTGGCCACCGAGCCAAAACTTTGGCAGTGATATAATTTGAATTGTGAAGGTGAGAACAAAACAAAGTCATGAAGACCACATAGGAAAATGCGTTGTATATCTCAAGTGGTAAATAAAAAATTATAGTAAGTGCCTCTCTTCAGCTTAATTAAATAATGTTTTTATAAGTATTTTATTTGAGTTTTTAATCGATTTAAACAAAAAACATTCATCGTGCAATGCCCCACAAAGGCAAAATGCAGTAACTACACTTTAGACAAAATTGAGTAAAGACTTAAATCAGGCTTTTTAGTATTTGTTTTATCTTGTGACAACGTATCCTGGAATCAATTATGTTTAGTTTCAGTGAAAATGTTGTGTGAAATTTGCAGTAACTACAAAATCCAAGTAAAACCAAGGCAAACAGCAGTATGTTAAGTTACTGCACTATGGCTTTGTTCCACCATGTTTTGACTTCAGTTACTCACTCTGCCATACAAAAACAAAGATCAGTAACTATGCAAACAGTGAAACTGAGAAAAATGGCTATAAAGTGTATTGGCTGTCTAGCCAAATATGTTGTAGGTAGAGAAGTGATAATGTATTATGAAGTAATTGTTTATGAATATCAACCATGGTCACTGATTTGACCTAAAAATATATTGCTTAAAAATACATGTTGGAATTTATTTTAGAACACATTTCCAAATACATTTTAAAATCTACCAAATATATTGATACATACATGTAAAAATATACTCAAATACATTCTTTAATTGTGGTGGCAGAGGCTGTCAGCATCCCGGAGTTGCCACTTCACTGTTGACGTTGAGACTGGTGTTTTGTGGGTACTATTTAATGAAGCTGCCAGTTGAGGACGTGAGGCGTTTGTTTCTCAAACTAGACACTCTAATGTACTTGTCTTCTTGCTCAGTTGTGCACCGGGGCCTCCCACTCTTTCTATTCTGGTTAGAGCTAGTTTGCGCTGTTCTGTGAAGGGAGTAGTACACAGCGTTGTACGAGATCTTCAGCTTCTTGGAAATTTCTCACATGGAATAGCCTTCATTTCTCAGAACAAGAATAGACTGACGAGTTTAGAAGAAAGGTCTTTGTTTCTGGCCATTTTAAGCTTGTAATTGAACCCACAAATGCTGATGCTCCAGATACTCAACTAGTCTAAAGAGGGCCAATTGTATTGCTTCTTTAATCAGAACAACAGTTTTCAGCTGTGCTAACATAATTGCAAAAGGGTTTTCTAATGATCAATTAGCCTTTTAAAATTATAAACTTGGATTAGCTAACACAACGTGCCATTGGAACACAGGAGTGATGGTTGCTGATAATGAGCCTCTGTACGCCTATGTATATATTCCATTTTAATCAGTTGTTTCCAGCTACAATAGTCATTTACAACATTAACAATGTCTACACCGTATTTCTGATAAATTTTATGTTATTTAAATGGACAAAAAATGTGCTTTTCTTTCAAAAACATGGACATTTCAAAGTGACCCCAAACTGTTGAACGGTAGTGTGTATATATATGGTTTTTAAAGTAATTTTTCCCATATGGGCTCATGATCATGCTCTCTGTAGATCCAGGGTGGCGTCCATCAACACTCTGTGAAAGTCCATTACTTTGACCGCCTTCTCATGAGGAATGTGTCTGGCACGGCAACTTGTCAGACTCCCATCTCCAACCTTCCTACCTCTGTTCCACCAACATTGTGGCTGCCCCAAGTCACCTGTGGGAAAACAGACATGACTGTTAAACTACCTGCTGGAATGCTGATAGATGTGAAGGTGCTTGGTAAGAACTGATAATTCATGTTCCAACGGAACTAACTGCAGTTATTTGATGTCAATACTAATCTGAGGACATGTTTCACATATTGGAGCAATGTATTGATTTTTTAAAAATGCATTGCTATGTCATGTAGTAGATAACTAGCAAGTCATAGTGTGGATTGTTGCTTACTTTGTTTTGACCACAGACAGCCCCACTCTGATATTTTTATTGGCAAAAGACCTGATGTGATTGGCCAAAATAGTAGTAAAACAAAATATCAGAATTAGACTGCCTGTGTAAACTTATCCTTTGTGCTCACAGATCTGAAAAGACTGTTAAGGTCAGGGTTTTCCAAACTCGGCCCTAGCACTACACAGCTGATTCAAATAATCAACTAATAATCAAGCTTTGATCATTTGAATCAGTTTTAGAAATATGTAACTTTAACACATTACGTCAAATGATAGATTAACAAGATGTGTACCCATCGTGTCCAATTTAAAAAATGCTTTACAGCGAAAGAACAACATATGATTATGTTAGGTCATATCCAAGTCCAAAAAACACAGCCATTTTTACAGCCAAAGATAGGAGTCACAAAAAGCTGAAATATCGATCAAATTAATCACTAACCTTTTATGATCTTCATCAGATGACACTCATAGGACATCATGTTACACAATACATTTTTGTTCGATAATGTGCATATTTATATCCAAAAATCTCAGTTTACATTGGCGTGTAACGTGCAATAATGTTTTGATTCCAAAACATCGGTGATTTTGCAGAAATACTCATAATAAAGATTGATAAAAGTGTTATTCACAGAATTAAAGATAGACTTCTCCTTAATGCAACCGCTGTGTCAGGTTTCAGCTTTACGGAAAAATCATAATCTGAGAATGGCACTCAGCCAGAGAAATATCTGCCATTTTGAAGTCAACAGAAGTTAGAAATAACACTATAAATATTCACTTACCTTTGATGATCTTCATCAGAAGGCACTCCCATGAATCCCAGTTTGAAAAATTACTGATTTGTTCCATAAAGTCTATCACTTATGTCCAAATAGCCACTTGTTGTTAGCGTGTTCAGCCAAGTGATCCATCTTTATGAGGTGCGAGCATTTCGTCCAGACAAAAACTCGAAATGTTCCGTTACAGGTCTTAGAAACAAGTCAAACGATGTATGGAATCAATCTTTAGGATGTTTTTAACATAAAACATCAATAAGCTTCCAACCGGAGAATTCCTATGTCTGAAGAAAAGCACTGGAACAAGAGCTAACTCTGTCGGGAGAGCGTGTCATGAGCCTGAGACACTCTGCCAGATCAAATAAAATCAAATCAAATCAAATTTATTTATATAGCCCTTCGTACATCAGCTGATATCTCAAAGTGCTGTACAGAAACCCAGCCTAAAACCCCAAACAGCAAACAATGCAGGTGTAAAAGCATGGTGGCTAGGAAAAACTCCCTAGAAAGGCCAAAACCTAGGAAGAAACCTAGAGAGGAACCGGGCTATGTGGGGTGGCCAGTCCTCTTCTGGCTGTGCCGGGTAGAGATTATAACAGAACATGACCAAGATGTTCAAATGTTCATAAATGACCAGCATGGTCGAATAATAATAAGGCAGAACAGTTGAAACTGGAGCAGCAGCACAGTCAGGTGGACTGGGGACAGCAAGGAGCCATCATGTCAGGTAGTCCTGGGGCACGGTCCTAGGGCTCAGGTCCTCCGAGAGAGAGAAAGAAAGAGAGAATTAGAGAGAGCATATGTGGGGTGGCCAGTCCTCTTCTGGCTGTGCCGGGTGGAGATTATAACAGAACGTGGCCAAGATGTTCAAATGTTCATAAATGACCAGCATGGTTGAATAATAGTAAGGCAGAACAGTTGAAACTGGAGCAGCAGCATGGCCAGGTGGACTGGGGACAGCAAGGAGTCATCATGTCAGGTAGTCCTGGGACATGGTCCTAGGGCCCAGGCCAGTTGAAACTGGACCAGCAGCATGGCCAGGTGGACTGGGGACAGCAAGGAGCCATCATGTCAGGTAGTCCTGGGGCACGGTCCTAGGGCTCAGGTCCTCCGAGAGAGAGAAAGAAAGAGAGAAGGAGAGATTATAACAGAATTAGAGAACGACCACAGAGAAGGAGAGATCATTAGTAGTCCTGGGGCAGAACGCACACTTAGATTCACACAGGACACCGAATAGGACAGGAGAAGTACTCCAGATATAACAAACTGACCCTAGCCCCCCGACACATAAACTACTGCAGCATAAATACTGGAGGCTGAGACAGGAGGGGTCAGGAGACACTGTGGCCCCATCCGAGGACACCCCCGGACAGGGCCAAACAGATCACTGACTCATACATGTCTCATGAGCCCCTCCTTTATAGTAGAATCCTCATTCAAGTTTCCAAAGACGGTTGACATCTAGTGGACGCTGTAGGAAGTGCAACTTGACTCCATAGACACTGTGTATTCGGTAGGCCAAGCTTTGAAAACCTACAAACCTCAGATATCCCACTTCCTGGTTGGATGTTTTTCAGGTTTTCGCCTGCCATATGTGTTCTGTTATACTCACAGACATCATTCAAACAGTTTTAGAATCTTCAGAGTGTTTTCTATCCAATACTAATAATAATATGCATATATTAGCATCTGGGACAGAGTAGAAGGCAGTTCACTCTGGGCACGCTATTCATCCAAAAGTGAAAATGCTGCCCCCTATCCCAAAAAGGATAACTTAACAGACGGAAATGCAATGTCATGTTAAATCCTTTATTTTAAAAAGTTGGCTCTGATATTGATTGATATGCTGTTTTGCAGGTCCAGAGGCGTTGTTGCACATTCCTGATGGATACATTGTAACTCAGTGGAAAAGTCTCAATGCCTTGTTTGTCAAATTTTCCCAATCAAATGTGGAGGTAAGAAAGTCCTGGGGTGTCATTTATCAATATTGCATAGAAACTGATTTTAAAAAATGATCATGCTCTGAAATATAAACATTAGATTGTCTGAAAATGGACAAAAATGCACATATGATTCTTTGTTGCAATGGTTGAACATTTTAGACATTTTAAAAATAAATACAATTTAACTTGTGCTGGTGATTGCAGTTGCCCTTAACTGATTTCCTCTTCCACAGTATGGCAGTCTCTCGCTTCAACTGGTTTATCAGAACTCTGCTGGAGAGTTGTCCACCACAACGGTATCCTGTTTCCCTCAACCTTTCAACTCAAGAAATGTAGAAGAACCCTTTGGGGATTTATGGGGATTCCCAAATATTCCCACTGCACCCTATATGATAGATCAAACCCCAGTCATCACCAATGTTCCTTCAACATCTGCAGCATCTACCCCACTAGGAGCATTTTGCTTGTGGGGCTTCCCATTCATTCCTACTGGAGCTTTTCTTCCTTGTAAAGAATCCACAACTCCAGCCACTACGACTGTGACCACAACTGCTGCCACTATGGCAGCCGCTGCCACAAGAACTGCAGCTGCCACAACGACAGCCCCTGCCACCACAAGTGCAGCCGCCACTACGACTGCGACCACAAGTGCAGCCGCCACTACGCCTGCGACCACAAGTGCAGCCGCCACTACGACAGCCGCTGCCACAACAACTGCAGCTAACACCACAGCAACAGCAGCCACCACCACAACTGTAGCCGCCACTATGACTACAGCAAACACCACAAATCAGGCTGTTACCACAAGAGCAGCAGCAGCTACAACAACAACTGCAGCCGCAACTACAACATTTGCTGCCACCACAACTGCAGCCCCCAATACAACAACAGCAGCTGCCACTAAGACAACAGCAGCTACCGCCTCAAATACAGATACCACGAAGACAACCCATGCCACCACAACAGCAGCCACTGCAACCACAAGTGCAGCTGCTAACACAACTGCAGCTGCCACTACGACAACAGCCACTGCCACGACAACTGCAGCCCCTGCCACCATAACTGCAGACGCCACTTCAACAGCTCCTGCCACCACAACTGCAGCTGAAATTGCAACAGACCCTGCCACCACAACGGCAGACACCAATGCGACTACTACCAATACTGCAGCTTCCACTACGTCAGCCTCTGCCACCACAGCAACAATAGCCACCAGCACAACTGTAGCCGCCACTACGACTACAGCAGACACTACGACTACAGCAGCCACTGCCACCACAACTCTAGCTGGTACCACAAGAGCAGCATCTGGAACCACAACAGCAGCCGCAACAACGACTGCTACCACAACAGCAGCTGCCACTACGACTGCTAACACAACTGCAGCTACTACTACGATGACAGCCGCTGCCACCATAACTGCAGCTGCAATTACGACAGAACCTACAACCACAACTGCAGCTTCCACTAAGTCAGCCTCTGCCACCACAGCAACATCAGCCACCAGCACAACTGTAGCCGCCACTACGACCGCTATCAAGACAGCAGCTGCCACCAGGACGACAGCCGCTGCCACCACAACTGCAGCTTCCACTATGACAACAGCCGCTGCCACCACAACTGCAGCTGCTACCACAACAGCAGCTGCAATAAAGACAGACCCTGCCACCACAACTGCAGCCACCACTATGACTGCTAGCACAACAGCAGCTGCCACCACGACGACAGCAGCTGCCACCACAACTGAAGCTGCCACAACAACTGCAGCTGCCACCACAACAGCAGCTGCCACCACAACTGCAGCTGCCACCACAACTGCAGCTGCCACCACAACTGCAGCTGCCAGCACGACAACAGCCGCTGCCAACACTACTGCAGCCCCTGCCACCGTAACTGCAGACGTCTCTACGACAGCCCCTGCCACCACAACTGCAGCCACATATACGACAGCCCCGGCCACCGCATCAACAGCAGCCTCCACCAGAACAGCCGCCACTACAACTACAGCAGCCACTACAACAGTAGCATTGCCACCACAACTCCAGCTGGTACCACAAGAGCAGCAGCTGCAACCACAATAGCAGCCGCAACCAGAACAGCAGCCACTGCACCACAAGTGCAGCTGCCACAACTGCAGCTGCCACTACGATAACAGCCGCTACCAGCATAACTGCAGACACCACTACGACAGCCCCTGCCACCACAACTGGAGACACCACTAAGACAACTCATGCCACCACAACTTTAGTCGCTACCAACACAGCAGCCACTGCAACCACAAGTGCATCTGCTACCACAACAGCAGCTGCAATAAAGACAGACACTGCCACCACAACTGCAGCCACCACTATGACTGCTAGCACAACAGCAGCTGCCACCACGATGACAACAGCTGCCACCACCACTGTAGCTGCCACCACGACAACAGCTGCCACCAAGACAACAGTTGCCACCACGACAACAGCTGCCACCACAACTGCAGCTGCCACCACGACAGCAGCTGCCACCATAACTGCAGCTGCCACCACACAGCAGCTGCCACCACACTGCAGCTGCCACCACAACTGCAGCTGCTACAACGACAACAGCTGCCACCACGACGACAGCAGCTGCCACCACAACTGCAGCTGCCACCACGACAGCAGCTGCCACCACAAATGCAGCTGCCACCACAACTGCAGCTGCCACCATAACTGCAGCTGCCACCACAACTGCAGCTGCCACTACGATAACAGCCGCTACCAGCATAACTGGAGACACCACTAAGACAACTCATGCCACCACAATTTTAGTCGCTACCAACACAGCAGCCACTGCAACCACAAGTGCAGCTGCCACCACAACAGCAGCTGCAATAAAGACAGACCCTGCCACCACAACTGCAGCCACCACTATGACTGCTAGCACAACAGCAGCTGCCACCACGACGACAGCAGCTGCCACCACAACTGAAGCTGCCACAACAACTGCAGCTGCCACCACAACTGCAGCTGCCACCACGACAACAGCTGCCACCACGACAACAGCTGCCACCACAACTGCAGCTGCCACCACGACAACAGCTGCCACCACAACTGCAGCTGCCACAACAACTGCAGCTGCCACCACAACTGCAGCTGCCACCACGACAACAGCTGCCACCATGACAACAGCTGCCACCACAACAGCAGCTGCCACCACAAATGCAGCTGCCACCACAACTGCAGCTGCCACCATAACTGCAGCTGCTACCACAACTGCAGCTGCAATGAAGACAGACACTGCCACCACAACTGCAGCCACCACTACGACTGCTAGCACAACAGCAGCTGCCACCACGATGATAGAAGCTGCCACCACAACTGCAGCTGCCACCATGACAAAAGCCGCTGCCACCACTACTCAAGCCGCTGCCACCATAACTGCAGACGTCCCTACGACAGCCCCTGCCACCACAACTGCAGCCACATATACGACAGCCCCTGCCACCACAACTGCAGCCATATATACGATAGTCCCTGTCACAACAACCGGAGACACCACTAAGACAACCCATGCCACCACAATTTTAGTCGCAACCAACACAGCAGCCACTGCAATCACAAGTGCAGCTGCTACCACAACAGCAGCTGCAATAAAGACAGACCCTGCTACCACAAATGCAGCCGCCACTACGACTGCTACCACAACAACAGCTGCCACCACAACGACAGAAGCTGCCACCACAACAGCCGCTGCCACCACTACTGAAGCCCCTGCCACTGTAACTGCAGACGTCCATACGACAGCCCCTGCCACCACAACTGCAGCCACATATACGACAGCCCCTGCCACCACAGCAACAGCAGCCGCCACCACAACTGTAGCCGCCACTACAACAACAACAGCCACAAGTGCAGCTGCCACCACAGCTCCAGCTGCCACTACGATAACAGCCGCTACCAGCATAACTTCAGACACCACTACGACAGCCCCTGCAACCACAACTGGAGACACCAATAAGACAACCCATGCCACCACAACTTCAGCCGCTACCACAACAGCAGCCACAGCAACCACAAGTGCAGCTGCTACCACAACTGCAGCCACCACTATGACAACAGCCGCTGCCACCACAACTGCAGCTGCCACCACGACAACAGCTGCCACCATGACAACAGCTGCCACAACAACAGCAGCTGCCACCACAAATGCAGCTGCCACCACAACTGCAGCTGCCACCATAACTGCAGCTGCCACCACAACTGCAGCTGCAATGAAGACAGACACTGCCACCACAACTGCAGCCACCACTACGACTGCTAGCACAACAGCAGCTGCCACCACGATGATAGAAGCTGCCACCACAACTGCAGCTGCCACCATGACAAAAGCCGCTGCCACCACTACTCAAGCCGCTGCCACCATAACTGCAGACGTCCCTACGACAGCCCCTGCCACCACAACTGCAGCCACATCTACGACAGCCCCTGCCACCACAACTGCAGCCATATATACGACAGTCCCTGTCACAACAACCGGAGTCACCACTAAGACAACCCATGCCACCACAATTTTAGTCGCAACCAACACAGCAGCCACTGCAATCACAAGTGCAGCTGCTACCACAACAGCAGCTGCAATAAAGACAGACCCTGCTACCACAAATGCAGCCGCCACTACGACTGCTACCACAACAGCAGCTGCCACCACAACGACAGAAGCTGCCACCACAACAGCCGCTGCCACCACTACTGAAGCCCCTGCCACTGTAACTGCAGACGTCCATACGACAGCCCCTGCCACCACAACTGCAGCCACATATACGACAGCCCCTGCCACCACAGCAACAGCAGCCGCCACCACAACTGTAGCCGCCACTACAACAACAACAGCCACAAGTGCAGCTGCCACCACAACTCCAGCTGCCACTACGATAACAGCCGCTACCAGCATAACTTCAGACACCACTACGACAGCCCCTGCAACCACAACTGGAGACACCAATAAGACAACCCATGCCACCACAACTTCAGCCGCTACCACAACAGCAGCCACAGCAACCACAAGTGCAGCTGCTACCACAACTGCAGCCACCACTATGACAACAGCCGCTGACACCACTACTGCAGCCGCTGCCACCGGAATTAAGGACGCCACTATGACACCCCCTGCCACCACAACTGGAGACATAAATAAGACAACTCATGCCACCACACCTTTAGCCATGACCACAACAGCAGCCACTGCCATCACAACTACAGCTGTAATAACAACAGACCCTGTCACCACAAATGCGAAAGACTTTGCCACCATAGCAACAACAGTCGCCAGCACAACTGTAGATTCCCCTACTACTACAGCGGCCACTACAACAGCAGCCGCTGCCACCACACCTCCAGCTGGTACCACAAGAGCAGCATCTGCAACCACAACTGCATTTTCCACCACTACGACTGCAGCCACCACTACGACTGCTACGACAACAGCAGCTGCCACCACAACCACAGCAGCTGCCACCACAACTGCAGATGCCACCACGACAACAGTCGCTGCCACCACTACTGAAGCCCCTGCCACCACAACTGCAGCCACATATACGACAGCAGCCACTAAAACAGAAGCAACTGCCACCACAACTCCAGCTGGTACCACAAGAGCAGCATCTGCAACCACAACTGCATTTTCTACCACTACGACTGCTACCACAACAGCAGCTGCCACCACAACCACAGCAGCTGCCACCACAACTGCAGATGCCACCACGACAACAGCCGCTTCCACCACTACTGAAGCCCCTGCCACCGTAAATGCAGACGTCACTACGACAGCCACTGCCACCACAACTCTAGCTGGTACCACAAGAGCAGTAACTGCAACCACAACTTCAGCCACCACTACGTCAGTTACAGACACCACAACTATAGCTGCCACTAGGACAACACCCACTACCACTATAAAGACAACCTCTGCCACCACAACTTTAGCAGCTACCACAACATCAGCCACTGCTACCACAACTGCAGCTGTCCCTACAACGACAGCCACCACAACTGCAGCTTACACCACTACTGCAGCCCCTGCCACCGTAACTAAGGGCCCCACTACGACAGCCACCACAACTGCAGCCACATATACGACAGCTCCTGCCACCACAGCAACAGCAGCCGCCACCACAACTGTAGCCGCCACTACAACTACAGCAGCCACTACAACAGTAGCAACTGCCACCACAACTCCAGCTGGTACCACGAGAGCAGCAGCAGCAACCACAACTTTAACCGCTACCAGAACAGCAGCCACTGCAACCACAAGTGCAGCTGCTACCACAACTGCAGCTGCCACTATGACAACAGCCGCTGACATCACTACACTAGCCGCTGCCACCGTAACTAAGGACACCACTAAGACAACCCATGCCACCACACCTTCAGCCGCGACCACAACAGCAGCGACTGCCATCACAACTACAGCTGTAATAACGACAGACCCTGCCACCACAAATGCAGACGCCACTACGACTGCCTCTGCCACCATAATAACAACAGTCGTCAGCACAACTGTAGATTCGACTACAACTAAAGCAGCCACTACAACAGCAGCCACTGCCACCACACCTCCAGTTGGTACCACAAGAGCAGCATCTGCAACCACAACTGCATTTGCCACCACTACGACTGCTTCCACAACTGCAGCCACCACTACGACTGCTACCACAACTGCAGCTGCCACCACGACAGCAGCTGCCACCACAACTGCAGCTGCCACCACGACAACAGCTGCCACCACGACGACAGCAGCTGCCACCACAACTGCAGCTGCCACCACGACAGAAGCTGCCACCACAACAGCAGCTGCCACCACAACTGCAGCTGCCACCACAACTGCAGCTGCCACACCAACTGCAGCTGCCACCACGACAACAGCCGCTGCCACCACTACTGCAGCCCCTGCCACCGTAACTGCAGACGTCTCTACGACAGCCCCTGCCACCACAACTGCAGCCACATATACGACAGCCCCGGCCACCACATCAACAGCAGCCGCCACCACAACTGTAGCCGCCACTACAACAACAGCAGCCACTACAACAGTAGCAATTGCCACCACAAATCCAGCTGGTACCACAAGAGCAGCAGCTGCAACCACAACTTTAGCCGCAACCAGAACAGCAGCCACTGCAACCACAAGTGCAGCTGCCACCACAACTGCAGCTGCCACTACGATAACAGCCGCTACCAGCATAACTGCAGACACCACTACGAAAGCCCCTGCCACCACAACTGGAGACACCACTAAGACAACTCATGCCACCACAATTTTAGTCGCTACCAACACAGCAGCCACTGCAACCACAAGTGCAGCTGCTACCACAACAGCAGCTGCAATAAAGACAGACCCTGCCACCACAACTGCAGCCACCACTAAGACTGCTACCACAACTGCAGCTGCCACCACGACAGCAGCTGCCACCACAACTGCAGCTGCCACCACGACGACAGCAGCTGCCACCACAACTGCAGCTGCCACCATGACAGAAGCTGCCACCACAACAGCAGCTGCCACCACGACGACAGCAGCTGCCACCACAACTGAAGCTGCCACCACAACTGCAGCTGCCACCACGACAACAGCTGCCACCACGACAACAGCTACCACCACGACGACAGCATCTGCCATCACAACTGCAGCTGCCACCACAACTTCAGCTGCTACCGTAACAGCAGACACTGCCACCACAACTGCAGCTGCAATAACGACAGACCCTGCTACCACAAATGCAGACGCCAATACGACACCTTCCACAACTGCAGCTTCCACAATGATAGCCTCTGCCACCATAGCAACAGCAGTCGCCAGCACAACTGTAGCTGCCACTACAGCTACATCAGCCATTACAACAGCAGCCGCTTCCACTACAACAGCAGCCGCTTCCACCACAACTCCAGCTGGTACCACAAGAGCAGCCTCTGCCACCCCAACTGCATTTGCCACCACTACGACTGCTACCACAACAGCAGCTGCCACTATGATGACAGCCGCTGCCACCACTACTGCAGCTGCCACCATGACAACAGCCGCTGCCAGCACTACTGCAGCCCCTGCCACCATAACTAAGGACGCCACTACGACAGCCCCTGCCACCACAACTGGAGACACCACTAAGACAACTCATGCCACAACTTTAGTCGCTACCAACACAGCAGCCACTGCAACCACAAGTGCAGCTGCTACCACAACAGCAGCTGCAATAAAGACAGACCCTGCCACCACAACTGCAGCCACCACTATGACTGCTAGCACAACAGCAGCTGCCACCACGACGACAGCAGCTGCCACCACGACGACAGCAGCTGCCACCACAACTGAAGCTGCCACCACAACTACAGCTGCCACCACAACTGCAGCTGCCACTATGACAACAGCTGCCACCACAACTGCAGCTGCCACCACGACGGCAGCTGCCACCACAATCACAGCTGCCACCACAACTGCAGCTGCCACCACGACAACAGCTGCCACCACGACGACAGCATATGCCACCACGACAGCAGCTGCCACTACGACAACAGCAGCTGCCACCACAGCTGCAGCTGCCACAACAACTGCAGCTGCCACCACAACTACAGCTGCCACCACAACTGCAGCTGCCACTATGACAACAGCTGCCACCACAACTGCAGCTGTCACCACGACAGCAGCTGCCACCACAACCGCAGCTGCCACCACAACTGCAGCTGCCACCACGACAACAGCTGCCACCACGACGACAGCATATGCCACCACAACTGCAGCTGCCACCACGACAGCAGCTGCCACCACAACTGCAGCCACCACTACGACTGCTAGCACAACAGCAGCTGCCACTACGACGACAGCAGCTGCCACCACCACAGCAGCTGCCACCACAACTGCAGCTGCCACCACAACTGCAGCTGCCACCACAACTGCAGCCGCTGCCACCACTACTGCAGCCCCTGCCACCGTAACTGCAGACGTCTCTACGACAGCCCCTGCCACCACAACTGCAGCCACATATACGACAGCCCCGGCCAACACATCAACAGTAGCCGCCACCACAACTGTAGCCGCCACTACAACTACAGCAGCCACTACAACAGTAGCAATTGCCACCACAACTCCAGCTGGTACCACAAGAGCAGCAGCTGCAACCACAACTTTAGCCGCTACCAGAACCGCAGCAACTGTAACCACAATTGCAGCTGCCACTACGATAACAGCCGCAACCAGCATAACTGCAGACACCACAACGACAGCCCCTGCCACCACAACTGCAGCCACATATACGACAGGCCCTGCCACAACAACTGGAGACACCACTAAGACAACCCATGCCACCACAATTTTAGTCGCTACCAACACAGCAGTCACTGCAACCACAAGTGCAGCTGCTACCACAACAGCAGCTGCAATAAAGACAGACCCTGCTACCACAAATTCAGCCGCCACTACGACTGCTACCACAACAGCAGCTGCCACCACAACGACAGAAGCTGCCACCACAACTGCAGCTGCCACCACGACAACAGCCGCTGCCACCACTACTGCAGCCCCTGCCACTGTAACTGCAGACGTCCCTACGACAGCCCTTGCCACCACAACTGCAGCCACATATACGACAGCCCCTGCCACCACAGCAACAGCAGCCGCCACCACAACTGTAGCCGCCACTACAATTACAGCAGCCACTACAACAGTAGCAATTGCCACCATAACTGCAGCTGCCACCACGACAGCAGCTTCCACCACAACTGCAGCTGCCACCACAACTGCAGCTGCCACCACAACGACAGAAGCTGCCACCACAACTGCAGCTGCCACCACGACAACAGCCGCTGCCACCGTAACTGCAGACGTCCCTACGACAGCCCCTGCCACCACAACTGCAGCCACATATACGACAGCCCCTGCCACCACAGCAACAGCAGCCGCCACCACAACTGTAGCCGCCACTACAACTACAGCAGCCACTTCAACAATAGCAACTGCCACCACAACTCCAGCTGGTACCATAAGAGCAGCAGCTGCAACCACAACTTTAGCCGCTACCAGAACAGCAGCCACTGCAACCACAAGTGCAGCTGCCACCACAACTGCAGCTGCCACTACGATAACAGCCGCTACCAGCATAACTTCAGACACCACTACGACAGCCCCTGCAACCACAACTGGAGACACCAATAAGACAACCCATGCCACCACAACTTCAGCCGCTACCACAACAGCAGCCACAGCAACCACAAGTGCAGCTGCTACCACAACTGCAGCCACCACTATGACAACAGCCGCTGACACCACTATGACACCCCCTGCCACCACAACTGGAGACATAAATAAGACAACCCATGCCACCACACCTTTAGCCGTGACCACAACAGCAGCCACTGCCATCACAACTACAGCTGTAATAACGACAGACCCTGCCACCACAAATGCAGACGCCACTACGACTGCCTCTGCCACCATAACAACAACAGTCGTCAGCACAACTGTAGATTCCACAACAACTAAAGCAGCCACTACAACAGCAGCCACTACCACCACACCTCCAGTTGGTTCCACAAGAGCAGCATCTGCAACCACAACTGCATTTGCCACCACTACGACTGCTTCCACAACTGCAGCCACCACTACGACTGCTACCACAACAGCAGCTGCCACCACGACCACAGCAGATGCCACCACGACAACAGCCGCTGCCACCGTAACTGCAGCCCCTGCCACCGTAACTGCAGACGTCCCTACGACAGCCTCTGCAACCACAACTGCAGCTGCCAACATGACAACAGCCACTGCCACCACTACTCTAGCTGGTACCACAAGAGCAGCATCTGCAACCACAACTGCATTTGCCACCACTACGACTGCTACCACAACTGCAGCTTCCACTACGACAGCCTCTGCCACCATAGCAAGAGCAGTCGCCAGCACAACTGTAGATGCCACTACAACTACAGCAGCCACAACAACAGCAGCCGCTGCCACCACACCTCCAGCTGGTACCACAAGAGCAGCATCTGCAACCACAACTGCATTTGCCACCACTTCGACTGCTACCACAACTGCAGCCGCCACTACGACTGCTACCACAACAGCAGCTGCCACCATGACCACAGCAGATGACATCACGACAACAGCCCCTGCCACCGTAACTGCAGACGTCCCTACGACAGCCTCTGCAACCACAACTGCAGCTACCAACATGACAACAGCCACTGCCACCACTACTGCAGCCCCTGCCACCATAACTAAGGACGCCACTACGACAGCCCCTGCCACCACAACTGGAGACACCACTAAGACAACTCATGCCAACACAACTTCAGTCGCTGCCAACACAGCAGACACTGCAACCACAAGTGAAGCTGCAATAACGACAGACACTGCCACCACAAATGCAGACCCCACTATGACTCCTACCACATCTGCAGCTTCCACTACGACAGCCTCTGCCACCATAGCAAGAGCAGTCGCCAGCACAACTGTAGATGCCACTACAACTACAGCAGCCACTACAACAGCAGCCGCTGCCACCACAACTCCAGCTGTTACCACAAGAGCAGCATCTGCAACCACAACTGCATTTTCTACCCCTATGACTGCGACCACAACTGCAGCCACAGCTACAACTGCTACCACAACAACAGCTGCCGCCACGACGACAGCCGCTGCCACCACAACTGCAGCTGCCACCACGACAACAGCCGCTGCCACCACTACTGCAGCCCCTGCCACCGTAACTGCAGACGTCCCTACGACGACCTCTGCCACCACAACTGCAGCCACATATACGACAGCCCCGGCCACCACAGCAACAGCAGCCGCCACCACAACTGTAGCCGCCACTACAACTACAGCAGCCACTACAACAGTAGCAACTGCCAACACAACTCCAGCTGGTACCACAAGAGCAGCAGCTGCAACCACAACTGCATTTTCCACCACTACAACTGCGACCACAACAGCTGCCACTACCACAACACCCCCTGCCACCACAACTTTAACCGCTACCAGAACAGCAGCCACTGCATCCACAAGTGCAGCTGCTACATCAACTGCAGCTGCCACTATGATAACAGCGCCTGCCACAACAACTGCAGCAGCAACTACAACAGTCACGGCCACCACAACAGCAGCCACTACAACAGCAGCCGCTGCCACCACAACTCCAGCTGGTACCACAAGAGCAGCATCTGCAACCACAACTGCATTTTCCACCACTACGACTGCGACCACAACAGCTGCCACTACCACAACACCCCCTGCCACCACAACTTTAGCCGCTACCAGAACAGCAGCCACTGCATCCACAAGTGCAGCCGCTACATCAACTGCAGCTGCCACTATGATAACAGCTTCTGCCACTACAACTGCAGCTGCCACTATAACAACAGCTGTTACCGCCACAACTAAAGACACCAATAAGACAACCCCTGCCACCACACATTTAGCCACTACAAGAACAGCAGCAACTGCAACCACAACTGCAGCTGCCGCTACAACTGCAGCTGCCACTACGACACCAGCCACTACTACCACAACTGCAGACACCGCTAAGACAACCCCTGCCACCATGACAGCAGCCACTGCCAACACTACTGTAGCCCCTGCCACCATAACTGTAGGTGCCTCTACGACAGCCCCTGCAATCACAACTGGAGACCCAACTAAGACAACCTATGCCACCACAACTTTAGCCGATACCACAACAGCAGCCACTGCAACCACAACTGCAGCTGCCACCACAACTGCAGCTGATACTACAAAACAAGTCTCTGCCACCACAACTGCAGCTGCCACTATGACGACAGCCAGTGCCATCACAACTGCATCTGCCACTATGACGACAGCTGCAGCTGCAATAATGACTGACCCTGCCACCACAACTGCAGATGCCATTACTACTACTACCAATACTGCAGCTTCCACTACGACACCCTTTGCCACCACAGCAGCTGCCAGCACAATTGTAGCAGCAACTACAACTACAGCAGCCTCTGCCCCCACAACTCCACCTGGTACCACAAGAGCAACATCTGCAACCAGAACTGCGGACGATACAATTGCTACCACAACAGCTTCTGCCAATTTGACTGCTAACACAACTGCTCTTGCTACTACACTGCAGCTGCAGCCACGACAGCAGCCGCTGCCACCACTATTGCTGCCCCTACCACCGTAACTGCAGACGTCACTACGACAGCCACTGCCACCAAAACTCCAGCTGGTACCACAAGAGCAGTAACTGCAACCACAACTTCAGCCGCCACTACGTCAGTTACGGACACCACAACTATAGCTGCCACTAGGACAACACCCGCTACCACCACAAAGACAACCTCTGCCACCACAACTTTAGCAACTACCACAACATCAGCCATTGCTACCACAACTGCAGCTGTCCCTACAACGACACTGCTATCACAAGTGCAGCTGCTACCACACCTGCAGCGGCCACTACAACAACAGCCACGACCACCACAACTGCAGACACCACTAAGACAACCCAAGCCACAACAACTTTAGCCACTGCCACAACAACATCCACTGCAACCACACGTGCAGCTGCTATCACAACTGCAGCTTCCCCTACAACGACAGTCGCTGCCACCGCAACTGAAGCTGCCACCACAACATCCACTTACACCAATACTGCAGCCCCTGCCACCGTAACTAAGGATGCCACTACAACAGCCCCTGCCACCACAACTTTAGCCGCTTCCACAACATCCGCCACTGCAACCACAAGTGCAGCTACCACCACAACTGCAGCTACCGCGACAACTGCAGACACTACCAAGACTACCCCTGTCACCACAACTTTTGCCGCTACCACAACAGCAACCAGTGCAACCACAACTGCAACTGCTACCACCTCTGCAGCTGCCGCCACGACGACTTCAGCCGCTGCCACCACTACTGCAGCCCCTCCCACCGTAGCTGTAGACGCCACTACGACAGCCCCTGCCACCACAGCTGCATACTCAACTATGACATTCCCTGCCACCATAACTGGAACCATCACTTCACAGCCGCTGCCATCACAATTGCAGCTTCCACTGCGACAGCAGCTGATGCCACCACATCTGCTGTCAACAGAACTGCATTCACTACAACAAATGTAAACGCCACAACTGCCACTACGGCAGCCTCTGCCACCACAACTTCAACCGCTACAACAACAGCAGCCTCTGCCACCACAACAGCAGTCGCCACTACGACAGCCCCTGCCACCACACCTTCAGCCGCTACAACAACAGTCGCTAATGATAACAGCCGCTGCCACCACAACTGCAGCCGCCACTGACATGCTATGTCACCACAATTCGATCCGCCACTACGATAGTCGGTGCCATCCCAACTGCAACTGCCAGAATTACAGCAGCTGTTGCAACCACAACTGAGGCAACCACAACTGCAGCCGCCGCTAAGACAACAATTGCCGCCACCACAACTGCAGCCACCACCACAACTGCAGCCGCCGCTAAGACAACAATTGCTGCAACCACAACTGCAGTTGCTGCCAGCAAAACTACAGCCGCCACTATGACAGCCCCTGCCACCACAACAGCAGCCGCCACCACAACTGTAACCATCACTACGACAGCCCACTACGACAGCCCACACACTGTAACTGTAGCTGCCACCACAACTGTAACCGCCACTACGACAGGCTCTGCCACCTCAACTTCAGCCGCTACCACAACAACCGCCGCTACCGCTACGACAACCCTTGCCACCATAACTGCAGCTGCCACTATGAAAGCTACTGCCACCACAGCTGCCACTATGACAACAGCTGCTGTCACTACGACAGCCCTTGCCACCCTAACCGCAGCTACCAATACAGAAGCTACTGCCACCACAACTGCAGCAGCCACTACATCAGCAGCCGCTTCCACCACAACTGCTGCCGCCACTACTGCTGCCACTACCATAACTGTAGCTGCAGATCATGCAGACGTTACTACGACTGCCGTTGCCACCACAACTGCAGCTCCCAATACGAAAGCAGCCGCTGCCACCACAACTGCTGCCACAACTGCGGCTAACCCAACTGCAGCCGCCACTATGACAGCCCCTGCCACCTCAATTTCATCCGCTACCACGACAACAGCAGCCACTGCCACAACTGTAGCTGCCACCACAACAGCCCCTGCTACCACAACTGTAGCCACCATCACCATAACTGTAGATGCCAAAACGACAGCTCCTGCCAGAACAACTTCAGCCACTACAACAATGGCATCTACCACTACGATAGCCCCTGCCACCACTAACGCAGCTACCACTATGACAGCAGCTGCCAGCACACTACGACAGCCTGTGCCACCACAACATCAACCCTTGCCACCACAACTGGGTTGAGGTCGAGTGACTGTGGAGGCCAGGTCCTCTGATGCAGCACTCCATCACTTTCCTTGCTCAAATAGCGCTTACACAGCCTGGAGGTGTGTTTTTAGTCATTGTCCTGTTGGAAAACAAATGATAGTCCCACTAAGCGCAGACCAGATGGGATGGCGTACCGCAGCAAAATGCTGTGGTAGACGTGCTGGTTAAGTGTCCTTGAATTCTAAATAAATCACTGACATTGTCACCAGCAAAGCACCATCACACCGCCTCCTCCATGCTTCACTGTGGGAACCACACATGTGGAGATCATATGTTCACCTACTCTGCATCTCACAAAGACAGCGGTTGGAACCAAAAATCTCAAATTTGGACTCATCAGAACAAAGGACATATTTCCAATGGTCTAATGCCCTTTGCGCGTGTTTCTTGGCCCAAGCAAGTCTCTTCTTAATTCACACAGTCTCCTCTGAACAGTTGATGTTGAGATTTGTATGTTACTTGAACTCTGTGAAGCATTTATTTGGACTGCAATCTGAGGTGCAGTTAACTCTAATGAACTTATCCTATTCATCAGAGGTAACTCTGGGTCTTCCTTTCATGTGGCGGTCCTCATGGGAGCCATTTTCATCATAGTGCTTGATGGTTTTTGCAAATGCACTTGAAGAAACTTTAAAATTTCTTGAAATTTTCTGGATTGACTGACCTTCAAGTCTTACAGGAATGACTGTCGGACTGTCGTTTCGCTTTGCTATTTTGAGCTGTTCTTGCCATAATATGGACTTGGTATTTTACCAAATAGCCCTATCTTCTGTATACCACCCCTACCTTGTCACAACACAACTGATTGTCTCAAACTCATTCATTTGTGGAATTATTTCCTTCTTAACTTTTAACAAGGAAAACCTGTTAATTGAAATGCATTCCACCTCATGAAGCTTGTTGAGAGAATTCCAAGAATGTGCAAAGCTGTCATCAAGGCAAATGGTGGCTACTTTGAAGAATCTCAAATATAAAAGATATTTTGATTCGTTTAATACTTTTTTGGTTACTACATGATTCTGTATTATTTCATAGTTTTGATGTCTACAATATAGTAAAAAAATAAAGAAACCCTGAAATGAGTATGTGTGTCCAAACTTTTGACTGGTACTGTATTTTACATACATCGATTACCAACTGGGCTCATTTTGACCACAAGAAAAAGCAACAATCAATCAACAATCACAGCAAAATATCAACTTAGTTCTTGTCAAAACATCAGAGATGTACAATAATTTGATTACAGTATTTAGATTTGAGAATTTTTAAGAAAATATAAATGGTTTAATATTTGTGGTAAAAATTACTGCCATTTAAATTGAAGGAGCAGGATGTTATAGGAAGCAGTACATTTGAAAATACCAAAAATATGCCTTAGTTTTCTTTATTTACTTACTCCACAGCCATCATTAAATGCTTGAAGTTTCTTTAAACCAAATGGTATAGCACCCAAAATAGTATAACAAGTTGCACATAAAGAATATTGGAGGATATTATAGGAATTCTGGTATTTATATAACATTTTCAGTAGTATAACACATTTTCACCAATAAAGCACAGTGTACATTTAGAGGGTAGCTGGTTTCTGTACTACAGTTCTACCAGGTGTTCATACCGCTGACAGACTTTTATGCGCTGTTTCGACTGCAACTAAGAATATGTCTAAGGTTATTTTGATTAGTCAGTCATACCTAGCTATAATCAGTTATAACCACAGGTGAGTACACAAGGTGCCCCGTCTCTGCAAATGATCTGTCTATCTGGTCAAAATCACTGATACAGTTTCCCTTCACCCTATGACGATATGTATTACTTAATATTATGTCTCCAGAGAAACCTGGATTCTATTAAATACTTTTTCTATTTGCCCTATAACAACTTATTTTCTGAGAATACTGTACACACCAATACAGCTCTATGTAGTTTAGAGTGTTTCTGAGTTCTTGATTTGCTGTTTATATTAAGTATTTATACCATTGGCAGATTTTTATATTCCCAAAAATAAGGTACTTTTGTTTTTTTACCCAGTCATACGATACTTGGTATAGGTGAATTCTGTGGGTGCTTTATCTCTGCAGATGATCTGTTTGGTCAAAATCACTGATACAGGTACCCCTCCACCCTCTAGTGGTATGGATAACTTGTAATTATGTCTCCAGAGAAACCTACATTCAAATAAAGTTCCGATTTATCAAATGACTATAGACAGAATTAGGTGTTTTTGTCTCGGGTCAAAATGACCCCAAAGGACTTGGAACTTTTTTAAAGTCCATATTGATACATAAACACAGAACAAGTTGATTGACAAAGTCATGAAGAATTTGAAGAATTTAATAAACCACCTTTGAGCTGTGATAAACAAAATATGCCTCTCGAGTCAAAATGACCCTAGTCCATAGCTTGAGGGGTAACATGAATACATTTGTCCTTTCCCTTGCAGGCATTTCAAGACATCAATGCCTGCAGCATCCACCGCAAGTGAACGCAACACTGATGACTACTGGTGTGCATCATGTCATTTTAACAACCAATGCATATTTCACTACAATATACCATTTTTTTCATACTGGAACTTGACACCATCTATAAAGGCTGTAAACCTAAGACTTTTATACTCTTCACCAGCTATGTAAGTTAATGCCCTTATCAGGTGTGTTGGAATGCGTGTATATGACAGGATTCAAGACATAGATTCTATATTTAACATGGCATAATATTGTATATTATTATAATCACTAATGTGTTTTGGGTGACAAGACACATTTCTTCCTCCTGAGTTCACCACTCGCCTACAATGTTTCAAAATGTGCTACTGCTTCTCGCATGCAAAAGTAATGTGAACGAATCATCGTGGTTTGTCCTGCACTCTTGGTATGAGGAATTGCTGAATGTGGGCGTATCGTCAGTGGGAGACTGTGCGATAGACCTGAATATTTTTGTCTTCTTGGTATTTTATGTACTGACTGAAGAAATGTAAATGTTTTTCCCTCATAGCAAATTTGTAGAGAACTCATAAACCAAAATATAATATATGCAATGAAACAGACTTCCAAATTTGGAATAATGTCACCTACCTTTTTTTCTGCAGTCATCTCGCCCAGTTGCTGCTCCAGAAATGCCTTCCACTCGAGGCTGGAGGAATTCTGCTTTTTTTATTTTTACATTGAACAAATTCCTGGTTCATCAGATTCGTTTTTTTCCCACTTGAGCTGCAACAGTATGAAAAAAACATAGTTAAGGGAAAAATATAGAAGGGGTTTATCATGGCAGACACTATGGGTTTAAGTGGCATACACTACATTATCAAAAGTATGTGGACATCTGGTCATCAAACATCTCATTCCAAAATCATTGCCATTAATATTATTAATATATTAACATTACATTACATTTACATTTAAGTCATTTAGCAGACGCTCTTATCCAGAGCGACTTACAAATTGGTGCATTCACCTTATGACATCCAGTGGAACAGCCACTTTACAATAGTGCATCTAAATCTTTTAAGGGGGGGGGGGTGAGAAGGATTACTTTATCCTATCCTAGGTATTCCTTAAAGAGGTGGGGTTTCAGGTGTCTCCGGAAGGTGGTGATTGACTCCGCTGTCCTGGCGTCGTGAGGGAGTGTGTTCCACCATTGGGGAGCCAGAGCAGCGAACAGTTTTGACTGGGCTGAGCGGGAACTGTACTTCCTCAGTGGTAGGGAGGCGAGCAGGCCAGAGGTGGATGAACGCAGTGCCCTTGTTTGGGTGTAGGGCCTGATCAGAGCCTGGAGGTACTGAGGTGCCGTTCCCCTCACAGCTCCGTAGGCAAGCACCATGGTCTTGTAGCGGATGCGAGCTTCAACTGGAAGCCAGTGGAGAGAGCGGAGGAGCGGGGTGACGTGAGAGAACTTGGGAAGGTTGAACACCAGACGGGCTGCGGCGTTCTGGATGAGTTGTAGGGTTTAATGGCACAGGCAGGGAGCCCAGCCAACAGCGAGTTGCAGTAATCCAGACGGGAGATGACAAGTGCCTGGATTAGGACCTGCGCCGCTTCCTGTGTGAGGCAGGGTCGTACTCTGCGGATGTTGTAGAGCATGAACCTACAGGAACGGGCCACCGCCTTGATGTTAGTTGAGAACGACAGGGTGTTGTCCAGGATCACGCCAAGGTTCTTAGCGCTCTGGGAGGAGGACACAATGGAGTTGTCAACCGTGATGGCGAGATCATGGAACGGGCAGTCCTTCCCCGGGAGGAAGAGCAGCTCCGTCTTGCCGAGGTTCAGCTTAAGGTGGTGATCCGTCATCCACACTGATATGTCTGCCAGACATGCAGAGATGCGATTCATTAAAATAACAGCTTCCACTCATCTGGGAAGGCTTTCCACTAGATGTTGGAACATTGCTGTGGGGACTTGCTTCCATTCAGCCACAAGCATTAGTAAGGAGCGGGACTGATGTAGGGTGATTAGGCCTGGCTCGCAGTCGGCGTTCCAATTCATCCCAAATGTGTTCGATGGGTTGAGGTCAGGCCTCTGTGCAGGCCAGTCAAGTTCTTCCACACCGATCTCGACAAACCATTTATGTTTGGACCTCGCTTTTTGCATGCGGCCATTGTCATGCTGAAACTGGAAAGGGCCTTCCCCAAACTGTTGCCACAAAGTTGAAAGCACAGAATCATCTATAATGTCATTGTATGCTGTAGCGTTAAGATTTCCCTTCACAGGAACTAAGGGCCCTAGCCCAAACCATGAAAAATACCCCCAGACCATTATTCCTCCTCCACCAAACTTTACAGTTGGCACTATGCATTCCGGCAGATAGCGTGCTCCTTGCATCGGCCAAACCCAGATTAGTCCGTCAGACTGCCAGATGGTAAAGCGTGATTCATCATTCCAGAGAACGCGTTTCCACTGCTCCAGAGTCCAATAACGGCAAGCTTTACACCACTCTTGCCGATGCTTGTCATTGCACATGGTGATCTTAGGCTTGTGTACGGCTGCTTGCCCATGGAAATTCCTTTCATGGACCTTAATGAAAATCACCAGTAGCCCTTCCTGCAGCCAAATGAGCTTGTGGCCTCGTGGGTGGAAAGTTATTAATATTTTTCATAATCAATAAACATTGTTTAAAAAGCCTGACGAAAATCAGGTGTTTCTATGTTAAGCGGTTTTGTCATGTTTCAGTCTTCTGTGATGTATATCAAGTGTAATATTGGGATGCAAACTCAAAATAGAATCCATTTCAACTCTATATCTGACAGGTGTTTTCTAGATTTTTTAAGCCCATAACCTTATACTGTTGTTTCAAAGTAGATAGGTTTAAGAATACCAAATAACACTTTATGTGACCCTGGTTTGGCCCACTGCAGTAAAAGGTTCAACTTTGCCACCGCTAAATGGACAGATGTGTGAAATTTGGCCCGCTGGCCCATGGAGTAACATAAGCAAGTTCTCTGTATTCTAAACCAGTGGTCACAAACCTGTCGAGGCATTACTGTCAATCACCAAATATAAAGCCTTTCGTTCCTATTTTTTTTTTTTTTTTATCGCTTCGCGCTTTTGCCAGTACTGTAAATGCACTTGATGCAGCAGCCCTAGCGCCGGGAAGGCAAAGTCTTACATTTGTTAAAACATTTAATGTGTCTGAATGTCGAAGTCCACCTACCAGGCAGTCCCAGAGAGCAAATCAAGTGCACCTAAGGGACTACCGCTGGCCAATCAGATAGCGCAGATAACCGTGTTTATACAATTTCCTCGTACCACAGACTTTAAAAACAAATGAATCGCACAAGTAAAGTTGCTACTGTGAGATTTGAAAGCTTTTAAAAACATGACTTTAGTGAGACAACGAATACAGCTGTTTTTACGAGTAAGTTAATGTTTACGTTGTTATTCAGCAATTACTACTGCACAACCAGCACTGCAGCTGCCATGAAAGTGTTCCGATAAGCGTGCCTTGTTACTATTAGCGGCATGTCTTTTTTAATATCGGTGAATATTTAACTTTCTCTGGTTATAGGACTAATAAAATTAATTGGTGCATGAGGCAAAAATAATGCAGTACGACTTGAGTTTTACCATCAGGGAAATAGTGATGTGTCGTTAGGTGAGGCTGTTCGTCTGAGCAGACAGTCAGAACGAATGTGTGTCCGCTTGAGCATTTAGGCCTAAATTATTTAATGTCTTTTTTTCGTTCTTTGAATTAGTTCAGTCTATTCATTTAAATATTTTGATTATTCATATATTCATTTTTTTATATATATATTTTTAAAAATATATTTGGCTCTTCTGATATGCGAGACGGCTCCCAACGTTTACCTAGTGACAATGCATTTAACATAACCAAATGGACCCATCATCCATGTCTTGCCCACACAATCAACCTGATTGTAAGAGACGCTCTGAAGGTGATGAAGCCCACTGTGGACAAAGTGAAAGCAGCTGTGGAATCCTTCCACAGGAGCACAGTGGGTGCTGAAAAACTAAAGTCTACACAACACCAGATGGGGATACCTGAGCTGAGGCTTAAACAAGACTGCACTACAAGGTGGAATTCAACATTGTATATGTTGAAGCGGTTTCTTGAGTCAAAGGATGACATCATCACTACCCTGGCCATTGTCAATGCACCTGTTGATGCTCTCGCCCAAGAGGAATGGAAGGTGGTGGAGGAGGTGTGCAGAGTCCTGGAACCCTTTGAGCAGGTCACTGGATATCAGCGGAGAGGGGTACAATAAGCAGTTATTACTACATCATTATTCAATCCAGTATTACATACAGTTGAAGTTGGAAGTTTACATACATTTAGGTTGGAGTCATTAACTTCTTATGGCTGCAGGGGCAGTATTGAGTAGCTTGGATGAAAGGTGCCCAGAGGTGCCGATAGTAAACTGCCTGCTCCTCAGTCACAGTTGCTAATATATACATATTATTAGTAGTATTGGGTAGAAAACACTCTAGTTTTTAAAACTGTCTGAATGATGTCTGTGAGTATAACATAACTCATAGGACAGGCAAAAACCTGAGATGAAATCCAAACAGGAAGTGGGAAATCTGAGGTTGGTCAATTTTCAACCCAGCCCCTATTGAATACACAGTGGGACATGGATCTGTTTGCACTTCCTACGGCTTCCACTAGTAGATGTCAACAGTCTGTAGAATCTTGTCTGATGCCTCTACTGTGAAGTGGGGCCGAACGAGACAGGAATGAGTCAGGTCTACCATGACCTGACCATGCTCTGACCATGCACATTCACATGAGAGGGAGCTCTCTTCCATCGCACATCTGAAGTCAATGGAATTCTCCGGTTGGAACGTTATTGAAGATTTAAGTTAAAAACATTATAAATATTGATTCAATACACCGTTAGACATGTTTCTACTGATTGTTACTGAACTTTTTGACATTTTGTCTGCTTTTAGTGAACGCGCTTCCTGACATTGGATTTGTTTACCAAACACGCTAACAAATTTTGACATAAATTATGGACATTACCGAACAAAACAAAAATGTATTGTGGAAGTGGGAGTCCTGCGAGTGCATTCCGACGAAGATCAGCAAAGGTAAGTGAAGATTTATAATACTATTCATGAGTTTTGTTGACTGCACAATTTGGCGGGTAACTGTATGGCTTCCTTTTGTGGCTGAACGCTGTTCTCAGATTATTGAATATTGTACTTTTGCCGTAAAGCTTTTTGAAACCTGACACAGCGGTTGCATTAAGAACAAGTGTATCTTTAAATCTATGGAGAACATGTATCTTTCATCAAAGTTTATGATGAGTATTTATGTTATTTGACGTGGCTCTCTGCAATTTCTCTGGATATTTCGGAGGCATTTCTGAACAGGGTGCCAATGTAAACTGAGATTTTTGGATATAAATATGAGCTTTATCGAACAAAACATATATGTATTGTATAACATGAAGCCCTATGAGTGTCATCTGATGAAGATCATCAAAGGTTAGTGATTCATTTAATCTCTTTCTGCTTTTTGTGACTCCTGTCTTTGGCTGGAAAAATGGCTGTGATTTTGCGGTGACCTAACATAATCGTTTGTGGTGCTTTCGCTGTAAAGCCTAATTGAAATCGGACACTTTGGTGGGATTAACAACAAGATTACCTTTAAAATGGTATCAGATACATGTATATTTGAGGAATTTTAATTATGAGATTTCTGTTGTTTGAATTTGGTGCCCTGCACTTTCACTGGCTGTTGTCATATCATCACGTTAACGGGATTGCAGCCATAAGAAGTTTTAAAAGTCACTTTTCCAACAATTGTTTACAGACCAGTTATTTCACTTATAATTCACTGTATCACTATTCCAGTGGGTCAGAAGTTTACATACACTAAGTTGACAGTGCCTTTAAACACATTGGATTCCAGAAATTATGTCATGGCTTTAGAAGCTTCTGATAGGCTAGTTGATATCATTTGAGTCAATTGAAGGTGTACCTGTGGATGTATTTCAAGGCCTACCTTCAAACTCAGTGCCTCTTTGCTTGACATCATGGGATAATCTAAATAAATCAGCCAAGTCTTCAGAAAAGAAACTGTAGACCTCCACAAGTCTGGTTCATCCTTGGGAGCAATTTCTAAATGCCTGAAGGTACCACGTTCATCTGTACAAACAATAGTACGCAAGTAGAAACACCATGGCTCTCGTCGTAATGAGGATCGGACCAAAGCGCAGTGTGGTAAGTGTTCATGATTATTTATTAAGCAAAACACTTGAACAAAATAACAACGTGAAGAAACAGTTCTCTAAGGTGCATGAACTATACAGAAAACTACCCACAAAACACAGGTGGGAAAAAGGCTGCATAAGTATGATTCCCAATCAGAGACAACGATAGAAAGCTGTCCCTGATTGAGAACCGTACCCGGCCAAAACATAGAAACAGAAAACATAGAAATAACGAAACTAAAATGCCCACCCTAGTCACACCCTGGCCTACCCAAAATAGAGAATTTAAGCCTCACTTTGGCCAGGGCATGACAATGGGACCACACAGCCATCATACCGCTCAGGAAGGAGACGTGTTCTGTCTCCTAGAGATGAACGTACTTTGGTGTGAAAAGGGCAAATCAATCCCAGAACAATAGCAAAGGACCTTGTGAAGATGCTGGAGGAAACAGGTACAAAAGTGTCTATATCCATAGTAAAACGAGTCCTATGTCGACACAACGTGAAAGGCCGCTCAGCAAGGAAGAAGCCACTGCTCCAAAACCGCCATAAAAAAAGCCAGACTACGGTTTGCAACTGCACATGTCTGGGTTTAAGGGTCTCTCTTTCAAGCTTAAAAGGATAAACATTCAAAATTGGCCATGGTGTCAATCCAGTGTGACTTCTGCCTCACTCAAAACAACAGAACAACAACTCAGAACTGGAAAATCTGATTTCAGTGAGTTCAAAACAACTGGGAACTCTGAAAAATAAACAAGCTCAGACTGGAAGAATACGTTTTGAACGGTCATGCAACTCGGAATTGCAAGTCGGGAACTCAAGACTCTTTCTAGAGCTCCAACCTGAAGATCACTGACATCATCATGATTCAACCTTGTTTTTTTCAGAGTTCCCAGTTTTCTTGAAAGCACCATAAATCCAGAGAATGCCAGACTTTGATGACAAAGATTGTTGAAAATGTTTTCCCACGAAGGACCGCCGCATCACCTTCCTGTTCAAGTGAGCACAGCACAACAAGGCAAGCCCAAAAATCTATTGTATGCTGCTGCATAAATTATGTAATATGGGGAAAGGAGGATACCTAGTCAGTTGTCCAACTGAATGTATTCAACCTAAATGTATCTTCCGTATTTAACCCAACCCCTCAGAATCAGAGTCAGAGTGGCGCGGGGGGCTACCTTAATCGACATCCACGGCGCCAGGGGAACAGTGGGTTAACTGCCTTGCTCAGGGGCAGTACAACAGAATTTTACCTTGTGAGCTTGGGGATTCGATCCAGCAACATTCCCAATGCTCTGAAAACTAGGTTATGCCAGGGAGATATGTATAGTGTAGCTAAGAAAATAATAATAAGTGTATGTTGTGTAGTAAGCTGTTAGTAGCCCATGTGCTTCACCCTAATAATTTGGTCCAGTTTCTCCTCCTAATTCTGCCTACTGTACTGACTAGGTGGTGCACATGTAGCCTATAACCTGTTTTAGAGAGAGGTAATCATCAAATATTGTAAGAGCTTTCATTATCTGCTCATATACATATCTGCTATTTATCCTACGGTTCTGACTTGGTGTGCAGGGAGAATACTGTAAGAGCGGCCCATGTTCCGAATTCTGTTACTGTACATTTTAAAAGGGCTGAACAAATTGTTATATTGACTACGTCCATCCTAGCGCTCTCATGAATGTCATAATCAAATTGATCGATTGCCTCTTATCCACTCATCGTCCCCTTATGCCATAGTTTGTACATCTCAATTGTCAGTAGAAACCACATTTGTTTAAGCAAGTCAGCAATTTGTTTTTGAAAGGCACTATTTTTTATTTATTTACCTTTATTTAACTAGGCAAGTCAGTTAAGAACAAATTCTTATTTTCAATGGCAGCCTAGGAACAGTGGGTGTTCAGGGGCAGAACAACAGATTTGTACCTTGTCAGCTCGGGGGTTTGAACTTGCAACCTTACGGTTACTAGTCCAACGCTCTAACCACCAGGCTACCCTGCTGCCCCGAGGCTGAATGAACTGTTTCGCTGCTAGACAAGGCTCCGCTGATAGCCAGGTGTAGCAGTGTTAAGGTGTTGGGACTGCTGTTTGGACTGTGCTGTTGGGAATGTTTTATGTAGGAACTAACAGTGTGTGGGCACCATTTGTCACCGTTACAGTGCAATTAATGTATTGTTTAGTGTTGTGTTGTATAGTGGGTTTGCTGGCAAGCATCTACATTTTGCCCCACAACCAAAGAATATTTGATCATGGAAGAACATCAACTCTTACATTTCAATACATCTTCTGCCACTTGTGAGTACAAATGAGTACAAAATGACTGGGACGCACTTCTAAATCATAAAAGACATTAAATTATAATCTGCTAATCCTCATTTGGTTGGAAAATAAACTTTTCAATGTAGTGTAAGACAAAGTAAATGTACCAGAATAAGAAGCTCCAATTGTTTAGAATAGGTTTATTTAAATTTGAATAATGAGTATAATAACTATAACTATAATGAGAATCAACTTAGGTTAACAAATACTGATTAAATAGGTTGCCATTACATATGATGGGAGTGGGGGACATGAGGTAAATACATTTTCAAAGTGAAGATATTTCCTACTGCTGCTTGCTGCTGAGACTAGCTTGACAGCAGCAGTGACAACACCACCAGACAGGAAGCAGTGAAGAGACTGGTCTTGCTGCTTATTCCACTTGAGGTCACAACTGCATAGATAAAGAGAGAGAAAGTGAACATGAAAGGAAAATATGTATTTGCTAACCTGTAACATGATTATTGTGAATAAGGCCTGTACATATTTACTGTTAAATATTTACACACACATACACATGGATTTAGTACTGTAGATATGTGGTAGTGTTGGAGTAGGGGCCTGAGGACACAGTGTGTTGTGAAATCTGTGAATGTATTGGAATGTTTTTTTAAATTGTATAAACTGCCTTTATTTTGCTGGACCCCAGGAAGAGTAGCTGCTGATGGGGATCCATAATAAATACAAATACTGTTATTGCTACAATAACCTTGTTTTCTGCCATATAGACCCTCTAGATAATGGCATACAAAATATGAATTTACCATAAAGCATGGACAATGTTTTTTTACCTTCACCACTGACAGTAACTGACGTGGGGTTGATGTTGAAAGCTGTGATGTTTTGTGCAGCCTTTATCAAAACGGTGCCAATTTCCTTGGAATTTGGCACAGCGGAGGAGCTAAATGCTACATTCATGGTGTTAATGATTGATCCATTTCTGCAATCAAATGAGAGATTGTTTTAATGACAGTTGATTATATGAGGTATACTTTTTTGATCAATTATTTATTTCTTCCTTTTGTTTAATGATGTAGCATGTTTATATACATTTTCATGAAATCTGTATACGGTTCTTTGGCTGTAGAATTCAATTAGTTAAAATCAACATAATCAATTGAATGCAAACAAATCACCTGAATTTTATCACTGTCAAACTGTTGAAAGAGGCGAAAGCTGATCGATAGAAAGGTTCAAGCTGGAATGCAAAAACATGTAAAGTTTAGATCAACAAGTTTCAAGTACATTTTTTAAACCTTTATTTAACTAAGCAAGTCAGTTAAGAACAAATTCTTATTTACAATGATTGTCTACCCGGCCAAACCCTAATCCAGACGACGCTGGGCCAATTGTGCGCCTCCCTATGGGATTCCCAATCACGGCCGGTTGTGATACAGCTTGGAATCAAACCAGGGTCTGTAGTGACACCTCTAGCACTGAGATGCAGTGCCTTAGACCGCTGAACCACTCGGTATTCCATACATACTAGTCGTATGTAGGGGATACACATGGTATACACCGTCCACCCAAATGCGTACTTGCAGGTTCCTTCTCGACAATGTAATAATAATAAGAAATAATAAAAGATAATTGCTCTCTAGAGTATAATATTAGCATAAGTATAATACACGAAGGTGCAATTTATAGTCAAATATTTACACGTGTTTTGGGGAAGGGGGGATTGGGGGGAAAGTGTTTAAATTATGTAGTATTTAGCAATCATAATAAGAGTCAACTGAAAGGTGTTTATTACTGTATTCTACCCCTCTCATCATGACCTTCCCACATCTGTGTTCTTCTCATTCCTTCAGGAGGCTCACCTGTGTTTTAATCAGTGATGCTCGAGTTTGAAAGGCCTGAGAGGATGAGGTTGATAGGTCGGAGATAAATGTCTCTCCTTTGGACGTGAACTCCACAGACACTGTAGTGAGTGTATTTGTGACCACAGAGGTTGTGGTTGGAGCAGCTGGGACAACGGTTGTGATGACAGGAGTAGCCGTTGTAATTGTGGTGGCACTTGTGGATGTATTTGGGACCCCTGTGAACACAAAATTAATGAAATGTGAACTTTGTGTATGACCTGACAGTTTGTCTTTTAGAACTGTCAAATTTGAATTAGACATTTTAATATCAAAACTGTTTTAGAAAGATTTGAAGTTAAAATGTAATGTCTCTCCAGGATTGTCTCTTATTTGGTGCAAAATACTTGCCGCTCAAATTAGAATATTATCCTAAATGCAATCATAGGTTTAAGGAACGCAACAGATTGCAATGTTTAATGTATATTATATGAAACAACAGGTTCTTGAGAAGGAAACCCTTCACCAGGCATTTATAGTATTGCTTTCCAGTGTATTTATATATATTTTTTAAATCATTTAATCCAACGGTTTGAAATGCACTTCTGTAAATTCTATCTAGCAACAACTCAACTGTATTTATAGTAGGAACAGCAGATGTAGGACCAACTGAAATAAAATGAAAATGATCTCTTATTATGAATCCTTAAGAGTCTACTGAGGAAGCCGTTCGCCAATCTAAGTAACATCATTAAAAAATCCCCATCAAAATCCATCAGTTTAAACTAGAGATTTGTGCCAATCCACCGCATCCGCTTATGTTGGCCTTCCGCATTAGCGGTGGAAGGTTGCTGAGCTACAGCACTTTTTAGGGCCTTATTTACCTTATTTGACAAGTTTGAGTACTGTTAACAGTCACTTTCAAGTTCAGCTATCTTTGTTGGTGTCTTGCCTAAATTGCTCCACAATTGTATTGCGAATGCGTGAATCACTGCATATTTTGACATTTAACTATTTATGTAAATTCAATGTTTTTTTAATATACACAGCCCTTTTGTCACAGATCTATTGTTTTTGCACTTGTACCTATGGTCAGATGACATGACAATAGAGCACTTTGGCCACGTACACCAATGGTGGCTTTGGCCTTCAAAAGAACGATGTATATCCAGAAGGTATCTCATCCCTACTGTAAAATCTGATGGTGGATCTTTGATGTTATGGGGCTTCCACTGGTCCTGAGATCCTTTTAAAGGTGAATGGCATCATGAACTTTAACAGGACATTTTAGAAAAAAACCTGGTTGCCTCTGCCAGAAGGCTTTAACTTGGCAACAAGTGAATCTTCCAGCAAAACAATAACTCCAACCACACATCAACATACAAAAAGAAATGGTTAATTGACCACAAAATCAACATTTTGCAATGGCCATATCAGTCTCCGGACTTGAACCCCATTGAAAACCTGTGGTTTGAATTAAAGAAGGCAGTCCATAAGCACAGACCAAAAGGTACTAGGATCTGGAAAGATTCTGTATGAAGGAATGGGGAGCGTGATGGAGTATTGAAAACAGGGGATCATATCTTTTAGAGACTTTCTTTATTACTTGTCAAAAAATCTCTTTCCCTGAGCAATTGTATTAGTATCAAATAATATAATTTGTAAATGTTTTTGATCACACAATAAAGGTCAGTATTTGTGTAATTATTTTACATAGTCTTTTTTGCTTATTATTTTTCAAGGGATCCAATAATTCCGGACCCCACTGTATGACAACGGATAATTTTAGTGAATCCATTTCATAGGTTTACTTACTGATAATAGTGATGGAGTTTGGAACCACAGAGAGGTTGAAGGCAGAGTTTGGATTGGTCACAGCCTCTTTCAGTGTGTCTTTAATGTCAATGTCCTTGGGCATAGTTGCATTAGCGTTAGTTGCAATGGCGGTCTCATTGAACACCACTTCCAGCACCACCTGTGTGTCTGCTGCCATACGAGAACGGAACACTGGTCTGCAAAGGGCACAAATTTCAGATGTCAAGTGTCAAATCAAAAGCTGACTGGAAAGTGGACAGTCATACATGTCCAGCTTGCACCTAAGGTAATAACAATATCATCACAATGGAATCAACATAGAAAATATCCTGATGACAAGAATGTTGACTGGTGAAGGTTTTTTAAAAGCAATATAATGCTTAAAACATTATTTTGAGACATACTTTTTCAAGCTATTGGATACATTGAATCAAGCTACTTTAGAGGTAGAATAGAATAAAATATTACATGAATGAAATGACAATCGTCCGGATGAAAAATATCCCATATTTTGCTCGATAGATCACGTCACACTGTTTGAGAAAAGAACAAAGAACATTCATGGACTATAGAATAGAATGAATCATGTTCTACATACAAAAAAAAAACATTTCTGTATTTTATTTTTCTGTCACTTTATTTAAGCTTGATATGAGGTAAAAAAGTAACTCTGTCCCAGTACGTCAACCATATTCTCAGTAACAATCAAAACAAAGAAATACAAGAAAGATATGATCACAGGACTTACCACTGAAGTAAAGGATACCGCAAGTGTTTGAAATTCTGTGCTTTGAGGATTACTCAAAGCTGGTACAAAAACCTCTTGTATGGTGAGTTGTAATGTAACCACTGCAAGATGTGCAGTCGTTGTGGTAGTTGTTGTCGTAGTAGTAGAAGTAGTTGTTGGAGTTGTGCTGGTAGTTGTCATAGCCAATGTTGGTGCTGTGCTTGAAACAGTAGTTGAGGGGGCCACAGATGTGGTTGTAGTTGTATAACCAGTAACAGGAACAGTGACGGGTTCTCCAGTTGGTATTGTGATGGCAGCACCAGGTACTGTGGTAACAGGAATAGCTGTTGTTGCAGGGGCAGTTGGGAAAAAAACTCTATTACTATTTGAATGGTGCTTCAATTGAAACTTGTGCTTAAACTGTACTGGTGAAATACTAGTGTGTGTCTTTAAAGTACTATTCTCTAAAATATGTGCAGGTTGCATAACATATCACCAACCGACTGAGATGGAAGTAGTGGTTGTGATTCCTCTTGTTGTTGATGTTGCAACAGGTGTAGCTGTTGTATTTGTCGAGACATCTGTGGCTGTGCTTGAGGTCCCTGTGAAGAGAAAATACCAGTAATGAGAGTTCATACCGAGAATACATTGTACGAAATTTCACCGATTTTGGTGGGATACATGATAACATGAGATGTTGGAGGGAGGACAGTGAAATGTTGCTGTTGTAGCCGCGATTGGTTGATCAATTCCGCAACGTGATTTAACTTCAAAGGTTCTACAACTGAACATTACTTGTCAATGGATATTTTTGGAGCACCGATTGATTTGGTTTGCTTACTTATCACAGTGATGGAGTTCAGATCCAAAGATAAGTTGAAGTTAGAGTTTGGATTGGTCACAGCCTCTTTCAATGTTTCAACAATGTCACTGTCCTTGGGGATAGGTACTGTGGAGGTCGCATTGAACTCCAGTTCCAAATCCACCTCTGTGTTAGGATCCTGACCGAGACGAGGCACAGGTCTGCAGAGGGTCAAAAAGTTCATAGGTCAGGGTCAAGTCAAAAGGTGACTGAAAAAGTAAAGGTTTGCTAAAAATAAGGCTTTTTAGGTTCTAAAGACTTTATTGTCTAAATGAAAGAAAATGGTTTAAAAGTAGAATACAATATTACCTGAATTGAGTAACAGTCGTCTGAACGAAACTAAGCCCATATCTTTGTCGGAAGATTGTGTCACACTGTAAGGAGTAGGGAGAGAAGAGTCAACTTTAATAGACTATCAAATAGTATGAGAGATTTTACAAACATAATATATATATAACATTATTAGGCCTATATATTTTAACAATCCCTTATTCCCGTAGCTCACCGATCATTAAGCCTAAAGTCATTGTCACTTGAACCTTAGGTAAAGTCAATAACCACATCAACATAGACACAAATGAATGGTCATATCTGGATTTCGAGGACTTACAATTGTAGTAATGGTTACTGATAGTGTTTTGAATTCTGTGCTTTGAGGGTCAGTCAAGGCTGGTACAAAAGCTTGCTGCAAGGTGACTTGTAATTCCACCACTGGAGGAGGTGCCGTTGTTATGGCAGTTGTAGCAGGAACAGTTGTTGTAGCAGGGGTATCTGAAATTAATAAAACATTACACTCTTTTAGAATTTGAAAGGTGCTCCAAATGCAACGTGTGCTTAAACTGTACTGGTTGGTGATGTACTAGTGTGTACAACTTGATAACGTGGGATGTTGGAGGGAGGACAGTGAAATGTTGCTGATGTAGCCGCAATTGGTTGATCAATTCCGCAACGTGATTTAACTTCAAAGGTTCTACAACTGAACATTACTTGTCAATGGATATTTTTGGAGCACCGATTGATTGGGTTTGCTTACTTATCACAGTGATGGAGTTCAGATCCAAAGATAAGTTGAAGTTAGAGTTTGGATTGGTCACAGCCTCTTTCAATGTTTCAACAATGTCACTGTCCTTGGGGATAGGTACTGTGGAGGTCGCATTGAACTCCAGTTCCAAATCCACCTCTGTGTTAGGATCCTGACCGAGACGAGGCACAGGTCTGCAGAGGGTCAAAAAGTTCATAGGTCAGGGTCAAGTCAAAAGGTGACTGAAAAAGTAAAGGTTTGCTAAAAATAAGGCTTTTTAGGTTCTAAAGACTTTATTGTCTAAATGAAAGAAAATGGTTTAAAAGTAGAATACAATATTACCTGAATTGAGTAACAGTCGTCTGAACGAAACTAAGCCCATATCTTTGTCGGAAGATTGTGTCACACTGTAAGGAGTAGGGGAGAGAAGAGTCAACTTTAATAGACTATCAAATAGTATGAGAGATTTTACAAACATAATATATATATAACATTATTAGGCCTATATATTTTAACAATCCCTTATTCCCGTAGCTCACCGATCATTAAGCCTAAAGTCATTGTCACTTGAACCTTAGGTAAAGTCAATAACCACATCAACATAGACACAAATGAATGGTCATATCTGGATTTCGAGGACTTACAATTGTAGTAATGGTTACTGATAGTGTTTTGAATTCTGTGCTTTGAGGGTCAGTCAAGGCTGGTACAAAAGCTTGCTGCAAGGTGACTTGTAATTCCACCACTGGAGGAGGTGCCGTTGTTATGGCAGTTGTAGCAGGAACAGTTGTTGTAGCAGGGGTATCTGAAATTAATAAAACATTACACTCTTTTAGAATTTGAAAGGTGCTCCAAATGCAACGTGTGCTTAAACTGTACTGGTTGGTGATGTACTAGTGTGTACAACTTGATAACGTGGGATGTTGGAGGGAGGACAGTGAAATGTTGCTGATGTAGCCGCAATTGGTTGATCAATTCCGCAACGTGATTTAACTTCAAAGGTTCTACAACTGAACATTACTTGTCAATGGATATTTTTGGAGCACCGATTGATTGGGTTTGCTTACTTATCACAGTGATGGAGTTCAGATCCAAAGATAAGTTGAAGTTAGAGTTTGGATTGGTCACAGCCTCTTTCAATGTTTCAACAATGTCACTGTCCTTGGGGATAGGTACTGTGGAGGTCGCATTGAACTCCAGTTCCAAATCCACCTCTGTGTTAGGATCCTGACCGAGACGAGGCACAGGTCTGCAGAGGGTCAAAAAGTTCATAGGTCAGGGTCAAGTCAAAAGGTGACTGAAAAAGTAAAGGTTTGCTAAAAATAAGGCTTTTTAGGTTCTAAAGACTTTATTGTCTAAATGAAAGAAAATGGTTTAAAAGTAGAATACAATATTACCTGAATTGAGTAACAGTCGTCTGAACGAAACTAAGCCCATATCTTTGTCGGAAGATTGTGTCACACTGTAAGGAGTAGGGAGAGAAGAGTCAACTTTAATAGACTATCAAATAGTATGAGAGATTTTACAAACATAATATATATATAACATTATTAGGCCTATATATTTTAACAATCCCTTATTCCCGTAGCTCACCGATCATTAAGCCTAAAGTCATTGTCACTTGAACCTTAGGTAAAGTCAATAACCACATCAACATAGACACAAATGAATGGTCATATCTGGATTTCGAGGACTTACAATTGTAGTAATGGTTACTGATAGTGTTTTGAATTCTGTGCTTTGAGGGTCAGTCAAGGCTGGTACAAAAGCTTGCTGCAAGGTGACTTGTAATTCCACCACTGGAGGAGGTGCCGTTGTTATGGCAGTTGTAGCAGGAACAGTTGTTGTAGCAGGGGTATCTGAAATTAATAAAACATTACACTCTTTTAGAATTTGAAAGGTGCTCCAAATGCAACGTGTGCTTAAACTGTACTGGTTGGTGATGTACTAGTGTGTACAACTTGATAACGTGGGATGTTGGAGGGAGGACAGTGAAATGTTGCTGATGTAGCCGCAATTGGTTGATCAATTCCGCAACGTGATTTAACTTCAAAGGTTCTACAACTGAACATTACTTGTCAATGGATATTTTTGGAGCACCGATTGATTGGGTTTGCTTACTTATCACAGTGATGGAGTTCAGATCCAAAGATAAGTTGAAGTTAGAGTTTGGATTGGTCACAGCCTCTTTCAATGTTTCAACAATGTCACTGTCCTTGGGGATAGGTACTGTGGAGGTCGCATTGAACTCCAGTTCCAAATCCACCTCTGTGTTAGGATCCTGACCGAGACGAGGCACAGGTCTGCAGAGGGTCAAAAAGTTCATAGGTCAGGGTCAAGTCAAAAGGTGACTGAAAAAGTAAAGGTTTGCTAAAAATAAGGCTTTTTAGGTTCTAAAGACTTTATTGTCTAAATGAAAGAAAATGGTTTAAAAGTAGAATACAATATTACCTGAATTGAGTAACAGTCGTCTGAACGAAACTAAGCCCATATCTTTGTCGGAAGATTGTGTCACACTGTAAGGAGTAGGGGAGAGAAGAGTCAACTTTAATAGACTATCAAATAGTATGAGAGATTTTACAAACATAATATATATATAACATTATTAGGCCTATATATTTTAACAATCCCTTATTCCCGTAGCTCACCGATCATTAAGCCTAAAGTCATTGTCACTTGAACCTTAGGTAAAGTCAATAACCACATCAACATAGACACAAATGAATGGTCATATCTGGATTTCGAGGACTTACAATTGTAGTAATGGTTACTGATAGTGTTTTGAATTCTGTGCTTTGAGGGTCAGTCAAGGCTGGTACAAAAGCTTGCTGCAAGGTGACTTGTAATTCCACCACTGGAGGAGGTGCCGTTGTTATGGCAGTTGTAGCAGGAACAGTTGTTGTAGCAGGGGTATCTGAAATTAATAAAACATTACACTCTTTTAGAATTTGAAAGGTGCTCCAAATGCAACGTGTGCTTAAACTGTACTGGTTGGTGATGTACTAGTGTGTACAACTTGATAACGTGGGATGTTGGAGGGAGGACAGTGAAATGTTGCTGATGTAGCCGCAATTGGTTGATCAATTCCGCAACGTGATTTAACTTCAAAGGTTCTACAACTGAACATTACTTGTCAATGGATATTTTTGGAGCACCGATTGATTGGGTTTGCTTACTTATCACAGTGATGGAGTTCAGATCCAAAGATAAGTTGAAGTTAGAGTTTGGATTGGTCACAGCCTCTTTCAATGTTTCAACAATGTCACTGTCCTTGGGGATAGGTACTGTGGAGGTCGCATTGAACTCCAGTTCCAAATCCACCTCTGTGTTAGGATCCTGACCGAGACGAGGCACAGGTCTGCAGAGGGTCAAAAAGTTCATAGGTCAGGGTCAAGTCAAAAGGTGACTGAAAAAGTAAAGGTTTGCTAAAAATAAGGCTTTTTAGGTTCTAAAGACTTTATTGTCTAAATGAAAGAAAATGGTTTAAAAGTAGAATACAATATTACCTGAATTGAGTAACAGTCGTCTGAACGAAACTAAGCCCATATCTTTGTCGGAAGATTGTGTCACACTGTAAGGAGTAGGGGAGAGAAGAGTCAACTTTAATAGACTATCAAATAGTATGAGAGATTTTACAAACATAATATATATATAACATTATTAGGCCTATATATTTTAACAATCCCTTATTCCCGTAGCTCACCGATCATTAAGCCTAAAGTCATTGTCACTTGAACCTTAGGTAAAGTCAATAACCACATCAACATAGACACAAATGAATGGTCATATCTGGATTTCGAGGACTTACAATTGTAGTAATGGTTACTGATAGTGTTTTGAATTCTGTGCTTTGAGGGTCAGTCAAGGCTGGTACAAAAGCTTGCTGCAAGGTGACTTGTAATTCCACCACTGGAGGAGGTGCCGTTGTTATGGCAGTTGTAGCAGGAACAGTTGTTGTAGCAGGGGTATCTGAAATTAATAAAACATTACACTCTTTTAGAATTTGAAAGGTGCTCCAAATGCAACGTGTGCTTAAACTGTACTGGTTGGTGATGTACTAGTGTGTACAACTTGATAACGTGGGATGTTGGAGGGAGGACAGTGAAATGTTGCTGATGTAGCCGCAATTGGTTGATCAATTCCGCAACGTGATTTAACTTCAAAGGTTCTACAACTGAACATTACTTGTCAATGGATATTTTTGGAGCACCGATTGATTGGGTTTGCTTACTTATCACAGTGATGGAGTTCAGATCCAAAGATAAGTTGAAGTTAGAGTTTGGATTGGTCACAGCCTCTTTCAATGTTTCAACAATGTCACTGTCCTTGGGGATAGGTACTGTGGAGGTCGCATTGAACTCCAGTTCCAAATCCACCTCTGTGTTAGGATCCTGACCGAGACGAGGCACAGGTCTGCAGAGGGTCAAAAAGTTCATAGGTCAGGGTCAAGTCAAAAGGTGACTGAAAAAGTAAAGGTTTGCTAAAAATAAGGCTTTTTAGGTTCTAAAGACTTTATTGTCTAAATGAAAGAAAATGGTTTAAAAGTAGAATACAATATTACCTGAATTGAGTAACAGTCGTCTGAACGAAACTAAGCCCATATCTTTGTCGGAAGATTGTGTCACACTGTAAGGAGTAGGGGAGAGAAGAGTCAACTTTAATAGACTATCAAATAGTATGAGAGATTTTACAAACATAATATATATATAACATTATTAGGCCTATATATTTTAACAATCCCTTATTCCCGTAGCTCACCGATCATTAAGCCTAAAGTCATTGTCACTTGAACCTTAGGTAAAGTCAATAACCACATCAACATAGACACAAATGAATGGTCATATCTGGATTTCGAGGACTTACAATTGTAGTAATGGTTACTGATAGTGTTTTGAATTCTGTGCTTTGAGGGTCAGTCAAGGCTGGTACAAAAGCTTGCTGCAAGGTGACTTGTAATTCCACCACTGGAGGAGGTGCCGTTGTTATGGCAGTTGTAGCAGGAACAGTTGTTGTAGCAGGGGTATCTGAAATTAATAAAACATTACACTCTTTTAGAATTTGAAAGGTGCTCCAAATGCAACGTGTGCTTAAACTGTACTGGTTGGTGATGTACTAGTGTGTACAACTTGATAACGTGGGATGTTGGAGGGAGGACAGTGAAATGTTGCTGATGTAGCCGCAATTGGTTGATCAATTCCGCAACGTGATTTAACTTCAAAGGTTCTACAACTGAACATTACTTGTCAATGGATATTTTTGGAGCACCGATTGATTGGGTTTGCTTACTTATCACAGTGATGGAGTTCAGATCCAAAGATAAGTTGAAGTTAGAGTTTGGATTGGTCACAGCCTCTTTCAATGTTTCAACAATGTCACTGTCCTTGGGGATAGGTACTGTGGAGGTCGCATTGAACTCCAGTTCCAAATCCACCTCTGTGTTAGGATCCTGACCGAGACGAGGCACAGGTCTGCAGAGGGTCAAAAAGTTCATAGGTCAGGGTCAAGTCAAAAGGTGACTGAAAAAGTAAAGGTTTGCTAAAAATAAGGCTTTTTAGGTTCTAAAGACTTTATTGTCTAAATGAAAGAAAATGGTTTAAAAGTAGAATACAATATTACCTGAATTGAGTAACAGTCGTCTGAACGAAACTAAGCCCATATCTTTGTCGGAAGATTGTGTCACACTGTAAGGAGTAGGGGAGAGAAGAGTCAACTTTAATAGACTATCAAATAGTATGAGAGATTTTACAAACATAATATATATATAACATTATTAGGCCTATATATTTTAACAATCCCTTATTCCCGTAGCTCACCGATCATTAAGCCTAAAGTCATTGTCACTTGAACCTTAGGTAAAGTCAATAACCACATCAACATAGACACAAATGAATGGTCATATCTGGATTTCGAGGACTTACAATTGTAGTAATGGTTACTGATAGTGTTTTGAATTCTGTGCTTTGAGGGTCAGTCAAGGCTGGTACAAAAGCTTGCTGCAAGGTGACTTGTAATTCCACCACTGGAGGAGGTGCCGTTGTTATGGCAGTTGTAGCAGGAACAGTTGTTGTAGCAGGGGTATCTGAAATTAATAAAACATTACACTCTTTTAGAATTTGAAAGGTGCTCCAAATGCAACGTGTGCTTAAACTGTACTGGTTGGTGATGTACTAGTGTGTACAACTTGATAACGTGGGATGTTGGAGGGAGGACAGTGAAATGTTGCTGATGTAGCCGCAATTGGTTGATCAATTCCGCAACGTGATTTAACTTCAAAGGTTCTACAACTGAACATTACTTGTCAATGGATATTTTTGGAGCACCGATTGATTGGGTTTGCTTACTTATCACAGTGATGGAGTTCAGATCCAAAGATAAGTTGAAGTTAGAGTTTGGATTGGTCACAGCCTCTTTCAATGTTTCAACAATGTCACTGTCCTTGGGGATAGGTACTGTGGAGGTCGCATTGAACTCCAGTTCCAAATCCACCTCTGTGTTAGGATCCTGACCGAGACGAGGCACAGGTCTGCAGAGGGTCAAAAAGTTCATAGGTCAGGGTCAAGTCAAAAGGTGACTGAAAAAGTAAAGGTTTGCTAAAAATAAGGCTTTTTAGGTTCTAAAGACTTTATTGTCTAAATGAAAGAAAATGGTTTAAAAGTAGAATACAATATTACCTGAATTGAGTAACAGTCGTCTGAACGAAACTAAGCCCATATCTTTGTCGGAAGATTGTGTCACACTGTAAGGAGTAGGGGAGAGAAGAGTCAACTTTAATAGACTATCAAATAGTATGAGAGATTTTACAAACATAATATATATATAACATTATTAGGCCTATATATTTTAACAATCCCTTATTCCCGTAGCTCACCGATCATTAAGCCTAAAGTCATTGTCACTTGAACCTTAGGTAAAGTCAATAACCACATCAACATAGACACAAATGAATGGTCATATCTGGATTTCGAGGACTTACAATTGTAGTAATGGTTACTGATAGTGTTTTGAATTCTGTGCTTTGAGGGTCAGTCAAGGCTGGTACAAAAGCTTGCTGCAAGGTGACTTGTAATTCCACCACTGGAGGAGGTGCCGTTGTTATGGCAGTTGTAGCAGGAACAGTTGTTGTAGCAGGGGTATCTGAAATTAATAAAACATTACACTCTTTTAGAATTTGAAAGGTGCTCCAAATGCAACGTGTGCTTAAACTGTACTGGTTGGTGATGTACTAGTGTGTACAACTTGATAACGTGGGATGTTGGAGGGAGGACAGTGAAATGTTGCTGATGTAGCCGCAATTGGTTGATCAATTCCGCAACGTGATTTAACTTCAAAGGTTCTACAACTGAACATTACTTGTCAATGGATATTTTTGGAGCACCGATTGATTGGGTTTGCTTACTTATCACAGTGATGGAGTTCAGATCCAAAGATAAGTTGAAGTTAGAGTTTGGATTGGTCACAGCCTCTTTCAATGTTTCAACAATGTCACTGTCCTTGGGGATAGGTACTGTGGAGGTCGCATTGAACTCCAGTTCCAAATCCACCTCTGTGTTAGGATCCTGACCGAGACGAGGCACAGGTCTGCAGAGGGTCAAAAAGTTCATAGGTCAGGGTCAAGTCAAAAGGTGACTGAAAAAGTAAAGGTTTGCTAAAAATAAGGCTTTTTAGGTTCTAAAGACTTTATTGTCTAAATGAAAGAAAATGGTTTAAAAGTAGAATACAATATTACCTGAATTGAGTAACAGTCGTCTGAACGAAACTAAGCCCATATCTTTGTCGGAAGATTGTGTCACACTGTAAGGAGTAGGGGAGAGAAGAGTCAACTTTAATAGACTATCAAATAGTATGAGAGATTTTACAAACATAATATATATATAACATTATTAGGCCTATATATTTTAACAATCCCTTATTCCCGTAGCTCACCGATCATTAAGCCTAAAGTCATTGTCACTTGAACCTTAGGTAAAGTCAATAACCACATCAACATAGACACAAATGAATGGTCATATCTGGATTTCGAGGACTTACAATTGTAGTAATGGTTACTGATAGTGTTTTGAATTCTGTGCTTTGAGGGTCAGTCAAGGCTGGTACAAAAGCTTGCTGCAAGGTGACTTGTAATTCCACCACTGGAGGAGGTGCCGTTGTTATGGCAGTTGTAGCAGGAACAGTTGTTGTAGCAGGGGTATCTGAAATTAATAAAACATTACACTCTTTTAGAATTTGAAAGGTGCTCCAAATGCAACGTGTGCTTAAACTGTACTGGTTGGTGATGTACTAGTGTGTACAACTTGATAACGTGGGATGTTGGAGGGAGGACAGTGAAATGTTGCTGATGTAGCCGCAATTGGTTGATCAATTCCGCAACGTGATTTAACTTCAAAGGTTCTACAACTGAACATTACTTGTCAATGGATATTTTTGGAGCACCGATTGATTGGGTTTGCTTACTTATCACAGTGATGGAGTTCAGATCCAAAGATAAGTTGAAGTTAGAGTTTGGATTGGTCACAGCCTCTTTCAATGTTTCAACAATGTCACTGTCCTTGGGGATAGGTACTGTGGAGGTCGCATTGAACTCCAGTTCCAAATCCACCTCTGTGTTAGGATCCTGACCGAGACGAGGCACAGGTCTGCAGAGGGTCAAAAAGTTCATAGGTCAGGGTCAAGTCAAAAGGTGACTGAAAAAGTAAAGGTTTGCTAAAAATAAGGCTTTTTAGGTTCTAAAGACTTTATTGTCTAAATGAAAGAAAATGGTTTAAAAGTAGAATACAATATTACCTGAATTGAGTAACAGTCGTCTGAACGAAACTAAGCCCATATCTTTGTCGGAAGATTGTGTCACACTGTAAGGAGTAGGGGAGAGAAGAGTCAACTTTAATAGACTATCAAATAGTATGAGAGATTTTACAAACATAATATATATATAACATTATTAGGCCTATATATTTTAACAATCCCTTATTCCCGTAGCTCACCGATCATTAAGCCTAAAGTCATTGTCACTTGAACCTTAGGTAAAGTCAATAACCACATCAACATAGACACAAATGAATGGTCATATCTGGATTTCGAGGACTTACAATTGTAGTAATGGTTACTGATAGTGTTTTGAATTCTGTGCTTTGAGGGTCAGTCAAGGCTGGTACAAAAGCTTGCTGCAAGGTGACTTGTAATTCCACCACTGGAGGAGGTGCCGTTGTTATGGCAGTTGTAGCAGGAACAGTTGTTGTAGCAGGGGTATCTGAAATTAATAAAACATTACACTCTTTTAGAATTTGAAAGGTGCTCCAAATGCAACGTGTGCTTAAACTGTACTGGTTGGTGATGTACTAGTGTGTACAACTTGATAACGTGGGATGTTGGAGGGAGGACAGTGAAATGTTGCTGATGTAGCCGCAATTGGTTGATCAATTCCGCAACGTGATTTAACTTCAAAGGTTCTACAACTGAACATTACTTGTCAATGGATATTTTTGGAGCACCGATTGATTGGGTTTGCTTACTTATCACAGTGATGGAGTTCAGATCCAAAGATAAGTTGAAGTTAGAGTTTGGATTGGTCACAGCCTCTTTCAATGTTTCAACAATGTCACTGTCCTTGGGGATAGGTACTGTGGAGGTCGCATTGAACTCCAGTTCCAAATCCACCTCTGTGTTAGGATCCTGACCGAGACGAGGCACAGGTCTGCAGAGGGTCAAAAAGTTCATAGGTCAGGGTCAAGTCAAAAGGTGACTGAAAAAGTAAAGGTTTGCTAAAAATAAGGCTTTTTAGGTTCTAAAGACTTTATTGTCTAAATGAAAGAAAATGGTTTAAAAGTAGAATACAATATTACCTGAATTGAGTAACAGTCGTCTGAACGAAACTAAGCCCATATCTTTGTCGGAAGATTGTGTCACACTGTAAGGAGTAGGGAGAGAAGAGTCAACTTTAATAGACTATCAAATAGTATGAGAGATTTTACAAACATAATATATATATAACATTATTAGGCCTATATATTTTAACAATCCCTTATTCCCGTAGCTCACCGATCATTAAGCCTAAAGTCATTGTCACTTGAACCTTAGGTAAAGTCAATAACCACATCAACATAGACACAAATGAATGGTCATATCTGGATTTCGAGGACTTACAATTGTAGTAATGGTTACTGATAGTGTTTTGAATTCTGTGCTTTGAGGGTCAGTCAAGGCTGGTACAAAAGCTTGCTGCAAGGTGACTTGTAATTCCACCACTGGAGGAGGTGCCGTTGTTATGGCAGTTGTAGCAGGAACAGTTGTTGTAGCAGGGGTATCTGAAATTAATAAAACATTACACTCTTTTAGAATTTGAAAGGTGCTCCAAATGCAACGTGTGCTTAAACTGTACTGGTTGGTGATGTACTAGTGTGTACAACTTGATAACGTGGGATGTTGGAGGGAGGACAGTGAAATGTTGCTGATGTAGCCGCAATTGGTTGATCAATTCCGCAACGTGATTTAACTTCAAAGGTTCTACAACTGAACATTACTTGTCAATGGATATTTTTGGAGCACCGATTGATTGGGTTTGCTTACTTATCACAGTGATGGAGTTCAGATCCAAAGATAAGTTGAAGTTAGAGTTTGGATTGGTCACAGCCTCTTTCAATGTTTCAACAATGTCACTGTCCTTGGGGATAGGTACTGTGGAGGTCGCATTGAACTCCAGTTCCAAATCCACCTCTGTGTTAGGATCCTGACCGAGACGAGGCACAGGTCTGCAGAGGGTCAAAAAGTTCATAGGTCAGGGTCAAGTCAAAAGGTGACTGAAAAAGTAAAGGTTTGCTAAAAATAAGGCTTTTTAGGTTCTAAAGACTTTATTGTCTAAATGAAAGAAAATGGTTTAAAAGTAGAATACAATATTACCTGAATTGAGTAACAGTCGTCTGAACGAAACTAAGCCCATATCTTTGTCGGAAGATTGTGTCACACTGTAAGGAGTAGGGGAGAGAAGAGTCAACTTTAATAGACTATCAAATAGTATGAGAGATTTTACAAACATAATATATATATAACATTATTAGGCCTATATATTTTAACAATCCCTTATTCCCGTAGCTCACCGATCATTAAGCCTAAAGTCATTGTCACTTGAACCTTAGGTAAAGTCAATAACCACATCAACATAGACACAAATGAATGGTCATATCTGGATTTCGAGGACTTACAATTGTAGTAATGGTTACTGATAGTGTTTTGAATTCTGTGCTTTGAGGGTCAGTCAAGGCTGGTACAAAAGCTTGCTGCAAGGTGACTTGTAATTCCACCACTGGAGGAGGTGCCGTTGTTATGGCAGTTGTAGCAGGAACAGTTGTTGTAGCAGGGGTATCTGAAATTAATAAAACATTACACTCTTTTAGAATTTGAAAGGTGCTCCAAATGCAACGTGTGCTTAAACTGTACTGGTTGGTGATGTACTAGTGTGTACAACTTGATAACGTGGGATGTTGGAGGGAGGACAGTGAAATGTTGCTGATGTAGCCGCAATTGGTTGATCAATTCCGCAACGTGATTTAACTTCAAAGGTTCTACAACTGAACATTACTTGTCAATGGATATTTTTGGAGCACCGATTGATTGGGTTTGCTTACTTATCACAGTGATGGAGTTCAGATCCAAAGATAAGTTGAAGTTAGAGTTTGGATTGGTCACAGCCTCTTTCAATGTTTCAACAATGTCACTGTCCTTGGGGATAGGTACTGTGGAGGTCGCATTGAACTCCAGTTCCAAATCCACCTCTGTGTTAGGATCCTGACCGAGACGAGGCACAGGTCTGCAGAGGGTCAAAAAGTTCATAGGTCAGGGTCAAGTCAAAAGGTGACTGAAAAAGTAAAGGTTTGCTAAAAATAAGGCTTTTTAGGTTCTAAAGACTTTATTGTCTAAATGAAAGAAAATGGTTTAAAAGTAGAATACAATATTACCTGAATTGAGTAACAGTCGTCTGAACGAAACTAAGCCCATATCTTTGTCGGAAGATTGTGTCACACTGTAAGGAGTAGGGAGAGAAGAGTCAACTTTAATAGACTATCAAATAGTATGAGAGATTTTACAAACATAATATATATATAACATTATTAGGCCTATATATTTTAACAATCCCTTATTCCCGTAGCTCACCGATCATTAAGCCTAAAGTCATTGTCACTTGAACCTTAGGTAAAGTCAATAACCACATCAACATAGACACAAATGAATGGTCATATCTGGATTTCGAGGACTTACAATTGTAGTAATGGTTACTGATAGTGTTTTGAATTCTGTGCTTTGAGGGTCAGTCAAGGCTGGTACAAAAGCTTGCTGCAAGGTGACTTGTAATTCCACCACTGGAGGAGGTGCCGTTGTTATGGCAGTTGTAGCAGGAACAGTTGTTGTAGCAGGGGTATCTGAAATTAATAAAACATTACACTCTTTTAGAATTTGAAAGGTGCTCCAAATGCAACGTGTGCTTAAACTGTACTGGTTGGTGATGTACTAGTGTGTACAACTTGATAACGTGGGATGTTGGAGGGAGGACAGTGAAATGTTGCTGATGTAGCCGCAATTGGTTGATCAATTCCGCAACGTGATTTAACTTCAAAGGTTCTACAACTGAACATTACTTGTCAATGGATATTTTGGAGCACCGATTGATTGGGTTTGCTTACTTATCACAGTGATGGAGTTCAGATCCAAAGATAAGTTGAAGTTAGAGTTTGGATTGGTCACAGCCTCTTTCAATGTTTCAACAATGTCACTGTCCTTGGGGATAGGTACTGTGGAGGTCGCATTGAACTCCAGTTCCAAATCCACCTCTGTGTTAGGATCCTGACCGAGACGAGGCACAGGTCTGCAGAGGGTCAAAAAGTTCATAGGTCAGGGTCAAGTCAAAAGGTGACTGAAAAAGTAAAGGTTTGCTAAAAATAAGGCTTTTTAGGTTCTAAAGACTTTATTGTCTAAATGAAAGAAAATGGTTTAAAAGTAGAATACAATATTACCTGAATTGAGTAACAGTCGTCTGAACGAAACTAAGCCCATATCTTTGTCGGAAGATTGTGTCACACTGTAAGGAGTAGGGGAGAGAAGAGTCAACTTTAATAGACTATCAAATAGTATGAGAGATTTTACAAACATAATATATATATAACATTATTAGGCCTATATATTTTAACAATCCCTTATTCCCGTAGCTCACCGATCATTAAGCCTAAAGTCATTGTCACTTGAACCTTAGGTAAAGTCAATAACCACATCAACATAGACACAAATGAATGGTCATATCTGGATTTCGAGGACTTACAATTGTAGTAATGGTTACTGATAGTGTTTTGAATTCTGTGCTTTGAGGGTCAGTCAAGGCTGGTACAAAAGCTTGCTGCAAGGTGACTTGTAATTCCACCACTGGAGGAGGTGCCGTTGTTATGGCAGTTGTAGCAGGAACAGTTGTTGTAGCAGGGGTATCTGAAATTAATAAAACATTACACTCTTTTAGAATTTGAAAGGTGCTCCAAATGCAACGTGTGCTTAAACTGTACTGGTTGGTGATGTACTAGTGTGTACAACTTGATAACGTGGGATGTTGGAGGGAGGACAGTGAAATGTTGCTGATGTAGCCGCAATTGGTTGATCAATTCCGCAACGTGATTTAACTTCAAAGGTTCTACAACTGAACATTACTTGTCAATGGATATTTTTGGAGCACCGATTGATTGGGTTTGCTTACTTATCACAGTGATGGAGTTCAGATCCAAAGATAAGTTGAAGTTAGAGTTTGGATTGGTCACAGCCTCTTTCAATGTTTCAACAATGTCACTGTCCTTGGGGATAGGTACTGTGGAGGTCGCATTGAACTCCAGTTCCAAATCCACCTCTGTGTTAGGATCCTGACCGAGACGAGGCACAGGTCTGCAGAGGGTCAAAAAGTTCATAGGTCAGGGTCAAGTCAAAAGGTGACTGAAAAAGTAAAGGTTTGCTAAAAATAAGGCTTTTTAGGTTCTAAAGACTTTATTGTCTAAATGAAAGAAAATGGTTTAAAAGTAGAATACAATATTACCTGAATTGAGTAACAGTCGTCTGAACGAAACTAAGCCCATATCTTTGTCGGAAGATTGTGTCACACTGTAAGGAGTAGGGGAGAGAAGAGTCAACTTTAATAGACTATCAAATAGTATGAGAGATTTTACAAACATAATATATATATAACATTATTAGGCCTATATATTTTAACAATCCCTTATTCCCGTAGCTCACCGATCATTAAGCCTAAAGTCATTGTCACTTGAACCTTAGGTAAAGTCAATAACCACATCAACATAGACACAAATGAATGGTCATATCTGGATTTCGAGGACTTACAATTGTAGTAATGGTTACTGATAGTGTTTTGAATTCTGTGCTTTGAGGGTCAGTCAAGGCTGGTACAAAAGCTTGCTGCAAGGTGACTTGTAATTCCACCACTGGAGGAGGTGCCGTTGTTATGGCAGTTGTAGCAGGAACAGTTGTTGTAGCAGGGGTATCTGAAATTAATAAAACATTACACTCTTTTAGAATTTGAAAGGTGCTCCAAATGCAACGTGTGCTTAAACTGTACTGGTTGGTGATGTACTAGTGTGTACAACTTGATAACGTGGGATGTTGGAGGGAGGACAGTGAAATGTTGCTGATGTAGCCGCAATTGGTTGATCAATTCCGCAACGTGATTTAACTTCAAAGGTTCTACAACTGAACATTACTTGTCAATGGATATTTTTGGAGCACCGATTGATTGGGTTTGCTTACTTATCACAGTGATGGAGTTCAGATCCAAAGATAAGTTGAAGTTAGAGTTTGGATTGGTCACAGCCTCTTTCAATGTTTCAACAATGTCACTGTCCTTGGGGATAGGTACTGTGGAGGTCGCATTGAACTCCAGTTCCAAATCCACCTCTGTGTTAGGATCCTGACCGAGACGAGGCACAGGTCTGCAGAGGGTCAAAAAGTTCATAGGTCAGGGTCAAGTCAAAAGGTGACTGAAAAAGTAAAGGTTTGCTAAAAATAAGGCTTTTTAGGTTCTAAAGACTTTATTGTCTAAATGAAAGAAAATGGTTTAAAAGTAGAATACAATATTACCTGAATTGAGTAACAGTCGTCTGAACGAAACTAAGCCCATATCTTTGTCGGAAGATTGTGTCACACTGTAAGGAGTAGGGGAGAGAAGAGTCAACTTTAATAGACTATCAAATAGTATGAGAGATTTTACAAACATAATATATATATAACATTATTAGGCCTATATATTTTAACAATCCCTTATTCCCGTAGCTCACCGATCATTAAGCCTAAAGTCATTGTCACTTGAACCTTAGGTAAAGTCAATAACCACATCAACATAGACACAAATGAATGGTCATATCTGGATTTCGAGGACTTACAATTGTAGTAATGGTTACTGATAGTGTTTTGAATTCTGTGCTTTGAGGGTCAGTCAAGGCTGGTACAAAAGCTTGCTGCAAGGTGACTTGTAATTCCACCACTGGAGGAGGTGCCGTTGTTATGGCAGTTGTAGCAGGAACAGTTGTTGTAGCAGGGGTATCTGAAATTAATAAAACATTACACTCTTTTAGAATTTGAAAGGTGCTCCAAATGCAACGTGTGCTTAAACTGTACTGGTTGGTGATGTACTAGTGTGTACAACTTGATAACGTGGGATGTTGGAGGGAGGACAGTGAAATGTTGCTGATGTAGCCGCAATTGGTTGATCAATTCCGCAACGTGATTTAACTTCAAAGGTTCTACAACTGAACATTACTTGTCAATGGATATTTTTGGAGCACCGATTGATTGGGTTTGCTTACTTATCACAGTGATGGAGTTCAGATCCAAAGATAAGTTGAAGTTAGAGTTTGGATTGGTCACAGCCTCTTTCAATGTTTCAACAATGTCACTGTCCTTGGGGATAGGTACTGTGGAGGTCGCATTGAACTCCAGTTCCAAATCCACCTCTGTGTTAGGATCCTGACCGAGACGAGGCACAGGTCTGCAGAGGGTCAAAAAGTTCATAGGTCAGGGTCAAGTCAAAAGGTGACTGAAAAAGTAAAGGTTTGCTAAAAATAAGGCTTTTTAGGTTCTAAAGACTTTATTGTCTAAATGAAAGAAAATGGTTTAAAAGTAGAATACAATATTACCTGAATTGAGTAACAGTCGTCTGAACGAAACTAAGCCCATATCTTTGTCGGAAGATTGTGTCACACTGTAAGGAGTAGGGGAGAGAAGAGTCAACTTTAATAGACTATCAAATAGTATGAGAGATTTTACAAACATAATATATATATAACATTATTAGGCCTATATATTTTAACAATCCCTTATTCCCGTAGCTCACCGATCATTAAGCCTAAAGTCATTGTCACTTGAACCTTAGGTAAAGTCAATAACCACATCAACATAGACACAAATGAATGGTCATATCTGGATTTCGAGGACTTACAATTGTAGTAATGGTTACTGATAGTGTTTTGAATTCTGTGCTTTGAGGGTCAGTCAAGGCTGGTACAAAAGCTTGCTGCAAGGTGACTTGTAATTCCACCACTGGAGGAGGTGCCGTTGTTATGGCAGTTGTAGCAGGAACAGTTGTTGTAGCAGGGGTATCTGAAATTAATAAAACATTACACTCTTTTAGAATTTGAAAGGTGCTCCAAATGCAACGTGTGCTTAAACTGTACTGGTTGGTGATGTACTAGTGTGTACAACTTGATAACGTGGGATGTTGGAGGGAGGACAGTGAAATGTTGCTGATGTAGCCGCAATTGGTTGATCAATTCCGCAACGTGATTTAACTTCAAAGGTTCTACAACTGAACATTACTTGTCAATGGATATTTTTGGAGCACCGATTGATTGGGTTTGCTTACTTATCACAGTGATGGAGTTCAGATCCAAAGATAAGTTGAAGTTAGAGTTTGGATTGGTCACAGCCTCTTTCAATGTTTCAACAATGTCACTGTCCTTGGGGATAGGTACTGTGGAGGTCGCATTGAACTCCAGTTCCAAATCCACCTCTGTGTTAGGATCCTGACCGAGACGAGGCACAGGTCTGCAGAGGGTCAAAAAGTTCATAGGTCAGGGTCAAGTCAAAAGGTGACTGAAAAAGTAAAGGTTTGCTAAAAATAAGGCTTTTTAGGTTCTAAAGACTTTATTGTCTAAATGAAAGAAAATGGTTTAAAAGTAGAATACAATATTACCTGAATTGAGTAACAGTCGTCTGAACGAAACTAAGCCCATATCTTTGTCGGAAGATTGTGTCACACTGTAAGGAGTAGGGGAGAGAAGAGTCAACTTTAATAGACTATCAAATAGTATGAGAGATTTTACAAACATAATATATATATAACATTATTAGGCCTATATATTTTAACAATCCCTTATTCCCGTAGCTCACCGATCATTAAGCCTAAAGTCATTGTCACTTGAACCTTAGGTAAAGTCAATAACCACATCAACATAGACACAAATGAATGGTCATATCTGGATTTCGAGGACTTACAATTGTAGTAATGGTTACTGATAGTGTTTTGAATTCTGTGCTTTGAGGGTCAGTCAAGGCTGGTACAAAAGCTTGCTGCAAGGTGACTTGTAATTCCACCACTGGAGGAGGTGCCGTTGTTATGGCAGTTGTAGCAGGAACAGTTGTTGTAGCAGGGGTATCTGAAATTAATAAAACATTACACTCTTTTAGAATTTGAAAGGTGCTCCAAATGCAACGTGTGCTTAAACTGTACTGGTTGGTGATGTACTAGTGTGTACAACTTGATAACGTGGGATGTTGGAGGGAGGACAGTGAAATGTTGCTGATGTAGCCGCAATTGGTTGATCAATTCCGCAACGTGATTTAACTTCAAAGGTTCTACAACTGAACATTACTTGTCAATGGATATTTTTGGAGCACCGATTGATTGGGTTTGCTTACTTATCACAGTGATGGAGTTCAGATCCAAAGATAAGTTGAAGTTAGAGTTTGGATTGGTCACAGCCTCTTTCAATGTTTCAACAATGTCACTGTCCTTGGGGATAGGTACTGTGGAGGTCGCATTGAACTCCAGTTCCAAATCCACCTCTGTGTTAGGATCCTGACCGAGACGAGGCACAGGTCTGCAGAGGGTCAAAAAGTTCATAGGTCAGGGTCAAGTCAAAAGGTGACTGAAAAAGTAAAGGTTTGCTAAAAATAAGGCTTTTTAGGTTCTAAAGACTTTATTGTCTAAATGAAAGAAAATGGTTTAAAAGTAGAATACAATATTACCTGAATTGAGTAACAGTCGTCTGAACGAAACTAAGCCCATATCTTTGTCGGAAGATTGTGTCACACTGTAAGGAGTAGGGGAGAGAAGAGTCAACTTTAATAGACTATCAAATAGTATGAGAGATTTTACAAACATAATATATATATAACATTATTAGGCCTATATATTTTAACAATCCCTTATTCCCGTAGCTCACCGATCATTAAGCCTAAAGTCATTGTCACTTGAACCTTAGGTAAAGTCAATAACCACATCAACATAGACACAAATGAATGGTCATATCTGGATTTCGAGGACTTACAATTGTAGTAATGGTTACTGATAGTGTTTTGAATTCTGTGCTTTGAGGGTCAGTCAAGGCTGGTACAAAAGCTTGCTGCAAGGTGACTTGTAATTCCACCACTGGAGGAGGTGCCGTTGTTATGGCAGTTGTAGCAGGAACAGTTGTTGTAGCAGGGGTATCTGAAATTAATAAAACATTACACTCTTTTAGAATTTGAAAGGTGCTCCAAATGCAACGTGTGCTTAAACTGTACTGGTTGGTGATGTACTAGTGTGTACAACTTGATAACGTGGGATGTTGGAGGGAGGACAGTGAAATGTTGCTGATGTAGCCGCAATTGGTTGATCAATTCCGCAACGTGATTTAACTTCAAAGGTTCTACAACTGAACATTACTTGTCAATGGATATTTTTGGAGCACCGATTGATTGGGTTTGCTTACTTATCACAGTGATGGAGTTCAGATCCAAAGATAAGTTGAAGTTAGAGTTTGGATTGGTCACAGCCTCTTTCAATGTTTCAACAATGTCACTGTCCTTGGGGATAGGTACTGTGGAGGTCGCATTGAACTCCAGTTCCAAATCCACCTCTGTGTTAGGATCCTGACCGAGACGAGGCACAGGTCTGCAGAGGGTCAAAAAGTTCATAGGTCAGGGTCAAGTCAAAAGGTGACTGAAAAAGTAAAGGTTTGCTAAAAATAAGGCTTTTTAGGTTCTAAAGACTTTATTGTCTAAATGAAAGAAAATGGTTTAAAAGTAGAATACAATATTACCTGAATTGAGTAACAGTCGTCTGAACGAAACTAAGCCCATATCTTTGTCGGAAGATTGTGTCACACTGTAAGGAGTAGGGGAGAGAAGAGTCAACTTTAATAGACTATCAAATAGTATGAGAGATTTTACAAACATAATATATATATAACATTATTAGGCCTATATATTTTAACAATCCCTTATTCCCGTAGCTCACCGATCATTAAGCCTAAAGTCATTGTCACTTGAACCTTAGGTAAAGTCAATAACCACATCAACATAGACACAAATGAATGGTCATATCTGGATTTCGAGGACTTACAATTGTAGTAATGGTTACTGATAGTGTTTTGAATTCTGTGCTTTGAGGGTCAGTCAAGGCTGGTACAAAAGCTTGCTGCAAGGTGACTTGTAATTCCACCACTGGAGGAGGTGCCGTTGTTATGGCAGTTGTAGCAGGAACAGTTGTTGTAGCAGGGGTATCTGAAATTAATAAAACATTACACTCTTTTAGAATTTGAAAGGTGCTCCAAATGCAACGTGTGCTTAAACTGTACTGGTTGGTGATGTACTAGTGTGTACAACTTGATAACGTGGGATGTTGGAGGGAGGACAGTGAAATGTTGCTGATGTAGCCGCAATTGGTTGATCAATTCCGCAACGTGATTTAACTTCAAAGGTTCTACAACTGAACATTACTTGTCAATGGATATTTTTGGAGCACCGATTGATTGGGTTTGCTTACTTATCACAGTGATGGAGTTCAGATCCAAAGATAAGTTGAAGTTAGAGTTTGGATTGGTCACAGCCTCTTTCAATGTTTCAACAATGTCACTGTCCTTGGGGATAGGTACTGTGGAGGTCGCATTGAACTCCAGTTCCAAATCCACCTCTGTGTTAGGATCCTGACCGAGACGAGGCACAGGTCTGCAGAGGGTCAAAAAGTTCATAGGTCAGGGTCAAGTCAAAAGGTGACTGAAAAAGTAAAGGTTTGCTAAAAATAAGGCTTTTTAGGTTCTAAAGACTTTATTGTCTAAATGAAAGAAAATGGTTTAAAAGTAGAATACAATATTACCTGAATTGAGTAACAGTCGTCTGAACGAAACTAAGCCCATATCTTTGTCGGAAGATTGTGTCACACTGTAAGGAGTAGGGGAGAGAAAGTCAACTTTAATAGACTATCAAATAGTATGAGAGATTTTACAAACATAATATATATATAACATTATTAGGCCTATATATTTTAACAATCCCTTATTCCCGTAGCTCACCGATCATTAAGCCTAAAGTCATTGTCACTTGAACCTTAGGTAAAGTCAATAACCACATCAACATAGACACAAATGAATGGTCATATCTGGATTTCGAGGACTTACAATTGTAGTAATGGTTACTGATAGTGTTTTGAATTCTGTGCTTTGAGGGTCAGTCAAGGCTGGTACAAAAGCTTGCTGCAAGGTGACTTGTAATTCCACCACTGGAGGAGGTGCCGTTGTTATGGCAGTTGTAGCAGGAACAGTTGTTGTAGCAGGGGTATCTGAAATTAATAAAACATTACACTCTTTTAGAATTTGAAAGGTGCTCCAAATGCAACGTGTGCTTAAACTGTACTGGTTGGTGATGTACTAGTGTGTACAACTTGATAACGTGGGATGTTGGAGGGAGGACAGTGAAATGTTGCTGATGTAGCCGCAATTGGTTGATCAATTCCGCAACGTGATTTAACTTCAAAGGTTCTACAACTGAACATTACTTGTCAATGGATATTTTTGGAGCACCGATTGATTGGGTTTGCTTACTTATCACAGTGATGGAGTTCAGATCCAAAGATAAGTTGAAGTTAGAGTTTGGATTGGTCACAGCCTCTTTCAATGTTTCAACAATGTCACTGTCCTTGGGGATAGGTACTGTGGAGGTCGCATTGAACTCCAGTTCCAAATCCACCTCTGTGTTAGGATCCTGACCGAGACGAGGCACAGGTCTGCAGAGGGTCAAAAAGTTCATAGGTCAGGGTCAAGTCAAAAGGTGACTGAAAAAGTAAAGGTTTGCTAAAAATAAGGCTTTTTAGGTTCTAAAGACTTTATTGTCTAAATGAAAGAAAATGGTTTAAAAGTAGAATACAATATTACCTGAATTGAGTAACAGTCGTCTGAACGAAACTAAGCCCATATCTTTGTCGGAAGATTGTGTCACACTGTAAGGAGTAGGGGAGAGAAGAGTCAACTTTAATAGACTATCAAATAGTATGAGAGATTTTACAAACATAATATATATATAACATTATTAGGCCTATATATTTTAACAATCCCTTATTCCCGTAGCTCACCGATCATTAAGCCTAAAGTCATTGTCACTTGAACCTTAGGTAAAGTCAATAACCACATCAACATAGACACAAATGAATGGTCATATCTGGATTTCGAGGACTTACAATTGTAGTAATGGTTACTGATAGTGTTTTGAATTCTGTGCTTTGAGGGTCAGTCAAGGCTGGTACAAAAGCTTGCTGCAAGGTGACTTGTAATTCCACCACTGGAGGAGGTGCCGTTGTTATGGCAGTTGTAGCAGGAACAGTTGTTGTAGCAGGGGTATCTGAAATTAATAAAACATTACACTCTTTTAGAATTTGAAAGGTGCTCCAAATGCAACGTGTGCTTAAACTGTACTGGTTGGTGATGTACTAGTGTGTACAACTTGATAACGTGGGATGTTGGAGGGAGGACAGTGAAATGTTGCTGATGTAGCCGCAATTGGTTGATCAATTCCGCAACGTGATTTAACTTCAAAGGTTCTACAACTGAACATTACTTGTCAATGGATATTTTTGGAGCACCGATTGATTGGGTTTGCTTACTTATCACAGTGATGGAGTTCAGATCCAAAGATAAGTTGAAGTTAGAGTTTGGATTGGTCACAGCCTCTTTCAATGTTTCAACAATGTCACTGTCCTTGGGGATAGGTACTGTGGAGGTCGCATTGAACTCCAGTTCCAAATCCACCTCTGTGTTAGGATCCTGACCGAGACGAGGCACAGGTCTGCAGAGGGTCAAAAAGTTCATAGGTCAGGGTCAAGTCAAAAGGTGACTGAAAAAGTAAAGGTTTGCTAAAAATAAGGCTTTTTAGGTTCTAAAGACTTTATTGTCTAAATGAAAGAAAATGGTTTAAAAGTAGAATACAATATTACCTGAATTGAGTAACAGTCGTCTGAACGAAACTAAGCCCATATCTTTGTCGGAAGATTGTGTCACACTGTAAGGAGTAGGGGAGAGAAGAGTCAACTTTAATAGACTATCAAATAGTATGAGAGATTTTACAAACATAATATATATATAACATTATTAGGCCTATATATTTTAACAATCCCTTATTCCCGTAGCTCACCGATCATTAAGCCTAAAGTCATTGTCACTTGAACCTTAGGTAAAGTCAATAACCACATCAACATAGACACAAATGAATGGTCATATCTGGATTTCGAGGACTTACAATTGTAGTAATGGTTACTGATAGTGTTTTGAATTCTGTGCTTTGAGGGTCAGTCAAGGCTGGTACAAAAGCTTGCTGCAAGGTGACTTGTAATTCCACCACTGGAGGAGGTGCCGTTGTTATGGCAGTTGTAGCAGGAACAGTTGTTGTAGCAGGGGTATCTGAAATTAATAAAACATTACACTCTTTTAGAATTTGAAAGGTGCTCCAAATGCAACGTGTGCTTAAACTGTACTGGTTGGTGATGTACTAGTGTGTACAACTTGATAACGTGGGATGTTGGAGGGAGGACAGTGAAATGTTGCTGATGTAGCCGCAATTGGTTGATCAATTCCGCAACGTGATTTAACTTCAAAGGTTCTACAACTGAACATTACTTGTCAATGGATATTTTTGGAGCACCGATTGATTGGGTTTGCTTACTTATCACAGTGATGGAGTTCAGATCCAAAGATAAGTTGAAGTTAGAGTTTGGATTGGTCACAGCCTCTTTCAATGTTTCAACAATGTCACTGTCCTTGGGGATAGGTACTGTGGAGGTCGCATTGAACTCCAGTTCCAAATCCACCTCTGTGTTAGGATCCTGACCGAGACGAGGCACAGGTCTGCAGAGGGTCAAAAAGTTCATAGGTCAGGGTCAAGTCAAAAGGTGACTGAAAAAGTAAAGGTTTGCTAAAAATAAGGCTTTTTAGGTTCTAAAGACTTTATTGTCTAAATGAAAGAAAATGGTTTAAAAGTAGAATACAATATTACCTGAATTGAGTAACAGTCGTCTGAACGAAACTAAGCCCATATCTTTGTCGGAAGATTGTGTCACACTGTAAGGAGTAGGGGAGAGAAGAGTCAACTTTAATAGACTATCAAATAGTATGAGAGATTTTACAAACATAATATATATATAACATTATTAGGCCTATATATTTTAACAATCCCTTATTCCCGTAGCTCACCGATCATTAAGCCTAAAGTCATTGTCACTTGAACCTTAGGTAAAGTCAATAACCACATCAACATAGACACAAATGAATGGTCATATCTGGATTTCGAGGACTTACAATTGTAGTAATGGTTACTGATAGTGTTTTGAATTCTGTGCTTTGAGGGTCAGTCAAGGCTGGTACAAAAGCTTGCTGCAAGGTGACTTGTAATTCCACCACTGGAGGAGGTGCCGTTGTTATGGCAGTTGTAGCAGGAACAGTTGTTGTAGCAGGGGTATCTGAAATTAATAAAACATTACACTCTTTTAGAATTTGAAAGGTGCTCCAAATGCAACGTGTGCTTAAACTGTACTGGTTGGTGATGTACTAGTGTGTACAACTTGATAACGTGGGATGTTGGAGGGAGGACAGTGAAATGTTGCTGATGTAGCCGCAATTGGTTGATCAATTCCGCAACGTGATTTAACTTCAAAGGTTCTACAACTGAACATTACTTGTCAATGGATATTTTTGGAGCACCGATTGATTGGGTTTGCTTACTTATCACAGTGATGGAGTTCAGATCCAAAGATAAGTTGAAGTTAGAGTTTGGATTGGTCACAGCCTCTTTCAATGTTTCAACAATGTCACTGTCCTTGGGGATAGGTACTGTGGAGGTCGCATTGAACTCCAGTTCCAAATCCACCTCTGTGTTAGGATCCTGACCGAGACGAGGCACAGGTCTGCAGAGGGTCAAAAAGTTCATAGGTCAGGGTCAAGTCAAAAGGTGACTGAAAAAGTAAAGGTTTGCTAAAAATAAGGCTTTTTAGGTTCTAAAGACTTTATTGTCTAAATGAAAGAAAATGGTTTAAAAGTAGAATACAATATTACCTGAATTGAGTAACAGTCGTCTGAACGAAACTAAGCCCATATCTTTGTCGGAAGATTGTGTCACACTGTAAGGAGTAGGGGAGAGAAGAGTCAACTTTAATAGACTCTCAAATAGTATGAGATATTTTACAAACATAATATATATAACATTATTAGGCCTATAAATTTTAACAATCCCTTATTCCCGTAGCTCAATGCTCATTAAGCCTAAAGTCCTTGTCACTTGAACCTAAGGTAAAGTCAATAACCACATCAACATAGACACAAATGAATGGTCATATCTGGATTTCGAGGACTTACAATTGTAGTAATGGTTACTGATAGTGTTTTGAATTCTGTGCTTTGAGGGTCAGTCAAGGCTGGTACAAAAACTTGCTGCAAGGTGACTTGTAATTCCACCACTGGAGGAGGTGCCGTTGTTATGGCAGTTGTAGCAGGAACAGTTGTTGTAGCAGGGGCATCTGAAATTAATAAAACACTCTTTTAGAATTTGAAAGGTGCTCCAATTGAAATGTGTACTGGTGACGTACTTGTGTTCACCTTTAAAGTACTATTCTCTTATAACAGTACCGACTGAGATGGAAGTAGTGGTTGTGGTTCCTCTTGTTGTTGATTTTGCAACAGGATAAGCGGTTGTGTTTGTTAACAGATCTGTGGCTGTGCTTGGGGTCGCTGTGAATACAAAATGCCAGAAATTAGGGTATATACCTAGAATACAATGTATGGAATTACAACAATTTTGGTGGGCTACATGATAACGTGTGATGTTTCAGTTGTTTTACATATTCCTCAGTGTGATTTCACTTCAAAGGGGCCACAGCTGTACATTACATGTCAATGGATAATTTTGTAGCATATATTGATTGGGTTTGCTTTGTATTTTTGATTTTGTTTGTTTTTGGATTTCAATAATTTAGCAATGATTCAGTCATCCCAGGCCATTTTTCCCCCACTTCAATGTCACAGATAAATGTAATCACTTCACCATGACCTTTAGGACTTATGGAATATGCATCTGGGACAATAAAATATCTCTAATGTTGCCCCTATATCCCATTGATAGGACTGAGTGTAACTTCTTTGGGGCCAAAACTGTTCAGTTCTTGTCAAAAGGATACTTTTGGTGCACCCTTTGATTGGGTTTACTTACTTATAACAGTGATGGAGTTTGGATCCAGATAAAGGTTGAATATTGACTTCAGTATATCTGCAATGTCACTACCCTTAGGGAAAGGTTCATTGGAGGTTCCATTGAACACCAGTTCAACCTCAGCCTCTGTGACTGTTCCCATACCGGAACAGAATCCAGTGTTGACGACAGGTCTGCAAAGAGTCAGAGGTGAAAACAATTGGTGAGTGAACAGTGGCCAGTCATTCATGTGTAGCATTGGTTAAAACACTGTCACCAAAATATCATAAATAAATACCACAGAAAATGTTAGTTTTTGTATAAAATAGATAACTAATTACATATTGAATATATTTAATCAATATTACAATAAACATATTACTAAATAAACATTTTATTAAAATAAGTAAATATTACAGAAATGTTAATTGTTGTATAAAAGTTATTTTTTCTATTTTTGTGTAACAAAATACTTTCCCAGAGTGATTGGTAAATTTAAAAAGAGCTTAGCATAGACTAGAGTATTACTTGAATGCAACAACGACCGTCTGGGTGAAAAGAGTCCCATATCTGGCTCTGTAGATCAAGTCGCACTGTAAAAAAATAAAGGAAAAAGGAAACAAAATGAACAATTTGTAGAACATGCGTTTAAAGCAGAATCTGGGATATTTCCTTCTTTTCAATTGACCAGTTCTGCCCTCAGTTACTGTTGCGAGGTTGGACAATTTTCCCCTGTGAACCAGCCAGTTTGATGTTAGCTGCATTTATACTACTTCATGAAGTTATCTGCTATCCACCCATGCTAATCTAGAGATCTCAGTTACGTTCTTGTGGATTGACGTTTCAATCACTTCAAGGGAACTGGTTAAAATTAATCTTGTTGTATGGCTAGCTGCTGGATGAGTCTGAATGCTCATAATATAGCTAAATTAACATTTGATGGAAACAAAGTTACATTTCCGGGTTAGCTAGCTAGTTAGCGTATGCTACTTGTTCTGTGCCTGGCAATGCAAGCAAGCTAACTACTCAACAAACAAGGCAACACATGTATAATTTCAACTGGCTCCGCATTTCAGGATTCAGCCACAAGTTCCCCCAAGGGTGCACTGTTTAATTTATTTTATCCATTTTAAACAATTCATTTTTAATGTAGACTAATTGTTTGGCACAGCCCTCATAGGCTTCCTTGCATTTGAAATGAGACCACGTCTGGTTAGCGACAGTTGCTATACACCGGAGCTCTGCCACTGGATAGTTAGCTTGCCAATCAATAACTCACATTCTTTACAACTAAATGGTACACAGTTTTTTTCAATTTTACAAATATTAATTGATTCTTGACAAATATAACTTAAGAATGCCTTTTGAGCTTTCCTCTTACCTTACCATATCTAAAATGTTTATGATACCATAAGCCACAAACTGGCAGCGGATTTGCGCTCTACAGTTTTAGACTTGATTTTGGTTTCAAATGAAGCATATAATCTGGGACCATGGTTAAGCCACTTTAGATTGCACTGGGTTTTGGGTAATATGGGTTCATGGTTGGCCATGAAATCATTGAATTTCCAAGGGAAATCAACAAGTGCCTTGGTCCCACCCACGTTTTGGGACTGGGTTTTTCAAATGCCCCAGTGAGGTGTCAGTAAGGTTGTTATACTCCATTGTTTTGTGTTTGTAAACAAACACAATAGCTTCAAAATATGTTAAAACTATCCTGTTGATCTCATGGATTTTCAGTCCATCTGTCGCTCTGTCTTTGAATCAGAAAGTGGTTAAATTCCCTAGCCCCATTCATTGGGATGAAACACAAGCTCAGAATTGTGACCTGAACCTTACTACTGATATTATCAAGTATCATCACACAATGTCCATGGTCATACATTAAAGAACAAGCTGTTCAGAGACAAGTCAATGGTCACCGCTGGCTTTCTATGACCTACCATTTTAACAATGTTTGCGGCAAGTACTTGAAATTCTTTGCTTAGAGGATTACTCAAAGCTTTTACAAACACTTGTTGTATGGTGACATGTAAAGCCACAAGTGGAGGTGCAGTTGTTCTGGTAGTTGTCGTATGAACAGATGTTGTTGCAGGAGCACCTGGAATTCAAAAAGAAAAAAATAGTCTGATACTAAAATCTGTAGATACATTTGAACTTGGAAGTTTACATACACTCAATTAGTATTGCCTTTAAATTGTTTAACTTGGGTCTAATGTTCTGGGTAGCCTTCCACAAGCTTCCCGAAATAAGTTGGGTATATTCTGGCTCATCCCTCCTGACAGAGCTGGTGTAACTGAGTCAGGATTGTAGGTCTCCTTGCTCACACACGCTTTTTCAGTTCTGCCCACATATTTTCTAGGATTGAGGTCAGGGCTTTGTGATGGCCACTCCAATACCTTGACTTTGTTGTTCTTAAGCCAGTTTACACAACTTTGGAAATATGCTTGGGGTCATTATCCATTTGGAAGACCCATTTGCGACCAAGCTTTAACTTCCTGACTGATGTCTTGAGATGTTGCTTCATTATGATGACATCTATTTTGTGAAGTGGACCAGTCCCTCCTGCAGCAAAGCAACCCCACAACATGATGCTGCCACCCCGGTGCTTCACAGTTGGGATGATATACTTCGGCTTGCAAGCATCCCCCTTTTTTCTCAAACCTGAGCGGTATGATGGCTGCGTGGTCCCATGGTGTTAATACTTGCGTACTATTGTTTGTACAGATGAGCATGATACCTTCAGGCATTTGGAAATTGCTCCCAAGATGAACCATTTTTTTCTGAGGTCTGGCCTGATTTCTTTAGATTTTCCCATGATGTCAAGCAAAGAGGCATAGAGTTTGAAGGTAGGCTTTGAAATACATCCACAGGTACACCTCCAATTGACTAAAATTATGTCAATTAGCCTATAAGCCATGACATCATTTTTTGGAATTTACAAAGCTGATCAAAGGCACAGTCAACTTAGTGTATGTACATTTCTGACCCACTGAATTTGTGTTACAGTGAATTATAAGTGAAATAATCTGTCTATTAACAATTGTTGGAAAAATTACTTGTGTCATGCACAAAGTAGATGTCCTAACCGATTTGCCAAAACTATAGTTTGTTAATTAACAAGACATTTGTGGAGTGGATGAAAAACTAGTTTTAATGACTCCAATCTAAGTGTATGTAAACTTCCGACTTCAACTTTATGTTGTACTTTTGTGTACTTTTAAAAGTACATTTTTTTTTTAAATATTTGCAGATTGGACAAGATATCACCTACCAACTGTGGTGGATGGAGTGGTTGAGATTCCTGTTGTTGTCGATGCTTCTGTAGTTCCCATTGCATCACTGACAGCAGCTCCAGTTGATTCTGGGAGTTGTGTTGTAGTCATTGAGATATTAATGGCCGCTATTTCACAGCAAAAACAGAAGCAACTTTATTTGATTAAAACAAGAACCATAACATCACAGACACACATTCCAATATTATGGTTTTATTTCTGTTGGAAATGACAAAATGCCACTGATCTGAATGAGTCTTTGCAGCAAACTTCTAATACAGTGAGCTACAAAGGTTTTGGGACAGTGACACATGTTTTGTCTCTGTACTCCAGCACTTTAGGATTTGAGTCGTGAATAATGATGAGTGAGAAATGACTGACGCACCGCCCAAAAATGCTAACCTCATCTTTTATTGTAATGGTGAGAGGTTAGTGTGTCCTGGTGGTATGATATTTGTGTGTCTGTAACTTTCTCACTCATCACTATTCATAATTCATTCAGGACTATCCGTAATCATGGTAGCATCCACATTGATGTAGAAGTGTTTAGAAATATATTATATTCTTATTTGCAATAAAAGTGACTCCAGAAATGACACAATTCATTATTTACCATTTTGACCACAAAATAATCTGAAACACAACCAAAACAAACAGGAAATGCACCCCAAAAGGTTGTAGAGTCACAAGCTTGATGTAATCATTGCGATCAAGGAATATGGGACCAAATGCTAAACTTTTGACTACTTAACACACAAAAGTTAATTTGTCCCTAAACAAGATATTTAAAAAAGATTGTGTAGATTTCCTTTTCCTTTTGTATTTTGTGATTTGATAGTGTGTATTATGCATCTATTAAATGTTGCACTGAATGTGACGTTCCGTAAGTAAATTAGTCCATTTATGAGCAGGTTGATCAGTGGTTGCCATTGTACACGCAATTCCAAAGACTGTTAAAACTATGTACAATTTCTGAGAAGTTTAATATATTAAACTTTGGGGAACTGGAAATGATAGTTTGTAAACTTGATACACCGACAAATGTAAGTTTTATCATATTAATTGAATATTGAATATTGAAAAAATTGAATTCAAAGACCGTTTCTGTTGTCATTGAAATCACTCCATACACCCGTGTCTACAAGGCTGATTGTTTCCGTCAGGCCTGTCGTGAGTTTTTTATTTATTTGTCAGGTAATTCATCCACATTAAATGGTTGGAAGGCAACATGGTTACATTCTGTGAAATTATGCATCTTAAAAATACTTTTAAACTTAAACTGTATACTTTATACACTGAGTATGTCAAACATTAGGAACCCCCCTGCACTTTTGCCTTCAGAACAGCCTCAATTTGTCCAGGCATGGACTCTATAAGGTGTCGAAAGCATTCCACAGGGATGATGGCCAATGTTGAAAAAACCAACAACATTTAAATAGAGAACGTTTAAATCTAACTATTGTATTAAGTGCAGACCATGTTCCTATTGGTCAGTCACCAGGAACAGCTCATAAGACCAGCCACATTACACAACAAAGGCTCAACATTTCTGACACGACCAGAACTTTGTCGGAGCCTACGGCCGCACTTAGTGATACTTGATCGGCAGATGTAGACCCTGTCATACTGAACGAGCCAAGACATCCAACAATCGTTTATGACCTAAGAATTTACCAGAGACATGGATATTTTGTCTGGGACAACAAAGTTGTTGCATAAAATGAACGTTCAGAGTTTTGTTTCGGCTTTAGTGGCAGGGAACGGGGGGCAGGGGGAATAAATTATTTAAGCATTTCATTTTTTTGTTTATACGTGTGTTTTCCACATTTTGGAGATTATACCCAGAAATTTCAAAAAAGCCACTTACCCATTAGAAGGAGCACTGTTGATGTCATTTGCCTAACATTCATCTTGTGTGCTCTTTCAAAATGTTCACCTAAAGAAACATACAATACAATTAATGCAAATAAGTGACAGGAATGTTAAATATGGTAGAAATAAGCATAGAAATATAATGACCACAAGCAGTTCCCTCGCCGTTTTAGCTACAGGACATTTTTGTATTTCCCAACATCTTTGCTGGAAGTAGTCAGTTCTAAGCGACACTGCCACATGTAGAAGAAGATGACAGCGTGTCACACGGCGAGATCCAAAAAACACACATATGTAGGTCTGTAACAGTTTGGGTCTAGAGTATCTTCCCCTTTGAAGAGGGGGATGACCACAGCTACTTTCCAATCTTTAGGGATCTCAGATGATACGAAAGAGAGATTGAACAGACTAGTTTTAGAGGTTGCAACCATTGCGGTGGATAATTTTAGAAAGAGATTGTCCAGATTGTCTAGCCCAGCTGATTTGTAGGGGTTCAGATTTTGCAGCTCTTTCAGAACATCATCTATCTGGATTTGGGTGAAGGAGAAGTGGAGGAAGTCTTGGGTAAGTTGCTGTGGGGGGTGCAGAGCTGTTGACTGGGGTAGGGGTAGCCAGGTGGAAAGCATGGCCAGCCGTAGAAACATGTTTATTGAAATTCTTGTTTATCATAGATTTATCCGTGGTGACTGTGTTTCCTAACCTCAGTGCAGTGGGCAGCTGGGAGGAGGTGTTCTTATTCTCCATGGACTTTACAGTGTCCCAGAACCTTTTGGAGTCTGTGCTACAGGATGCACATTTCTATTTGAAAAAGCTAGCCTTTTCTTACCTAACTTATTACTTCCCTGAAAAGTTGCATATCGCGGGGGCTATTCGATGCTAATGCAGTACGCCACAGGATGTTTTTGTGCTGGTCAAGGGCAGTCAAGTCTGGAGTGAACCAAGGGCTATATCTGTTCTTAGTTCTAAATGTTTTGAATGGGGCATGCTTATTTAAGTTGGTGAGGAAAGCACTTTTAAAGAATAACCAGGAATCCTCTACTGACTGAATGAGGTCAATATCCTTCCAGGATTCCCGGGCCAGGTTGATTAGTGATGAGGCGTATGTAGTGTATGTATGTTTGTGTTGTGTTGGTATGCTTGTGTGTTATGTGTGTGTGTGAGGACTTTGTGTGAAATGTCAATGTTGTATGTGAGTGAATATGTATATAGTGTGTATATATAGTATACAAACTTATAAAAAATGTGGGTTCCATGTAGAGCCCTGTGGAAAGGGTTCTATATGGAACCGAAAGGGTTCTACCTGGAACCAAAAATTATTCTTCAAATGGTTATCCTATGGGGACAGCCAAAGAACCCTTTTAGGTTTTAGATAGCACTGTTTTCTCAACAACTAATTGACCGACATCGGTTCAATTATTTTAATTCTATTTTGTTTAAAAAAAATTGGAGCCCCATTTGTATTTTCGGTGGAGATAAATTAAACCCAAACTGTGTGATGTAGTAGGGAGTTTCCAACAGGCCAATATTCTACATACTGTAGTTTAGAGCAGAAAACATGGAAATGAACTACAATGACCATAATCCTTTGCACGCCTGCTTAAACGTGTTAAATCTGTGCAGGGCTGACATGGAGACTGAGAGAAGAGAGAATGCGGGATCAAGAGCCACAAGAGCCTCAAAAGGTAAGTGATTGATAGTTGGTATTCAGCAGTCATTAAAGTAGCTCTATAGAGATGAGATGATGACTTGCAATGAAATAATAATGTCATCAAATAAAATACATATTTTATTAAAGTAAATGAATGTGAATATATAGTGGTTATATGTTATATGGTTATATATATATAATGGTATAATGTCTAAAAATAATTCATCAAAACCGAAATAGAAAACCATTATATTTTTTCTAGATCAAACCGAAAATGAACCAACCTCACAAAACACGAATCACTCAGCAGTAGTAACAGGCATTAGCCATGGATTACCATAAATAACTAACCACTTTCAAGCAATCAGCATTCAGGATCCAAATTGACGTTTTATAAATAATTCTAAATAATTGCAGTAAATAAAACATGTCTAAATTACAGCACGATTCTGCAACAGGAAGCCATGAACAATTACGTTTATAATACCATTTGCCAAACATGTAATGCATCAAATTCTAAATGAACTAGTTTGGAAACATTTGTTTGGATGTTGAAACACTTCACACTAATTTTCAACAATGTCATTGAAAGCAGGAAACCTCCATTGCCTTTAAAACTGCAGTAATCTAAATATAAGCCTCCCTCCTTCTAGGTTTAGTACTTAGACATGGACTAGGCCTGGACTAGCCAAAATAAAAATACAAATTAAATTATGTTTGAGAAATAAAATGTTCATTGATTAAATTTAAAAGTGCATTTTAGTCTAAAGACTAGGCTTTATCTCGGTCCAGGAACCCGCCTCTAAATGTTTTACAGAAAACAAGTCTAAAGAAAATATTTAGGAAAATATTGTTAAAATTTCTCAGTAATAGATTAATATACATACCCAGTGTTATGAACCTTATCATCTTGATATTGTGTGGTGCATGACTCTAAAGAGCTATCACCTTGAGTGTCATCACTTTTATAAGATGAAGTGACACCAAAGATAGCGTGACACATATGCTAAAGAGAAAAACATTATGCTAATCATCAGTCAGCTCGTCCCATGATTCATTCCCAGTAAGATGGGGCGGTACTCAGTTTTTCTTACCTCCTCAAACCAGATAGAGTAGGGTTGGGCAGGATTCAAATTAGTTCACAGCCTAGGGGTATGTTGCATTCATAACATCTTGTAAATTCATAAATGTGAAGGTACAACCAAGAAAAATCAACATGAATGCCCCTCCAACCCGTAATTACTAGTGAGAAAAAATTTAGCATCCCTGAACACTGACTTCTCCCACATGAAGAACTCTGATGTTTCCGGAAATTACCTTTGCAACAGATTTTCAGGAGTTAAATGCATCAAGAAAACATTATTTATGCAGTACTAGTCAAAAGTTTTGATGACACCCCCCATTAGCTGTTGCAAAAGCAGCAGCTACTCTTCTTGGGGTCCACACAAAACAAGAAACATAATACAGAATGACATACAGAACATCAATAGACAAGAACAGCTCAAGGACATGAAAACATGTAAAAGGCACACGTAGCCTACATATCAATGCATACACACAAACTATCTTGATCAAATAAGGGAGATGCGTTGTGCCCTGAGGTGTTGCTTCATCTGTTTTTTGAACCAGGTTTGCTGTTTATTTGAGCAATATGAAATGGAAGGAAGTTTCATGCAATAAGGGCTCTATATAATACTGTACGCTTTCTTCAATTTGATCTGGATTTGGGGACTGTCTATCAGCAGCAGGAGAAGAGATTGTTGACTAAAATTACAACTTTATCTCATTTTAAGAATTCATAGTGTGTTGTCTACCTGGAAAAGGTGCTTGTCATCCATCAACCTCAGTACAGTGACCTTATATGATATGTTAAAATATGAGATCTAGAGAATCTAGTTTATTTGGGTAGGCTGGGCCTGTCTCGGAACACTCAACTCCATACTGTGGGAGATGAGTCACTGATGTCGTTCCTGATCGGTATTAACCATTCCTCACTGCATCTTATGGGGGAGATTAACATGAACCAGTTTTGTCTGTTTTGTAACCATCTGTTTTGTAACCAGGCTGCCTCCCAGGTGTGAGCTGGGTGCCACCTACAAGCCATTGAATAATATTGCTTAATCTTTCTCCCAAATTCAAACTAGATTGAGATTTTGAACATGTGGATAAGACAGGTTGTATGTTTCAGTCAAAAGTCTATATACAGTACATTCAGACTTTTTCCAAATGTTCTTACATTATAGCCTTATTCTAAAATTGATTGAATAGCTTTTCCCCCTCATCAATCTACAACACAATACCCCATAATGACAAAGCAAAAAATAAAAAAATAAATATCATATTTACATAAACTTCAGAACCTCTACTCAGTAATTTGTTTAGATTTAGACCCTTTACTCAGTACTTTGTTGAAGCACCTTTGGCAGCGATTACAGCCTCGAGTCTTATTGGGTATGACACTACAACCTTGGCACACCTATATTTGGGGAGTTTCTTCCATTCTTCTCTGCAGATCCTCTCAAGCTCTGTCAGATTGGATGGGGAGCATCGTTGCACAGCTATTTTCAGGTCTCTCCAGAGATCAGGTTCAAGTCCAGGCTCTGGCTGGGCTACTCAAGGATATTCAGAGACTTGTCCCGAAGCCACTCCTGCGTTGTCTTGTCTGGTGCTTAGGGTTGTTGTCCTGCCCAGTCTGAGGTACTAGGCACTCTGGAGCAGGTTTTCATCAATGATCTCTCTGTACTTTGCTCTATTCATCTTTCCCTCGATCCTGACTAGTCTCCCAGTAACTGCCGCTGAAAATTTCCCACAGCATGATGCCTTCACCACCATGCTTCACCGTAGGAATAGTGTCAGGTTTCCTCCAGATGTGTCGCTTGGCATTCAGACCAAAGAGTTCAATCTTGGTTTCATCAGATCCGAGAATCTTGTTTCTGATGGTCTGCGAGTCTTTTAGGCACATTTTGGCAAGCTACAAGTGGGCTGTCATATGCCTTTTACTGAGGAGTGGCTTCCGTCTGGCCACTCTACCATAAAGACCTGATTAGTGGAGTGATGCAGAGATGATTGTCTTTATGGAAGTTTCTCAAATCTCCACAAAGGAACTCTGACGGTCTGTCAGTGGCACGGGATCCACGGGTCCAGGGCTGGCTGTTTTCCCATACGCCCATGGGCGTACTCCACCCATGGAAGGAAGCGGCCCACTCCCCCTGCTGGTTCTGGCAATGACACCTAAGGAACCTCCCCAGCTCCTGGTTTTGTTCTCTCCACCTGCCTGTTGGACTGAGACCGTGGTCCCCAGATTCTCCAAGAAGGCTCTCCATACAAGCAAAGTGAATTGGGGGCCACGGTCAGAGACAATGTTCTCCTGAAGGCCATAGTGCCGGAAAACCTGCCGGAACAGCGAAACTTGGTGAGCGTAGGTTTGGCATAATGGGCAGTTGGCCCCGAACAAGATGGCGTCTAGGCCTCAACGGTTTTTGAGTTATTGCCATTTTCTGGGATTAAAGGTCCCAAATGAAAATATTTTTTCTGCTTCACGTCAAAGTAAAAGGACCTACGGTGTCAATTAAAAAAGAACCAGACATTTATCTATCGTCGTTTAAGAAAAATCGTACAGTGTCAAATTGGTGATGTTCAAATTTTTTTTTTTTTTTTTAAACAGTTACAGATCCAGTTGCAGGGTGTTCATACAAATCTTTTTAAAGTGTGCTGCGGAGCTTTGTGAGATTTCTGTGATTTTCTGAAATAACACACACTCACTAAACCCTCCGTAAACAACTCAGTTCTTAACGTAAAGACTTAAAACTCTGTATTCTGTAAAGGCATACCCCATTCAGGATATGAGTTTACTTATAGCTTCCTGTGCCAACCGGAAGTGCCTTAAATGGTATTATAGTGGCTGTTTTGAAGGGTTAAAATGGTCAGACCTTTCCAAAGCTTCATATGTGTGATTAGGCAACCCCCATGAACTGTAAATCAGTCATGACTCCCATAAAATTTCAAAGAAAAACTAAATCACACACACACACACACACACACACACACACACACACACACACACACACACACACACACACACACACACACACACACACACACACACACACACACACAAACACACACACACACACTCACACACACACACACACACACACACACACACACACACACACACACACAGCTTGGCTGGAGGGACCCATTGGCGTGCGTAGAGACAGACAGTGCCTGCAATAGTTACCTTTGTTCGAGCTAAAAAAGAACCGTCAGACCTAGAGTTCTGAAACTTTAGAAACCTATTCTAGACCTCAGGTCGATAGTGTGTGGTGAGTTAGGTGGCTCTAGAATGTTCTCGGACCGAGAAACAGCCTCATACATTTGCAATGACTTCAATTCATTTTGACCATTACGAAAATGACGACATTTAGAAAAGTCTCAGAGACGCAAGACTAGGTGCATTGAAACCGGCTCGGCCCATAAAGACAGACCCCAATGTTTCTGTCCGATAGCTCATTCAAGCACCCCGTAGCAAGGCATGGAAAAAAAGTGGATTTTCAGCACCAATTAGGGTCTTGCTCGGGCACCGAATGACCTATCGAGCTGAAACTCGGGATTTGGGGTCGCCTCACATAGGCCTACACATAATATCCGAACTGGACCCACAGCTAGAACGTAACTATGTGTTTTACGTTTTTATAATGTTTTAAACTGAAGGCGCTGTGAATTATGGGCCTGCTCTGAAATATGTGATAGTTGGCTTCTAAATGAGTTGGAAAAAGTGAGTTTGGTGTCAATTGGTATCAGTTTGGTGTCAGAATGACATCTAATTGACTGATGGACACTGACTTGCTAGTTGACTTTTGTACATTTGCAATATGTTTAAACGGAGAGGGACCATCACCAAAATGGCATTCTGAAATCAACACTAAAAATGGCATCACCATAGTCTCCAGACTGTGCCGAGTTCAACGAGACGCCCCGCTTGACCGTAGCTCGCTCTGAGTGCAGCGACCTTGAAAAAGAGAAGGCCCAAAATGAAGCCTGGCCCTAAATGTCATTTGCTTTTGGGTGACAGTGAGAGAACCATTAGGATGAGAAGCACAATTCGACCTGAGGTACGTTCCTAAGGTCCTCCCGATCCGTGCAAGCCTAACCTTGACCATGTGGCAGTAACCCTTAACAGTTAAAAGAAGGTGTTTACATCAAACAGTTTGCATTGACTTCTCTCCCCATAGGAATACATTGCCTGCACCCCTAAATTCAACCTGAAGCCTATGTGGGTTATGAATGCCATATGAACCTGTCTTCGATGACAGTCCACCAGGCCACTATGAGGTCTACCTGTGTCGATTCTAAGCTTCCTGGACCAACCGGAAGTGGTTAAAATCACCCTAAAAGTGTATATCCACACCCTACCTGCAGTTTGATAGAAATAGTGCATTCAACCCTGTGTAAATCAGTCAGTTCTTAACGTAAAGACTTAAAACTCAGGATTCTGTAAAAGCATACCCCAATGAGGATATGTGTTTAATTATTCCTGGGCCAACCGAAAGTGCCATAATTGGTGTCACAGGGGCTGTTTCAAAGGGTTAAAAAGTCAGATCTTTCCAAATCTTCATATGTGTGATTAGGCAACCCCCATGAATTGTAAATCAGTCATTTTTCCCATAAAATTTCTAAGAAAAACTAAATAACAAACACACACACAGCTTGGAAGGAGGGACACATTGGGGTGCGTAGAGACATACACTGCCTGCATTATTAGTTAACCTTGTTGGAACTTTTAAACTCTTGTCGTCCCCTTATGCCATAGTTTGTACATCTCAATTGTCAGTAGAATCCACATTTGTTTAAGCAAGTCATCCATATTAGCTATGTTTTTTTTAAAGGCAGTAAAAGTGGCTGAATGAACTGTTTTGCTGCCAGCGAAGGTTCCGCTGATAGCCAGGTTTAGCACTGGTAAGGTGTTGGGACTGCTGTTAGGACTCTGTTGTTGGGACAGCTTTATTTAGGCCCTAAAAGTTTGTGGGCACCGTTTGTCACCGTTATAGTGTAATTCATATATTCTTTAGTGTTATGTTGTGTAGTGGCTTTGCTCGCAACCATCCCACTTTTTTTTTTGGCCCACCAAGATTTACATGCTACAATCGCCACTGAACAATATTTTCATTGAGTAAATAAAATGTATTTTTTTAGCAAAGATTGGCCTACATTTGCATCTTTGCAGAAAACCTGTGTTGTGATTGGAACTCTTGGAAATAGTAACTTGGATTAAGTATGACGATGTTTGCCTTTCCGTGCCTTGTAGCTTACTACTGAATACGATGTAAATGCTTGTTCAGATAAGGCACTTTCAGGTGAAGAAGCACAAGGATTTTCGGCACCTGAACAGACAAATAATTTGGGGACTGGACATTGATCGTGAGTGATATTTAGCCCACTTTCTATCAGACATACAAGGATGAATATTACATATCATGTAAGGATATCTATTGACATTATGTATTTTTTTGAGAAATAAGAACACAAATGATCATGCCTAAGTATAAAGGCTTAGATTTGTCAGCATGTTGACAAATCCTTTCCGGAGTTACAATATTCTACAATTACTCATTAGGTGCGTGTCTTGAATGGATCTCACCCCAGATATCTTCCCGGACTCATACAGTTACAGGGACATTTCTGAGGTGCCTGCTGATAGGCCATCAACAGGTTTCCCATTGTATTCAGATAAAGAGATTTTCAGAAGTACAAAATGTTTTAGCTGTTAAAGTGGCATGAAGGTAATCTTGTATTGCAACATTATTACTTTTTTGGCACCTGCCCATAACAATAAACGTTGAGACATTCCAGATGTCATTAAGACACTGCCTGCCCTAAGGGCACTTGGCACTGATGAAGGGTACACTAATTGTATTTGATTGCAATATATTCAATCTTACTAGATATCCTGCCCATTACACATTTCTGTCATTCTTTGAAAGGGTTGGAGAAATGTTCTGTTCCCATCTATCATCACATTAGTGATATGGTGAAATGCCTTCAACAACTATTGAAAACAACATCACAACTTGAGGGTATAACATTAAACAATGTTTTACTTGAGCAAAACAGGACGCAACATGGGCCTGTTAATTAAAATAGTAATTGTAGCAAAAACATTGTCACCACTTTGTGAAAATCAATGTTATTCTTAGTTATCTCTAAGATAACTCTTCTTAGTTATCCCACTGAATTCACAGGTTTCTGCAATGTGTATAGATGTTGACATTTATAGGAGGGAATAACTTGGAATTAATATCCTACCATGTAATATCCTTGCATTGGTAAGGTTAGCGAAAATCTATCAGATCATAAACTATTTCTGTAATGATTAAAAATCTGTTCAAACACATGGATTAAGGTCGCATCTCACTTGCAACTTTGCAAAAATATAATTTTATGTGATATTTATTATAATCCATTATATCATTTTCATAAAATAGATTTGTGTTAGGGAACAGGAATATATGAGTGTCTTGTCTGCTAAATTAACAAACCATGCCTTTGGCCTTGCTCATAGATATAGACTAAGGCCTAATGTGGTAACGTTGCCTTAAAATGCACATTGTCAACCGCATTCTACGGATTGACTCCTGGACTCAGGAAACTCGCAAATATGGAATCGTGTTCTTTATACAGGGAAAATGAATATCCTAATGTTTCTTAAGACCTGCCTAAACACGATCAATGTATTATTTTTTATGTTACTTATTTAGGTTGTTAATACACTAAATGTGTAGGCTGGAGGTGAGGTCAGACAGTGTTTTCTCATTACTAATAGGAAGATTGATTGTGCTAGGTTTAAAGGGGGGCAAAGGAAAAAACAGTAAAGGCAATCATAAATAATAAATATTTACTACACAAATATTTTCAGTGCTTGAATATATAATATTATGTATGACTATAATACTTTTTGTAAGTTGACACAGCCACGTGTGCTGGGGAAAAAACTGCACTGCGTGCTGCCTCAAACTTGTGCCTCAAAAAAAGTGGAATGTGTGTGATTGATGTCAGAGATTTGTTTAAGTGTCCTTGCTAGAGGATTCCAAGTGCATCAGTGTTTTGCAATAACTATACAAATTGGGAGGGTACTCTGACTCATAACATTTAGACATGTAGGCCTATTACAGTTGAAGTCGGAAGTTTACATACACCTTAGCCAAGTACATTTAAACTCAGTTTTTCACAATTCCTGACATTTAATCATAGTAAAAAATTCCCTGTCTTAGGTCAATTAAGAGCAACACTTTATTTTAAGTATGTGAAATGTCAGAATAATAGTAGATAGAAAGATTTATTTCAGCTTTTATTTCATTCACCACATTCCCAGTGGGTCAGAAGTTAACATACACTCAATTAGTATTTGGAAGCGCTGCCTTTAAATTGTTTAACTTGGGTAAAATGTTTCAGGTAGCCTTCCATAAGCTTCCCACAATAAGTTGGGTGAAATTTGGCCCATTCCTCCTAACAGAACTGGTGTAACCGAATCAGGTTGTAGACCTCTTTGCTCGCACACACTTTTTCAGTTCTATAGGCTTGATATCAGGGCTTTGTGATGGCCACTCCAATACCTTGACTGTGTTGTCCTTAAGCCATTTTGTCACAACTTTGGAAGTATGCTTGGGGTCATTGTCCATTTGGAAGCCCCATTTGCATCCAAACTTTAACATCCTGACTGATGTCCTGAGATTTTACTTCAATATATCCACCTAATTTTCCTGCCTCATGCCATCTATTTTGTGAAGTGCACCAGTCCCTCCTGCAGCAAAGCACCCCCACAACATGATGCTTCCACTTCCATGCTTCATGGTTGGGATGGTGTTCTTCGGCTTGCAAGCGTCCCCCTTTTCCCTCCAAACATAACAATGGTCATTATAGCCAAACAGTTCTATTTTTGTTTCATCAGAAAAAAAGTACAATCTCTGTCCCCATGTGCAGTTGCAAACTGTAGTTTGGCTTTTTTATGGTGGTTTTAGAGAAGTGGCTTCTTCCTTGCTGAGCGGCCTTTCAGGTGATGTCGATATAGGTCCACCCACACAGACAGCATCGTGAAGAAGGCGCAGCAGCGCCTCTTCAACCTCAGGAGGCTGAAGAAATTCGGCTTGTCACCAAAAGCACTCACAAACTTCTACAGATGCACAATCGAGAGCATCCTGGCGGGCTGTATCACCGCCTGGTACGGCAACTGCTCCGCCCACAACCGTAAGGCTCTCCAGAGGGTAGTGAGGTCTGCACAACGCATCACCGGGGGCAAACTACCTGCCCTCCAGGACACCTACACCACCCGATGTCACAGGAAGGCCATAAAGATCATCAAGGACAATAACCACCCGAGCCACTGCCTGTTCACCCCGCTATCATCCAGAAGGCGAGGTCAGTACAGGTGCATCAAAGCTGGGACCGAGAGACTGAAAAACAGCTTCTATCTCAAGGCCATCAGACAAGGCCATCAGAGTGGCTGCTGCCAACACACTGACTCAACTCCAGCCACTTTAATAATGGGAATTGATGGGAAATTATGTAAAATATATCACAAGCCACTTTAAACAATGCTACCTAATATAATGTTTACATACCCTACATTATTAATCTCATATGTATACATATATACTGTACTCTCTATCATCTACTGCATCTTTATGTAATACATGTATCACTAGCCACTTTAACTATGCCACTTTGTTTACATATTCATCTCATATGTGTATACTGTACTCAATACCATCTACTGTATCTTGCCTATGCCGCTCTGTACCATTCATATATCTTTATGTACATATTCTTTATCTCCCTCCACTTGTGTGTATAAGACAGTAGTTTTGGAATTGTTAGTTTGATTACTTGTTGGTTATTACTGCATTGTCGGAACTAGAAGCACAAGCATTTCACTACACTCGCATTAACATCTGCTAACCATGTGTATGTGACAAATAACATTTGATTTGATTTGATATATGACTCATTTTACTGTGGATATAGATACTTTTGAACTTGTTTCCTCTGGCATCTTCATAAGGTTTGTTGCTTTTGTTCTGTGATTGATTTGCACTGTTCGCAGCAAAGTAAGTTAATCTCTAGGAGACAGAACCCGTCTTCTTACTGAGCTGTATGGCAGCTGTGTGGTCCCATGGTGTTTATACTTGCATACTATTGTTTGTGCAGATGAACGTGGTACCTTTAGGCGTTTGGAAATTGCTCCCAAGGATGAACCAGACAAACCAGATGAACCAGACAAACCAGTTCAATTGGATTCAGATCCGGTGATTGACACAGCCAGTGAAGGATTTTCCACTTTTTAGCCATCAAAAACCCATTCGTTGCGCTAGCATTATTTTTAGGGTCATTGTCTTGTTGCATGATGAAGTGCCGTCCAATGAGTTTGGAGGCATTTGGTTTTATCTGAGCAGATAAAACATTTCTGTAGACTTCAGAATTCATTGTTTTCCTTCTGTCTGCAATCACATCATCGATGAAGACAAGTGATCCTCTTCCATTGGCAGCTGTACAGGCCCAAGCCATAACTGTCACGTCTAATCAAGGTGGGTGGAATCAGGCGCAGAGAGCAGATAGCGATATGAAAGTTTATTCTCCGGTGAACAAGAAACACGGTCAACCCAATACAAACCCAATACACACAGGGTGAACAATCCAACACAGGATAAAAGACGAACCGGAGAATAAGAACACAAGATACACCGACAGACATAGATGACAAATAAACAATCCCACACAAAACAAGGGCGGGACAACCTACTATATATACAGCCACTAATAAACTAAACAACACACAAGTGAAACCAATCAGACAAAACCAACAGATACACGAAAAGGGATCGGTAGTGGCTAGTAGGACGGTGACGACGACCGCCGAGCACCGCCTGAATGGGCAGGAGAGCCAACCTCGGCGGAAGTCGTGACAATAACAACCCCTCCGCCATGTTTCACGGATGAGGTGGTATGCTTTTTATCATGGGCATGTATTTTTTCTCCACACGTTCCTCTTTCCATCACTCAGGTGCATGTTAATCTTTGCCTCGTCTGTCCACAATACTTTTTTTCAGAACTCTTGGGGCTCTTTTAGGTGCTTTTTAGCAAACTATAATCTTGCCTTTCTGTTCTTCAGGCTTGTCAGTGGTTTGCATCTTGTAGTGTACCCTCTGTAGTCCTGCTGGAGTAGTCTTCTACATATGGTAGACTTTGACACATCTACACCTGCATCCAGGAGAGTGTTTTTGATCTGTTAGGCTGTTGTCAGGGGGGGGGGTTTCTTCACAGTGGTCTTCCTCAGTCTACCTGGTATTTTGACAGTTTTTTTATTGTTAATGATGAACCAAACTGTTGACTTGGGCATGCCCAGGGTTTTTGCAATGTTCCTGATGGATTGATTTTCATTTCTGAGCCTTATGACGGCCAGCTTCATTTGCATCGACACTGCTGTCTTCCTCATGTTGTCACACCCCAACAACAACCTCCAAAGGCAACAGCAAAGTCTAGAATCAATACTATTCATCAACAGCTCTCCTGCATTCACGAACGACACAAATGAATACACCTGACGAACGACACTCATCTGAAAGCCAATTCAACAAATACTTGTAGTACCTTAAAATGGGGGGATCATGTACAAAAGGTGCTGTCATTTCTAAACGTTTCATCTGATATGTATTAAAATACCCTCAAATTAAAGCTGACAGTCTGCACTTCGCCCTATTGTTATTGTATCCTTTCAAACCAAAGTGCTAGAGTACAGAACCAAAATAATTTAAAAAATGGTCACTGTCCAATGAATAATGGTGCTCACTGTATATCAGCCCTCTGATTAAAATGAAGCGCAAAGCGTGCCGCTTTGTTCTGGGCCAGCTGCAGCTTAACTAGGTCTTTCCTTGCAGCACTGGACCACTCGACTGGACAATAATCAAGATTGGACAATACTAGAGCCTTCAGAACATGCTTTTTGGAGTCTGGTGTCAAATAAGCAGAGCATCTCTTTATTACGGACAGTCGTCTCCCCATCTTTACAATCTAAGGTAACGCCAAGTAATTTAGTCTCCTCAACTTGTTCATTTATTACCAGATTCCACTGAGGTCTAGAATTTAGGGAATTATTTGTTCCAAATACAATGCTCTTAGTTTTAGAGATGTTCAAGACCAGTTTATTACAGGCCACCCATTCCAAAACAGACTGTAATTCTTTGTTAATGGTTTCAGTGACTTCATTAGCTGTGGTTGCTGATGCATATATGGTTGAATCATCATCATACATGGACACACATGCTTTGTTTAATGCCAGTGGTAGGTCATCGGTAAAACTAGAAAAGAGTAGAGGGCCTAGGGAGCTGCCCTACGGTACACCACACTTTACAAGTTTGACAATAGAGAAGCTTCCATTAAAGAACACCCTTTGAGTTCTATAAGATAGGTAGCTCTGAATCCACAATATGGCAGAGGTTGAAAGGCCATAACACATATTGAAAAATTTTTCAAAAACAGGTTATGGTCAATAACATCAAAGGCGGCACTGAAATCTAACCGTACAGCTCCCACAATCTTTTTATTATCAATTTATTTCCATCATTCATCAGTCATTTGTCTCAGTGCCGTACATGTTGAGTGCCCTTCTCTATAAGCATGCTGGATGTATGTTGTTAATTTGATTTATTTGAATTGTATTTGGGAAAACACAATTTTTTTCCAACAGTTTACTAAGAGCTGGCAACAAGTTTATCCTCTTGGAACTACCCATCCCGGATCCGGGAGAATTGTCATCAACTACACTAATTAGCATAGCGCAACAGACAAAAAATATTACTAGAAAATATTCATATTCATGAAATCACAAGTGAAATACTGTGAAACACAGCTTAGCCTTTTGTTAATCACCCTGTCATCTCAGATTTTGAAATTATGCTTTACTGCCAAAGCAAGACAAGCGTTTGTGTAAGCCTAGCATTGCATTATGTCCAGCTAGCAGCAGGAAGCTTGGTCACGAAAATCAGAAAAGCTCACTTTACCACTCTTGGGTAGCCTAATTACTTTGCCTTCTCTCCAGGCCTGAGGAGAAAGACTTTCCTCTAGGCTCAGATTAAAGATATGACATATAGGAATGGCTATAGAGTCAGCTACCATCCTCCATAGCTTTCCATCTAAGTTGTAAATGTCAGGAGGTTTGTGATTATTGATAACAACAATAACTTTTCCACCTCTCCCACACTAACTTTACAAAATTGAAACTTGCAGTGCTTTTCTTTAATTGTTTGTTTTTTATGGATGAATACGATGGCTCACTGTTCGTTGTTGGCATTTCCTGCCTAAGTTTTCCCACTTTGCCAATTAAATAATCATTCAAATAATTGGCAACATCAAATGGTTTTGTGATGAATAAGCCATCTGATTCAATGAAGATGGAATTGGTCTTTCTGCCCATAATTTCATTTAAAGTAATCAAAAATTGTTATCCATCATTCTTTATATCATTGATCTTGGCTTCATAATACAGTTTCTTCTTATTTTAGTCACATATTTTCTCAATTTGCAGTAAGTCAGCCATTCAAATGTGCAGCCAGACTCATTAGCCACTTATTAGCCATAAGCCACAAGTCTTGACAGCTTCGGTTGGTGCCTGCTCTTGGTGAAGGCCACTTCTTCTGGCAGCCGAGTTGAATGGTAAAAGGGAAGGACAGGCTTGATGGTGGTGTTGGCTAGCCGGTCTTGACATTGTTCTCAGTACCCAGCACTCTGTAGCCACTGGACGACCCCTCCGCTAGCGTAGTGTAGCATCCACTTGGGTGTTGCTTCTTCTGCTGCCGATACAGTACCTTACAGAGTAATACGAGAAGAATGCAACTGCTGAATTTATGCAGATATTCTAAACTAAGTGGTTTGATAACTTTCAAATGTAGTAACAGATCCATGTAGAATAAACAACCCTTTACCTAATACCATAGAAGCTGTGTTCTGCTAACGTGACAATGTGCAACTTTAATCTTTCATTGTCATAACTAGCCGATACAGATACTGTGCCTATTTGTAACGGGATTCTTCCGTCCAAGGAGAGGAGGACCAACATGCAGCGTGGTTGAAATTCATGTTTGTTTTTTATAAGAAAACTACACATGAATAAACTACAAAAACAACAAACGTGTAAACCCGAAATAATCCCATGTGGAACAAACACTGACACAGGAGAAAATCACCCACAAAACCCAACACCAAACAGGCTACCTAAATATGGTTCCCAATCAGAGACAATGACTAACACCTGCCTCTGATTGAGAACCATATCAGGCCAAACACAGAAACAGACAAACTAGACACACAACATAGAATGCCCACTCAGATCACACCCTGACCAAACAAAACATAGAAACATACAAAGCAAACTATGGTCAGGGTGTGACACTAGTGCCATTTGTGACTCGTTTCAGGAAACTATGTGTATGTCGTGCGTAACTACTTCAAAGGAGAGCCATTTAAACATAATCTCTTTTTTTTTGCCCAAAATGCGTTTTTTGTCTGAAATGCTTTCTAGGAACATGTGAACTTTCATGTTCGTTAATAACAAACTTGTATGCCATCTGTGAATACAAATAAAATGGTTGCATTACGAGCGTAGTTGGTTTAGCCACTGAAATAGACAGGAACCTTCCAGCTAACCATGATTGGCTGAGATAATGGATGGGCTGGACATACCGAGAGATGAGTTCAGATTGGTCTGCCATGTAGCACGCATCTTTCTGTCTATAGCATGAGCTGGTCAGTATGTGTAGGTAACCCTTTCTAACGCAGTCACGAATATCACCGAAGGTGGCTCCCCTTCCTGTTCGGGTGGCGCTCGGCGGTCGTCGTCGCCGGTCTACTCGCTGCCACCGATCCTTTTTTCCTTTTTGTTTGTTTGGTCTAATTGTTTTCACCTGTTCCTTGTTGGGGTTTTGGGGTGGGTATTATTAAAGTTAATTTAGCCCGCTTGTGTTTGTGCGGGCTTGTTCTCATTGTACGTTGGGGGTGTATCGTTCATTTTGGGTTTTCGCTGTCCGGTTTATGTAACAGTGGACTTTGGGTTGTGTTGCGCCTGTGTTTTGGCTTCACCCATTTTTGTGCCTGTTTCTGTTTACTGTGGACATTAAAGCGTTTTTTCCTGTGAAACTTCTGCTCTCTGCGCCTCACTCCACACCCATCACTCTCCTGACGTTACAAACGCAGCTTTAAAAAAAAATATATCAAGTGTTGTTCTCCACTTTCTGGAGGATCGAGTTTTGAAATCATTTAAATGTCCGGTGGAAAATTCTGGAGTTTGATTGAAAATATGCAGATTGAAAATATGCAGAGGGAGTCAAAAGAGAACACACAGAAGGTTGTTGTATAAAACACCTGTCTAAGGGCAACTATGGCATCAGTGAATGAGAGGGAGATAGGATAGTCTAAATCAAATTGTATTGGTCAGAAACACATATTTAGATGCACCTGTACTGACCTCGCCTTCTGGATGGTAGCTGGGTGAACAGGCTGTGGCTCGGGTGGCTGATGTCCTTGATGATCTTTTTGGCTTTACTGTGACATCAGGTGCTGTAGGTGTCCTGGAGGGCAGGCAGTGTGCCCCCAGTGATCTGTTGGGCAGACCGCTCCATCCTCTGGAGAGCCCTGCGGTTGCGGGCAGGGCAGTTTCCACACCAGGCAGTGATACAGCCTGACAGGATGCTCTCAATTGTGCATCTGTAAACGTTTTTGAGAGTCTTAGGATCCAAGCCGAATTTCTTCATTGTTGGTAATCAGGCTTACAACTGTTGTGTCGTCTGCAAACTTGATGATTGAGTTGGAGGCATGCGTGGTCACGCAGTCATGGGTGAACAGGGAGTACAGGGAGTACAGGAGGGACCTGAGCATGCACCCTTGTGGGGCCCCTGTGTTGAGGATCAGCAGAATGGAATTCCAGGACAGGAAGTCCAGGACACAGTTGCACAGGGCAGTGTTCAGACCCAGTGCACTGAGCTTAATGATGAGCTTGGAGGGTACTATGGTGTTGAAGGCTGAGCTATAGTCAATGAAAAGCATTCTTACATACGTATTTCTCCTGTCTAGATGGGATAGGGCAGTGCGCGGTGAGATGGCGATTGCATCGTCTGTGGATCTATTGGGGTGGTATGCAAATTGAAGTGGGTCTAGGATGTCAGGTAAGGTAGAGGTTATATGATCCTTAACAAGCCTCTCAAATTACTTCATGTTGACAGAAATGAGTGCTACGGGGCGATAGTCATTTAGTTCAGTTACCTTTGCTTTCTTGGGTACATGAATAATGGTGTTGTCACACCCTGATCTGTTCCACCCCCTTCCAGGTGTAGCTATTTTCCCAATTATTCCCTGTGCATTTATACCTGTGTTTATGCCTGCCCCCTGTTTTGTAAATAAACATCTGTGATTGGGACTGTCTGCATTTGAGTCTTATCCTGAGTCCTGCTGGGTGGACATGTTCAAGCAAGTGGGGCCAGCAGACTGGGATAGCTCCCTAGATTGAATATGTCTGTGAACACTCCAGCCAGCTGGTCTGCGCATGCTCTGAGGACGCGGCTAGGGATGCCGTCTGGGCCGTCTTACTCACGTCAGCCACGGAGAAGGAAAGCCCACAGTCCTTGGTAGTTGGCTAGATCGGTGGCACTGTGTTATCCTCAAAGCGGGTCAAGAAGGTGTTTAGCTTGTCCGGGAGCAAGACATTGGTGTCCGCGATGTGGCTTGTTTCCCTTTGTAATCAGTGATTGTCTGTAGACCCTAGCTTCATTTGCAGATATTTTACTTTTCGCATTTTGTCAGAAAGTCATTTTCATGTCAAGTTAAAGCTTACTGTTGGCTAGCTAACATCAGATGGCTGGCTCGCTAGCTAGTGTATGATCTGTGTAGTAATATTATTCGTATCTCAAAGAGTCATTTGCATTGCTAATAATAGCCTTAATCTTAGCTAGCTAATATTGAACTTAGTTGGTTAGTTACCTGCAGATTCATGCAGGGTAGTAACGTTATGAGTTGGGATTATGGTATGTTTAGCCAGCTAGTTAGCCAGTCTAAACAAAACACTCCACTATGTTGGTAAACATTTCACTACACCTTCTGTATCCTCTGCATGTGACAAATAAACGTAGGTTTTATTTGATATAGTATGTATTTACCAGAGACGGTAATGTGAAGAACATGACCTGCACCAAAATCAAATTAGGATATAACTTTATGCCAATGAGACAGTGTGCAAGTTTTTAAAAATTATGTAGAATAAACTGCTTTTATTTCATCAAACTCACAACCTGTAACATATACACATGGATTTGGAAAGAATGTGCAGGTGGTGAGTTTAATAATATACGGAACATAGACCAATACAAGAACCACGAGTAGTGTATAGAAATGGAACACATAGTCAATACTCCCTGTGGAATGGAACTAAGGAAGTGACAGATATAGGGGAGGTAGTCAGTGAAGTGATGGAGTCCAGGTGTGTCTCATGATTATACACAGGTGTGCATAATGAATGGTACCAGGTGAGCTTAATGATGATTGCCAGTGCCGGTGGCTAGTAAACCCATGATGTCGAACTGGCTTGCCAGATAACTTAACATCAGCTAAGAAACAAACCAAGCTAACAAGCTAGAAACAAACCAAATTGTTTAGAAAGTTTCTTTAAGTTGCCTGGTTTGCTAGTTTGACATATACTAAATTCATTTTTAAACGATGGTGTAAAAATACACTAGTTATGCTATTTTGGACCACAAGGCTGCAGATTTCACGCAGCATGTAGTTTTTGTGTTTATACTTTTTCATAACGACAAAGACACGTTTGATATCGGACCACAATAAAATGTTCAATGTAACTACGACAGCTATCAATAGACGTAGTCTAAAACAGCCTTTAATCTTGAAATCTTTGGTTGTTTAGTACATGGCCTCACATGTAATTTGGATTGGGGCTAAGGCTTAAGAGGATGTGAAAAAATGCTGAATGGGTGTAGACAAAGAAGAGCTCTCCAGAAGGTTTACCAAACATACAAAGGCCATTTTCTCAAAAGTGAGGTTACAAGTTCATCAAATTTTAAGCAGAATTACTTTTCCATTATTCCTCAGCTGTAGTGTATGATATACCATTTTCTAGCGACGAGTCTCTACTTTTATCCAATGTAAAAAAATAAACATTTCAAATGTTGCTACTTAAGACCGAATCGAGCCGGTTGGTCACATTCTGTCTGCTGGTAATGGAGCTACACAGGGTTTTCCCTTCTCCATATTGACTGATAACATTCAATTCAATACTCAAAAAATACAATACAAGAATACGACCCTAGGACGGCACCATAGACCTCCCGTGCACAATTGTATTAGTATAAGTTAATATAATTTCACCTTTTTGTAGCATACAATATACATACTTCAGTATTTTCATTATTTATTTTATGCAGTCATTATTGGTCATCTTTATCAAGGATGTCAATAATTTCAAACCCCACTGTATATCTCACATTGGGCATTACCTACATAAGGGTATGAACCAGTAGAGTCACTTGTGTGTGTGAAAGTACTCCCTGGTGATGTGCAAGGGCCTCCACCCATCTGGTGACATGTCAGGGCCAAGTCTGACAACATTTCTCTCAACAGTGTATATCTAACTGTATGTGATTTCAGTACTTGTCACTCTGGTTTTGGCTTAATATGAAAATAATTGTGCAAAAAAAAAAAAAGTGAGCTCTTTATTTGGACAGTCAAATCAAATCAAATCTAATCTTACTTGTTACATGCCGAATACAACAGGTTACGTTACTGTGAAATTTCCCAACAATTAAAAAGTAAGGAAATTAGCAAATAACAAATAAATAGAAACACAATAAGTAACAAAAGGGAGCCTATATACAAGCAGTACCTGTACCGAGTCAATGTGCAGTGGTAGACGTAGATGAGGTAATACGTATACTACCGGTCAAAAGTTTTATAAAACCTACTCATTCAAGAGTTTTTCTTTATTTGAAATTCTAAATTGTAGAATGATAGTGAAGCCATCAAAACTATGAAATAACACATATGGAATCATGTTGTAACCAAAAGTGTTGATCAAATCAAAATATATTTTAAATTTGAGATTCTTCAAATCTCAAATCAAGACCCTTTGCCTTGATGACAGCTTTGCACACTCTTGGCATTCTCTCAGCCAGCTTCATGAGGTAGTCACCTGGAAAACATTTCAATTAACATGTTTGCCTTCTTAAAAATGTATTTGTGGATTTCTTAATGCATTTGAGCCAATCAGTTGTGTTGTGACGAGGTGGTGTAAGGTTCTGTATTTTTTTTCTTCGTCAACCTTGTGTTCTGTTTCGTTGTGTTCTTGAATGTAGCCCTGTCTTTCGTTTTTGTTCATTGATCTCAATTGTGTTAGTGACTCACCTGGTCTCATCAGCTCTTTATTTAGCGCAATTCTGTTTGTGCCTTTGTGAGGTATTGTTCATTTTGACACAATCAAGCCTTTTCCTAGCTCATTTGTGAGAATTAGTTAAAGCCTTCAGTCCTAGTTTTGATTCACCTTCCTGTTTGCGTACCTGTGTATGAACATTGCCTGCCTGTGACCACGATTCCTGCCTTTGGCGAAGGCGTAATAAACACCTTCCGCACACTCCACGTGAATCTACACCGTATTCATTACAGGTAGGGTATGTATACAGAAGATAGCCCTATACTTGGTAAAAGACCAATGACATATTATGGCAAGAACAGCTCAAATAACAGCTCAAATAAGCAAAGAGAAACAACAGTCCATCATTACATTAAGAAATTATGCTTTTCCTTCACTCTGCTGTCCAACTCATTCCAAACCATCTCACTTGGGTTGAGGTCAGGGATTGTGCATGCCAGGTCATCTGATGCAGCATTCCATCACTCTCCTTCTTGGCCAACCCGGAGGTGTGTTGGGTCATTGTCCTGTTGAAAAACAAATGATTGTCCCACTAAGCACAAACCAGATGGGATGGTGTATCACTGCAGAATGCTGTGGTAGCCATGTTGGTTAAGTGTGTCTTGAATTCTAAATAAATCACTGACAGTGTCACCAGTAAAGCAACCCCACACCATCACACCCCCTTCTCCATGCTTCACTGTGGGAACCAAACATGCAGAGATCATTCCTTCACCTTCTCTGCGTCTCACAAAAACACATCGGTTGGAACCAAAAATCCCTCATTTGGACTCGTTAGACCAATATCCATTTCCACCGGTCCAAAGTTCATTGCTTGTATTTCTTGGCCTAAGCAAGTCTCTTATTCTTATTGGTGTCCTTTAGTAGTGGTTTCTTTGCAGCAATTCGACCATGAAGGTCTAATTCACGTAGTCACCTCTGAACAGTTGATGTTGATGTGTCTGTTACTTGAGCCAGTTTCATCACAGCACTTCATGGTCTTTGCGACTGCTCTTGAAGAAACTTTCATAGTTCTTGATATTAATTGAATGACCTTAAAGTAATGATGGACTGTTGTTTCTCATTGGTTATTTGAGCTATTCTTGCCATAATATAATACCAAATAGGGCTATCTTCTGTATACCACCCCTACCTTGTCACAGAACATCTAAATGGCTCAAACGCATTAAGAAAATGATTTCCAGAAATTAACTTTTAATAACATGGCACACATTTTAATTGCAATGCATTCCATGTGACTATCTCATTAATCTGGTTGAGAGAATGCAAATAATGTGCAAAACTATCATCAAGGCAAAGGGTGGCTACTTTAATGACACTAAAATATATCATATATTTTGATTTGTTTGAAACTTTTTTGGCTACTCAACTCAGCAAAAAAAGAAACATTCCTTTTTCAGGATGAACCACGAACAAATTAATGAACATGCACCTGTGGAACGGTTATTAAGACACTAACACTTAACAGAGGGTAGGCAATTAAGGTCACTTAGGACACTAAAGAGGCCTTTCTACTGACTCTGAAAAACAACAAAATAAAGATGCCCATGGTCCCTACTCACCTGCGTGAATGTGCCTTAGGCATGCTGCAAGGAGGCATGAGGACTGCAGATGTGGCCAGGGAAATAAATGGCAATGTCTGTACTATGAGATGCCTAAGACAGCACTACAGAGAGACAGCATGGACAGCTGATCGTCCTCGCAGAGGCAGACCACGTGTAAAAACACATGCACAGGATCGGTACATCCGAACATCACACCTGTGTGACAGATACAGGATGGCAACAACAACTTCCAAAGTTATACCAGGAACGCACAATCCCTCCATCAGTGCTCAGACTGTCCGCAATAGGCTGAGAGAGGCTGGAATGAGGGCTTGTAAGCCTGTTGTATGGCAGGTCCTCACCAGACATCACCGGCAACAACGTCGCCTATGGGCAGAAACTGGTCCACTGTCGCTGGAGCAGACAGGACTGGAAAAAAGTGCTGTTCACTGACAAGTCGCAGATTTGTCTCACCAGGGGTAATGTTCGGATTCGCATTTATAATTGAAGGAATGAGCATTACACCGAGGCCTGCATTCAGGAGCGGGATCAATTTGGAGGTGGAGGGTCCGTCATGGTCTGAAGCGGTGTGTCGCAGCATCATCAGACTGAGCTTGTTGTCATTGCAGGCAATCTTTCCACTGTGCGTTACAGGGAGGTCATCCTCCTCCCTCATGTGGTACCCTTCCTGCAGGCTCATCCTGACATGCCCCTCCAGCATGACAATGCCACTAGCCATATGCTCATTATGTGTGTGATTTCCTGCAAGACAGGAATGTCAGTGTTCTGCCATGGCCAGGAACGAGCCCGGATCTCAATCCCATTGAGCACGTCCTGGACCTGTTGGATCGGAGGGTTAGGGCTAGGGCCATTCCCCCCAGAAATGGCCGGGAACTTGCAGGTGGCTTGGTAGAAGATTGTGTTAACCTCTCCGAGCAAGAACTGGCCAATCTGGTGCAGTCCATGAGGAGGAGACACACTGCAGTATTTCATGCAGCTGGTGGCAACACCACATACTGACTGTTACCTTTGTTTTTGAACCCCTTCTCTGTTCAGGGACCCATTATTCAATTTCTGTTAGTCACATGTCTGTGGAACTTGTTTAGATTATGTCTCAGTTGTTGAATCTTATGTTCATACAAATATTTACAAATGTTAAGTTTGCTGAATATACACGTAGTTAATTAACAGTGAGAAGATGTTTATTTTTTTCTGAGTTTATATACGACTTGAATCCTTGGCACAAAGTTATATTATATTCTACTCAATCCATAGGCTTCATTAATGTAATTCAGACTTTTTTGAAGTTGATACAACTGTGTTTGATAGCTGAGGTTCATTGCTAGGTTCTGAACTAATATGTATGCCAGACGTTTAAGGATCCATACACAGATAGGCTAGCTACAGATTGGCTAGCTACACATCCATAGGCATAAAGGCTTTTTTATCCTCCACTGCACAATAAGCAAGAAAATAGTTAGCTAGCTACGTTATTCCATCTATCTGCATTGCATGGCAAATGTCAGCAAGACAAGCTTACACAATTGTACATTCAATTTGCAGTAAATTATTTAGTTAGCTAGATTCGTTACATCCACTGTTTCACAAGACGGCGGCCTGGTTTGCTGGTTGTTTCAGGAGTCCCTAAAACATTAAACAACCAGAATTACAATGTAATACTCATGTCACAACACCCGTAAAGCTAGCCAGCTGGCTGACTAATGTTAGCTAGTCAGCTAGCTTGCTAAATCGCAATTTTTGTAATTTAACTTTCTGATAAAAGAATATGTATAATCTAATAATTTAATAATTTGTCTCTACATTAATGTTATAATCACTTACATTAGCGTTCTTTCTAGTATTTTGTCAGCCATCTTTTCTGAAGAAAGTCTCCAGTCTTGGGTCGCATAGCGTCAAATTCGTCATGGGAACCAGTCGATATGAATGGTCATTGCCCATCAGTCGCCGCTAGTGATTTGCATACATTTGGGAAAGGTGTATCTTTTTCACCGCCTCTCACGCCACGTTCACACCGCCCAAAGGTTCCCTGCCCTCTCCATTTCTCACCGCTTTCCTTCCATTGAACATGAATGGGAAGCGATGTTTCACTGCGCGGCATCTTGTGCTAGTCTACATGGGGCATTATAAGAACACAAGTTTGTGTGCTACACCACTGTACTACTGGTGATATTCTGCTCTGTAGGTTATACGGTGCACATGTGATAAATAAGATGCATGACAAACTAACAAAATTACACAGACAGCAATTAAATTCCACTGAATTATTCCAAACAATGTTGGGAGTATCATTGTTTTAGTGTAAAAGACAAATCATTATAGATTATTCAGATTATATGGGAGGCAGTAGTGCTGCATGCTTGCAAGTTGCTACATTGTGCATTTGTAATAATAAAACAAATTATAACTGAAAAGGAAAAATGTGACGATATCAAATGTGTAGACCTTACCATGAAATGCTTATTACAAACCCTTAACCAACAGTGCAGAAATGATAAGAAAAGATTTACCAAATTAACAAATAAAATACAATAAAATAACAATAACGGGGCTATATACAGGGGGTACCAGTACCGAGTCAGTGTGTGCCGGTACAGGTTTGTATATTTGTACACGTACGTAGAGGTGAAGTGATAAAACAACAGCGAGTTGCAGCAATGTACAAAACAAATGGAAGGGGGGGTGTCAATGTACTGTAAATAGTCTAGTGGCCATTTGATTAATTATTCAGCAGTCTTATGGCTTGCGGGGTAGAAGCTGTTAAGGAGCCTTTATTTCCTAGACTTGGCAATCCAGTACCGCTTACTGTGTGGTTGCAGAGAAAACAGTCTACTACTTGGGTGACTGGAGTCTCTGACAATTTTATGGGCTTTCCTCTGACACCACCTATTATATAGGTCCTGGATGGCAGGAAGCTTTGCCTCAGTGATGTACTGGGCCGTATGCACTACCCTCTGTTGCGCCTTACGGTCAGATGCCGGGCAGTTGCCATACCAGGTGGTGATTCAACCAATCTCGATGGTGCAGCTGTAGAACCTTTTGAGGATCTGGGGACCCATGCCAAATCTCCTGTGGGGGAAAAGGTTTTGTCGTGCCCTCTTCACGACTGTCTAGGTGGGTTTGGACCATGATAGTTTGTTGGCGATGTGGACACCAAGGAACTTGAAACTCTCAACCCGCTCCACTATAGCCCTATCGATGTTAACAGGGCCTGTTTGGTCCGCCTTTTCCTGTAGTCCACGATCAGTTCCTTTGTCTTGCTCACATTGAGGGAGAGGTTGTTGTTCTGGCACCGCACTGCCAGTTCTCTGACCTCCTTTTAGGCTGTCTCATCGTTGTCGGGGATCAGGCCTACCACTGCTGTGTAGTCAGCAAACGTAATGATGGTGTTGGAGTCGTGGGTGAACAGGGAGTACAGGAGGGGCCTAAGTACACAACCCTGAGGGGCCCCAGAGTTGAGGATCAGTGTGGCAGACTTGTTGTTGCCTACCCTTACCACCTGAGGGCGGCCCTTCAGGAAGTTCAGGAACCAGTTGCAGAGTGAGATGTTTAGTCCTTAGCTTAGTGATGAGCTTCGTGGGCACTGTGGTGTTGAACACTGAGCAGTAACCAATGAACAGCATTCTCACATTGGTGTTCCTTTTGCAGGTGGGAAAGGGAAGTGATGTTTGCGATTGGGACATGTGTGGATCTTTTGGGGCGGTATGCAAATTGTGGTGAGTCTAGGGTATACGGGAGGATGCTGTTGATGTGAGCCATGACCAGCCTTTCAAAGCACTTCATGCGCTACCGACGTGAGTGCTACGGGGTGGTAATCACTTAGGTAGGTTACCTTCGCTTCCTTGGGCACAGGGAATATGGTGATCTGATTGAAACATGTAGGTGTTACAGACACAGTCAGGGACAGGTTGTAAATGTCAGTGAAGACACTTGCCAGTTGGTCTGCGCATGATTTGAGGACACGTCCTGGTAATCCATCTGGCCCTGCGGCTTTGTGAATGTTGACTTGTATAGGGCTGTCTACTGCCCCCGCTGGAGTAATTGCGTGCCCATAGTAAACATAATTTTTCTGTTGTCAAAAGTTTCTAATATATGCAAATAAAAAATAGTATTGAATAGAAAACACTCTAAAGCTTCTAAAACCGTTTAAATTATGTCTGTATGTAAAGCAGAACTCTCAGGGCAGTCATTCTCCCAAACTCTCTCTTGTCATCAGAAAAGTTGGCCCAACTTTGACGTCATCGCCCCCACCCTTCCCAAGCACTTACAGGTCTGGGAACAGTCTCTTTGTCTTCAGCGCGATGTCTGCTTCCAATGGGGCTTCTCATTGTGAGAATCGCGCGCTCACGAGAGTTTTGGCGGGCCGAAACCTTTCGGTCACGCGAAAAGACAGGTCACTTTCATGCGCGCTCTGCTCCGGTCCTGTCTTTTTTCCAAGATCGATTATACAATGCATGCGTTTCTGTTCGTCCTCACGATTGCTGTACACCTTTATAACATGTTAAAGCTTGATTATGAACTTAGTTTGATAAGTTTAGTCGACATATAATGTGTAAGTTTGACGTTTTGGTGCGCATCCACTTGACTTTTGGCTACATTTCAACCGAAATGTGTCGTGTTTGAGAACACGAAGACACAGACTGCAAAACTAAACGCTGTTTTTGGTAAGTATAATTCCTTCCAGGTCTTCTGATGGAAGAACAGCAAAGGTAAGGGAATATTTATGTGGTAAATTTGGGTTTCTGTGGACTCCAAGATAGAGGAGCCATAATGCTACTTTTTGAGCGCCGACTCATAGTATAGCCTAGTGAACGAAACCTGTAACGTTAAAAATAAATGTAACACAGCGATTGCATTCAGAAGAAGTGTATCTAACTATATATATGTAGAACATGCATATTTAGTCAAAGTTTATGATGTGTATTCCTTGTTAGCTGACGTTATCTGCCGGAGCTATCGTCATTTCTCAGGACATTTGAGTAGCATTTTTTGAACGATGCATCATTGTTAACAGAGATTTATGGATATATATAGCATATTATTGCCAAAAAAACATAAATGTACTGTGTAACATGTTATATTACTGTCATCTGATGAAGATTTCAAAAGGTTAGTGCATTATTTTTCTTTTAATCCTGCGTTTGTTGATTGCATATTTTTTTCAACTTGGCTATGCAAATTATCCCTTGCTGTGTCTTCGGTGATGGTTTGACATAAATATGTGCTATGTTTTCGCCGTAAAACATTTTAGAAATCTGACTTGCTGGGTAGATAAACAAGGTGTTTATCTTTCATTTGAGCCATTGGACCCATTCTGTTAATGCTGTGGAGGTTAAACTGTTTTTACTTTTAGCTCTGTATGAATATGCCTTTTGCTGTTCATTTATCATCTCCATGCGCCTTTGTCCCACCTTCCAGCTGAACGTGTTTACCCAGTGTGGGGTGTTCCCAAATGAATATGGAACCCTAGAAACCCCTGTTACTGGAACCCTAGGCCCCCCCCTACCCCCTTTTTCGAACATTCTGTTAAAAATCGCGCAACATTTCAGCGCCCTGCTGCTCATGCCAGGAATATAGTGTATGCATATGATTAGTATGTGTGGATAGAAAACACTCAGACGTTTATAAAACTGGTTAAATCACGGCTGTGACTATAACAGAACGTGCGTTTCATCGAAAAGCGCAGGAAAATCTGATCACTGAAAATGGAAATATATATCCATCCGCCACTTCAACCCATTGATAAAGGCGAACCACAATAAATGCACCTCATTTTTTTCCTACTCTCCAGGGGCTGAGGTTGCAATACCTACAGCTTCCACACGATGTCAACAGTCTTGTCATTTGCCTAGGCTTTGTTTCTTGGTCAAACGAAGAGACAAGCCATTTGTTCAAGCCTCCGACCGGATATTTTGGTTGAGATTTACCCGGACATTATTTCCAGACGGACAGCTAAAGAATATACTTCGCCTCGTGATCAATTTGATCGCTTATTAACGTTTACTAATACCTAAAGTTGCATTACAAAAGTATTTCGAAGTGTTTTGTGAAAGTTTATCGTCTACTTTTTTAATTTTAAAAAATGACGTTACGTTATAAGACGCTATTTTTTTTCGTTTATCACACAGTCTTCATAGATCGATATCTAGGCTATATATGGACCGATTTAATCGAAAAAAAGACCCAATAGTGATTATGGGACATCTAGGAGTGCCAACAAAGAAGATGGTCAAAGGTAATGAATGTTTTATATTTTATTTGTGCGGTTTGTGTAGTGACGACTATGCTAATTATTTTGTTTACGTCCCTTGCGGGTCTTTTGGGGTGTTACATGCTATCAGATAATAGCTTCTCATGCTTTTGCCGAAAAGCATTTTAAAAATCTGACTTGTTGCCTGGATTCACAACGAGTGTAGCTTTAATTCAATACCCTGCATGTGTATTTTAATGAACGTTTGAGTTTTAACTAGTACTATTAGCATTTAGCATAGCGCATTTGCATTTCCAGATGTCTAGATGGGACGCCTGCGTGTCAGATAGGAGCAAGAGGTTAAAGGTCTTACTCACAGCGGTTTCTGAGAGCGTTATCACACAATCATCCAGAACAACTGGTGCTCTCGTGCATGCTTCAGTGTTGCTTGCAATGAAGCGAGCATAAAAAGCATTTAGCTCATCTGGTAGGCTCACATCACTGAGCAGCTCGCGTCTTGTATTCCCTTTGTTGTCCGTAATAGTTTTCAAGGACTGCCACATCCGATGAGTGTCAGAGCCAGTGAAGTAGTATTCAATCTTAATCCTGTATTGACTATTTGCTAGTTTGATGGTTCGTCTGAAGGCATAGTGGGATTTCTTTTAAGCATCCTGATTAGTGTCCTGCTCCTTGAAAGCGGCAGCTCTAGCCTTTAGCTCAATGCGGATGTTGCCTGTAGTCCATGGCTTCTGGTTGGAATATGTATGTACGGTCACTTTGGGGACGATGTCGTAGATGCACTTATTGATGAAGTCAAAGACTGAGGTGATGAAGCCGATGACTCTTGCATAGCACGCGCATCATCTGATCAATGATGTATTAAGTCACAAGTACTTCCTGCTTTAGTTTTGCTTGTAAGCAGGATCAAGGAGGACAGAATTATGGTCATATTTGCCAAATGGAGGGTGGGGGAGAAGTTTGTATGCATCTCTGTGTGTGGAGTAAAGGTGGTCTAGAGTTTTTATTCCTTCTGGTTGCACATGTGACATGCTGGTAAAAATTTGGTAACACTGATTTAAGTTTGTTAATTCCCTGGCCACTAGGAATGTTTCTTCTGGATCAGCATTTTCTTGTTGCTCATGGCCTTATAGATTTGGTGGAGTGCGGTCTTAGTGCCAGCATCGGTCTGTTGTGGTAAATAGATGGCTACGAATGATATAGATGAGAACTCTCTTGGTAGATAGTGTGGTCTACAGCTTATTATAAGGTACTCTACCTCAGGCGAGCAATACCTCGAGACTTCTTTAACATTAGACATCGCGCACCAGCTGTTATTCACAAATAGACACACACCCCCACCCCTCGTCTTACCAGACGTAGCGTCTCTGTTCTGCCGGTGCATGGAAAATCCCACCAGCTCTATGTTATCCGTGTCATCGATCAGCCACGACTCGGTGAAGCATAAGATATCACAGTTTTTAATGTACTGTTGGTAGGATAATCTTAATCATCAAGGTCATCAATTTTATTTTCCAATGATTGCACATTAGCCAATAGAACAGATGACAGTGGGAGTTTACTCGGCTACGAATTCTCAGATGAAGAAGATATTTTCTGTCATAAGAGACGGTAGCAATGTACAAAATAAGTTACAAAATAACGCAAAAAAACTAACAAAATAGCACAGTTGTTTAGGAGCATGTAAAACGTGAGCCATCCTCTTCAGTGCCATCTTATGTTTATCACAACATTTCTCTCTCGTATCGATATCTAACAATGTGATTTAATTATTGATATTGGTGCCCTCCACTGGAAGTGGTCCTCGAGCAGCAGGCTCTTTCCATATCTGTAGAATCCTGGGCCCTCATTTATCAATCTTGCGTAAATGTCTTACTTCATTCTGTCTGAGGTGGAGATTCTAAGATTTGCATGCACAACACATTATTTGGGATATTTCAAACTGAGCGCACGCAACATATACACATGTTTTCATTGATCAGCGCCATACTATATTTGTGCACTTGTGAACAAGTGTTACCACCTGCATGAAATACGCCCTTCATTCACCTTTAATGGTAACTAAAACACCCTCATTTGCTGCAAATCTTTGAAAATGTTGGAACTGGTCAGTTTCTAAGCACAATGGCAAACTTGATCACGTTTCTGTAAAGGTGTGGGTACAATGTTTTAATATTTTGCAGTGACTTTTTCAGACTAAAATTCAGGCCACCTTGGCTATAACACTGGTAGAGCATTCTACAAGATTGAGTGTGTATACGAACAATTTAAAAGTAAATGCTACAGCCCACACAAATCATTGACACCCTTGATAAAGATGAGCAATAATAACTATATACAATATATAATTAAAATACTGAGCTATATTGTATGCAACAAAAAAAAGTGAAATTATATAATTTTATACTAATTCAATTGCTAAAAGAAAGAGATTTTGTTTAACAAGTAATACTTTTTTCTCAAAAGGTTAGGGGTAAAATTATTGACACCCCTTATTAAAAATAAACCTTGTCTGACACACCAATAAATAAATATTCTGATAAATATTTTTCTGAAAACAATGTGTATTTAGCCTTACTATATAGGCCATGAATTAATATGTTTTATTTGCATGACTTAGATAGGAAATGCATCACATTACTGTGCTTCTACACCTGCATTGCTTGCTGTTTAGGGTTTTAGGCTGGGTTTCTGTACAGCACTTTGAGATATCAGCTGATGTACGAAGGGCTATATAAATACATTTGATTTGATTTGATTTGATCACAAACACTTCAACCAGCTAGTTGACATGACCAATTAGAGTAAAATAATTTTGTATTGAAATTTGCATAGACTTTTTAAATAATCTAAAACATCATACATTAAATTAAATATTTCTGCTTCAGTTACCTTTAATGGAAGACAGGCCAAGTAAAATGAGGACTGATATCAAATATGAATAAAATATGATACATTTGTGTGTGAAAATATGAATATGAATATATATGTCAATTCATGCGTTTACTGTTTATATGCTCATAATACGTATAAAATTACATGTACTGAATAATATTGTGAAACATATTGAAGATAACAGGCAAACTGCAAATACTGCTATGAACATATTTTTCTATTTGCACAGACCAAAAAATCCCATAACAATAATTCTCTATTGTCCATAATAGAATATCATCAAAGAGCATATCGCCAAGACATGCTAACGCCCTCTGTTATTCGTAATGGTGAGAGGTTAGCATGTCTTGGGAATATGATCTTTGACACTTTGTAACGCTCTCTTCGTTCAGGGTTATCCGTAATCATGATAGCCCCCATATTAATGTAGAAGTATTTAGAAACATATTTGATTCTTATTTATAGTAAAAGTGACTCCAAAATCATGCAATACATTATTTACCATTAATTTCTGTTGGGCACAAAATAATCAGAAACACAACTAAAATGAACTGCAAATCATCCAACAAGTTTGTAGAGTTACAAGCTCGATGTAGTCATTACGTGTTATGAAGATGGGACCAAAAACTAAACTTTTGACTACAAAGAATCTTTAGGGGTGTCAATAATTTTGATCCCTACTGTACATACCTTACCTGAAAAAAATAATATTACTTGTTAAACAAAATTTCTTTCTCTGAGCAATTGTATTAGTATAAGTGAATATAATTTCACCTTTTTTAGCATACAATATAGTTCAGTATTTGATAATTTATTTTATACAGTCATTATTGGTCATCTTTATCAAGGATGTCAATAATTTTAAACCCCACTGTGTATCTCACATTGGGCATTACCTACGTAAGGGTATGAACCAGTAAAGTCACTTGTGTGTGTGAAGGCACTCCCTGGTGATGTGCAAGGGGCTCCACCCATCTGGGGACATTCCAGGGCCTCCACCCAGTTCATGCAGTCTGAAAACATTTCTCTCAACAGTTTAAATCTAACTTTACATGATGACAGTAGTTGTCACTCTGGTTTTGGCTTAATATAAAAATCATTTTGCTCTTTATTTGGATAGTCAAATCAAATCTAATCTAATCTTTATAAGAGAATTATGTTCTCCTGGTACATAACCCAATTTAATTATATTACTCAGTCTGCAAACCAGAATTTGTAAGATCCTGGTCGAATGAAACAGACGGAGGCCCAGCTAAAATAGTCAAAAAGGTTCATTAACGGGAACATTCTAAAGTCAAGAATACAAAACAATTAATTTTATACTAACTTCATCATGCCCACACATTCACACAACCATACACACACACACATACACACAACCATACGCACACACATACACACAAACAGACGCACACAATGTCCTGCTACGCACACACCGTCTCACTACCCAGCGGACAGAGATTAGTGACCTTGTCCTTGAGGCGTACTCCTCGTTCTCTCCCAAATCTCTAGTCAGGTCGACATCAAGCTCAGACAGTCTGTGTTTAAAATACCATAAAGACATATTGTTTTACCCTAATTCTGACTAGGACTACACATTTATTGATTATGATTTTATACATTCTAATCAATTCCATACAATTATATGTTTCAGGACGGAATATTCTAATCATTCAATTAACAGATAATTCTCAACTAACAATCCACCCTGAATGACTAAATAATACACACTGACACATCAATTGTATACAAGAATAATCCTGACGAATACATTGCTTATCATATCCTGGCATACATTTACCTATGTTATACAAAACCAATATGTGTATTTTCATTCCTTATCCATCAATGACAGTTATAGGCCTACATTAGGTATCCTAACACTTCCTGTTAGGGTTTTTATTACAATCTTCATAAAAATAGTCTCATCCAACATTGGCTCCTCGTAGTTAAAAGAAACGGAGCCATCTCCTGTAGGCCCGTATTCGTCATCACACAGGCCGGAGCTTGAAATCGGTTGCGTCATTGACCTCTCCAGAGTCCTGATAAGCAAAACTTTCACACAGGGGACCAAACAACATCCAAACAGAACCAAAACACTCATACAGGTGAATGCGGTGTCTTTGTGAACCGCAGAGGAGGTGAATGGATGATTTCTGCATGTGTGGTTCCCACCGTGAAGCAGGGAGGAGGAGGCGTAATGGTGTGGGTTTGCTTTGCTGGTGACACTGTCAGTGATTTATTTAGAATTCATGGCACACTACCACAGCATGACCACAACAGCATTCTGCAGAGATACGCCATCCCAGCTGGTTTGCACTCAGTAGGACAATCATTAGTTTTTCAACAGGACAATGAACCAAAACACACCTCCAGACTGTGTAAGGGCTATTTGACCAAGAAGGAGAGTGATGGGTTACTGCATCAGATGACCTGGCCTCCACAATCACCCGACTTCAACCCAATTGAGATCATCGGGGATGAGTTGGACCGCAAGTGAAGGAAAAGCAGCCAACAAGTGCTCAGCATATGTGGGAACTGCTTCAAGACTGTTGGAAAAGCATTCCTCTTGAAGCTGGTTGAAAGAATGCCTAGTGTGTGCAAAGCTGTCATTAAGGCAAAGGGTGGCTACTTTGAAGAATATCAAATATATTTTGATTTGTTTAAGACTTTTTTTGGTTACTACATGATCTCTGGAGAGACCTGAAAATAGCTGTGCAGTGACGCTCCCCATCCAACCTGACAGAGCTTGAGAGGATCTGCAGAGAGGAATGGGAGAACCTCCTCAAATACAGGCGTGCCAAGCTAAGCATACCTAAGAAGATAATCGCTGCCAAAAGTGCTTCAATACAGTACTGAGTGAAGCGTCTGAATACATGTGTAAATGTCATTTTTCAGTTATTTATGTTTTATAAATTTGCAAACATTTCCAAATGATGAGGGGAAAAACAATTACATTTAAAAAAAAATAAGGCTGTAATGTAACAAAATGTGGAAAAATTCAACGGGTTTGAGTACTTTCCGAATGCACTGTATTTTGTGGAGAATATACATTAAAATTGTATTTTTACATTCAGCTGAAACTTGCATACCTGTTCTGACATGAATCTCAACCAAGGAGGGGTCCTCAAAAGTATCCACTTATCCTTGATAGCTGATATTTGCCTTCCATTTTTGTCAAACTCTTCCTTAGTTTCAATTCCAAAAGACACCTGGTGAGAATACCTACCTATATACACTGCTCAAAAAAATAAAGGGAACACTTAAACAACACAATGTAACTCCAAGTCAATCACACTTCTGTGAAATCAAACTGTCCACGTAGGAAGCAACACTGATTGACAATACATTTCACATGCTGTTGTGCAAATGGAATAGACAACAGGTGGAAATTATAGGCAATTAGCAAGACACCCCCAATAAAGGAGTGGTTCTGCAGGTGATAATCACAGACCACTTCTCAGTTCCTATGCTTCCTGGCTGATGTTTTGGTCACTTTTGAATGCTGGCGGTGCTTTCACTCTAGTGGTAGCATGAGACAGAGTCTACAACCCACACAAGTGGCTTAGGTAGTGCAGCTCATCCAGGATGGCACATCAATGCGAGCTGTGGCAAGAAGGTTTGCTGTGTCAGCGTAGTTTCCAGAGCATGGAGGCGCTACCAGGAGACAGGCCAGTACATCAGGAGACGTGGAGGAGGCCGTAGGAGGGCAACAACCCAGCAGCAGGACGGCTACCTCTGCCTTTGTGCAAGGAGGAGCAGGGGGAGCACTGCCAGAGCCCTGCAAAATGACCTCCAGCAGTCCACAAATGTGCATGTGTCTGCTCAAACGGTCAGAAACAGACTCCATGAGGGTGGTATGAGGGCCCAACGTCCACAGGTGGGGGTTGTGCTTACAGCCTAACACCGTGCAGGACGTTTGGCATTTGCCAGAGAACACCAAGATTGGCAAATTCGCCACTGGCGCCCTGTGCTCTTCACAGATGAAAGCAGGTTCACACTGAGCACATGTGACAGAGTCCGGAGACGCCGTGGAGAACGTTCTGCTGCCTGCAACATCCTCCACCATGACCGGTTTGGCGGTGGGTTAGTCATGGTGTGGGGTGGCATTTCTTTGGGGGGCCGCACAGCCCTCCATGTGCTCGCCAGAGGTAACCTGACTGCCATTAGGTACCGAGATGAGATCCTCAGACCCCTTGTGAGACCATATGCTGGTGCGGTTGGCCCTGGGTTCCTCCTAATGCAAGACAATGCTAGACCTCATGTGGCTGGAGTGTGTCAGCAGTTCCTGCAAGAGGAAAGCATTGATGCTATGGACTGGTCCGCCCGTTCCCCAGACCTGAATCCAATTGAGCACATCTGGGACATCATGTCTAGCTCCATCCACCAACGCCACGTTGCACCACAGACTGTCCAGGAGTTGTCGGATGCTTTAGTCCAGGTCTGGGAGGAGATCCCTCAGGAGACCATCCGCCACCTCATCAGGAGCATGCCCAGGCGTTGTAGGGAGGCCGTACAGGCACATGGACGCCACACACACTACTGAGCCTCATTTTGACTTGTTTTATGGACATTACATCAAAGCCTGTAGTGTGGTTTTCCACTTAAATTTTGAGTGTGACTCCAAATCCAGACCTCTATGGGTTGATAAATTTGATGTCCATTGATCATTTTTGTGTGATTTTGTTGTCAGCACATTCAACTATGTAAAGAAAAAAGTATTTAATAAGAATATTTCATTCATTCAGATCTAGGATGTGTTATTTTAGTGTTCCCTTTATTTTTTTGAGCAGTGTATATTTGTTATGCAATATAAGAAATGCAGAATATAAACTGTAAAGAGAACAACTGATCTAACTGATAAAATGACGCAGTAGCAGATGCATGACATTTTTTTTACCAGTGCAGAGCTGACTAGAGGAAGACCCAGTTGGATAGAAACATGTTTCTCCATGCCTCTGCTACTCTCTACTCAAAGATAGTTTTCAACTCATCCATCTCACCACTTCCTCTGGGTAGGGCCACCCCAGATAACGCCTCAAGTCTTGAGCTCTTCTCTGAGGTCTGATTTCATACCACTACAATGGCTGGCAATGGCTGGCCAATTGTTGGTCCTTCTCGATTCCGATCAATCTCAGAAACTCAATGGGTGTGATGAATGGTCGCACTTCTTGGGGTTACTCAGAAGTGTCCTTGTTTTTGAACGAGAAGCACATTTTTGTCCATTAAAATATAATCAAATTGATCCGAAATACAGTGTAGACATTGTTAATGTTGTAAATGACTATTGTAGCTGGGAACGGCAGATTTTGAATGGAATATCTAGATAGGCGTACAGAGGCCCATTATCATCAACCATCACTCCTGTATTGCAATGGCACGTTGTGTTAGCTAATCCGCGTGTATCATTTTAAAAGGCTAATTGATCATTAGAAAACCATTTTGCAATAATGTTAGCACACTGATTAAAGAAGCATTAAAACCTGCATTCTGTAGACTAGTTGAGTTTCTGGAGCCTCAGCATTTGTGGGTACGATTACCGGCTCAAAATGGCCAGAAACAAAGACCTTTCTTCTGAAAATCAACTTGGAGGACAAAGAATGCTGAGTTGCATCCAAAGAACACCATACCTACTGTGAAGCATGGGGGTGGAAAGATCATGCTTTGGGGCTGTTTTTCTGCAAAGGGACCAGGACGACTGGTCCGTGTAAAGGAAAGAATGAATGGGGCCATGTATCGTGAGATTTTGAGTGAAAACCTACTTCCATCAGCAAGGGCTTTGAAGTTGAAACGTGGCTGGCTCTTTCAGCATGACAATGATCCCAAACACACCGCCCGGGCAACGAAGGAGTGGCTTCGTAAGAAGCATTTCAAGGTCCTGGAGTGGCCTAGCCAGTCTCCAGATCTCAACCCCATAGAAAATCTTTGGAGGGAGTTGAAAGTCCGTGTTGCCCAGCAACAGCCCCAAACCATCACTGCTCTAGAGGAGATCTGCATGGAGGAATGGGCCAAAATACCAGCAACAGTGTGTGAAAACCTTTTGAAAACTTACAGAAAACGTTTGACCTCTGTCATATCCAACAAAGGGTATATAACAAAGTATTGAGATAAACTTTTGTTATTGACCAAATACTTATTTTCCACCATAATTTGCAAATAAATTCCTTAAAAATCCTACAATGTGATTTTCTGGATTTATTTTCTCATTTTATCTGTCATAGTTGAAGTGTACCTATGATGAAAATTACAGGCCTCTCTCATCTTTTTAAGTGGGAGAACTTGCACAATTGGTGGCTGACTAAATACTTTTTTGCCCCACTGTACCTGTCTATTTAATGTCCTGCAGTTGCCAGTGCATGTCAGAGCAAAAACCAAGCCATGAGGTCGAAAACCTAGGAAGAAACCTTGAGAGGAACCAGGCTATGAGGGGTGGCCAGTCCTCTTCTGGCTGTGCCGGGCGGAGATTATAACAGAACGTGGCCAAGATGTTCAAATGTTCATAAATGACCAGCATGGTCAAATAATAGTAATCACAGTGAACAGGTCAGGATTCCATAGCTGCAGGCAGAACAGTTGAAACTGGAGCAGCAGCACGGCCAGGTGGACTGGGGACAACAATGAGTCATCATGTCAGTTAGTCCTGAGGCTCAGGTCCTTCGAGAGAGAGAGAGAGATAAAGAAAGAGAGAAAGAGAGAATTAGAGAGAGCATACTTAAATTCACACAGGACCCCGGATAAGACAGGAGAAGTACTCCAGATATAACAGACTGACCCTAGCCTCCCGACACATAAAGTACTGGAGGCTGAGACAGGAGGGGTCAGGAGACACTGTGTCCCCATCCGATTATACCCCCGGACAGGGCAAAACAGGCAGGATATAACCCCACCCACTTTGCCAAAGCACAGCCCCCACACCAGTAGAAGGATATCTTCAACCACCAAATTACCATCCTGAGACAAGGCCGAGTATAGCCGAAGCCAATTCTATATTTAATTTTGGATTGGAGATGCTTAATATGAGTCTAGAAGGAGAGTTTACAGTCTAGCCAGACACCTAGGTATTTATAGTTGTCCACATATTCTACGTCAGAACCGTCCAGAGTAGTGATGCTAGTCGGGCAGGCGGGTGTGGACAGTGATCAGTTGAAGAGCATGCATCTCGTTTTACTAGCATTTAGAAGCAGTTGGAGGCAACGGGAGGAGTGTTGTATGGCATTTAAGCTTGTTTGGAGGTTTGTTAACACGGTGTCCAAAGAAGGGCCAGATGTATACAGAATGGTGTTGTCTGCGTAGAGGTGGATCAGAGAATCACACGTAGCAAGAGCGACATCATTGATACAGTTGAAGTTGGAAGTTTACTTACACTTAGTTTGGAGTGTTTTTAAACCACTCAACAAATTTCTTGTTAAAGAACTATAGTTTTGGCAAGTAGGTTAGGACATCTACTTTGTGCATGGCACAAGTAATATTTCCAAAAATGTGACTGGAATGAATTGCAAAAATCGCTGAAGTTGGAGACTTTTATCTCCCTCACCAACTTCAAACATCCTCTTCAAGGAATACCTAGGATAGGGTAAGTAAGGGTAAGTAATCCTTCTCACCCCCCTTCTCCCCCAACAAGATTTAGATGCAAGTGGCTGTTCCACTGGTTGTCATAAGGTGTATGCACCAATTTGTAAGTCGCTCTGGATAAGAGCGTCTGCTAAATGACTTAAATGTAAATGTAAATCTTGAGCAGCTAACCGATCGCTGCAGCTGTACATAGTCTATTGGTAAATAGCCCACCCATTTTCACCTACGTCATCCCCATACTGTTTTTATTTATTTACTTTTCTGCTCTTTTGCACACCAATATCTCTACCTGTACATGACCATCTGATCATTTATCAATCCAGTTTTAATCTTCAAAATTGTAATTATTCACCTACCTCCTCATGCCTTTTGCACACAATGTATATAGACTCCCCTTTTTTTCTACTGTGTTATTGACTTGTTAATTGTTTACTCCATGTGTAACTCTGTGTTGTCTGTTCACACTGCTATGCTTTATCTTGGCCAGGTCGCAGTTGCAAATGAGAACTTGTTCTCAACTAGCCTTATTATACTATTATTATACTAGCCCAACTAGCCTGATTATATAAAGGTGAAATAAAAATAAAAAATAAAAGTACCTGTGGATGTATTTCAATGCCTACCTTCAAACTCAGTGCCTCATGGCTTGACATCATGGGAAAATCAAAAGAAATCAGCCAAGACCTATGACTTATTTTGTTGTTGACCTCCACAAGTCTGGTTCATCCTTGGGAGCAATTTTCAAATGCCTGAAGGTACCACATTCATCTGTACAAACAATAGTACGCAAGTATAACCACCTCGGGACCACGCAGCCATCATACGGCTCAGGAAGGAGATGCATTCTGTCTCCTAGAGATGAACGTACTTTGGTGAGAAAGGTGCAAATAAATCCCAGAACAACAGCAAAGGACCTTGTGGAGATGCTGGAGGAAACAGGTACAAAGTACCTATAGCTTCAGTAAAACGAGTCCTATGTCAACATAACCTGAAAGGCCGCTCAGCAACGAAAAAGCCACTGCTAAAAACCGACATAATAAAACCAAATTACGGTTTGCAACTGCACATGGGGACAAAGATCATACTTTTGGAGAAATGTCCTCTGGTCTGATGAAACAAAAATAGAACTGTTTGGCCATAATGGCCATCGTTATGTTTGGAGGAAAAAAGGAGAGGCTTGCAAGCCGAAGAACACCATCCCAACTGTGAAGCACGGGGGATGGCAGAATCATGTTGTGGGGGTGCTTTGCTGCAGGAGGGACTGGTGCACTTCACAAAATAGATGGCATCATAAGGAGACGGAATTATGTGGATATATTGAAGCAACATCTCAAGACATCAGTCAGGAAGTTAAAGCTTGGTCGCAAATGGGTCTTCCAAATGGACAGTGACCCCAAGCATACTTCCAAAGTTGTGGCAGAATTGCTTATGGACAACAAAGTCAAGGTATTGGAGTGGCCATCACAAAGCCCTGACATCAAACCTGTAGAAAATGTGTGGGCAGAACTGAAAAAGTGTGTGCGAGCAAGGAGGCCTACAAACCTGACTCAGTTACACCAGCTCTGTAAGGAGGAATGGGCCAAAATTCACCCAACTTATGGCGGGACGCTTGCGGAAGGCTCCCCAAAATATTTGACCCAAGTTAAACAATTTAAAGGCAATGTTACCAAATATTAATTGAGTGTATGTAAACTTCTGACCCGCTGGGAATGTGATGAAAGAAATAAAAGATGAAATAAATCCTTCTCTCTACTATTATTCTGACATTTCACATTCTTAAAATAGTGTGGTGATCCTAACTGACATAAGACAGGGGATTGTTACTAGAATTAAATGTCAGAAATTGTGACAAACTGAGTTTAAATGTATTTGGCTAAGGTGTATGTAAATTTCCGACTTCAACTGTACTAGCAGAAGTAGGTAAAACAAAGGCTGGCCAAAAGAAAGTAGTGTTTAGGAATAACAGAACTAGAATATGAGAATGTGAGGCTTGTTGCCACTAGGGGGAGCTACTAGGATACGGGAAAATGAGGCTTTATGCCGTACTTACATAAATGGATACCAAATCTGGAAATCAATTAAAAACCGTGGCTGAATAAAAAAAACATCTGTAAAGGGGCAATCTGCAGTTGCTACATCCACTTTTGGACTTATAAATTAATGATATGTACCCATTGATTCTTGAAGAATATAACTTACAAATGCATCATGAGTTTAGTTCAACTGCTGTACCCCATCTTAATGCCAAATATAAACTTTACCTACAAAGTAGCTAAACAAACAGTATGTAGCCTCAAAACATGGTTAAAACTATAATTTTAATATAATGGATGGTCACTCCTTGCATTCACAGCTCTATGAATTTGAGATTGGTAACATTTCTCCAGTGAAAAAAAGAATGTCCTCAACTCTGGTGTGCTCCCCCTGGTTATTTATTCAGATGCACGATAAGGTTTCGATCCAAGTTTAATCTTCGTCAGATCATACATCACTGTGAGACACATCTACTTAAATAACCTCTAGAGGCATGTACATCCGGTAAATTGAATACAATAAATACATAAACATTACAATAAATATTAGACAAATGGAAAAACATGACTATTTATTTTTAATCCATATCAAGTAGATTATATAAACAAAAGTATGTGGACACCCCTTCAAATTTGTGGGTTTGGCTATTTCAGCCACACCCGTTGCTGACAGGTGTATAAAATCGATCACACCGCCATGCAATCTCCATAGACAAACATTGGCAGTAGAATGGCCTTACTGAAGAGCTCAATGATTTTCAACATGTCACTGTCATAGGATGCCACCTTTCCAACAAGTCAGTTTGTCAAAATGCTGTCCTGCTCGAGATGCTCTGTTTAACTGTAAGTGCTGTTACTGTGAAGTGGAAACGTCTAGAAGCAACAACGACTCAGCCTCGAAGTGGTAGACCAAACAAGCTCACAGAATGGGACTGACTAGCGTTGAAGCGCGTAGTGTCTAACAATTGTCTGTCCTTCATTGCAACACTCACTACCAAGTTCCAAATGGCCTCTGGAAGCAATGTCAGCACAAGAACTGTTCGTTGAGAGCTTCATGAAATGGGTTTCCATGGCCGAGCAGCCGCACAAGCCTAAGATCACAATGCGCAATGCCAAGCATCAGCTGGAGTGGTGTAAAGCTCACCCCCATTCGACTCTGGAGTAGTGGAAATGCATTCTCTGGAGTGATGAATCACACTTCACCATATGGCAGGCCATCTGACGAATTTGGGTTTGGCGGATGCCAGGAGAATGCTACCTGTCTCAATGCATAGTGCCAACTGTAAAGTTTGGTAGAGGAGGAAAATGGTCTGGGGCTGTTTTTCATGGTTCGGGCTAGGACACTTAGTTCCAGTGAAGAAATATCTTAATGCTACAGCATACAATGACATTTTAGACAATTCTGTGCTTCCAACATTGTGGCAACAGTTTGGGGAAGGCCCTTTCCTTTTTCAGCATGACAATGCCCCCGGGCACAAGCGAGGTCCATGCAGAAATGGTTGGTCGAGTACTGTGTGGAAGAACTTGACTGGCCTGCACAGAGCCCTGACCTTAACCCCATCAAACACCGTTGGGATATTAGAACGCCGACTGCGAGACAGGCCTAATCGCCCAACATCATTGATCAACCTCACTAATGCTCTTGTGTCTTGTGGCTGAATGGAAGCAAAGTTCCAACATCTTGTGGAAAGTCTTCCCAGATAGTGGAGGCTGTTATAGCAGCAAAGTAGAGACCAACTCCATATTAATTCCCATCATTTTGGAATGATATGTTCGACGAGCAGGTGTCCTACATTTAGTAGTGTAGTGTAGGTTTACAATAGATAAAAAATGGGTGAGACAAAATGCGTCACTCATTTTATATACAATATTATATAGGGAAAATTAAAAGAGCATCAATTTGTGAGCAGAACACATTTTATAGACAAGGTTTCATGTGTAGTTCATTGCGTATGCCTCTTGGAGACAGAGTGTTGAGGAAATGTATCCAAAAGGACTTAAACCAAGGTAAGTTGCTAGCTAGCATTAAACTTATCTTATAAAAAACAATCAATCATAATCACTAGTTAACTACACATGGTTGATGATATTACTAGATATTATCTAGCGTGTCCTGCGTTGCATATAATCTGACTGAACATACAAGTATCTAAGTATCTGGCTGAGCGGTGGTAGGCAGAAGGAGGCGCATTAACATTCATTCAAACAGCACTTTCTTTGCATTTTGCCAGCAGCTCTTCGTTGTGGGTCAAGCATTGCGCTGATTATGACTTCAAGCCTATCAACTCCCGAGATGAGGCTGGTTAACCGAAGTGAAATGGCTGGCTAGTTAGCACGTACTAATATCGTTTCAACCGTCACTCGCTCTGAGCCTTCTAGTAGTTCTTCCCCTTGCTCTGCATGGGTAACACTGCTTCAATGGTGGCTGTTGCCGTTGTGTAGCTGGTTCGAGCTCCTCCACGGAAGCTATATACTATTACACTGGCAATACTAAAGTGCCTATAAGAACATCTAATAGTCAAAGGTTAATGAAATACAAATGGTATAGAGGGAAATAGTCCTATAATTCCTATAATAACTACAACCTAAAACTTCTTACCTGGGAATATTGAAGACTCATGTTAAAAGGAACCACCAGCTTTCATATGTTCTCATGTTCTGAGCAAGGAACTGAAACGTTAGCTTTCTTACATAGCACATATTGCACTTTTACTTTCTTCTCCAACACTTTGGTTTTGCATTATTTAAACCAAATTGAACATGTTTCATTATTTACTTGAGGCTCAATTGATTTTATTGATGTATTATTTTAAGTTAAAATAAGTGTTCATTCAGTATTGTTGTAATTGCCATTATTACAAATAAAGAAAATGTAAAAAATTGTCCGATTAATCGGTATCGGCTTTTTTGGTCCTCCAATAATCGGTATCGGTATCGGGGTTGAAAAATCATAATCAGTCGACCTCTACTTAAGAGGTCTCAGTAGGAAACCGCTTCCCATGACTATGGTAGGAAATTGTCTATATCGCCCCCTCTTTTACGTGGCACTTTCACATGTTCAATTCCCAGGTAGTGGAGAGAGGACAAGTTGTGCTTTCCCTGTGAAAAGTGCACAGCAAGGGGACTTTTGATATCGTTATTCATTATGCAACTCCTGCATTTCGTGATTTCTCCCAGGCACGCTAATCCGCATGGACATTTAATCAAATAAATGACGTTTGTGGTGTTGCAGAACATTTTGCCTTTGGTTTCTATCGCTTTGCCGGTTTCTGAGTGATAAGAAACCTGCCATTTGTGAGTAAAGTTGTCCTGTGCAATGCCCACGTACATAATTCCCATTGGAAATATCGCTGAGAAAGTGTCTAGCTGTGGGCGAGGGTGGGAGGTCCGCTTTCATTAACATGTCTCTGAGATTTTGTGGCCTCTTATTAAACACCTATCTTGGTGGTTCTTTAAAGATAGTGGGGCATCTGGGGTTTGAACTGATAATATGCCAATGTTTTTTAATTGTGTTTTGTATTACATTTCCCATATGAGAATATTCCACAATACATTGTATTGTATTACTCTTTTTGCACACTGAAGGTTTCAAGCTATGCAACTGGCTAGTCCATGACGCACTCCACAGCTGATTGTAGGCACTCCTCAGAATAACCTCTCTCCCGGGAATCTATTCATCAAAACGGTACTTTGTTAGGAGAAAGCAGCATCAGTGCCACAGATTCTATGGACATGTTTAAATGGACTGATAGGGTGGCTTTTCTTTAGAGGAATGGAGTGGAAACTATCGCTTCTTAAAAGTGGGTTTCGATCTTATTTTATTTATTTTGATTTAACTAGGCAAGTCAGTTAAGAACAAATTATTATTTACAATGATTGCCTACCAAAAGGCAAAATGCCTCCTGCAGGGATGGGGCCTGGGATTAAAAATATGAAATCAATACAAGATAAATATAGGACAAGACACACATCACAACAAGAAAGACAACACAACACTACATAAAGAGAGACCTAAGACAACAACATTGCAAGGCAGCAACACATGACAACACAGCATGGTAGCAACACAACATAACAAAAACATGGTAGCAACGAAACATGGTAGCAGCACAAAACATGGTACAAACATTACTGAGCACAGACAACAGCACAAAGGACAAGAAGGTAGAGACAACAATAAATCACACAAAGCAGCCACAACTGTCTGTAAGAGTGTCCATGAGTCTTTGAATGAAGAGATTGAGATAAAACTGTCCAGTTTGAGTAGTTGTTGCAGCTTGTTCCAGTCACTAGCTGCAGAGAACTGAAAAGAGGAGCGACCCAGGGATGTATGTGGTTTGGGGACCTTTAACAGAATGTGACTGGCAGAGCGGGTGTTGTATGTGGAGGATGAGGGTTGCAGTAGATATCTCAGATAGGGGGAGTGAGGCCTAAGAGGGTTCTATAAATAAGCATCAACCAGTGGGTCTTGAGATGGGTATACAGAGATGACCAGTTTACTGAGGAGTATAGAGTGCGGTGATGTGTCCCGTAAGGAACATTGGTGGCAAATCTGATTTCCGAATGATAAAGGGGGCACCCTTACCTGCCACTCGAGAGCACCCTTACCTGCCGATCTATAAATGTTGTCTCTATAATCTAGCATGAGTAGGATGGTCATCTGAATCAGGGTTAGTTTGGCAGCTGGGGTGAAAGCGGAACTATTACGATAGAGGAAACCAAGACTAGATTTAACCTTAGCCTGCAGCTTTGATATGTGCTTAGAGTAGGGCAGTGCACTGTCTAGCCATACTCCCAAGTACTTGTATGATGTGACTACCTCAAGCTCTAAACCCTCAGAGGTAGTAATAACACCTGTGGGAGGAGGGGCAATCTTCTTATCAAACCACATTACCTTTGTTTTGGACGTGTTCAGAACAAGGTTAAGCGTAGAGAAAGCTTGTTGCACACTAAGAAAGCTTTTTTGTAGAGCATTTAACACTAAATCCAGGGAGGGGCCAGCTGAGTAAAAGACTGTATCATCTGCATATAAATGGATGAGAGAGCTATGTTGTTGATGTAAATTGAGAAGAGCGTGGGACCTAGGATTGAGCCTTGGAGGAACTCCCTTGGTGACAGGCAGTGGCTGAGACAGTAGAGTTTCTTTATACACTGCACTCTTTGAGAGACGTAGTTAGCACACCAGCCCAAAGACCCCTCAGAGACACCAATACTCCTTATCCGGCCCACAAGAATGGAATGGTCTACCGTATCAAAAGCTTTGGCCAAGTCAATAAAAATAGCAGCACAATATTGCTTAGATTCAAGGGCAATGGTGACATCATTGAGGACTTTTAAGGTTGCAGTGACACATCCATAACCTGAGCGGAAACCAGATTGCATACTGAAGAGAATACTATAGACATCAAGAAAGCAAGTAAGTTGACTATTGACAAGTTTTCCCAACTTGCCCGCCCAACAAGGATGCGTTCTGAGCCCTCTCCTGTACTCCCTGTTCACCCACGACTGCGTGGCCACGCACGCCTCCAACTCAATCATCAAGTTTGCGGATGACACAACAGTGGTAGGCTTGATTACCAACAACGACGAGACGGCCTACAGAGAGGAGGTGAGGGCCCTCGGAGAGTGGTGTCAGGAAAATAACCTCACACTCAACGTCAACAAAACTAAGGAGATGATTGTGGACTTCAGGAAACAGCAGAGGGAACACCCCCCTATCCACATCGATGGAACAGTAGTGGAGAGGGTAGCACGTTTTAAGTTCCTCGGCATACACATCACAGACAAACTGAATTGGTCCACTCACACTGACAGCGTCGTGAAGAAGGCGCAGCAGCGCCTCTTCAACCTCAGGAGGCTGAAGAAATTCGGCTTGTCACCAAAAGCACTCACAAACTTCTACAGATGCACAATCGAGAGCATCCTGGCGGGCTGTATCACCGCCTGGTACGGCAACTGCTCCGCCCTCAACCGTAAGTCTCTCCAGAGGGTAGTGAGGTCTGCACAACGCATCACCGGGGGCAAACTACCTGCCCTCCAGGACACCTACACCCGATGTTACAGGAAGGCCATAAAGATCATCAAGGACATCAACCACCCGAGCCACTGCCTGTTCACCCCGCTATCATCCAGAAGGCGAGGTCAGTACAGGTGCATCAAAGCTGGGACCGAGAGACTGAAAAACAGCTTCTATCTCAAGGCCATCAGACTGTTAAACAGCCACCACTAACATTGAGTGGCTGCTGCCAACACACTGTCATTGACACGGACCCAACTCCAGCCACTTTAATAATGGGAATTGATGGGAAATGATGTAAATATATCACTAGCCACTTTAAACAATGCTACCTTATACAATGTTACTTACCCTACATTATTCATCTCATATGCATACGTATATACTGTACTCTATATCATCGACTGCATCCTTATGTAATACATGTATCACTAGCCACTTTAACTATGCCACTTTGTTTACTTTGTCTACATACTCATCTCATATGTATATACGGTACTCGATACCATCTACTGTATGCTGCCCTGTACCATCACTCATTCATATATTCTTATGTACATATTCTTTATCCCCTTACACTGTGTATAAGACAGTAGTTTTGGAATTGTTAGTTAGATTACTTGTTGGTTATCACTGCATTGTCGGAACTAGAAGCACAAGCATTTCGCAACACTCGCATTAACATCTGCTAACCATGTGTATGTGACAAATAAAATTTGATTTGATTTGATTTGATTTTTGCTCACCGTTCTTGTGATCATTTTGACCCCACAGGGTGAGATCTTGTGTGGAGCCCCAGATCAAGGTAGATTATCAATGGTCTTGTATGTCTTCCATTTCCAAATAATTGTTCCCACAGTTGATTTCTTCAAACCAAGCTGCTTACCTATTGCAGATTCAGTCTTCCCAGCCTGGTGCAGGTCTACAATTTTGTTTCTGGTGTCCTTTGACAGCTCTTTGGTCTTGGCCATAGTGGAGTTTGGAGTGTGACTGTTTGAGGTTGTGGACAGGTGTCTTTTATACTGATAACAAGTACTGATAACTGATAACTGATAACAAGAGCCAGAAATCTTGCTTGTTTGTAGGTGACCAAATACTTATTTTCCACCATAATTTTCAAATAAATTCATTAAAAATCCTACAATGTGATTTTCTGGATTTTTTTTCTCATTTTATCTGTCATAGTTGAAGTGTACCTATGATGAAAATTACAGGCCTCTCTCATCTTTTTAAGTGGGATAACTTGCACAATTGGTGGCTGACTAAATACTTTTTCATGTCAATACCATTACCCCAGAAACCCTATACCCACTCCAATTTGCATACCGCCCAAAAGATCCACAGATGATGCAATCTCTATTGCACTCCACACTGCACTTTCACACCTGGACAAAAGGAACACCTATGTGAGAATGCTATTCATTGACTACAGCTCAGCATTCAACACCATCGTGCCTTCAGAGCTCATAACTAAGCTAAGGACCCTGGGACATAACACCCCCTCTGCAACTGGATCCTGGACTTCCTGACGGGCCGCCCCCAGGTGGTAAGGCTAGGTACCAACACATCCGCCATGCTGATCCTCAACACGGGGGCCCCTCAGGAGTGCGTGCTCAGTCCCCACCTGTACTCCCTGTTCACAGCCAGGCACAACTGCAACACCATTGTTAAGTTTGCCCATGATACAACAGTGGTAGGCCTGATCACCAACAACAACGAGACAGCATATAGAGAGGAGGTCAGAGACCTGGCCGTGTGGTGCCAAGACTACAACCTATCCCGCAATGTGATCAAGACTCAGGAGATGATTGTGGACTACAGGAAAAGGAGGACCGAGCACGCCCCCATTCTCATCGATGGGGCTGTAGTGGAGCAGGTTGAGAGCTTCAGGTTCCTTGGTGTCCACATCACCAACAAACTAACATGGTCCAAGCACACCAAGACAGTCATGAAGAGGGCACGACAAAACATATTCCCCCTCAGGAGACTGAAAAGATTTGGCATGGGTCCTCAGATCCTCAAAAGTTTCTACAGCTGCATCATCGAGAGCATCACTGCCCAGTATTTGAATTTGTATTTATTTTGGATCCCCATTAGCTGCTGCCAAAGCAACAGCTACTCTTCCTAGGGTCCAGCAAAATGAAGGCATTTTATACAATTTTAAAAACATTACAATACATTCACAGATTTCACAACACACAACACACAGGCCCCTATCCCCACTACCACATATCTGCAGTACTAAATCCGTGTGTGTGTGTGTGTGTGTGTGTGTGTGTGTGTGTGTGTGTGTGTGTGTGTGTGTGTGTGTGTGTGTGTGTGTGTGTGTGTGTGTGTGTGTGTGTGTGTGTGTGTGTGTGTGTGTGTGTGTGTGTGTGTGTGTGTGTGTGTGTGTGTCTGTGCCAATGTTAAGTGTTGCTTCACAGTCCCCGCCGTTCCATAAGGTTTTTTTTAAATCAAATTTTACTGTTTGCGTCAGTTACTTGATGTGGAATAGAGTTCCATGTAGTCATGGCTCTATGTTGTACTGTGTGCTTCCCATAGTCTGTTCTGGACTTGGTGACTGTGAAGAGACCTCTTGTGGGATGTCTTGTGGGGTATGCATGGGTGTCCGAGCTGTGTGCCACTAGTTTAGATAGATAGCTCGGTGCATTCAACATGTCAATACCTCTCATATATAAAAGTAGTGATGAAGTCAATCTCTCCTCCACTTTCAACCAGGAGAGATTGTCTTATTAATATTAGCTCTCTGTGTACATCCAAGGGCTAGCCGTGCTGCACTGTTCTGAGCCAATTGCAATTTTCTGGTCCTTTTTTTGTGGCACCTGACCACACGACTGGACAGTAATCAAGGTGTGACGAAACTAGGGCCTGTACGACCTGCCATGTTGATAGTGTTGTTAAGAAGGCAGAGCATCACTTTATTATAGACAGACTTCTCCCTAGCTTAGCTACTACTGCATCAGTATGTTTTGACCATGACAGTTTATAATTTAGGGTTACTCAAAGCAGTTTAGTCATCTCAACTTGCTCAATTTCTACATTGTGTTTTACAAGATTTAGTTGAGGTTTAGGGTTTAGTGAGTGTTTTGTTCCAAATACAATGCTTTTAGTTTTTTTTTATATTTAGGGCTAGCTTATTCCTTGCCACCCACTCTGAAACTAACTGCAGCTCTTTGTTGAGTGTTGTAGTCATTTCAGTCACCGTAGTAGCTGATGTGTATAGTGTTGAGTCATCCGCATACATAGACACTCTGGCTTTACTCAAAGTCAGTGGCATGTTGTTAGTAAAATTTGAAAAGGCAAGGGGCCAAAACAGCTACCCTGGGGAATTCTTGATTCTAACTGGATTATATTTGAGAGCCTTCCATTAAAGAACACCCTCTGTGTTATGTTAGACAAGTAACTTTTTATCCACATTATAGCAGGGAGTGTAAAGCCATAACACATATGTTTTCCAGCAGCAGACTATGATTGATAATGTCAAAAGCTGCACTGATGTCTAACAAGACAGCCCCCACAATTTCTCTCAGACAATCCTCAGTAATTTGTGTAAGTGCTGTGCTTGTTGAGTGTCCTTCCCTATAAGCATGCTGAAATTCTGTTGTCAATTTGTTTACTGTGAAATAGCATTGTATCTGATCAAACACAATATTTTCCAGATGTTTATGAAGGGTTGGTAACAGGCTGATTGGTAGGCTATTTGAGCCATTAAAGGTGGCTTTACTATTCTTGGGTAGCGGAATGACTATATCTTCCCTCCAGGCTGAGGGCACACACTCTCTAGTAGGCTTAAATTGAAGATGTGGCAATATTGTCTGCTATTATCCTCAGTAATTTTCCATCCAGATTGTCAGACCCCGGTGGCTTGTCATTGTTGATAGACAACAATAATTTTTCACATCTTCCACACTGACTTCCACAAGGAATTCAAAAGTCCAATTATTGTCTTTCTTAATTTGGTACAATATATGTGGATGTGTAGTGTCAGCGTTTGTTGCTGGAATGAAAAAGTTATTAAAGAAGTTGGAAATATCAGTGGGCTTTATGATGAATTAGCCATCTGATTCAATGAATGAAGGAGCCGAGTTGGCTTTTCTTCCCAAAATTTCATTTAATGTGCCCCAAACTTTGTACGATCATTCTTTGTATAATTTATCTTTGTTTCACAGTATAGTTTATTTTTCTTTTGTTTAGTCACATGATTTCTTAATTTGACCAGCCAATATTCTTTACATCATCAACGTATGAATCAATACAAAATGTCTTGTATGACCTCTTATACACTATACTTGGCGCAGCCTTTGGAACTTCGGTTTTCCTAGATAAGGCTATTATATTGTGATTGCTACATCCTATGGATTTGGATACTGCTTTAAAGCATATTTCTGCAGCATTAGTAAAGATGTGATCAATACATGTTGATGATTTAATTCCTATGCTGTTTGTAATTACCCTGGTAGGTTGACTGACAACCTGATCTAGATTGCAGACACTGGTAACAGTTTGAAGTTTTTTCTTGGGTGGGCAGCTTGATGATAGCTAATCAATATTTATATCACCCAGAAAATATACTTCTCTGTTGATATCACATACATTTCAAGCATTTCACACATATTATCCAGATACTGACAGTTAGCAGTTGGTGGTCTACAGCAGCTTCCAACAAGAATTAGCTTTAGGTGAGGCAGGTGTACCTGTAGCCATATTACTTCAACAGTATTTAACATTAGATCGTCTATAAGCTTTACAGGAATGTGCAATACCGCCTCCGTTGGCATTTCTGTCTTTTCGGTAGAGGTTATAACCATGTATTGCTACCACTGTATCATCAAATGTATTATCTGATTGTGTTTTAGAGATATGAAAATATGAATGTCATCTGTTAGCAACAAGTTATTGAGTTCATGGACCTTGTTTCTTAGGCTACATATGTTAATATGGGCAATTTTTAGCACTATTCTGGGTTGCTTGATTGTTTTGAATGCTTTACTGAGAAGCTTATCCTCTTGATGCACCCATCCCATTAGCGGGGTCATTTTCGTCAACATCCGCTGAATTGCAGAGCGCCAAATTCAAATGATATTACTAAAAATATTTAATTTTCATGAAATCACAAGTGCAATATAGCAAAACACAGCTTAGCTTGTTGTTAATCAACCTGGCGTGTCAGATTTAAAAAAAAGCTTTTCGGTGAAAGCATACCAAGTGTTTATGTAAGGACATCTCTCTCAGTAGACAAAACATTACAAACAGCTAGCAGCCAAGTAGATTAGTCACGAAAATCTTTGGATGTTTGGACTCACGAGACTCCCAGTTACACAATAAATGTTTCTTTTGTTCCATAAAGATTATTTTTCTATCCAAAATACCACCATTTGGTTGGCGCGTTATGTTCAGAAATCCACAGGCTCGAGCGGTCACGACATCGCAGACGAAAATTCCAAATAGTATCCGTAAAATTTGTAGAAACATGTCAAATGTTTTTTATAATCAATCCTCAGGTTGTTTTTACAATATATAATCAATAATATTTCAACCGGGACTGTAGCTTCTTCAGTAGGAGAGAGAAATGTCTGCTCCAAGCTGTTGCGCATGCAAAATGCTGCCAGCGTTCAGCCAGCCATCTGGCATCCAGCCAGCCATCTTTCTCTCTCATTTTTCAAAATAAAAGCATGAAACTATGTCTAAAGACTGTTCACACCATGGGGAAGCCATAGGAAAAGGAATCTGGTTGATATCCCTTTAAATGGAGCGAAGGCAGGCAATGGAACAGAGAGCTTTTAGGAAAAACAGCACTTCCGGGTTGGATTTTCCTCAGGTTTTCGCCTGCAATATCAGTTCTGTTATTCTCACAGACAATATTTTGACAGTTCTGGAAACTTTAGAGTGTTTTCTATCCTAATCTGACTTGTGGGGTTATTATATGCATATTCTATATTCTGGGCCTGAGAAATAGTCAGTTTCATTTGGGTACGTTTTTCATCCAAACATCAAAATTCTGCCCCCTACACTCAAGAGGTTTTAACAGAGGTAGACTTACTCATGTTATTTATATTGGAGCTGATAAGGCAGGGTAGGCTGCATGAAGTGGTCTCCCTGCTAGTGCACACTGCCTCAGTGCTAACAGTGTAACTCTGGTTTATATATTGTGTAGCTGGGACTCTTGTGACTGCAACCATATCAAGATCTTCAAAGGTAACTATCTCTGACTTTTGTAATTCCTTTACATGGTTGTAAAATGTTTGTATGCTTTTGTAAGCGGGGAGCTGTCCTCAGATGATTGCATGTTATGCTTTCACCGTAAAGCCTTTTTGAAATATCACAAAGCAGCTGGATTAATGAGAATCTTTAAGCCAATGTATAACACTTACATTTTTTATGTATGTTGATTATTTCTGTATTTTGAATTTGGCGCTCTGAAATTTCACCGGATGTTGTCGAGGTCGGTTGCTAGCGGAATACCTGCGACAGAAAGGTTAAAATCAATTTTCAAATGTTCCGAGCCACTGTAGCCCTCTTGATGTTTTTTGACCCCACATGAACTATGACAGTGTCAGCTCCCGGCATCTGTGGTAGAACAGTCGGAAGCAGCCTTGTTATGTCCTGTACTCGTGTTCCTGGGTAGCTCAGGGTTTTTGCCTTGGGGACCGAGACGTTTCTCACCATAGAGCTGCCTATGATGACAGCTGGTGATGATGAATGGGCCGGTCTCTCAGACAGCCTCCTTAGTCTGGTCATCTGAACCAGAGGTAGAAGCCACCGGAGAGGGAGACAGAACCGAGGATGAAGACGCAGGTACTTCTGGATCCGATCTTGATTGGGAAGCCACCAAGGAAGAATCCAGGATCCAGGGAGGCAAAGCTGTTTCTGTGTCAGTTCTGGACTCAACATCTCAATGGAGACCCTCGTTGCCAGAGGACGCCTTCTTTGACTTCCACGGCGAGTGACGTACCTCCATGGCTGGTTGGTTGGGTCTAGAACAGCTCCGTTCTCCAGGGAAGGGGGAGACACCTTCGGGGATGGAACCCTACCGATCACCAGGCAGATAGCTGTGGAGAGTCGAAGCGGCGGCGTAACTTCCACCAGACCAGAGCAGCGTGCGGCTACTGGTATGGTAACTGCTCAGCCTCCGGCCGCAATGCACTACAATGCACGACAAGATAGAACTGCAGAAGAGGGCGGAGTTGCAATCTGCTGCAGTTATAGCCTGCAGAGTTCTGTCTTACTATCCAGGTCAGTAGCCAAACAATTCAAGCTTCTACTTTTAATAATGTACCTTTCCAGAAACAAGTCTCTCACCATTTCCGCTTGCTATAGACCATCCTCTGCCCCCAGCTGTGCCCTGGACACCATATGTGAATTGATTGCCCCCCATCTATCTTCAGAGCTCGTGCTGCTAGGTGACATAAACTGGCACATGCTTAACAAGCTGGCCGTCCTACAACCTGAGCTTGATGCCCTCAATCTCACACAAATTATCAATGAACCTACCAGGTACAACCACAAATCCGTAAACACAGGCACCCCGATAGATATCATCATAACCAACTTGCCCTCCAAATACATCTCTGCTGTTTTCAACCAAGATCTCAGCGATCACTGCCTCATTGTCTGCGCCTGTAATGGATCTGCAGCCAAACGACCACCCCTCATCACTGTCAAACGCTCCCTAAAATACTTCAGCAGGCAGGCCTTTCTAATCGACCTGCCCTTGACCAGCACAAAAACATCCTGTGGCGTACCGCATTAGCATCGAATAGGCCCCTTGATATGCAACTTTTCAAGGAAGATAGGAACCAATATACACAGGTAGTTAGGAAAGCAAAGGCTAGCTTTTTCAAACAGACAGAAATTTGCATCCTGCAGCACCAACTCCAAAAGGTTCTGGGACACTATAAAGTCCATGGAGAATAAGAGCACCTGCTCCCAGCTGTTCACTGCAATGAGGCTAGGAAACACTGTCACCACCGATAAATCCACTATAATTGAGAATTTTAATAAGCATTTTTCTACGGCTTGCCATGCTTTCCAACTGGCTACCCCTATCCCGGTAAACTGCCCTGCACCCCCCACAGCAACTGGCCCAAGCATTCCCAATTTCTCCTTCACCCAAATCGAGACAGCTGATGGTCTGAAAGAGCTGCAAAATCTGGACCCATCCAAATCTGCTGGGCTGGACAATCTGGACCCTCTCTTTCTAAAATGATCTGCTGAAATTGTTGCAACCCCTATTACAAGTCTGTTCAACCTATATTTAATATCGTCTGAGATTCCCAAAGATTGGAAAACTGCCGTGATCATCCCCCTCTTCAAAGGGGGAGACACTCTAGACCCAAAATGCTACAGACCTATATCTATCCTACCCTACCCTTCTAAGGTCTTCGAAAGCCAAGTTAACAAACAGATTACCGACCATTTCAAATCCCACCGTACCTTCTCCAGTATGCAATCTGGTTTCAGAGCTGGTCATGGGTGCACCTCAGCCACGCTCAAGGTCCTAAACGATATCATAACTGCCATCGATAAGAGACATTACAGTGCAGCCGTCTTCCTCAACCTGGCCAAGGCTTTCGACTCTGTCAATCACCACATTCTTATCGGCAGACTGAACAGCCTTGGTTTCTCAAATGACTGCCTCGCATGGTTCACCAACTACTTCTCTGATACAGTTCAGTTTGTCAAATCAGAGAGTCTGTTGTCCTCTGGCAGTCTCTATGGGGGTGCCACAGGGTTCAATTCTTGGGCCAACTTTCTTCTCTGTATATATCAATGATGTCGCTCTTGCTGCTGGTGATTCTCTGATCCACCTCTATGCAGACGACACCATTCTGTATACTTCTGACCCTTCTTTGGACAGTTTGTTGACTATCCTCCAGATGAGCTTCAATGCCAGACAACGCTCCTTCTGTGGCCTCCAACTGCTCTTAAATGCAAGTAACACTAAATGCATGCTCTTCAACTGATCGCTGCCTGCACCTGCTCGCCCGTCCAGCATCACTACTCTGGACGGTTCTGACTTAGAATATGTGGACAACTATAAATATCTAGGTGTCTGGCTAAACTGTAAACTCTCCTTCCAAACTCACATTAAGCATCTCCATTCCAAAATATAACCTAGAATCTGCTTCCTATTTCGCAACAAAGCATACCATATTTCACTCATGCTGCCAAACATACCCTCGAAAAACTGACCATCCTACCGATCCTTGACTTCGGCGATGTCATTTCCAAAATAGCCTCCAATACTCTACTCAACAAATTGGATGCAGTCTATCACAGTGCCATCCGTTTTGTCACCAAAGCCCCATATACTACCAACCACTCCAACCTGTACGCTCTCGTTGGTTGGCCCTCACTTCATACTCGTCGCCAAACCCACTGGCTCCAGGTCATCTACAAGTCTTTGCTAGGTAAAAACCCCGTCTTATCTGAGCTCACTGGTCACCATAGCAACACCCACCCGTAGCATGTGCTCCAGCAGATATTTCTCACTATTCACCCCCAAAGCCAATTCCTCTTTTGGCCGCCTTTCCTTCCAGTTCTCTGCTGACAATGACTGGAACGAACTGCAAAAATCACTGAAGCTGGAGACACATATCTCCCTCACTAGCTTTAAGCACCAGCTGTCAGAGCAGCTCACAGATCACTGCACCTGTACATGGCCAATCTGTAAATAGCCCATCCAACTACCTCATCCCCATACTGTATTCATGTATTTATCTTGATCCTTTGCACCCCAGTATCTCTATTTGCACATTCATCTTCTGCACATCTATGTGTTAAATTGGTATATTGTAATTACTTTGTCACCATTGCCTATTTATTGCCTTACCTCCCTTATCTTACCCTTATCTTACCTAATTTGCTGTATCTGTATATAGACCTTTTATACTGTATTATTGACTGTATGTTTGTTTATTCCATGTGTAACTCTGCGTTGTTGTATGTGTCGAACTGCTTTGCTTTATCTTGGCCAGGTCGCAGTTGTAAATGAGAACTAGTTCTCGACTAGCCTCCCTGGTAAAATAAAGGTGAAATTGAAAAATAATAAATAAATCTACAGAGGGTAGTGCCTACGGCCCAGTACATCACTGGGGCAAATTTTCCTGCCATCCAGGAACTCTATACCAGGCGGTGTCAGAGGAAGGTCCTAAAAATTGTCAATGACTCCAGCCAACCTAGTCATAGACTGTTCTCTCTGCTACGGCACGGCAAGCGGTACCAGAGTGCCAAGTTTAGGTCCGTTGTCCCCCCCCCCTTTACGCTGATGCTACTTTCTGTTATTATCTATGCATAGGTCACTTTAATAACACTACCCACATGTACGTATATATTACCTCAATTACCTCAACTAACCGGTGCCCCCACACATTGACTCTGTACCTGCACCCTCTGTATATAGCTTCGCTACTGTTATTTTACTCCTGCTCTTTAATTATTTGTTACTTTTATTTATTTATTTGGGGTATTTTTCTTAAAACTGCATTGTTGGTTAAGGGCTTGTAAAGTAAACATTTCACCTGTTGTATTCCGTGCATATGACAAATACAATTTGATTTGATTTGATGTGCTCAAACGAAGCTTTGGACATCATTGATCACATTATAAAGTTTCTTTGAAATGAGCATCAGTACATTGTGTCAGATCTGTAGTGCTTTGAAAACTACATCGGAGCGTCAGAGCTCTGGTATCAATCGTCCCATCACTAGATTTGGATGAAATGTAAGTCTCACTTTGTTAAATGACTCAATAAAACAATGCAATGGTTTATTGTGAAGGTGTTCATGTAGTAATATCTTGCAATGTACAAACTATAGCCTGCATGCACTCATAAGCAAGTGCTACACTAAGTTGATAAATCTGTTGACAGACTGTCAGTTCCATTTGTGCTTTGGTGCGAGGGAGAAAAAGTGGGTGCGCTCGATTCAAGTTAACACCAAGGGTTCCCAAACTTTTATACTCAGGCCTCCCTTCCAGCATTGGGAGACATCCATGCTACAAATATTGTTCTGAAATGTGATTCTTAAGATAACTTTTTGATGAGTCAATATATTACTTATAAATATAAATGTATAGCACTTTGTGACATCTGCTGAATTTGATTGATTGATTGTGAGCTTAGTTCAACTGTCATACCTCATCAGAACTCAAAATATGAGCTTGTTTTATAGTGTAGAAAACAAAGATAATATAGCCTCAAAACATGTTTAAAACTATACTTTTGATGCAATGTAAGTTACATACACAGCTCTGCCTGCGAATTTGAGACATTTATCCAGCCCCATCCATAAGCTTTTTACTGAAACAGGGGCGGGGGATTCGCTTTGTTATTGTTTCAACTAATGATCAAAAACTCAGAGGAAATAGAGTGAAAAATATTATTATAGTCTATATTATAGTATCCTATAAATGGACACTATCCCGCCCACCTCCCGTGCACTATTTGTAAAGTGTGTGTGTGTAAGCAACGTGTATGAACGTGCGCCTACTAGAACGCGGAAAAGATTTTCATTCAATGGGACTAAATTCAATGGGCATAGACTTTGACCTTATGATCATTTTGCAGATAACGATTAAGATAGCCTATACGTGCACTTGGTAGCTTAATACATTGCACACGCAAGCGCTCAAACGCTCCACCTCTTCTTGCCTCCCTCTCCCACTCACTTCGGCTCGTGTGATATACCCATATTTCTATGTAGACAACAACTTACATGTATTTATATTTATGTCCTTTAATCTGTCGTCGGAAATGGCCTCTAACGGAGATGGACTGAGTCATTTGTATGCATTGCCGTTGTATTTTCTCAGTTAACGGTTCTTAGGCTTTGCCCAATCATTATGTAGCCGTTTTATTAATGGCATTTCTACAGACGAGATTGAAAGTGCTGAGAGCTTGCTCTGGGTGACTCTGGATGTCTTTAGACCATGTCCTATGTCTCTTCGCAAGGTAAGATAGCCAGATATTTAACAGCTCTTACCATCTCCCTTCCTCTGGTTGCCTCATCACCCACAAAGAGTGAGGAAGTGGCACAGTGCAGGTTGTGAGATTGTGTCGGGTTGTATAATTTCGTAAGGTATGAAATCGTGTTGCTTTGTCAACTGGACTATTGGATTTGCTGTTAACAGTGGTGGCCAAATGTTGTGCGTTTATGCACTGTATCTGAAGTGTTGCTGTATGTTTTTTTAAAAGGACGTCTTCTTGACTATTTCAGTTGACGGAAACACTGAATGCGTGACTGGTTGGTCCTGAAATACTCTGAGATGATTATACAGCATTAAAGGTACTTGATGTTCCAATAGTGTGTATAGTTCAGTCACTATTCAATTATTGATAGGACATTTATTTTTGTTATCAATGCACAACCTGACCCTTTCTACAGTGCACTTCTCATTTGTAGAGGGGAGGTGTTAGCCTCGGGGTATTTTACTAAATCCTACACCAGCCACTGCACTGCACACATAGTGTATTTTTAGATTTCGAAATAGCCTAACGGTGAAGAGTTGTGGAATTGAGGTGAGAATATTTGGAGCAGGGGGTCATGGGAGTTGGAGTATTACACCAATGAGTTGAGGGTCATGAGAATTTGTGTTGTGCATAGCCCCAAAACATGAAATCATTTATTATTTCTTAAATATGGATATACACAGGTTACACACTAATACAGGTTTGTGTTATAGCTTTAAAACTTTGGAAGTCTCAATGTCGAACTGTTAATCGGAACTGTGTATCTGGTGTGCATTAATTTCATGTTGTAAATATATTACTAGACTAATTGGTTAATAACCCTATTAAGCAAATATATAATTAACAGACCTTGTATATATAGTTTTAAGGCTCATGCTAATACTGTGATGCAGTCAGGGGTTAACTACACTCACACGGACCATGAATATACACTGAGGGTACAAAATATTATGAACACCTGCTCTTTCCATGACATAGTCTGACCAGCTGAATCCAGATGGAAGCTATATGACCCCTTATTGATGTCACTTGTTAAATCCACTTCAATCAGAGTAGATGAAGGGGAGCAGACAGGTTAAAGAAGTATCAAGGCTTGAGACAATTGAGACATGGATTGTGCATGTGTGCCATTCAGAGGGTGAATGGGCAAGACAAAATATTTATGTGCCTTTGAACGGGATATGGTACTGTAGCAGGTGCCAGGCGCACCGTTTTGAGTGTGTCAAGAACTGCAACGCTGCTTGGTTTCCCTTGTGTATCAAGAACGTTCCACCATCCAAAGGACATCCAGCCGACTTGACAAAACTGTGGGAAGCATTGAAGTCAACATAGGCCAGCATCCCTGTGGAACGCTTTCGACATCTTGAGGCTGTTCTGAGGGCCAAAGATGAGGGGGGGGGGTGCAACTCAATATTACAATGGTGTTCTTAATGTTTTCTACACTCAGTGTATGTTTGAAGCAACTTAGGCTGCCTTTACACTGGCAGCCCAATTCTGATTTGTTTCACTAATTGGTCTCTTGACCAATCAGATAGGATGTTTTTCTAACATTTTTGCAAAATATCAGAAATGGGCTGCCTTAAGGCTTATGTTAAAAAAAAAACTTTAATTCATACCATAATAAGGAAATCAAAAGGCCTTTCTCAGTCAGAACTCATTTGTTTAGTTCATAACAAATATAACATTAATAATCTCAAAGTCCATCTCAATCTTAGTCTGAGTACGCCCCTCCACAAAATAAAGCACAATAAACATTTACCAGCTTAGCTTTTGTAAATTGAAAAATAATAGTTTTGTTTCCTTAATATTTCAAATAGCAAACATGCAACTTCACACACACATGTTTTGACATTCTGAAGACATTCATCTGAATATACATATAATGATCTCAGTTTTATCAACCGAATTGTCAAACATGTTCGATTTTCTTTCCCCAAAACATTTTGACATTATCTGGATTTATAGATGACTGGAGACATTAACATTACTGTATGTGCTGTAACTCAATCATTGAGCTTGTTGCTGTAATACACAGGTACTTCCTTGCGATTTTGCTAAGCTTTGAGAAGGTCAATTCGACCTTTAAAGTGTCTCATAAAGTGTATCAGAAAATATCATAATTATGGTACGTGTTTTTAGGGTTTTCGTCCTAAACCACTCCTAACTCAAGAGACGGGTGTTGAAATATGTTATGAAACTGTTTGACAGTTCATCAGGTGTTACATTTTGATTGGGTGTAACACTTTATTTGAAGGGTACTTAATGTAAGGACATCTTAAAGCAATGTTATTCAAACCTTTTCAGCGGGGACGCCATTGCTTAGCAAGAGTTTCTAGGGACCACATTTATTCCCCAATAATTTCTTGTGACCCCACCCCAAATCTAATGTGCCAACCTTAAAATCGTTAACCTTAGATGTGCACCTTTTTACAATAACCTTATCAAAATGAAAAGAAACCAATAAATACCCAATCTCAGGGCGGCAATCCGTGCCAATGTATCCTCAAAACACTGCTTCGAGGGCATTTTCAATTTTATGCAACGGGTTACCAACATATTCAAACAATGATTGACATATTTTCATTAAACGTTATTTGATGAATTTATTCAAACGATTTTATCCTTCCACAAGATGTAGCCCAAAAATAAATCTAGGGTTGCTACCTAAGCCAGCTGGTCGTTCCTTCTATCGGTTCGGTTGCCAGAGACACGACCCAGTCATTCAGTCTTTTTGTTCTGTATCTATGGATGCGCCCCAGTCATTCATGGCTGGCAACATTCTTATCCCTTGCTTGCTAGCTTGCCAACTACGGCTAACTTACAGTCACGTCGAAAAGGGCAGCCAAAATAACAGCAAAGTCGCTGCATTTGAATTTGTTTAAGCTGTTTTCTAGTGACATTTATTTGGATGCATCCATAACAATGAGCCAACGAGGCGCGTTTTCGCCTGGCATAGAAAATGTGCTCACTCGTCAGGACACTGTTGTTCAGAGAAGCTAGCCAACACAATCACTTCAAACTGAAGCTGGAAAGACTGCAAGCAAGTTGCACTTGGTTTCATTTGACCTTTTTTCAATGTATATTTCTTTGTCAAATATATATCCATAAAAATGATGCCAGCTGATTCATGATTTCGAATGGCTGTGAAACGTTGCCTGTCTGTCTGTTTCGTCCCGACACATTCATTACTAAAGGACAGCTGGAGATCGAATTTGAATCTTGAAACAATGTTGCAAACGTTGGAGAGAGACAGCTAAGTCTATACAAATCTTTGCTGTTGAAAACTAAATGTTAGTCTAAAAGAATGTGAGATAATGTCTAGATGCTTTTTACAGTGGAGATCAAGTTTATAAATTGCTTGGCTGGGCTGGTGAGACAGTGGATTGTGCAGTCAGATGGAACAGAGTAAATAGGCATTTTAATAGATTCAGCCGTTGGTGACTTGTGGATTATAAACTGGTTGCTCGAGCCCTGAATGCTGATTGGCTGACAGCTGTGGTATATCAGACCGTATACCACAGGTATGACCCACATTTTGTTTACTGCTCTAATTACGTTGATAACCAGATTTTAATAGCAATAAGGACCTTCGGGGGTTTGTGGTATATGGCCAATATACCATGGCTTAGGGCTGTATTCAGGCACTCTGTGTTGTGTCGTGTCTAAGAGCAGCCCTTAGCTGTGGTATATTGGCCATATACCACACCCCTGTGTGCCTTATTGCTTAAATAGACATCAGCTGGATTGTGGTTTTAACCAATTAGCATTCAGGATTAGACCTACCCATTGTATAAAAATGAATAGAGGACGTGTACAGGAAGTGGCTTTGGTTGGGCATTTTGGGGAGGGAATTTTGACTGTGGTCTCAGACCCTCGTAGCTATGTCACAATGGGATGTCGGACTATCAACTCTCAGCATCTGTGGACCCTGAATTACTCTAAGACAATTAGTTACTCACCCTGTGAAACAAACCTAGTGTGTTCCATTTCAACTAGAGAGAAATGGAAATGCAGTTTTTGTCCTGTGAGATGCAGAATATAGTAATCTGTCCTTGATTCATAGATCGGCTGAAAGGAATGTAATAGCCCCGAGGAAATGCATCATCACTTCCCTGGCACACACCCCAACACACCCACCCATTTACTGATACAGCAGCATGCACACAAAAAGAAACAGTTTCATGCATACACTCAGAGTAAGTAGAAGTTTGCCAGTGTAAATCCAGGGCTGACTGAAGGAATCTGGCAGGTGTGAGGTGGACAGATACTAGTGTTACTGAGTGAGTTCAGACACGGGTCCCCATCTAGGGTGACCACATTTAAAATACCCATCTGGAACAACAGTATGATTTTGTGGGACATTCGCAGGACAGTGTCGCCTAAGCATACCAGTCATTTTATCTCAATCAGTTTCATGGGAATATGCATTTAGATCTTCTTGAATTACTGTTTAGTGAACAAATTAGAGCAGGATGTTAACAAACTATTCCTTAGCCTTCAGCCTTCCTGTATTTTGTTTAAATCCAAGTACATTTTGCATAGTGGCCGCATGAGAACAAAAACATTCCTGTTGATGTAACAGTAACGTTATACTATGCTGTTATATTTGTTTGTGTTATATAGAATACCAATTCATCATTATGTTATCTTCCAAGACACTGATTCAGCTTTGATCTAGCTACTAAAAAAGCACCATTGTGAGAAGTGGCGGAGCGACACTCCGGTGTTCTCCAGCAGCACTACAATCCCTGCTCCAACTGCACCAAACAAGCTAATTGAAGTGCACCTATCCTATTTCTTTGCCTCGCTCAACATTTTGTGATGAAAATAAGACACCACATGTGTGAATGTTTTATCAAAATCTGGGAATATTTGGCAAAGGAAACATTTCTGGATGGTAAAACATTTAGGAAGGGTGACTTGTTTTAAAACGGGGATTGAGAGAAGTAGCATTGTGTTGAATGAGCAACTATTGAGAATGAAGAGACCCATAAGTTTGACAGAATTACCTTATTTCTTTGTCTAATACGGCTATTTACTTATGCCTACTTCTGTAGGTCTTCATCCAAAGCACGTTTTTTTGTAAGTAGTTAGTCCTAACTGTCCTGTTGAGGTTTAACTGGAATTTAACCCAAAAGGATTTGAGAAACGTGATTAGTTGACAATAGGCCTATGACATTGGCCAACCACTCATCTTGCGCTGCACAGAATTTCAAATTTCAACAACCATCTGAGAAAGAAGTGTTTAGCATCACCAGTACCACATCCTTAAGATATATATACAGTATCTTGTCATAAGCCAACATAACTCCAAGAGACAGGTTGGAATGTCTCACTCAAATATGAGACAAATCAACTTTTTTCTAAATGAGTGGTGTTTATTTTTGTTGATCAAATGTGGGACATGATTGTTTGGTTGAGGGAACAAAGGGACAAAATGCGTGGGACTGTCCCGCTCAAACTGGGACATGTGGTTACCCTAGCCCCATGTGGTGTGTTTTGTTGTTGATTGAGAGTGATATGTGGTATGCGTTGTAAATACATAATTGTGTAAAAATAAAATAAAAAATAAAAAAAGTTAATTATCATTACTGATACAAAAAAAAGACATGTTGCTTTATGGTCTAGTCAATGCTAGCTAGCTAACTAGCTCCGCTGATGTTGCTATAGTTCTAGAAATCCCTTGTTGATATTAGCCAAATAGCCACAGCTATATAACTAGCTAGCAAGATGACACAAAAAATTAATACAGCGCATAGCTACATGTTTAACCTTTTTGCTTTAGGGGGCAGCATTTTCACTTTGGATGAATAGCGTGCCCCGAGTGAACTGCCTCCTACTCTGTCCCAGATGCTAATATATGTATATTATTAGTATTATTGGATAGAAAACCCTCTTAAGTTTCTAAAACTGTTTGAATGATGTCTGTGAACTCTTAGTTAACAGAACTCATATGGCAGGTGAAAACCTGAGAAAAATCCAACCAGGAAGTGGGAAATCTTAGGTTTGTAGTTTTTCAAAGCTTGGCCTACCGAATACACAGTGTTTATGGAGTCAAGTTGCACTTCCTACGGCTTCCACTAGATGTCTACAGTCTTTAGAAACTTGTTTCAGGCTTCTGCAATAAAGGAGGGGGGAATGGGAGCTGAATTAGTCAGTAGGCTGGCAGAGTGTTTCAGGCTCGTGACGCGCGCTCCCGACAGAGTTAGCTCTCGTTCCATTGCTTTTCTTCAGACATAGGAATTCTCCGGTTGGAACATTATTAATGTTTTATGTTAACATCCTAAAGATTGATTCCATACATCGTTTGACTTGTTTCTACGACCTGTTATGGAACTTTTTGAGTTTTTGTCTGGACGAAGGTCTTGCGCCTCATGAAGATGGATTACTGGGCTGAACACGCTAACAACAAGTGGCTATTTGAACATAAATGATGGACTTTATGGAACTTTATGGAACAAATCAGTAATTTATTGTCGAACTGGAATTCCTGCGAGTGCCTTCTGATGAAGATCATCAGAGGTAAGTGAATATTTATATTATTTATTTATGTTATTTCTAACTTCTGTTGACTCCAACATGGTGGATATTTCTTTGGCTGGATTGGGCTCTGAGCGCCGTTCTCAGATTATGCTTTTTCCTAAAGTTTTTTTTAAATCTGACACAGTGGTTGCATTACGGAGAAGTCTATCTTTAATTCTGAGAAAACACTTGTATCTTTTATCAATGTTTATTATGAGTATTTCTGCAAAATCACCAGATGTTTTGGAATCAAAACATTACTGCACGTAACGCGCAATGTAAACTGAGATTTTTGGATATAAATATGCACATTATCGAACAAAACATACATGTATTGTGTAACATGATGTCCTATGAGTGTCATCTGATGACGATCATCAAAGGTTAGTGATTCATTTTATCTATATTTCTGCTTTTTGTGACTCCTATCTTTGTCTGGAAAAATGGCTGTGTGTTTTTTTGACTTGGCTATGACCTAACATAATCATATGTTGTGCTTTCGCTGTAAAGCATTTTTGAAATCGGACACAATGGGTAGATTAACAAGATGTTCATCTTTCATTTTCTGTATTGGACTTGTTAATGTGTGAAAGTTACATATTTAAAAAAAATATTTTTGAATTTCGCGCGCTGCCTTTTCAGCAGAATGTTGTCGAGGGGTTCCGCTAGCGGAACGCCTGCCCTAGAAAGGTTAATTAGCTGGCTAACATTAGTGTAGCCCATGCCCTCTACTACTACCAATTAATGCCAGGGAAGATGGCACAAACGGGGCAGTTAAATTGGGCAGAGCATAAGTTCATTCCGTTTCCACCAATAGCAAGCCTGAGGGCCTGAGGGGACTGGTCTGGTATTGAAGTTAGAGCAGGCTGTGTGTTTCTGAGAAGACTTTCATCCCCAGTGAATGGCGGACAGCTGTGACCGTTTGCTGGACTGTAAATAATGTGTGTGTAGAGTATAAACTGTGTGAGAGGCTAAGAAGAGTTGATCATCAAGTGACGAGACCAGATAACGACATCTATACCAGCAATTCTAGAGTTACTGTGTGTTCAGAGTAGCTATTGAGACAGTTGTATTGTGTGTCAGAGTAGTTTTGGTCTCGTGACGAAACGTCATCTGGCTTGCCCTCTGTTTCCTATCACTGCACTGAATACGGACCGCTCTTGATGCATTTTTTACTCCTGCTCCCAGAACTCACACACACCCACACACACACAGAGAGAAGCACAAGGACTGCACTTGCTCTTGTTCATCTAGTCCCGTTGAGGGACGAAGCACTGCAACGTAGTAAGATAATTGTTACATTTCAGAGCTGAATAATAATGAGGGGTACTCCAGGTTTTTAAAGGTTGCAACCAGGTTATACTTTATTGAATGTTTATATTTTTTCTGATGTTGGATTACTGAGTTAACTATGAGTTAATGAATTCTAGTTCTCGTGCATGATAAAATACCGATTGGTTTTGTTTCTGATTGAAGCCCTTTCTCTTGCATGATGCCATACTGATTGGTTTTGTTTCTGAATTGTATTGCACCATACTATTTGGGTTTATTCTGAGTTATATGCCTTACATTTGATTCCAGTCTAAAGAGTTATATTTCTGTACATTACTGAATTAAGCCCGAAGGTAATTTATACTGTAAAAATATACATTTTCCAAATACAAAATACGACAATTACCTTCCTTTGGTTATTTTTTAGTATGTGGTCACCCCTGTTTTACATCCTACAAAGCTCAGTTACAGTAGGGGGATTACATTAGCTAAATGATTAGCATGATTCGCTGGCTAGCTGTTGTGCTAGCTAAGTAAAGTAAAGACGTTGCATTTGCTCTCGGCAGCCAGCTACAGGCAGCTGCTTCATGGGCAGCCATTGTGATTTAATTATAATGTTACTAGCTACAGTGGCCAGATAGCTGGCTTGGTAAAGCATTTAGTGGTGTGCATTGTGCTGCACTTACTACGCCATCTGTTTCATATGAAGTCTGCGTGACTGCCTCGCTCAGTTAGCAAGCTAACATTAGCCAGCTAGCTAGCTAACTTAATACGCCAAGAAAACTTGCTCAAGAAAAAAAGACTTAAGCCTTATTATGCAGCTCTATTGTTTTAGTTGGAACAATTCTGATGAAAAGAAGGTAGATTCGACTGGAAAAAGTGCCCTGTCCTTTTAATTTTTCTTGTCACTCCTGTCGGTCCTCCACATGTAGGTTTGTGCCTTCTGATTGGCTCAAAGTCAAGTTGTCGGCCACTGTCGACTATTGTGATTGTACAAGTAGAAACAACAAGTTTGTCGTTACCATGTCAGTGCACAGGGGGTACGTATTTAGTTCTAGTAAGAGAAGGAATGGCCTCCTACTGTGATAAGTACCTATTGGCATCTAGGCGTTTAACCCCTAATTACTACAAGGGTAGTGCTCTGAGACTGATCCCAGCCCGTTGTGTGTCAGGAGGTTGGATAGATTGACAGTTTTCATTGTAGAAAATGTTCTACAAGACTTATATTTTGAGAACTGCCTTTCACTGATAAATGTGTTAGGAATGTTGTTATGAAAGATACCTTTAAGTATTGCAGTATCATGCCTGGTCATGAAGGTGTTATGAATTCCCTATGTACAGGTCCTTCAGAAAGTATTCATACCCCTGACTTATTTCACATTTTGTTGTGTTACAACCTGAATTTAAAATTGATCATTTATTTACAAATGTATTGAAAATGAAATAAATATCTAATTTATGCAAGTATTCACATCCCTTAGTCAATGCATGTTAGAATCACCTTTAGCAGTGATTACAGGTTTGAGTCTTTCTGGGTAAGTCTCTAAGAACTTTGCACACCTGGATTGTACAATATTTGAACATTATTATTTAGAAAATTCTTCAAGCTCTGTCAAGTATGTTGTTGATTGTAGCTATACATTTTGATGTATTGCCATAGATTTTCAAGCCGATTTATGTAACAACTGTAACTAAGCCACTAAGGAACATTCAATATCATCTTGGTAAGCAACTCCAGCAAATATTTGGCCTTGTGTTTTTGGTTATTGTCCTGCTGAAAGGTTAACGTGTCTCCCAGTGTCTGTTGGAAAGCAGACTGAACCCGATTTCCCTCTGGGATGCTTAGCTCTAATTCCATAAATGTTTATCCTAGAAAACTCTCTAGTCCTTGAATATGACAAGCATACCCATAATATGATGCAGCCACCGCCATGCTTGAAAATATGAAGAGTGGTACTCAGTTATGTATTGTGTTGGATTTGCCCCAAATATAATGCTTTGTAAGTACAACCCCCCACCTGTGGACGTCGGGCCCTCATAACACCCTCGTGGAGTCTGTTTCTGACCGTTTGAGCAGACACATGCACATTTGTGGCCTACTGGGGGTAATTTTGCAGGGCTCTGGCAGTGCTCCTCCTGCTCCTCCTTGCACAAAGGCGGAGGTAACGGTCCTGCTGCTGGTTTGTTGCCCTCCTACGGCCTCCTCCACGTCTCCTGATGTACTGGCCTGTCTCCTGGTAGCGCCTCCATGCTCTGGACACTATGCTGACAGACACAGCAAACCTTCTTGCCACAGCTCGCATTGATGTGCCATCCTGGATGAGATGCACTACCTGAGTCACTTGTGTGGGCTGTAGACTCCATCTCATGCTACCACTAGAGTGAAAGCACCGCCAGCATTCAAAAGTAACCAAAACATCAGCCAGGAAGCATAGGAACTGAGAAGTGGTCTGTGGTTATCACCTGCAGAACCACTCCTTATATTGGGGGTGTCTTGCTAATTGCCTATAATTTCCACCTGTTGTCTATTCCATTTGCACAACAGCATGTGAAATGTATTGTCAATTAGTGTTGCTTCCTAAGTGGACAGTTTGATTTCACAGAAGTGTGATTGACTTGGAGTTACATTGTGTTGTTTAAGTGTTCCCTTTATTTTTTTTGAGCAGTGTATTTTAAAGTCACCATTTATCACGACTCAGGATATGACACAGATGCAGACACAGGAGGCGGATAGTACAGTTCTCAATGATTTATTATAACATGGGACAAAAGGCAGGTCGAAGACAGGCAGAGGTTCATAATCAGGTCAGAGTCAGGCAGATAGATACATGACGGCAGGCAGGCTCTTGGTCAGGGCAGGCAGAATGGACAGAACCGGGAAAACTAGGAAACAAAGACTTTTGAGAACCAGGAAAGTACGCTGGTAAGACCTGACAAGACGAACTGGCAACAGGCAAACAGAGAACACAGGTATAAATGCTCAGGGGATAATGGGGAAGATGGTCAACACCTGGAAGGGGGCGGAGACAAGTACAAAGACAAACCGATCAGGGTGTGACACCATTGGCCACTTGCAGGGGCATGTATTCATGGATGCCAAGGGAAGCCACCCTTCCCTCCCAAGAATGACCAAGAAAAAAATGAATAAAACATACAAAATAATCTGTCTTTTGTCTCTCGGTGTTTCATAAATGTCCTTCAATTCGCAAGAGGTTGAATGTATCTCACCGGCGAAAGCATCCAAGCGAACAAACAGCGCCTCTCTGTATGTGTAACCCATCTTTATTTAACCAGATAGGCTAGTTGAGAACAAGTTCTCATTTACAACTGCGACCTGGCCAAGATAAAGGTTTATAGCTGTAAAAAATAACCATGTTAAACTATATAAAAACATCTTTACATTCGTACACTACCAACCCATTTTGACATGTTTAGTGTTGGAGTGATAGTTTATAATGTCACCTGTAGTTGTTTTTAATCATTTTTTAGAACATATTCTTTCATATTCTCTCAACCAGCTTCAACTGGAATGCACCCTCTTCCGATGTAAAAAATAGCAATTATTTTTCGTTTTTCAGCTTTTTTGTTACATATACAGTACCAGTCAAAAGTTTGGACACACCTACTCATTCAAGGGTTTTTCTAAATTATTTACTATTTTCTACATAGAAGAATAATAGTGAAGACATCAAAACTATGAAATAACACATGGAATCATGTAGTAACCAAAAGCAGTGTTAAACAAATCAAGATAATATTTTACATTTCTTCAAGGTTCTTCAAGGTAGCTACCCAAATTAGCCAGTTCTAATGTATCCACAATATTTGCGATCTCTTTAAGTGCTGAGGGTGATAGTTTCCACCAAAGCTCACACAGTCATCCATCCCGCATACAAACAGTATGCAGTAAAGGTCTTCACAGGTCCCTCAGAACCTGTATACTGACCCTACCGGGGATCCAAACCGGTCTGGGCCCAAAATTCAAACGTGTCCCTCCAGTCCAAGTTGGTTCCTGTTCGACTTTATAATATATAATATATAAATATATGCCATTTAGCAGACGCTTTTATCCAAAGCGACTTACAGTCATGTGTGCATACATTCTACGTATGGGTGGTCCCGGGAATCAAACCCACTACCCTGGCATTACAAGCGCCATGCTCTACCAACTGTGCTACAGGAGACTTTCACAGGTCTCTGGTCTATGTAACTACAGTTGATATACCCAAGAGAACCCGACCGTGGCTCTCCATAGCCTATATCCTATTTATTTTTTAAGGCAAAGTTTTTGACCACAGAAAAGACTAGTGTCTGCCACAACTGATTTTAGGGATATAATCTATATGCGTGCATCAGTTGGCACTGCACCTGTCAGACACTTTGTATCATGACCTGTTGAGACTTGATGCCCCTCACACATACAGTACCGGTCAAAAGTTTGGACACACCTACTCATTCAATGTTTTTTCTTTATTTTTGTACTATTTTCTATATTGTATAATAATAGTTAAGACATCAAAACTATGAAATTTACATGGTGTGTAGGTAGTCTCCAAATACTGTATTTTCTTCCCTACAATGACAGGTATGCTAAATGCAAATTTGGGGAAATGTAAAAGTGCTGGATAACTTCCTGCAAGTTGGATTCCAATAGAGATTGGATATTACATTGCAAACCACTATAATGTTACAAATGAAGAAATATTTAAATAAAGCTTTACACCCTTATAACTCAAAGGACTACAACTGAAAGAGAAATGTACTCTGCTGGAGTTGATTGTAAATGCAAAAGTTTAAAAATGTAGTTTTCTGGTTTTCTTGGTCTTGGAATAATCTCCAGAATTTGTTCAATTTAGAGTACTTTATCCAGATAGAGGAGTTCAAGGCTAAAGCTACCCTTTCAGGTCTGGATGACAAAGCCTTCAAGTTTTACAATGATGGTGGGTATTTCTTGATATTTATGTTTTTATGCAGCACTGTAGTTGTTTTAAATGGATCAAATAGTATTCAAACAGCAATGGAACATTCCGGTTTAATAAAGGTTAAATAAAATATATTCCATAGTAGTCCATTGTGTGCATTGGCTTTTGTCTTGGCCTTGTATTGTTTTACACAAGCTCTTTCCTGTTGCTAATCTGGCCACTTTCTTATAACCTTTTGTGAGTATGTCAGATCGCTACTTTTAAACATTACTCTGTCCCAGTCTGTTCCACCCTAGCAGTCATGTAGTAGAGCAATGGATGTAGTCAGATGTACGTAGGTCTTTTGAGGCTAATGTATTGACAAAAGTCTATACTTAGCTGCAACTCATTAACAACTAAGTGAACACAATCAAGTGCTGTGGTTCCCAATGCTGCCCAATAAAACCTGATTCATATGGCCTGGCCATTGGTCTTAGTTACTATATAAAGACCTACAACTATTACCAGGTAGACTCACCACACAGGTATGCTATCATTGTTCAGAATAAGAAGTATGTGTGTGTGCATGAGGTGAAGTGGTGATGTTTGTAAACAAACACATGAATACATATTGCTATGGCGGGTTTGATAGAATTCAAGCCTTGGTCAGTTGATATGTTTTGGCACAATTTTCCATTGATGATATCAATGGAGCATTTCTACTTCATACCTCGTTAGCGCTAGCATGGATGTGACCATGGTCTTAATGTGAATCAGATCAATTGTTTACAGGTGTGGGTGTGTCTGTGAGAGCAGTGCGGACAATGATGTGGTGCATAGGTATACAGTACCAGTCAAAAATCTAGACACACCTACTCATTCAAGGATTTTTCTTTATTTTCACTCTTTTCTATATTGTAGAATAATAGTGAAGACATCAATACTATGAAATAACACATATGGAATTATGTTGTAACCAAAAAAGTGTTAAACAACTCAAAATATATTTGAGATTCATCAAAGTAGCCACCCTTTGCCTTGATGACACCTTTGCATACTCTTGGCGTTCTCTCAACCAGCTTCAACTGGAATGCTTTTCCAACAGTCTTGAAGAAGTTCCCACATATGCTGAGCACTTGTTGGCTGCTTTTCCTTCACTCTGCGGTCCAACTCATCCCAAACCATCTCAACTGAGTTGAGGTCGGGTGATTTTGGAGGCCAGGCCATCTGATGCAGCACTCTAACACTCTTCTTCTTGGTCAAATAGCCCTTACATAGCCTGGAGGTGTGTTGTGTCATTGTCCTGTTGAAAAACAAATGATTGTCCCACTAAGTGCAAACCAGATGTGATGGTGTATTGCTGCAGAATGCTGTGGTTTATTTGCAATTCGAGCACGAAGGCCTGATTCACGCAGTGAACTTAGCTACAGTAACAACATTGCACAACATAATAAAACAATTTACATAATAAAAAAATCCCCATCAATCCACTGCATCTGCCGATATCGCCCTTCTACAGCTGTGGTGAAAGGTGGCAGAGCCAGAGCAGTGTTTATCAGACCACGAGCCATCCCGAAAATCGGTCTTCTCACGAAAACATCTGTAGTGTTCGAACAGTTTGACCTAAACTATCATGGCCACTCCATTGAAAGATGAGACTAACAAACACGATGGTGTTCTCCGTTTTGCTCAAGGACACACACAAGCCTCCTCTGAAGGTCCCGGTACCAGTTTAAAAAATGAATGGAAGTATATATGGACATGGTTCAGTGCCTAAAATAATGGGATAATTACATGATAAAAAAAAATAAGAAAAAAAATCTAATATTTCTTATACTTCTCAGATATAGGACAGATACTTCACAACACACTTCTTTAGAATCTGTTATTCACTGTGTTTCTATTGGCTAATAGCAGTAATGCCAAATTCAATGTTTTATCAAATCATTTTAAAATATATATTTTTTGATACCTTAATGGGTCTTAAAATTCAAACTCAAATAGCTAAGTGATCCTTGGTATGACCAGCTGAAAACAATTCCATATGTTAGTTTAGAAAAATTGGGAGAGTGGGAGAGAGTGAAATGCAGGGAGTGAAGTGGAGGAAAGGGAAGGAAATAGGGACAGATGGGTAAAAAGAGAGGGGGAGGGGTAAGCCATAAGGAAAAATGTGATTGTGACTATGAAGTAGACTAATGTTTCCAGTGTGTACTGGTCAAGGTTATCACAATCCCACACACAACTACAGTGGTGGAATATCTAGTTTCTACCTTTGGAATCTGCAGGGCCTCCTACATATGACATGTGATATTGTACATTTAAAGACTATAGAGGACGAGAGAGGGAGGAGACTAGTCACTTGTTCACGTGTATCAGGGTTGCCATGGAGACAAAGTGTGGGCGTCACTTAAAACATTGTGCCCTCCTTTCCTTTAGTTCCTCCCCCTTCTACTATCTCTCTCTTCCACCTTTTCCACTGTCAATGGTTCACAAACATCAATTTCCCCTTTAGGTAGTTAGTTCTATCAGATGTTCTCTTCTCTTCCTCTCCTTTGGAACGCTAGCCCTATCCTCTCGAACCCATTTTCCTCTTTCCATTTCTCTCTTCATCCTGCTTGGAATCTTTCGCTCTATCCTTTGCAGATCATCTTTCCCTCCAGCAGTCCCTTAGTCTATTCTTTTCTCAGTTGCCATGGCGATGGGCTGGGGGTGTGTGTGTGAGTGAGAGCGAGTGAAGGAGTGGGCGTTGCGGAAGTGACCTCGCCAGAGCAGAATTTTAGCTTCCTGTGCACTCCTTCTCTATTTCTGGATGTACATCTTTAACAGTGCACAAAATATGACACACAGTCCAATTGTATATACAGTATTGCATTCTTGTATGAAAATCCCCATACCTCCAAGTAGGTGGATAATAATTGTGTTGCTTGGCTTTCCTCCCAGCACAACGGCAAATTAGAGAAATGGTTCTCTATTATTATTTTTTATCATTGTCATTGCACCAATGGAGAATTAACACAGAATTGAAATGTCACATACTTTTCCATCAACATCATTATGTTTGCTTTATTGCCAAATACAATACGCAAGAGTATGTCCGTTTTATTAATGTCAATGTTGTAGTTTTTGTTATGCATCTCTGTCTCCTAGATTTGGGCACACTGCTGTGGTACATATAGACTTCTTGGGTAACATTATTTATCTGTAGTATTTGAAGAATGCGGCTTCGTGTACTACTTCCTTACTTTATTATAATACCCCAAAATAAATGAGGCAGGGATGCGAGGTGGTGTTAAATTGTTTGTTTTCATCTACTGAGAAAGACAACTAATCGTGAAAGAGGATTAGCTGTTTGTATCTGCAACTTGCCAGTAAACAAGCAACTTATGATATATAAAATGTATATATTATAAGTAAGCCTTGTCCGAGCCAGAACAGCCCTCATGGTCAGGAGCAAGTTTCTGTATCATGAGGCAGCACATAGATATATATCAGGTCTCTTACTTTTGACAAATTTCTGAATTGAGGACAGGTCTATTTTATTTTTAGGACAATCAGTAGACCTGATTGCCAACTCTATTTATAACAAGTACAAAATGGAAGCTCTGCTGCTACCTCCTGGAGAAAAAATAAAGTATTATTTTTCTGGCATTGTCAATTGTGCTATTGATCCCAGCTGCTGTGCTGTTTTTTTTTTCTATACAAAGTTAATTCACTAATTCCTTTTTATCTCATGCTAAGATGGAAGGTGTGCCTCCCCGTTATCTTCGCGGCCCCAGACCCCTTCCAATGGCCTGGCTTATGATTCCCCCGGTTGGAACCTACGCCGCTCGATGAGAACCGGGAGTCAGCGCTACATGTTTGACCAGGAGGAGGTAGGATGAATACCTCCATCTTGTTCACCAGAGACAAGCACATGCAGAACATGGCAGACAACCACAGTCCTGCTGATTTTCATTTCTCCCTAGCCCTTAATTGGTCAGTGAATGTATTTGATTGACTAGAGTCTACCTGATGGGTTGAGAGTCCACATTGATCACTGATTTATTTACCTACAGGTACAGTATATTCAGAAAGTATTCAGACCCCTTGAATATTTCCACACTTTGTTATTTTTACAGCCTTATTCTAAAATGGATTAATAAAATGTTTTTCCTCATCAATCTACACACAATACCCCATAATGACAAAGCGAAAACAGGATTTTAAGAAACATTTTCAAATTTATGAAAAATTAAAAACAAAAATGCCTTATTCACATAAGTATTCAAATACTTTGCTATGATACTCAAAATTGAGCTAAGGTGCATCCTGTTACCATTGATCATCCTTGAGATGTTTCTAGAACTTGAATGAAGTTCACCTGTGTGGACATGATTTGGAAAGGTACGCACCAGTCTATATAAGGTCCCACAGTTGACAGTGCATGTCAGAGCAAAAACCAAGCCATGAGGTCGAAGGAATTGTCTGTAGAGCTCTGAGATAGGATTGTGTCGAGGCACAGATCTGGGAAGGGTACCTAGATGGTCCCCAAGAACAAAGTGGCCTCCATCAATCTTAAATGGACAACGTTTTGAACCACCAAGACTCTTCCTAGAGCTGGTCGACCAGCCAGGCTGAGCAGTTTGGGGAGAAGGGCCTTGGTCAGGGAGGTGACCAAGAACCCGATGGTCACTCTGACAGGGCTCCAGAGTTGTTCTGTGGAGATGGGAGGAACTTTCCTGAAGGAAAACCATCTCTGCAGCACTCCACCAATCAGGCCTTTGTGGTAGAGTGGCCAGACGGAAGCCACTCCTCAGAAAGAGGGTCATGACAGCCCGCTTGGAGTTTGCCAAAAGGCACCTAAAGGACTCTCAGACCATGAGAAACAAGATTCTCTGCTCTGATGAAACCAAGATTGAACTCTTTGGCCTGAATGCCAAGCATCACATCTGGAGGAAACCTGGCACCATCCCTACGGTGAAGCGTGGTGGTAGCAGCATCATGCTGTGGGGATGTTATTCAGCTGCAGGGACTGGGAGACTAGTCAGGATCGAGGGAAAGATGAACAGAGTATAGTACAGATAGATCCTTGATGAAAGCCTGTTCCAGAGCACTCAGACCTCAGATGGGGGCAAAGGTTCACCTTCCAACAGGACAATGACAAAAAGCACTCAGCCAAGACAACCCAGGAGTGGCTTCGGGACAAGTCTCTGAATGTCCTTGAGTGGCCCAGCCAATGCCCGGACGTGAACCCAATCTAACATCTCTTGAGAGTAGAGGTCGACCGATTAATCTGAATGGCCGATTTAATTAGGGCCGAGTTCAAGTTTTCATAACTATCGGAAATTGTATTTTTGGGCCCCGATTTACCGTTTTTATTATTATTTTTTTATACCTTTATTTAACTAGGCAAGTCACATTCTTTTTTTCAATGATAGCCTAGGAACGGTGGGTTAACTTCCTCGTTCGGGGGCAGAATGACAGATTTTCACCTTGTCGGCTCGGGGATCCAATCTTGCAACCTTACAGCTAACTAGTCCAACGCAATAACGACCTGCCTCTCCCTAGTTGCATTCCACAAGGAGACTGCCTTTTACGCGAATACAGTACACCAAGGTAAGTTGCTAGCTAGCATTAAACTTATCTTATAAAAAACAATCAATCATAATCACTAGTTAACTACACATGGTTGATGATATTACTAGATATTATCTAGCGTGTCCTGCGTTGCATATAATCTGACTGAGCATACAAGTATCTAAGTATCTGGCTGAGCGGTGGTAGGCAGAAGCAGGCGCATTAACATTCATTCAAACAGCACTTTCTTTGCATTTTGCCAGCAGCTCTTCGTTGTGTGTCAAGCATTGCGCTGTTTATGACTTCAAGCCTATCAACTCCCGAGATGAGGCTGGTTAACCGAAGTGAAATGGCTGGCTAGTTAGCACGCACTAATAGCGTTTCAAACGTCACTCGCTCTGAGCCTTCTAGTAGTTCTTCCCCTTGCTCTGCATGGGTAACGCTGCTTCGATGGTGGCTGTTGTCGTTGTGTAGCTGGTTCGAGCCCAGGGAGGAGTGAGGAGAGGGACGGAAGCTATACTGTTACACTGGCAATACTAAAGTGCCTATAAGAACATCTAATAGTCAAAGGTTAATGAAATACAAATGGTATAGAGGGAAATAGTCCTATAATTCCTATAATAACTACAACCTAAAACGTCTTACCTGGGAATATTGACGACTCATGTTAAAAGGAACCACCAGCTTTCATATGTTCTCATGTTCTGAGCAAGGAACTGAAACGTTAGCTTTCTTACATAGCACATATTGCACTTTTACTTTCTTCTCCAACACTTTGTTTTTGCATTATTTAAACCAAATTGAACATGTTTCATTATTTACTTGAGGCTAAATTGATTTTATTGATGTATTATATTAAGTTAAAATAAGTGTTCATTCAGTATTGTGGTAATTGTCATTATTACAAATACATAACATTTAAAAAATTGTCCGATAAATCGGTATCGGCTTTTTTGGTCCTCCAATAATCGGTATCGGTATCGGCGTTGAAAAATCATAATCAGTCGACCTCTACTTGAGAGAACTGAAAATAGCTGTATAGCAACGCTCCCCATGCAATCTGACAGAGCTTGAGAGGATCTGCAGAGATGAATGGAAGAAACTCCCCAACATGTATGCCAAGCTTGAAGTGTCATACCCAAGAAGACTCGAGGCTGTAATCACTGCCAAAGGTGATTCAACAAAGTACTGAGTAAAGAGTCTGAATACTTACGTAAATGTGATATCAGTTTTTTTTTTATAACAAATTTGCAAACATTTGTAAAAACCTGTTTTTGCTTTGTCATTATGGGATATTGTGTGTAGATTGATGAGGGAAAAAATAATTTAATCAATTTTAGATTAAGGCTGTAACGTAACAAAATGTGGAAAAGGTCAAAGGGTCTGAATTCTTTCCGTATATGGGTATGGTGCACTAGGTTAACACACCTAAACCCTGTTTGGATTGGAGTGTTGTCCTTAACCAATAAAGGTACCATTTAGATAATTTGAGTATCCAGGCAAGGTCCTACTTTTTTCTGTTACTGAACTTTCAGGGCCAAACCCTATTAAAGGTGATGTGTTTAAACTTTATAACGCTATTAGAGAGTCCGTACACCAGGCTACCTAGGTCTTTATCAGTCTCCGATTGAGAGACAGGGGCGACAAACTAGGTACCGCAGTGGGCAGCTAATACAGGTTGTATTGAATGTGGTGTCGTATGGGCAGTCCAATTCTGATTTTTTTACAGCACTAATTGTCTTTCATCTTTTCACCTATCACATCAGATCTCATGCAGAGCTGGTCTGATCGATCAAAATTCCTTTGAGTGAAAAAAAGATCAGAATTGTCTGCCTGTGTAAACGCAGCCATAGAGCGGTACATCCACATTATATCCCTAGCTCAATTATGTTTCTTTTAAGTTCTGTATGTTTCCATTAGGTCCAAGTGGGAGTATTGAATTATTTAGTTAATAAGAGGTGTCTCATCAAGTGGGTAAGAGCAGATTTAAGGAATAGCTAGTATAAAGAACTGCAAGCATGTTATTGTAGGATACCATTTTGTTGTATTTTCTATTTTAATCCCCCACTTGAATACGCCTATTTTACAACCCATATACGGACAGATGCTGGAAATTAGCACAAGCTAATGCATTGATGATGCAATGCAATTTATCAGTGTTTTGTTAGTTCTGAGTAGGAAAGTAGAACTGGGCAGATTTGTGGAATACATCACGGGCCCATCAATAACAGGGCAGCCCAGATGTGAGAGATGAAGTCCCAAAACAAGCCATTGGGGGGAGACATTATTCAACTTTACAATGTGGTATCCCAAAATAATCGTTCCTCTTTTAAATTGATATGGCAGGTACTCTTGCAAAGACCCCCTACTCAGGGAAACACTTTTTTTATTGTAAATTTAACCTGATATGATCGTAATCATACACAGGTGATTCATGTGAATTGTTTGAGGGTTAGGGTTTTCTATGAAAATGAGAGGAATTCCTCTACTTATGTAACCTTTTCCTTTAGTGTGTATCTGGGTGGGATAGGGGATTACATTAATATATTGATCTGAGAACATACTGTACAAGCATTTAATATAGTTCATTATTAATTAGTCATACAAAACATCCCCAATATGTGTTTTACTCGCTGCACTTAAAAAATATGTGCAGTACTGTATTACTGAATAAAGGAAAATGCTATTCAACTTACATTCAACTTAGTAGATCTTAAGTCAATTGGGATGGCAATTTGTCATTGTTAACGTTACCTGAGCTCAATTTGTTTGTGTTTTCTGCTATTTACTATGGCAAAGTATCTATGGCAAATGCGAATATAATTTCTCTCTCTCTGAACTTCAGCACTTTCTGGTGATGCAGTTACCAGTGCTGGCTCATGTCACCTGTCTGGGGAAATAACTGTGGGAGAAGCTATTTCGGGCCACACACTCTTGTCCTTTCACTGTCCCTTAGCCAAGGGCTCTTTGCCACAGCTAACAGCAGAACCCACTAAATATAATGTACAGTAGCTCTCCAAGTTCATTGAGGTTGTACTGAGCCATCTACTTTTCTCTCTGTGGTATGTCAAACAACTATATATAGTCAAATGAACTCAATGAAATATGTGGGATGGAGTATTTTAATTCAATGCAATATTTGGGAAAATGTTACAATTTCAACGAATAAGAGGATCAACAAAGCTAGCATTTACAGAGAGCATAGGGGACATAAGAATGGCTCACAAATGATATATGACACTTAGTACAGTATGTGCGGCATGGTTTTGGAGGTCACAGTAACCTACAATATATGATAAATTCATATTTTCAGAGACAAGGTCAAGAAGCCTGAATTTGAAGAGATAATGGCAGCTCTGAAGTTTACATAGTTAAAATGACTTGAGTTGCCTCCGGTCTCACGATTTCACAATTGGAAATGACACAAGACTGATTGATGGTTAGTAATACGATGAAATACAATACAAAACATTAAATACAATACAATTTTTTTTTTAAACACAATACAAACATGTCACGACTTCCACCGAAGTCAGTCCCTCTCCTTGTTCGGGCGGTGTTCGGCAGTCGACATCACCGGTCTTTTAGCCATCGCCGATCCACCTTTCATTTTCCATTTGTTTTGTCTTGTCTTCCCACACACCGGGTTTCAATTCCATTATTACATGTTGTGTATTTAACCCTCTGTTCCCCCCATGTCCTTGTCCGGAATTGTTTATTGTAGTGCTTGTGCACGTTATACTGGTGTTTAACGGGTTTTGTTTACCCATTGATTTATTGTTCTGTTTACGGTGGTTTTGTTTGTTAAACTGTGCCATTGTAAATCAGTTTTGGCTCTCCTGTGCCTGACTTCTCTGCCGCCAGAACACACCCCCTACAAAACATTAAAGGTATAGTCTAGGATTTGGAAATCTGTACAATGGTAATTTAAATGAATGGATATTTATTTACCAATTGATTCCTAAAGCATATAGCTTCTAAATGCATCATGAGCTTAGCACAACATCCATTCTATATTATAATCCAAATAAGGTTACATTGTTTACAAGCAACAAAAATATAAACAATCAATGTATATTTTCTAAATGTGTAAAACGATAATGTGGATGTCAGTCTGTGCTGTTTAATAATATAAGAGGGGTTACATTTCCCTATCCCCATCCCTCAGCTGTATACCAATGCAAGTGGCAGTTTATTGTTTTATTAAATACCTGAATGTAGCTTTAATGCCAACCTATTCACTTTGTTAACTATTTGTTTCACATAGAGACAAAGTGCTTCTGGGTGAGGCTTTGTGTGTTGAAAAGCAATTTGACCTCTCACCTCTGTAAAGCACATTGGGAATGTGTTGTACGAGCCTTTATTTTAAGTGTGGGTGGAAAATGCCACTGGTCCTTGAGACGCTCAACTCTCAACGGTCTGGATTTCAGGAGGGGAGCTTTTCAGTTTATTGCTTTATTACGCTAAATACATAAATATCAAGTCATATGAAGCTAACTCTGAAACATTTACACCTGTGAAATTGACAGAAATAAATACAAATAAAAAAAGATGTAGCTGTGTTACACAACTAACTTTTTCTTATACAGTATATGCTCTGGTTTGATATGATCATTTAGCATAAATGAAATGATCCATAGTTTAAGATCTTGTGTCATCACTTTGTTCTTACAGGACAACAGCTAAACGAAGTGAGGCTATTGTGCCCAACACAAGTGATTTATACAGTATGTAGTGGAAGTGCTAGGAGGAGCGACGATGGTCAGGCGTGGAGTGACCAAGGCACAATCTTGACTTCTTCCCTTTAAGAGATAGGTCAAGGTCAGGCTGAAAACCCATCTGACCTCCTGTTCTTACCTTAGGTTCACCCTTTACTGATGCATGAGCGTCGCCCAGGCTCTCAGCGCAGTGAGCGCACCAAGCTGCTCCGAAGGACAGTCAGTGTGCCGGTGGAGGGGAGAAGTCAGGACCCCGAGATAGGTATGTAGAAGCCATACCGAAAAAGATGTGTATTGGATTGCAAAGTGCAAACAATGTACGTGTATTGCAGTTCAATAGAACCAATTCAAATACATAGTTTTTTATTTTTCTGGATGTCTGCAAGCTCTGGTTTGGTACATGCATCCTTGCATTTCCCAAGCCATTGTATTTGTAGGAGACTATTTAAATACACCACTATGAAAGCATACTGTTGGTTACCCTTCTTTTCTGCACTCCTTCTCTGTGCCTTTTTTATGTGCCTTTTTATGTGTCAGTGAAATCAAATGGTGTATTATAAACCCTCAGTAGCTGAATATGGTAAATAAGAAGTGCCCACTTGCAGTTTAAGTACTGTAGTCTTTTGTTGTTTAAGTGATGCATTGACGTGATGCACTATGTCAAACAACACTTTGACCGTATTGGTATTTGTCAGCTTCAAAAAATGATAAGTATTTTTCATTATAGTACTATGCTGGAAGCATAGAATAGTTCAATTATTTGAATACATTTGTATTCAAACTGCACCATGAAACAAGCTAAGGGGGCTGCGTTCCCTGATGGCTGGCATGTATACCATACTCATGTACAGAGATGAAGACATGCGTATTGATAACAATCATTTAATGATTTTCATGAACAGAATTAAGTAACTATGATTGTGTCTCTAAGAATATATCTATTGGCTTTGTTGATACATTTGTTAATACAAGGCAGTTAACCCACAGTTAACCCACTGTTCCTAGGCCGTCATTGAAAATAAGAATTTGTTCTTAACCGACTTGCCTAGTTAAATAAAGGTAAAAAAAAATAAAATACTCTGTTACCTGTACATTAGTTGGTGGGTCGTTGCACCAATTAGGTGCCTTTTGAGATGTGTAACTTAAAAATAATATAATCTAATTTTAACATTCTGTCATAAAAGAGCACATGTTCAGGTTCATAAAAAACATGTTTACCATCTCAAAAAGATCACGATAGTAAGTGCCTATTAAGTGCCTATTAAGTGCCAAATAAAGTAGCTGTGTTGACAATTTAATCTTAAATCAGCTATAAATTCCCTTGTGACAGGGAAAAAAGACGCTTGTTGTATGCAACAGGGAGGGGCAGTTGAATGCAAGTTTAAACATGTGTTTTATTGTTAAAACATTTCTAGCCTGTCTATCTATGCTGACTATCTACAGGAAACATGGTTTAACATGTTATGCTTAACCCATTCAGTTTTCCACCACAAAACACCAGAAAACTGCCAAAAAAAAAAAGAGTAGAACCAGCTCACCTGCTTTTACGCTATGATTTGCCTAGGAGATGTTCAATGTTTCTTTTGAAAAAAAAATGTTTTTTAAAAGGAATAGTAATAATTAAAAAGGAATAGTTTCACCATATTAAAATGAGAGTTCAGTTCACATAACAGGGTTGACCTTAAAATGAGGGACAGACGTCAATGAATCACTAATCACATGAAATAAATAATCATCTTCAGAAATGACTTTGTCTCAGCAATAAAATAACTAAGGCTTTACAATGATGGTGAAAACGTGGAGAAATGTCAGGATTAAGCATGTTAAATCTTCCTGGCAGTCACAGAGGGTGCATGGAGGCACATTTAAAAATGCTACATTTTTGCACTTTAACAAATCTGATTTATTTAATTATCCATGTGGTCCATATTAAAAGGGCACTTTATTGAATATAAAGGCATTTCAAATGCAATATTGCTGCACAATTTCTATTTAAAATATCAAAGGGACACCAAAGGCACTCATTTCATGGAACGACACTGGCACATTTGTATATTCTGAATTGGAGATATTTCTAAAAAGGTTTTCAGATTTGTCTATAGTGCCCCATGGAATTGGCTGATGGTGGTAATGTGCAATTATGATCATTAACACTTTTTCTAATTCAACAGTACTTTCGAGTGGATTTCACAGTGGGACTGCAATATGTATTCATATAATTACAGATGAAGGGAATAAGTCATTTTTCCACATCAACATTTAATGCTGGCTACTTTATTAGTGGTTCACAAATTGGTTCACAAATTCTTCACTTTTAATTGTCCTATTATTCTATGTCGATGAAATGTGTACATTTTGCATTATGATGTTGTGACTTCATGGTCAGGTGGTAAAGTGTGTTACCTTTAAGTTTTGTAAATGCCAATGTAGCAATACATGTATTTATCTGGTTGTAATTTGGTTCAATAATCTGGTATCTGACTAGATAACCAAAATAAGAAGTCTTTCCAAAGACATCTTGATGTTATAAAGAGAAAATAAATCTTTGTCTGGTTATGATCACCAGAATAGAGGTTTACAACAATTATGACATCAAATGACACATTTTGCCAACTGGGTACTGACTACTAACTGCTAGGTTGATGCTGCAGGTATATAGTGGATGAAACCATAACCACCCATTCAATATTAATTTAAGAGCGCGGTTATTCTTTGAAGTTGTTGCTTCAGGCCTTTGAACATTTGGTCCCCTGATAAACTCAGCAAAAAAAGAAACGTCCTATCACTGTCAACTGTGTTTATTTTCAGAAAACTTAAACATGTGTAATATTGACTGAGAAATATTGACTGATAACTGAGAAAAAAACGGAACAAGTTCCACATACATGTGACTAACAGAAATGGATTAATGTGTCTCTGAACAAAGGGGGGGTCAAAATCAAAAGTAACAGTCATTATCTGGTGTGGCCACCAGCTGCGTTAAGTACTGCAGTGCATCTCCTCCTCATTGACTGCACCAGATATGCCAGTTCTTGCTGTGAGATGTTACCCCACTCTTCCACCAAGGCACCTGCATGTTCTCTGACATTTCTGGTGGGAATGGCCCTAGCCCTCACCCTCCGATTCAACAGGTCCCAGACGTGCTCAATTGGATTGATATCCAGGCTTTTCAGAACACTGACATTCCTGTCTTGCAGGAAATCACGCACAGAACGAGCAGTTTGACTGGTGGCATTGTCATGCTGGAGGGTGATGTCAGGATAAGCCTGCAGGAAGGGTACCACATGAGGGAGGAGGATGTCTTCCCTGTAACGCAGAGTTGAGATTGCCTGCAATGACAACAAGCTCAGTCCGATGATACTGTGACACACTGCCCCAGACCATGACTGACCCTCCACCTCCAAATCGATCCCGCTCCTGAGTACAGGCCTCGGTGTAACGCGCATTCCTTCGACGATAAACGCGAATCCGACCATCATCCCTGGTGAGACAAAACCGCGACTCGTTAGTGAAGAGCACTTTTTGCCAATCCTGTCTGGTCCAGCGACGGTTCGTTTGTACCCATAGGCGCCGTTTTTGCCGGTGATGTCTGGTGAGGACCTGCCTTACAACAGGCCTACAAGCCCTCAGTCTAGCCTCTCTCAGCCTATTGCGGACAGTCTGAGCACTGATGGAGTGGTTTTGCGTTCCTGGTGTAACTCGGGCAGTTGTTGTTGCCATCCTGTACCTGTCCCGCAGGTGTGATGTTCGGATGTACCGATCCTGTGCAGGTGTAGTTACATATGGTCTGCCACTGCGAGGACGGTCAGCTGTCCGTCCTGTCTCCCTGTAGTGCTGTCTTAGGCGTCTCACAGTACAGAAATGGCTATTTATTGCCCGGACCACATTTGCGGTCCTAATGCCTACTTGAAGCATGCCTAAGGCACATTCACGCAGATGAGCAGGGACCCTGGGCATCTTTCTTTTGGTATTTTTCAGAGTCAATCGAAAGGCCTCTTTTAGTGTCCTGAGTTCTCATAACTGTGACCTTATTTGCCTACCGTCTGTAAGCTGTTCGTGTCTTAACGACCGTTCCACAGGTGCATGTTCATTAATTGTTTATTGTTCATTGAACAAGCATGGGAAACAGTGTTTAAACCCTTTACAATGATCTGTGAAGTTATTTAGATTTTTACAAATGTACTTTGAAAGACAGGTTCAAAGCAAAACACCAGTCTCAACGTCAATCGTGAAGAGGCGACTCCAGGATGCTGGCCTTCTAGGCAGAGTTGCAATGAAAAAGACATATCTCAGACTGGCCAATAGAAAGAAAAGATTAAGATGGGCAAAATAACACAGACACAGAACAGAGTAACTCTGCCTAGAAGGCCAGCATCCCAGAGTTGCCTCTTCACTGTTGATGTTGAGACGTGTTTTGCGGGTACTATTTAATGAAGCTGTCAGTTGAGGACTTGTGAGGCGTCTGTTTCTCAAACTAGACACTCTAATGTACTTGTCCTCTTCCTCAGTTGTGCACCGGGGCCTCCCACTCCTCTTTCTATTCTGGTTAGAGCCAGTTTGCACTGTTCTGTGAAGGGAGTAGTACACAGCGTTGTATGAGATCTTCAGTTTCTTGGCAATTTCTCGGATGGAATAGCCTTCATTTCTCAGAACAAGAATAGCCTGACGAGTTTCAGAAGAAAGTTTCATTTTGAGCCTATAATCGAACCCACAAATGCTGATGCTTCAGATACTCAACTAGTCTAAAGAAGGACAGATTTATGGTTTCTTTAATCAGAACAACAGTTTTCAGCTGTGCTAACATGAATGCAAAAGGGTTTTCTTATGATCAATTTGCCTTTTAAAATGATAAACTTGGATTAGCTAACACAACGTGCCATTGGAACACAGGAGTGATGGTTGCTGATAATGGACCTCTGTACGCCTATCTAGATATTCCATTCAAAATCTACCATTTCCAGCTACAATAGTCATTTACAACATTAACAATGTCTACACTGTATTTCTGACCAATTTGATGGTAATGGACAAACAATTTGCTTTTCTTTCAATAACAAGGACATTTCTACCCCAAACAGTTGAAGTCTTAAGTTTACATACACCTTAGCCAAATACATTTAAACTCAGTTTTTCACAATTCCTGATATTTAGTCCTAGTAAAAATTCCCTGTCTTAGGTCAGTTAGGATGACCACTTTATTTTAAGAATGTTTCATGTCAGAATAATAGTAGAGAAAATTATTTATCTCAACTTTTATTTCTTTCATCACATTCCTAGTGGGTCAGAAGTTTACATACACTCAATTAGTATTTGGTAGCATTGCCTTTACGTTGTTTAACTTGGGTCAAACGTTTCGGGTAGCCTTCCACAAGCTTCCCACAATAAGGGGTGAATTTTGGCCCATTCCTCCTGACAGAGCTGGTGTAACTGAGCTGGCACACACTTTTCTATAGGATTGAGGTCAGGGCTTTGTGATGGCCACTCCAATCCCTTGATTTTGTTTCACGGTTGGATGGTGTGTTTCAGCTCCCCCTTTTTCCTCCAAGCATAACGATGGTCTTTATGGCTAAACAGTTCTATTTTTGTTTCATCAGACCAGATGACATTTCTCCGAAAAAGTACGATCTTTGTAACCCAGGTGAAGTTGCAAACTATAGACTGGCTTTTTTATGGCGGTTTTGGAGCAGTGGCTTCTTCCTTGCCGAGGGGCATTTCAGGTTATGTCGATATAGGACTAGGATTTTTTTTTAATAGGATTTCACTGTGGATATAGATACTTTTTTACCTGTTTCCTCCAGGATCTTCACAGGGTCCTTTGCTGTTGTTCTAGGATTGATTTGCATATTTTGCTCCAAAGTACGTTTATTTCTAGGAGATGAGCGGTATGACGGCTGCGTGGTCCCATGGTTTTTATAGTTGCACGCTATTTGTACAGATGAACGTGGGACCTTCAGGCGTTTGGAAATTGCTCTCAAGGATGAACCAGATTTGTGGATTTCTACATTTCTACATTTTTTTCTGAGGTCTTGGCTGATTTCTTTTGATTTTCCCATTATGTTATGCAAAGAGGCATTGAGTTTGAAGATAGGCCTTGAAATACATCTACAGGTACACCTCCAACTGACTCAAATGATGTCAATCAGAAGCTTCTAAAGCCATGACATAATTTTCTGGAATTTTCCAAGCTGTTTAAAGGCACAGTCAACTTAAACTTTTTATTATTATTATTTATTACAAAAAACACAAGGAACGGGTAACATTAAAGTATTAGAACATGAAGGACAAACAATACAGCATCAAGACACTATCAAACATGTATCAGTCTTTCCACAACTGAGCCATCCTTATGTGTGAGGGTGCGTGTGCATGATAGTGATATAAAATATATGTCATAGTTTCCTTTTTCATGATCACAATCTTGTGAAAACCGAACCCTCCAAGATCCCCCCCACAGTTCCCCGATAGCTGTCCCTCAACCATTCGAGACCCCTCTCACAGTCCCGCCCCTGGAAGAATAATAAAAAATCAATACAAATTATTCAATTCCCCACCCCCAAGAAGCCCCCAATGCACCAACTACCAAGAGAACTAAAGAGAAAAAAATGAAAAGACAGGAGAAAACAGCAAAAAACATAGAACAAAATAATGCATTTAAAACAAAGGACATCATAACATAACAGAAATCATAACAGCAATGCCAACTGTATATGTTTGTGTTCATGTCTGGCACTATTACATGTATGTGTGTGTTCTTGTATGTGTTTATTTGAATGAGAGTGTGTGTATATGCATGTGTACAAACACCTGCACGGCATCAGCCTCAGGCAAACCGGCATTAGTTGTGAAGACACTGCCACTTAGTGTCATTCAAATGTACTTTTATTATGTTTTCTTTTGACTTTTTTTTCTCCTTTATCTTTTTAGCATCATTCTCTCTCTCACACAGCAACTCCACTCCCACTTGTCTCCAATACCACATACTAACCCTCAGACCATTCCATCTCTGCTGGCCACCCACTTCGTGTTTCTACGCAACACATATCTTTCAACTATGCTATGATGTTTAACGTACAATTTGAATCTATCTAATCGAATAGAATCTACAGATTGCGTGTTGAAGATAAATATTTTACTAAGAGTTTTAGTATATTAGTAATTGACTGACCTGGTCTCTCCAGATCTCCTAACAGTACTATTTCTAGGGTCAATTTTAGATCAATGCTATGCATTTTCAGCCATTCCTGAGTCTGAGACCAGAAACAGGCTACCTGAGGACAATACCAAAATACATGGTCTATTGATTCTGTATCCTCACAACAAAATCTGCAGAGCGTCGATGATTTTATGCCCCAAATATTCAACATTTTGTTGGTGGCAAGAATTCTATATAATACTTTTAGCTGAAAAGCACAAAGTCTTGAATCTTGCATTGTTTTATATATCAACTCATACACCCTGTACCATGGAATCGGTACATCAATAATCTCTTCCCAACTATTTTGCGATCTGTATGGCACAGTTGTCAACATCCTGGTCCTCAAATGAAACTGGTATACTTTCCTATTTATGCTATTTTTATTCCTCTGCCAGTTTGGATCCTTTATATTGGGCAGACAGATCAGTTCCCTACCTCCTCCCGCTGCCACCCGCCTCCTCCATTTTTGGGGCAATGCTGTAATCAGTTGGTTGTACTCTTGGATTGAGCAGATCTTCCCATACAATTCTGATAACTCCATGAAGGACATAACTCTACCGTTACAATATAATTTAAGCACAAAATACCCTTTTCTAACATCTTTCCCATAAATACAGGTATTTTATCAACCAGCACATTTGAGTTCAGCCATAATATATGTTGTAATATATATATTTTCAGGGGGATGAAATTGAAATTGTAGCCAGATCTGCAATGCTTGTTTGAAAAAGACAGATACTCTGAAAAAAGTATCGTTTTTGATTAATCAAAAATTAGACATGGCAATGTGCGTAAAGGCAATAAGGCCATTTTTAACCAATGGATGTGCTTTTCTTATTAAACTACTTGAGAACCATTTAGGGTTCAAATAAAACTTTTGAATGAGTGAAGCTTTTAGAGAGAGGTTTAGTGCTTTTATATTTAATCATCTCAACCCACCCAATTCATTATATAGATAGGCTCGTTTTATTTTGTCTGGTTTAGCTTCCCAGATAAAGCGACATATTTTTTGATCATATGATTTGAAAAACTAAACACCAGGACTAGGCTGCGCCATAAGTGAGAGAACTGATATATGACTAAGGAGTTAATCAGGGAAAATTTTCCATAAATAGACAGGTTGCAGGATCTTGTCGGTTTTTACAAGTTTTCTATTGAAATTCATTGTGGAGAGCTTATTTATATATTTTGTGAAATGAATACCAAGTATTTCTAGTTCACCATCCAGTTTGCTTTATTTTTGTAATAGATTAAATTAGTTCCTTTTTGTTTTTCCTCTAACTTATTTTGTACTTATTTTGTATCTCTGTAGTATCGTTTTTATTGCTATCTACCTGTACTATTAGTTCATGGATTTCCCTCGTTTGTCTTGTTTCTTTAGCCAGAAACGGCTTTTTTATTATTGATGAATATTGAATTGAAGGTACATTTAAAGGTATCCCAAACAAAAAGGGGATTTGCTGAACCTATATTATACTGGAAATAATATGTTATAAGTTATTTTGTCTTAGTCAAAAATAAGTTGTCCAGTAAAACTTTGATTAAATTTCCAATACCCCCGTCCACGTGGAAAATCTATAAGAGTTATGTGAATGCCAATTAGATGATGATCCGATCGCATTCTGTCTCCTATTTAAACTTTTTGAACCTTTGATGCAAGAGACAAAGTAGTCAAGACGACTAGATTGATTAAGCTATATTGCACTAGGTCAGGGTTTGTTAGTCTCCAAATATCAACTATTTCTAATGTGTCCATAATATGTGTGATTTCCTTAATAGCACGGTGATGATAGTGTTTAGAGGGATTACCTTTACGGTCTATTGAGGTACTTAACACTGTGTACCATACCATAATGATTAGATCAATTGTTGCCTGTAAGTTCAATAAATTGGTATAAATGTTTTTGAAGAAGTGTGAATGTGTATGTAAACTTCTGACCCACTGGAATTGTGATACAGTGAATTATAAGTGAAATAATCTGTCTGTAAACAATTGCAGGAAAAATTACTCGTGTCATGCACAAAGTAGATGTCCTAACCGACTTGCCAAAGCTATAGTTTGTTAAGAAGAAATTTGTGGAGTGGTTGAAAAATGAGTTTTAATGACTCCAAACTAAGTGTATGTAAACTTCTGAATTCCACTGTATATACAGTACTAGTCAAAAGTTGGCACTCACTATTTCATTCAAGGGTTTTTCTTTATTTTTACATTGTAGAGTAATAGTGAAGCCATCAAACTATGAAATAACACATATGGAATCATGTAGTAACCAATTTTGTTTTTAACAAATCAAAATATATTTAATATTTTTCAAAGTAGCCACCCTTTGCCTTGCTGACAGTCTTGCACACTCTAGGCATTCTCTCAACCACCTTCATGAGGTAGTCACCTGGAATGCATTTCAATTAACAGGTGTGCCTTGTTAAACATACATTTGTGGAATTGAATTCCTTCTTAATGCGTTTGAGCCAATCAGTTGTGTTGTGACAAGGTAGGGGTGGGGTACAGAATATAGCCTTATTTGGTAAAAGACCAAGTCCATATTATGGCAAGAATAGCTCAAATAAGCAAAGAGAAAGGACAGTCTTCATTACTTCAAGACATGAAGGTCACTCATTTTAGTTTGGTCAGGGCATGAGTTGGGGTGGGCATTCTATGTTTTGTAGTTTAGGTTTTGTATTTCTATGTGTTTGGCCTGGAATGGTTCCCAATCAGAGGCAGCTGGCAATCATTGTCTCTGATTGAGAACCATACTTAGGCAGCCTATTTTCCCACTATGGGTGTGGGTAGTTGTTTTCTGTCTTTGTGTGTCTGCACCAGACAACTGTTTCGTTTGTTCCACTTTGTTGTTTTTTTGTTCTAGTGTTCAGTTTCTTTATTAAATCTACCATGAACACGTACCACGCTGCACCTTGGAGCAGCGTGGAATGGACTCATGGACATGGGAGGACATTCTGGACGGGAAGGGTTCATACACATGGGATGAGATCCTGGCTGGAAGGGATCTCCTCCCATGGCAACAGGTGGTGACAGCCAGGAGAGCGGAGGCAGCAGGTAAAGGGAGCCAGCGCTTTGAGGGAACACGGCTGGCAAGGAAGCCCAAGAGGCAGCCCCAAAAATGTATTGGGGGGAGCACACGGGGATTGTGGCTAAGTCAGGTTGGAGACCTGAGCCAACTCCCCGTGCTTACCGTGGCGAGAGGTGGACCGGGCAGGCACCATGTTATGCCGTGAGGCGCACGGTGTCCCCAGTGCGCAGGCATAGCCCGGTGCGCTTCATCGCAGCTCCTCGTATCGGCCAGGCTAGAGTGGGCATCGAGCCAGGAATAATGAAGCCGGCTCAGCGCATCTGGTCTCCAGTACGTCTCCTCGGCCCAGGTTATATGGCACCAGCCCTACGTACAGTGTCCCCGGTTCGCCAGCACAGCCCAGTGCGGTCTGTTCCACCCCGTTGCACTTGCTGGGCTACAGGGATTACCCAGCCAGGACAGGTTGTGCAGGCTCGGTGCTCTAGACCTCCAGTGTGCCTCCACGGTCCGGTCATCCGGTGTCACCTCCACGCACCAGGCCTCCTGTGGCTGCCCCACGCACCAGGCTGTCTCTCCATCTCCTCCCTCCAGGTGCTCCCTCCTGTCCGGAGCTGCCAGAGTCTCCCTCCTGTCCGGAGCTGCCAGAGTCTCCCTCCTGTCCGGAGCTGCCAGAGTCTCCCTCCTGTCCGGAGCTGCCAGAGTCTCCCTCCTGTCCGGAGCTGCCAGAGTCTCCCTCCTGTCCGGAGCTGCCAGAGTCTCCCTCCTGTCCGGAGCTGCCAGAGTCTCCCTCCTGTCCGGAGCTGCCAGAGTCTCCCTCCTGTCCGGAGCTGCCAGAGTCTCCCTCCTGTCCGGAGCTGCCAGAGTCTCCCTCCTGTCCGGAGCTGCCAGAGTCTCCCTCCTGTCCGGAGATGCCAGAGTCTCCCTCCTGTCCGGAGCTGCCAGAGTCTCCCTCCTGTCCGGAGCTGCCAGAGTCTCCCTCCTGTCCGGAGCTGCCAGAGTCTCCTCCTGTCCGGAGCTGCCAGAGTCTCCCTCCTGTCCGGAGCTGCCAGAGTCTCCCTCCTGTCCGGAGCTGCCAGAGTCTCCCTCCTGTCCGGAGCTGCCAGAGTCTCCCTCCTGTCCGGAGCTGCCAGAGTCTCCCTCCTGTCCGGAGCTGCCAGAGTCTCCCTCCTGTCCGGAGCTGCCAGAGTCTCCCTCCTGTCCGGAGCTGCCAGAGCCTTCCTCCTGTCCGGAGCTGCCAGAGTCCGCCGCCCATCAGTCAGGAGCTGCCAGAGCAGCCGTCAGTCAGGAGCTGTCGGAGCCGCCTACGACAACCGTTACACCATCCCACCTGGTTTGTGCTTAGCGGGACTATCATCTGTTTTTCAACAGGACAATGACTCAACACACCTCCAGGCTGTGTAAGGACTATTTGACCAAGAAGGAGAGTGATGGAGTGCAGCATCAGATGACCTGGCCTCCACAATCACCTGACCTCAAACCAATTGAGATGGTTTGGGATGAGTTGGACCCCAGAGTGAAGGAAAAGCAGGCAACAAGTTATCAGCATATGAATGTGGGAACTCCTTGAAGACTGTTGGAAAAGCATTCCAGGTGATGCTGGTTGAGAGAATGCCAAGAGTTTGCAAAGCTGTCATCGAGGCACAGGGTGTCTACTTTGAATAGTCATTTTTGGGGTTCCTACATGATTATGTTATGTTATTTCATAGTTTTGATGTCTTCACTATTATTCTACAATGTAGAAAATAGTAAAAATAAAGAAAAACCCTTGAATGAGTAGGTGTGTCCAAACATTTGACTGGTACTGTATATATACAGTGCCCTCAGAAAGTATTCACTTACAAAACGTGAGTGATACAATTGGTGCTCTTGCAGTCGCAAGGGAAGAACACCATCAGATGTTTTACACATCAGCAGTGTCCTGTGATTGGTTTGAATCTGTACTTTAACGATATACTACAATTCATTGGGCCCCATTTGGTCTATGTAAAAAAAGCAGCCCTTGTGCCAAATGAGGTCCTACACTGCCCGTATGAAACTATAGGTTGTATGAAATTCATACATATCAAACCAAACATCAGTTCAAACATGCACTCTTTCATAATGCACGAATGCTTTTACACTGAACAATTTTATACTTTTCTAGATATTCCTAGTAACCAGTTTTGATGAAATAGGGTAATGCCCAATTCAAATGGGATTTTTTTTCATCTTGACATCAGCTGAAAAGTGTATTTTTGTGCCATTTCTTAATTTATTTTACCTTTATTTAACTAGGCAAGAGTTTAGAACAAATTCTTATTTTCAATGACAGACTAGGAACAGTGGGTTAACCTCCTTGTTCAGGGGCAGAATGACAGATGTTTACTTTGTCAGCTTGGGGTTTGATCTGGCAACCTTTTGATTACAAGTCCAACGCTCTAACCAATAGGCTACCTGCCGCCCCAAACTAGCCAGTTTTAGTAGCAATTACGTATCAGGTATTTTAATAGTCCAGGAGCTGAGCACAGATGAACCTTGATATGATAATCGGCATTGTGTGTGTATGTTTAAAATAAAGGAATTATAATAATATAGTGGGGGGAAATACAATGAGACTGCAACATTATCGAGGTCAAAGTACATCTCTCTCCTGATGGTAACCATGGTAATAACCAGGCTGAAGTCTGTTAAATAGTAACCTGTTCAGTTTATTGTTACGCCACCATCACCTTGACCTCTCTCTCCATGTTCCTCTATATTTTCCTCCTCTTCAAGTAAAAATCTCCTTTTGTGCTGCCTGCAGGGAAAAAGGAGAATATTCATAGGCATACAGTAGAGTTGTCATGGAAACTGGGAATACTGATTTATCCCCCACATGTCTGGCTTGGTTGGATCCAGGAACCATGATTGGCTAACACCGTCCCATCTGGACTAAACTACTGTAGAACATGGAACAGGTTGTCAGAATACAATTTGTGCAGTTATGTGTTCATTCAAAGATGTGTGTAAAAATAATCCTTCTGTTTAGTGAGGGTATTTTGTTTAACGAAAGCCATCTGCATCAGTGGTTGAATTAAGTGTTATACGTTTAGACCTACTCTACCCGTTGTTGATCAACAACAAACTAAAATGGTCCAAACACACCAAGACAGTTGTGAAGAGGGCACGACAAAGCCTATTCCCCCTCAGGAAACTAAAGATTTGGCATGGGTCCTGAGATCCTCAAAAGGTTCTACAGCTGCAACATCGAGAGCATCCTGACAGGTTGCATCACTGCCTGGTACAGCAACTGTTCGGCCTCTGACCACAAGGCACTACAGAGGGTAGTGCGTACGGCCCAGTACATCACTGGGGCTAAGCTGCCTGCCATCCAGGACCTCTACACCAGGCGGTGTCAGAGAAAGGACCCAAAAATTGTCTAAGACCCCAGCCACCCCAGTCATGTACTGTTCTCTCTACTACCGCATGGCAAGCGGTACCGGAGTGCAAAGTCTAGGACAAAAAGGCTTCTCAACAGTTTTTACCCCCAAGCCATAAGACTCCTGAACAGGTAATCAAATGGTTACCCGGACTATTTGCATTGTGTGCCCCCACCCCAACCCCTCCTTTTACGCTGCTGCTGCTCTCTGTTTATCATGTATGCTTAGTCACTTTAACTACACATTCATGTACATACTACCTCAATTGGGCCGACCAACCAGTGCTCCCGCACAGTGGCTAACCTGGCTATCTGCATTGTGTCCCACCCACCACCCTCCAACCCCTCTTTTACGCTGCATAGCCACTTTAAACATATCTACATGTACATACTACCTCAATCAGCCTGACTAACCGGTGTCTGTACGTAGCCTCACTACTTTTATAACCTCTCTACTGTATACAGCCTCACTACTGTATATAGCCTGTCTTTTTACTGTTGTTTTTATTTCTTTACCTACCTATTGTTCACCTAATACCTTTTTTGCACTAGCCTGTAAGTAAGCATTTCACTAAGGTCGGCACCTGTTGTATTCAGCGCACGTGACAAATAAACGTTGATAGAAATGTAGGGCATGAAGTTTGGGCTTGGAATGGTGGAGGAATTGAAAGCAAACTTCACTGTAACCCTGTAGGAAAATTCTCTCTCTAAAAATGCTTAGCATTTTTTTTCTTGAAGTGCTGATGCTACAGATCTACTAGATTCAGAGAGACAGCATTTGTGCGTAAGTGGTCTTCAGTCCTGGTCCTTTGAGACCCAGGATGTCTACAGTAGGTGTTTGTTCTAGCCCAGCTCGAACACAACTGATCAAGCCCTTGATTAGTTAAATCATGTTTGTTATTATTGGTCTTCAACAAAGGGCTCCACATCCAGTTGATCGCCAGGACCAGGGTTGAGCAACACAGTCTGTGTGTAATAAATGAAGTACACATGCTACTGCTGGAGGAGCATCTTTTGAACAGATGGAGATTTCCTATGAAGTCAAATATGATGTATCAACCCTGTTGGTTGGTTTCTTACGCCAATGCCTCAATGACAATGTATAACTGTCAGTATTCTCCAGACGGAATACATATAAATGACTGAAGATTAAAATAGAAAGGTCCACTTACAGTATGCTATAGCTGCCAAAATATCACCCTGTAGGCACATATTTTCAAACGCAGTGCCTTCAGAAAGTATCCACACCCCTTGACTTATTCCACATTTTGTTGTGTTACGGCCAGAATTCTAAATGAATTAATTTTGTATTTTTCTACCCATCTGTACATAATACCCCTTAATGTTAGAATAACCTTTGGCAGGGATTACAGCTGTGAGGCTTTCTGATAAGTCTCAACTAGCTTTCCACACCTGGATTGTACAATATGTTCTCCATTATTCCTTTCAAAATGCTTTAAGTTCTGTCATTTTTAAGTCTTGCCATGGATTGTCAAACAGTGAAGTGAAAACTGCAACTCGGCCACTCAGGAACGTTCACTGTCTTCTTTGTAAGCAACTCCAGTGTAGATTTGGCTTTGTGCTTTTGGTTATTGTCCTACTGAAAGGTGAATTCATCTCCCAATGTGTGGTGGAAAGCAGACTGAACTAGGTTTTCCTCTGGGATTTTGCCTGTTCTTAACACCATTCTGTTTCTTTCTTATCCTGAAAAACTCAGTCCATAACGATTTCAAGCATACCCATAACATGATCAAATCAAATCAATGCTTGAAAATATGGAGAGTGGTACTCAGTAATGTGTTGTATTTGCCCCAAACTTAACACTTTGTATTCAGGAGAAAAAAATGAATTGCTTTGCCACATTCTTTACAGTATTACTTTAGTGCCTTGCTATAAACAGGAAGCATGTTTTGGAAGATTGTATTCTGTACAGACTTCCTTCTTTTCACTCTGTCAATTAGGTTAGTATTGTGGAGTAACTACAATGTTGTGATCCATCCCCAGTTTTCTCCTATCACAGCCATTAAACTCTGTATCTACTTTAAAGTCACCATTGGCCTCGTGGTGAAATCCCTGAGCGGTTTCCTTCCTTTCCGGCAACTGAGTTAGGAACGACGCCTGTATCTTTGTAGTGACTGGGTGTATTGATACACCATTCAAAGTGCAATTAATAACTTCACCATGCTCAAAGGGATAGACAATGTCTGCTTTTTTAACTTCCAATGCCCTTCTTTGTGAGGCATTGGCAAACCTCACTGGTCTTTGTGGTTAAATCAGTGTTTGAAATTCATTGCTCGACTGAGGAACCTTACAGATCATAAAAAATCATGTTATTAAACACTATTATTGCACACAGAGTCAGTCCATGCAACTTAATATGTGACTTAAGCAATTCTTTAGGCTTGAATATATTTAGGCTTGACATAACAAAGAGGTCGAATACTTATTGACTCAAGACATTTCAGCTTTTCATATTTAATTAATTTGTAAACATTTGGTAAAACATAATTCAACTTTGACATTACGGGGTATAGGTCAGTGATAAAAAAAAATCTAAATTTAAAATCCATTTTAAAATCAGGCTGTAACACATCAAAATGTGAAACGAAGTTGAGGGGTGTGAATACTACACTAATTATTTTGAGTGCTGTGTCCACACAGCAGAGGGAAACCATCAGATGGATTCCAGATGTTAGACAGCCCATCACAATCAATCTTGCATGAAATAACAGAAGTTGGTTTATCCAGGGAACAAGGACATGGCTACTATTAAATAATGTAATTACAGTGCATTCAGAAAGTATTCAGAACCCTTCCCGTGTTCCACATTTTGTTACGTTCTAGCCTTATTCTAAAATTGATTAACTTGTTTTTTTCCCTCATCAATCGACGCATAATACCCCATAATGACAAAGGGACAACAGGTTTGCAAATTTATAAAATGTTTTAAACAGAAATACTTATTTACATAAGCTCAAGTGCACCCTGTTTCCTTTGATCATCCTTGACATGTCCCTACGGCTCGATTGGAGTCCTCCTGTGGTAAATTCAATTGATTGGACATGATTTTGAAAGGCACACACCTTTCTATATAAGGTCCCACAGTGCATGACAGAGCAAAAACCAAGCCATGAGGTCGAAGGAATCAAAAATTTTCAAAACAATTTGCAGCATTAAATATCCCCAAGAACACAGTGGCCTTCAATTATCTTAAATGGAAGAAGTGTGTAACCACCAAGACTCTTCCTGGAGCTGGCCGCCGGCCAAACTAAGCAATCAGGGAGAACAGCCTTGGTCAGGGAGGTGACCAAGAACCCGATGGTCACTCTGACAGAGCTCCAGTGTTCCTCTGTGGAGATGGGAGAACCTTCCAGAAGGACAACCATCTCTGCAGCACTCTACCAATCAGGCCTTTTATGGTAGAGTGTCCAGATGGAAGTAAAAGCAACATGACAGCCGCTTGGAGTTTGCAATAAGGCACCTAAAGTATTGTCAGACCATGATGAAACCAAGACTGAACTCTTTGGCCTGAATGCCAAGTGTCATGTCTGGCTGGCACCATCCCTACGGTGAAGAATGGTGGTGGGAGCATCATGCTGTGGGGATGTTTTTCAGTTGCAGGGACTGGGAGACTAGTCAGAATCGAGGGAAATATGTACAGAGCAAATTACAGAGAGATCCTTGATGAAAACCTGCTCCAGAGCGCTCAGGACCTCAGGCTGAGGTAAAGGTTCACGTTACAAAAGAACAACGACCATAAGCACAAAGCCAAGACAACGCAGAACTGGGTTCGGGACAAGTCTCTGAATGTCTGAGTGTCCCAGACAGAGTTCTGACTTGAACCAGATTGAACATTTCTGGAGAGACCTGAAAATGGCTGTACAGCAACGTTCCCCATCGAACCTAACAGAGCTTGAGAGGATCTGGAGAGAAGAATGCGTGACACTCCCCAAATACAGGTGTGCCAAGCTTGTAGACTTAGAACCAAGAAGATTCGAGGCCGCAATCGCTGCCAAAGGCGCTTAGACAAAGTACTGAGTAATGGGTCTGAATACTTATGTAATTGTAATATTTAATTTTTTATTATTTTTTATACATTTGCAAAAAAAAATAATGTTTTTGCGTCATCATTATGGGGTATTTATTGTGTGTAGATTGATGAGGGGGGAAAAACAAGATAATCATTTTTAGAATAAGGCTGTAACATAACAAAATGTGGAAGAAGTCAAGGGGTCTGAATATAGCCAACTGTTATATGCTACACTTTTGATTGTAGCCTAATGATAATACCAGCAATGAGGTGCATAATTTTTATTCTCTCAGATGTGGGCATTTTTCAGACACAATTTAATGTTTTAGTCTTGGGAGAGCTGGCTGTTGTCTGGTTCGTTTGTGACCATTTAGTCTACCGAGCATCCTGTAAACCGATACCGTTATTGAGCACAACCTTCCCACACACTTTCCCCTCTCTCGTAACCTCGTCTTGTTACGCTGCGTGTTTGTGTGTGCGCGAGAGCGAGAGACGGAGAGAGAGTATAATCGAGAGAGATTTTCACCAATCACTTTACAACACCTCCTTCGCCTCTTTCTGACTATTTGCGTCTCAATCATCTCGTTGCAAGTGACGGAGCTCGAGGAACAGCGATAAGAGAGATGGGAGACAATGTATACAAGATCACCAACCTGTGCGACGCCATCGATCAATCCATCTTTCCAAGCTACCGATAAAGTCTGACGCAGCACCATAGAGAAATATATTTGACGATAGAACAGAGGGAGCATCAAAGCTGCAAATCCTTTGAATTAATTAACCAGTTACTTTGGATTGTGATGCATTTACAATACATGTCGGTTTATTTTACTTCAATGAAGGATGACAGACTACGGACGCGTCCTCTGCTTCCCCGCTGCTATCAGCAAACAGAATGTAGTCTACGAATTGTAAAATAGTCCATGTTTTACGTATCTTCTGGATTTTGGGCATATGCGCGCATTGGAAAGGTATAATAAGTCTATAGGCTATATTTTCTTTATTGATGGACAGACGTGGTGTGTAAGCGCACATAGCCTAAGCACGATGATGCATTCGTAGCCTAGCTGTTGGCATACACCCTAAATCTCTACACACGTTTCTGCAGGTATGATAACCCCGACCTTGTCATATCGATGAAAGTAGTGGTGATTTATGGTACGCATTTCACCTATCTCAATACTGACACATCTGGGAATTTCAACCACATTTCCGATGGCTTGCAATAATCAGCAGTTTATTTCACAGAATACTGAATGCATTTGACAAACATTTGACAGAGTCGCCTACTTGTTTATTCATCATTAGGCTACCAGAGAGTGTTTTTTTAAAGAACGCCAGTTACGTATTGAAAGAGTAATAGGCTGCAAAAATAAACACAACAAAAAGATGAAAAAGATCAGCCTCAGAAGAGATTCTGTAGGTTACCGAGAAAACGGCAAAGGGGTCACATTTCAGCGTTGGGGTTGTGAGACAGTCAGAAGAGAAGGAGCCGCTGCGGCCAAGGAGCCTTCTGTGGGACTGCACGACAAGGAGCTACCGCTGCCAGCGTTGAAAAGCATGGCTTGGGGTTGGTGGAAGAAAGAATCGAATAATCTTGAGACATAACGATCATTATAACAATATACATCACGAAATAGGCCTACCACATTTTTGATTGTGTTAAGAGGTGTGGCAAGTAGCCATTTCAACAAAATATATATATTGGTCATTATTAGCATATTTTAACAAAGGCTATTTATAATGTGTATGTTGTATTTACTAATATGTATAATCTAAAGACTGTGTGCAGGTGTATTTGAATAATAGCCTACTTGTATTCTTAGTTGCACTGACCATATAGTATTGTAATAATGGGTTGTTTGGAAAGACGTTACCACAGACACAAGCTAAGTCCATGTCACAAGCGACACAAACTCATTTGAAAACAGTATCCTGTTAATGTGCTTCTCCAAAATCTGCACACTGATGAGAACTGCCAGCAAGATGAACAGCCTTATCACTCATTGTCCTCAAAAATGCACAACATTTTGGCAAATGACATATGCTTACTTCACAGAGAGCTATCTTCATTTATTGAAAGTGTATTATCATAAATGCAATTGCACACATTCAAAGAACATCTACAGTAAAGGTGAACATTTAATACTAATTTAGCTTAAAATAACGAGATGCACACACTCCTATTCCTGTCCATTGTGATGTGAAGAGTACCAATTTGGTAGTGATGAAGGAGCATGGATATCAGGCCACTTTAAGTGTCTCAAATGTGGTCACAGAGAATACTGTTAAGCACAAGCTAACTTAAAGAGGAGAGGACCCTATACCCTATTACTGGACACATCTCAGCCTACACCCCCTGTGTTGTGGACCAACAAAACCTGGAACCTTTCTACTAACCCCCCCCCCTGCTTAAGCTACTTGGAAACCAACCCTGACTCTGACTCCCTGATATAACTCAGTTGTCGAGCTGCAGTACTTGGAAATCAACGACTCACAGCCTGACTTTTGGGTAAGGCCTGTAAATCTATCAGCGTCTTTGATGATTTGTCCATGTAATCCTCTCCCATGTTGAATGTCAGAAGTGTCTAACTGAGACTGAATTGTAACTGTAAACTGCAAATTGCACTGAAGTTCCAATATATAGCCGCCTCGACAAGGGCCCTGTCCAGAAACAACCCCTATGGCCATGTGAATCTGAATTTATTCCATAGGTATACGTGATATGGTAGTAGCTCCTTCGCCCTCTGGTATGCTAGATGGAGCTCCTACCATATGGTTTTACCTGTCCAATTCCTTCAGATCTACATGAAGTGCCCAGGGATTGTTTTTGGACCGGGCCGTGGGCTGTTGTGGAAAGAGAAGGATCCTGAATAGAAATCTGGATAAACACAAGCCAATAAGGGGCAAGGGATGGGACTGGTCGGCTTGTATGTTACTGATTGCTCAAAAGTGTTATTGTCACATTAATATTGGCCATGCATGCCATGTGCTGTTCAGAGGCTACCTGAACAGTCACATCACATCTTGATTTGTTGATGGAGGACCTGAGGCTCACAATGTTGTTTTTACCAGTATTTCTTCCTGGTTAATGTATTGTAACCAATAATGTAGTGGAGTCTTTTTATATTTGGTGAATACCCTTATGCACCTATTATTCTAAATTAGCATTGTTAGTGTTAGCTTTAGTGTTTGGTACTCTGCACCCTTTCAATTCCCCAATGTCTATGTCTGCTTTTTTTACCCCTACATCCCTGCTTGTAACACTACAGTATACTTAGGTCCTTAGTTTGTTCCTGTTAAAACGCTAGTCTTGCCATTTCCACATTTTAGCCAGAATTAAATAATTACAGATGGTGGATTTTCCACAAATCGTTTTCAGAAGTTTTTGACGTGCACATTCTTGGTGTGTCCTGGATTGGAGAGAGTCGACACTTGATTTAGCAATAAGCAGTCTCATTCCGTGAGCTGGTTGACATTCCATCCAGGTTTGCCACCCGCACTGAATGGGTCACACCATGGGACAGACAATTTCTAAACTCACTAGACCCTAGATGTGCTGCTATGAAAATCAAAGGCACTCCTGATAGCGTTCCAGCCCTTGTTCTGTGCTCAGTCTACCTGGCAAATACATGAGCTCCACACCTTCTTGGATGCTAGTCATAGCTCTGAACTTTTGCCATCAAGATGTCTATTGATGACGTGCTTCCAAATGTGAAGCTCCTTTTTTTCTGACTCAGTTTAGTCCCTTATATAGTATTAGCTTTGTACTGTACCTAACAGATTGGAAACTGAAGTTAGTGTGTGCAGTGAGAACTTCAAATGAATAGTTGTCATGGTAACAATAGAAAAAGGGGAGCACTGGGAACAGCATTGAAGCAGATATAAACCTACCGTAGATGCTGTGGCAAACTCTTGCAGTATAGTTCCTGTTGTTCATGCACATCAAATTGTTCAGCCAACACTAATCGAGTGTGCTTGAGTGTAGTTAGCTACAGATTATGTTAATTAAACCCAGAGTGTAAGGCTCTGGCAATATCTATTAAACTACTAATATTTAGCATTTTCTAAGATGGTCATAAGATGGACGGACCATTGCTATTTGATTTGGAATTGTAGGACCCTTGTAGGTATCCAAAATAAATATTAAAAAAAATATTTGATGAAACATTGAATTCGGCTTTAATGCTATTAGCCCATAGAAACGCATTGAATAACACATTCGATACAGGGCAAAATAAAATTGTACAAAAATAAATAAAAAGGAAGCATGATTTTAAATGTCTGAAATGCATCTAAGAGATGTCAGAAAGAATCAGGGATGGAAAAAAGGTGACATGTGCAACCCTGGTTTCAAAATAAGCCTATTCTCACCTGTGAAGTTTGTGGGTGTCGTAGAGCAAAACGGACGACACGTTCGTTCCAAATAATGGGCTCAAACCCTTCAGACTTTACAGATGTTTTCCTGAGAAGACCTGTGCTGAGTTGGCAAGTCGACGGGACCGACTTTAGATGAGTCCTGTAAATCTTGTGGGCGTTGTTGAACAGAATGGACGACATGTTCCAATTCGTTCTGACTTTACAGATGTTCTCATATAAAAAAATACATTTACTAAAATATGTTTTATTGTCACGGACCGGATAGGTGCAGTGAAATGTGTTGTCAATAGGTGCAGTGAAATGTGTTGTTTTACAGAGTCAGCGATAGTAGTACGGCGCCCCTGTAGCATATTGGGGTCAAGGGCAGAGTGACAGATTTTTCAACTTGTCGGCTTGGGCATTCAAACCAGCAACCTTTCAGTTACTGGCCCTCCGCTGGTCAACAAAAGCCGGAACTATTTTTGAATAGGCCATCTATTCCTATTACTTCTTTAAAATGTAGAGATGTAGGCTGATTAAAGTTTTAGTCCACAAAAATATCTCAAACTCATGAACAGAGAAACATGTGGAAGGCTTGGGGCTATTGTGTACTTCTCAAACACCCACTCTCAATCTTCTTTGCTCTCCCTTTCCCTCCCCTCTCTCTCTCTCTCTCTCTCTCTCTCTCTCTCTCTCTCTCTCTCTCTCTCTCTCTCTCAGTTATCTGGAAGCTGTTACCACCCACACACACTCTGGCCTGATATCAAATTTACATTTAGAATATAAACAGGCACACACAAATACAGAGATTTTCACAACGATGTCATCACACACACAAGAAAATAATGATATTTCAATGTTAAAATATTTTGTTGTGTGATATGTAATAATGTCACAGCAAGAGCCATAAGGCATGTGTTTGCACTAGGATACCAGTTGTGTGTCTTATTACTGTTCCATTGCTCTGGTACCAGGTCCTATGCAAAACTATTTTATTTGTTCCTCACACATGATTGTGAAAAATTCACTCTGATTTGCACATTGTGTGGGTGGTGTTTGTGTACTGTACGTGTAGAGTGTGTGTGGTAATGTATGTTGGTGTGAATTGACTGTGGTTTTGGCCTGGATGATTAACTCTCAAGTCTCTTGCTCCAAATTATTAGTTGTGCCAATGTCTTATGGTTCAAGTGGAAGCTTTTAGAGTTGTTACCATGGATGCAATACAATGAGCTGGAATCCAGAATAGAACATAGAGAGAGAAAGAACGAGAGAGAGAGAGTGACTCACTGCTCAATGTCAGAATGGCTCACCATCCCATTCTGACATGTGAACACTTATACGATAATGTACACCATGATCAGAACAGTGTCATAACCTTTGCTAAACACCTAAAGGATGCAACACTTAGCAGGGACCCCCCACTCCACTATCTGATACAACCCCCACCATCCCCAGGACAGAAGCGCCAGACATGGCTTGTTACAGCAGAGATCTACAAGACCGGGCCCAACACAGCACAGATTTACCAGACCAGCCTCTGGACAGTACTACTACACCCGGCCCATCCCAACACAACTCTACTAGACCCGGCCCATCACAACACAGCTCTACTAGACCCGGCGCATCACAGCACAGCTCTATTAGACCCGACCCACCACAACACAGCTCTACTAGACCCGGCCCACCACAACACAGCTCTACTAGACCTGGCCCATCACAACACAGCTCTACTAGACCCGTCCCATCACAACACAGCTCTACTAGACCCGGCCCACCACAACACAGCTCTATTAGACCCGGCCCACCACAACACAGCTCTACTAGACCCGGCCCACCACAACACAGCTCTACTAGACCCGGCCCACCACAACACAGCTCTACTAGACCCGTCCCATCACAACACAGCTCTACTAGACCCGGCCCATCACAGCATAGCACTGACCACTACTGTAAGGTTGGGCAGAATACTTTCCTTCAGAGAAGTGGACCACATGATGCAGTCTACACCATGTGTAATTTTCCAGCAGCATACCACCCTGCATCCCACTGCTGTCTTGTTTCTAAATCTAAGCAGGGTTGGTCCTGGATGGGAGACCAGATGCTGCTAGAAGTGGTTTTGTAGGGCCAGTAAGGGTAAAATAAATAACAATGTATCAGCCGACATATAATGAGGTATCCTCTCACAAAAGACACCTAGAACTATCAGAGATTAATATGCAGACTACTGGACTAGACAGACCTTTTAATTCACACACTCACACTCTCACACACACAAGAAAAACATATATACAAAAGGTTGAAGATTGCATTGCATTCTACCAATTTTTTATGCAATCTTATTCCATTCTTATTGATTTGTTTATACACTTGAAGTCGGAATTTTACATACACCTTAGCCAACTACATTTAAACTCAGTTTGTCACAATTCCTGACATGTAATCCTAGTAAAAATTCCCTGTCTTAGGTCAGTTAGGATCCCCACTTTATTTTAAGAATGTGAAATGTCAGAATAATAGTAGAGAGAATGATTTATTTCAGCTTTTATTTTTTTCATCACATTCCTAGTGGGAAGAAACCATGATTGAACTCTTTGGCCTGAATTCCAAGCGTAACGTCTGGAGGAAACCTGGTACCATCCCTATGGTGAAACATGGTGGTGGCAGCATCATGCTGTGGGGATGTTTTTCAGTGGCAGGGACTGGGAAACTAATCTGTATAGAGGAAAAGATGAACGGAGCAAAGTATAGAGAGATCATTGATGAAAACCTGCTTCAGAGCGCTCAGGCTGTGGTGAAGGTTCACCTTCCAACAGGACCATGACCCTAAGCACACAGCCAAGACAACGCAGGAGTGGCTTCGGGACAAGCCTCTGAATGTCCTTGAGGGGCTCAGCCAGAATCCTTACTTGAACCAGATCTAACATCTCTGAGAGACCTGAAAATAGCTGTGCACCAATTCTCCCCATCCAACCTGGCAGAGCTTGAGAGGATCCTGCAGAGAAGAACAGGAGAAACTCCCCAAATACAGGTGTGCCAAGCTTGTAGAATCATACACAAGAAGACTCAAGGCTGGAATCGCTGCCAAAGGAGCTTCAACAAAGTACTGAGTAAAAGGTCTGAATACTTATTTAAATGTAATATTCCCGTTTTTTCTACATTTCTAAAAACCTGTTTTTGCTTTGTCATTATGGGGTATTGTGTATAGATTAATGAGGGTAAAAAAAAACTATTTTATACATTTTAGAATAAGGCCTAACAAAATTATACCTAACAAAACAACATTTTGAAAAAGTCAAAAGGTCTGAATACTTTCCAAAGGCACTGTATATATGTATATGTGTCTATACAGTCCCAGTCAAAAGTTTTGACACACCTACTCGTTGTTAATTTTTTATTATTTTCTGCATTGTAAAATTATAGCGAAGACATCAACACATATGGAATCATGTAGTAACCAAATAGTGTAAAACAAATCAAAATATATTTTAGATTCTTCAAAGTAGCCACCCTTTGCCTTGATGACATCTTTGCACACTCTTGGCATTTTCTCAACCAGCTTCACCTGGCATGCTTTTCCAACAGTATTGTAGGAGTTCCCACATATGCAGAGCACTTGTTTTTCCTTCACTCTGCGGTCCGACTCATCCCTAACCATCTCAGTTGGGTTGAGATCGGGTGATTGTGGAGGCCAGGTCATCTGATGCAGCACTCCTTCACTCTCCTTCTTGGTCAAAAAGCCCTAACATAGCCCGGAGGTGGGTTAGGTCATTGGCCTGTTGTTAAACAAATTATAGTCCCATTAAGCTCAAACCAGATGGGATGGCGAATCGCTGTAAATAAATCACTGACAGTGTCGCCAACAAAGTACCCCCACACATCACACCTCCTCCTCCATGCTTCGAAGTAGGAGAGATGCAGAGATCATCAGTTCAACTATAAATTCACCACATGGCCTGGTTCCTCTCTCGGTTTCTTCCTAGGTTTTGGCCTTTCTAGGGAGTTTTTCCTAGCCACCGTGCTTCTACACCTGCATTGCTTGCTGTTTGGGGTTTTAGGCTGGGTTTCTGTACAGCACTTTGAGATATCAGCTGATGTACGAAGGGCTATATAAATACATTTGATTTGATTTGAACTACTCTGCATCTCACAAAGACACGGCTGTTGGAACAAAAATCTAAAATTTGGACTCCTCAGACCAACGGACAGATTTCCACCGGTCTAATGTCCATTGCTCATGTTTCTTGGCCCAAACCTCTTCTTATTGGTGTCCTTTAGTAGTGGTTTATTTGCAACAATTTGACAATGAAAGCCTGATTCACGCGGTCTCCTCTGAGCAGTTGATGTTGAGACTTGAACTCTGTGAAGCATTTCTTTGGGCTTCAATTTCTGAGGCTGGTAACTGTAATGATCTTATCCTCTGCTGCAGAGGTAACTGTGTCTTTCTTTCCTCTGGCGGTCCTCATGAGAGCCAGTTTCATCATAGCTCTTGATGGTTTTTGCGACTGCACTTGAAGAAACTTTCAAAGTTGTTGAAAATTTCCGCATTGACTGACCTTCAGGTCTTAAAGTAATGATGGACTGTTGTTTCTCTTTGCTTATTTGAGCTGTTCTTGCCATAATATGGACTTGGTATTTTACCAAATAGGGCTATCTTCTGTATACCGCCCCTACCTTGTCACAACACAACTGATTGGCTCAAATGCATTAAGAAGAAAATAAATTCCACAAGCATTAGATTATATTTGGCACGAAGGTCTATTCTTCAAAATTCTCCAAAGTGTGCTTGGTGGTAAGGTTTTTAAAGTTAATATAGCAAGCAAAGATTTTACCCTCTTTTTTAGGTGGATGTGTTTATTAATTAGTGTGACTTAATAAAATGTATGTACACAGAAAACAAGTGTGCAATAAAAATCTAAAACCAAAGAACATTTTTGCGACGTTGAGGTGTGAGATAAGACCACGATTTGAGTGCAAACCTTTTCATCATTTATATCACTGAATTAGCAGACAGGTTGGACCATTCTGCAGCCCCATTTGACAGAGTTAAAATATCTGCTATATGCTGATTATTTGGTTCTTCTATCACAAAGCATAGGAGGTCTTCAACATAACCTTAATATTCTAGAGCAATATTGCCATAATTGGGCGCTGGCAGTAAATGTATAAATTCACCTTGAACAACAACCTAATTGAACACCCAAAAAGTTACTCATACCTTGGTCTGACCATAGCTGCAGGAAAGTGTAATATGGCAGTGAATGCTCTCAAAGAAAATGCCAGCAGAGCATTGTATACAATACAAATGAAATTATTCAAAATCAACACCCCAATTAGAATTTTGACCAAAATATTTGAGAGCGTAATCCAACGAATAGCTCTTTACGGAATTGAGGCTTGGGGGCCCCTCAATAAACTGCACTTTAAAATGTGGGACAAACATTCAATTGAAGCCCTACATGCAGAATTCTGTCTGAAAATTTGACAAGTTCAAAGAAATACACCAACTATTGCATGTAGGGTAGAATTGGGCCACTTTCCAGTGGTAATGGAAATACAGAAATGATCATGAACATTTTGGCTACATCTAAATTCAAGTCCAAATTCAAGTCTCCAATTTAAAACACATCAAACCCAAGAGCTGAGCCCTGAAACGAGCCCTCTCAGTCATCTGGTGTTGAACCGAACCAACCAAGCTGACACCAGCACTGTTTAAAAAAATAAAAATAAAAAAAATAACAAAATCATGAACAATCAAAGGACTCATATTTACAACATTGGAAAAAACTAAACAAAATCCCAAAGCCGACTAAATTGCTGTCTGGCCCTAAACAGAGAATATGAATTGGCTGATTATTTCTACTCTGTCAGAGATACGAAGCAGAGACAGATCCTTACCAAGTATAGGCTGGCAATAGAAACCGGCAGACATAAAAAGACATGGCTACCCAAAGAGGAGTGTGTATATGGTCACTGTACAACAGGGGAGGTAGAAACAGAGGATGCACTTTCTCTTTTAGTGTGATAAATATTCCCCACCAAGATATTCATTATTCACAGAAATTCTACATTTATTTCAAATTTTAACTTATTAAACCCAGAGAAAAAACACGAAATACTCATGGGCGAAGGAGCAATGGCTCCTCTTCCAGACAAATATATATTTGCCTGCCATAGCCTAATAACATCTGGATAATAGGATCTGCATAGTAAACAATAACTTTAGTATTATTGTTATTAATATTATTATTGTTGTTAGTGTTATTATTCTTATTACTCTTATTATTATTGTTGTTGTGATTATTATTCCAAAAATTTGTCGTACGGGTAGTTGGGGTGATGGAAATGATAGCAGTTTAGTGATGGTGGTGGTAGTAGTAGTAATGATGGTAGTTGTATTACTGAGAGTTAGTTAGTTTTAAGTTAGTTATAGTTTAATTTTCCACGTTTAGCCTTTGGTATTTCTTATATTTCTACTATTGACTGTTACCATTTTATTGTTGTTATTTTTGTGTTTTTTTTTAGTATTATTATTTACTACCTTTATCTTATTATTTTTCATTCTTTATAATTTTATTACAATGCATATTGTATACATTGTTGCTTTGGCAATATTGCCGCAATATTTTTCATGTCAATAAAGCAGTGTGAATTTAAATGTGAATTTGAGAGAGAGACAGTTCGATATAGGTCATTATCAATAAAACGTCACAATAAGGTGCAGAGCGATTGATTTGCCTGCCGGCGGCAAGGAGACACCAGCTCTGGTAAAACGTTAGACAATACATCCGTTTTCAGGGGATTGTTAAATTAATTTGAATTATTTGGTTGTAATATCATCACCTTAGTCAGAACAATTGCGCACATGTAGCTCTGTCATCAGAGTTATACAGCAAGTAACTGCATGCTTTTCATGACATCAATTGATCATGTCATTTCAGGTACGTGAGGATAGACTCACGATATCGCTCAGTTTTGTCCACCATTAATTGGATGTATGAGTGATTTCAAATAAAAGTGAACTATACCTGACAAGTGTGAGTGGTTTAGGTGAATTTCCCATCCTTGGTGGGCTCTGCCTGTCAAGCAGCAGAACGGCTCATTTGCAGGCTACTGGTAGAAACGTTGTACAGCTGACTAATGTACTGTTTTCTTCAACCAACATAGGGCTGGCTACCTTGTAAAGTTAGCTAACATTATCCCTTTTCAATATTGTTATGAGCTCTGGAACACAAACATTTCAATTCATAATGTTATCGTTAACATTGTAGTAAATGTGTATGAGGCCTAAGAAACACAAAATAATCTCGGATAAAAAGAAATGTGTGCATTATTGAACAGTAAGAGACCTTTTCAATAATATCCTCAGTTAGATTAGTCTAGCAGGCAGTAAAAACCATTTTAGAAAAGTTGATATAATTACTCATAGTATTGCTAATTAAACAGTGCATTAAAAGGGAAATGAATTGAATTTAATGTGGCACTCTCTCTACTCTTGTATCAGCAGACTTCATTGAACGGTACTAAACACTCAGTTAGGTACGGTCTGAAGAAAACTGAGTGACGGGCTGACGGCACATAATGTCCCTAATGTAATCAAATAGCCTGGACTCAACATAGTCACTTTTTGAGCAAGAGTGTATGACATACAGTGTTTGGTGTATGAATATTTTTTTTTTCAACGTATGGTACGCAGTTACTCCGTTTTTTGGACCTGGGTTTAAAGTGGTCTTAAACTGTACAGTAAAACGGAGCCTCTACTCAGTCAACTATGTTTGTTTTTGGCTAAATGATCAAATCTCTGGTTCTCCATCTCATCAATATTGGCAGGTATGTTTGGGTAGTTGAGATCTTTCAGTGAGATAACTTGGAGGTGCGTATCTTGGTCTTGTGAGCAGGTCTTCTCTCGTGCATTCGGAAAGTATTCAGACCCCTTAACTTTTTCCACATGTTGTTACATTATAGCCTTATTCTAAAATTGAATAAATAGTTTTATCCTGATCTATCTACACACAATAACCCATAATGACAAAAAAAAAAAAAAAAATGAAATTGTTGCAAATGTATTACTAAGAAAAAAATGGAAGTTACATTTACATAAATATTCAGACCCTTTACCCAGTACTTTGTTAAAGCACCTTTGGCAGTAATTGCAGCCTCAAGTCTTCTTGGGTACAAGCTTGGCACACCTGTATTTGAGGAGTTTTTCCCATTCTTCTCTGCAGATCCTCTCAAGCTCTGTCAGGTTGTATGGGGAGCGTCGCTGCACGGGCTCTGGCTCGGTCACTCAAGGACATTCCGAGACTTGTCCCGAAGCCACTCCTGCATTGTCTTGGCAGTGTGCTTAGGGTCATTGTCCTGTTGGAAGGTGAACCTTCGCACAAGTCTGAGGTCCTGAGCGCTCTGGAGCAGGCTTTCATCAAGGATCTCTCTGTACTTTGGTCCGTTCATCTTTTCCAAGATCCAACTAGTCTCCCATTCCCTGCTGCTGTAAAACATCCCCACATCATGATGCTGTCACCACCATGCTTCACTGTAGGGATGGTATTGGCCAGGTAATAAGAGGTGTCTGGTTTCCTCCAGACGTGAAGCTTGGCATTCAGGTCAAAGAGTTCAATCGTGGTTTCATCAGACCAGAGAATCTTGTTTCTCATGGTCTAAGAGTCCTTTAGGTGCCTTTTGGCCAACTCCAAGTGGGCTGTCATGTGCCTTTCACAGAGGAGTAGCTTCCGTCTGGCCACTCTACCATCAGGGCCTGATTGGTGGAGCGCTGCAGAGATGGCTGTCCTTGTGGAAGGTTCTCCCATCTCCACAGAGGAACTCTGGAGCTCTGTCAGAGTGACTAGCAGGTTCTTGGTCACCTCCCTGTCCAAGTCCCTTCTCCTTGATTGTTCAGTTTGGCCGGACTGCCAGCTCTAGGAAGATTCTTGGTGGTTCCAAAATTCTTCCATTTAAGAATTATGGAGGCCACTGTGTTCTTGAGGACCTCAGTGCTGCAGACATTTTTTGGTACCCTTCCTCAGATCTCTACCTTGACACAATCCTGTCTCTGAGATTTATGGACAATTACTTTGACCTCATGGCTTGGTTTTTGCTCTGACATGCATTGTCAACTGTGAGACCTTATAGACAAGTGTGTGCCTTTCCAAATCGTGTCCAATCAATTTACCACAGGTAGACTCCAATCAATTTGTAGAAACATCTCAAGGATGATCAATGGAAACAGGATGCATCTGAGCTCAATTTCGAGTCTCATAGAAAAGGTTTGATTGATTGAATTAATTGTTTCCCTCATCAATCAACCACATAATGACAAAGCAAAAACAGGTTTTTAGAAATGTATATAATTTTTTTATATCAATCTATTTTAGACCAAGGCTGTAACGTAACAAAATGTGGAAAAGGGGAAGGCGTCTGAATACTTTCCCAATGCATTGTATCATCAACCTTTAAGATCTCGTAAGAACCTAAAGCCTGAAGTAATAGGTTGTACTGAATGACACATTTGGCCATGTTTTGGAAAGATGCTATTTTTTGTCAAGATATGCTACTCAGGACAATGTAGCATTTAGGAGAGCCAAGTGACACTAAATTTAAAAAAAGAGTTACTCTGAAATGAAAAGGCTAGTAAACAATATAAATCCATATGTGAATCGACTGTATGTGACTCAGTCCCTTCCTATGTGAGTCATTAGGACACAAAAAGACAAAGAATGTGTTATGAAATAGAGGGTATTCTATCCAGGACATTTCAGACACTAGGTGATGAAGTTTACAAAGAATCTTCACTGTATAAATATTCACCAGGGTGAAATCCTTGGCTGTTAGAAAATATCATTTCCACCGTTCCAGCTGTGTGAATGAGATTGAGGAAAAACCCCTGCATTTTTAGATACAAATTTATAGGAAACAAGGTGGATCTTTGGTGATGCTGGTTTTATCTGATATAAATATGGAAATAATGGTCTATGGCTCTATGGTAGTCAGGATTTTGTCCGGATTTTGTCTGCTTTGAGTCACACTGTGGCAGGGATGTTCAAGGTTATTCTAAATGGGGCCTGTGCAGTTTGATGCATTCTCACCTATGTGCTCAGGCGCACGACCTTGGCTGGCATTAAAGTTGATCTCTCCTCTTTTTTTCATACATAGTTTTGCAACATTGCCACAAAAACCTGCAAACCAATGTGAACGTTCTAGTTTAATCCTTTTCTAGGACGATGTGGTGATTTTATTTTCTTCTCCCTCATAGAATGTGCTCATGAATGCCTTTTGTATTACCAACTCATATTGAAGTACACATAAGTCCATATAATAGTTTATTATTATAGGCACTTATTTCAGGGTGTTCACAGTTCACAACATCCGATTGCCCTCAGCAAGATGAATTATGCATGTTCAATGAGAGTGAGCAAACTAGCTTTCGTAATGCCATCGCATTGATCAAAGCTTGCATTCCATTAGGACATATTTCACTCTTGTTCGAACTTTCAAAATCAAATGTGATTTCCTTGTTGTGTATCAGCAGATTTATGCTGGAAAAGGCTGACTGAATATTGATGTTGAGAGCCGAATCCAGTAAAACATTGCCAGCACACATATTAAAACAAATCTATGTTGATTCCTTGTTCAGGTCCATGGTAGATAAGTACTTTTTTAAAGCTGTTTACACATCAATGACTGGGGCAGTTATATTTTGGTGATAATCTACGGTACCTCAGATTGTACATCTTTCCAATGACCCTGGAATAATGGAATAATATACATTATTTAAGACTGTGGGACGAAATTCATTTAAACTCTTCCTATTTTATTTGTTCTATCTGGAGAACCCACATTACTTATTACCTCATGATGTAAAATACATGGAATCTATTGAATTCTACCATCCATTACATACATATTTTAATGTGAGTTGATACATAATCAATTCAGCATAGGTCTAAGAAGTAATGCACTTCAACAGCTGTTATAAACAGTTCTTTAAAAAAAAATGAAAATTAGTCAAGACTTTCATTAGGATTTGTGTGGGTGGTTGTGTGCATGCATGTACTGTATGTACTGTATGTACTGTATGTATGTATGTATGTATGTATGTATGTATGTATGTATGTATGTATGTATGTATGTATGTATGTATGTATGTATGTATGTATACAACCTAAATAAGGGTCAGCTTTTAGGGTCTGTTATTTTTTCTTCAATAATTGATATGTGTCAACTCACATTAAAATATGTTGCCCCTCTAAGAGAAATGACTAGGAGGGGAAATTTGTTAGACAGCAGGATAGAATGAAAAAAGAGAGAGAAGAGAGCGTGCAGAGTTGAGGGGAGGGGAGGATGACAGATAGATAGAGACGAGAGGAGGGGGAGTACACCACTGGAATTATGTAAAAAAAAGTGCGTGGGAGAGAAGAACAGATAGAAAGAAGGAGAGTGAGTATTTATGGTGCCTTAAGTATCCACTGGGAAACTGAGGAGAGTCTAGCCAGGAGTGTCAGATATTTAGGGGAAAATAAAAGGGGTGTGGGTCAATGTTCCCTCAAATTTGTTTCGGCACTGAGCAAATTTCAGGTCTACTGAGCGCGAACTTGAAAGCTGTGAAAATTCTGTGCTACTTCCAGCATGTGTTTACTGTGAACACAAAGGCTGTACCCGCTTTAAGTTACAGTTTTAACAGTGGCCATGTAGACTACTGTGGCTATTTGTTAATAATGTAAGTCTACCAGAGTGGCCTACCATCCAAAACAATGGAGAAAATCCTATAACATTTTAACACGGAAATAGCTCATATCATTAGCCTATAGTGGCAGCCAATGTGTGTTGTTCAATATAGGCCTACATTCCATGAGACTTTTGAGAAGAAAAAAAACATGCAGGGCTTGACATTAACCTGTTTATCCACCTCAGACAAGAAGATGACTGAAAATGTTGTTGTGTTGTTTGATGCAAGAAACCACTTTACAAAATAAAATGAATTATTATTCCCATACCATTAATACAGAGAATCAGACATATTATGCTACCCTCTGCCTATTGGCTTCGTAGCTTATTCATACCTGTCTTAAAATACTACTCTTTTAAGTTAAAAAAAAGCTGTTTACCTTCTAAGATGTCTAGAAATGTACTATTTGTGAAAAGATTAAATGTAATTTAGCTTCTTAATGAGAGAACAGTTTGTCATAGAGTAAACTCTGCCAACTCAGTGGCCCCGCCCATGTGAACAGACAGTGGTTGTAAAACTATGAAACACGGCCCTCTCTCCCAATCCTATTTAAGCCCCTTGACGGAAATGTAACTTCCTATTCCGAGGACGTTAGGGTGACGGTCTGCTAAACACTTGTATGTGACCAATAACATTTGATTTGACACTGAACCAAAAAAGGCACAATCTTCCAGCTGATGGTGAAACTCGAGTTGTACTGCATTATTTCACTCTAAAGCACAAATTCATGTTGTTACTGCTATGAACAGAGAAAGTTAAATATTCCTCGCTCTTAAAAAAGACTAAAGCCACTAATAATAACAACGCAAACCTATAGATACACTCTCCTACCCATTCATTACTACTGCAGTGCTTGTTGTAGCGCTGGGTGGAAATAGGAAAAACGTGCATTTTATGGCCTCTTAAAAGTGTTGAACACAAAGTGTTGACAGTGTTGAGTAAGAACTTAAACATGAACTCACTCATAAAAACAGCAGCTATTTGCTGTATTCGTTGACAGTCTCTCTCTAGTAATTTTCTTTTTTTTAATTTTTGAAATCTCACAGTATCAACTTTGCTGGACTTTTTTTGTATGGCTGCTTTGTTACTGCAGACACGGTCATCTGAGCCATCCGATTGGCCAGCGGTTAGCTTATATTGCACTTAATTTGATCTCTGGGCCTGCCGGGAAGGAAGAGTTTGTACCTTCCGACACATGAAATGGTACAAAATGGCAACAGTTTGCCTACCCGGCGTGTAGGGCAGCTGAATCGCATGCACCTACCGGCAACAGCCCGAGACCAATAGAAAAACACAAGGCTTTATCGTTGTTTTTTTTACAGAAATGTTTGGTGCTCGACTAGGAATGCCTTGAAGATCGACCAGTGGGTCGATATCGACCGTTTAGTGACCACTGCTCTAGAAAGTTTAGTGAAGTTCAATCTCGGGCTTCTCTCAGTAGGCATCTGTGCGGCAGTCCTGGGGGAGCTGCACGGGCAGTCTCGGGGCTACGCACGTGTGCAGCTTAGAGTGAACATTGGTGAACATAAGAGCAGCTCTTGTTTACAGTCTGGCAACCATCTTGGTGGCATGGTTTAAGATATTCAAGTTACCATTACTTTAAGGAACAAAGTCGATGACCTTGTGTTATAGGTTGTGTAATAGTAGAGTAGAGGCAGTCCTATTCTTATATAATTGACTTCCCCTGTTGGCTAGCCAACTGAAGCTCCCTCAGCCACTTGACTCGATGGAGTCGGGGGAACAAACGTATTGACGCAGATGATAATTCTATTCTGCCCATATTCCAAGGAGTATTTTAATGTAGTCTGCTTGCCAGTTGGTGGTTATTTTCCATGTTAACATAATTTTGCTGGTGGCCTACTTTTTGATCTGCTTCTGAATGTAGACCTACATGATGGATGACAGAAAGATAGAGACGAGAGGAGGGGGAGTACACAGCTGGAATTATGTAAAAAAAAGTGCGTGGGAGAGAAGAACAGATAGAAGGAGAGTGAGTATTTATGGTGCCTTAATATGTATTAAAAGGTTATTATTGCTCTACTGGGAAACTGAGGAGAATGTAGCCAGGAGTGTCAGATATTGAGGGAAAAATAAAGGGGGTGTGGGTCAATGTTCCCTCAAATTTGCTCTTCTATCATTATAAGAATATGTTCTTAACTGACTTGCCTGGTTAAATAAAGGTAAAAAAAAAATGTTTTAAAAAAATTAACCCACAGTAGCAGCCAATGTGTGGTGCTCAATGTAGGCCGGGCTTGACATTAACCTGTTTATCCACCTCAGACAAGGAGATGACTGAAAATGTTGTTGTGTTGTGTTATGCAAGAAACCACTTTACAAAATAAAATGCATTATTATTCCCATACCATTAATACAGAGAATCAGACATATTATGCTACCCTCTGCCTATTGGCTTCGTAGCTTATTCAAGCCTGTCTCAAAATACAACACTGCTCACTGCTCCTTTGATACAAAAAAGCTCTTTACCTGACTTGATTTTCTAAGATTTTAAGAAAAGTACATGTTTTGTGTTCTTGTAGGAAGTAATCACCCCCCTAATGCTGACTATTAAATGATCTATAACGGGGCTAATAACTCACTAACTAGCAAAGGATATGAACAAAATGTGCACACGTGGCTACATGCAGCTCTCGCTTTGATCTCAAAACAAGTGCATCTACTCATGGCCACTCATTCTGTAAACACTGTCCAGTTGAATGTAAATGACACAGATCCATATATGGCAATGGTCTATTTGCATATAGGCCTACTGCAGCTCTGATTGTTTATGCCGCACAGGTCTGGGTAGAGTAGTGCGTGTCAATGCAATAGAATCCTACTCCAATGTGTTCTGCCTGCAACAAAATATCTTGCACAGCTTGTTTTGTTACTGTATGTTGCATTGAAAGTGGATAATATTGCGTTGATTCAATCACAAATGCCACAGTAAAGGGTCAAAGTTGATAGTGTTAACACGGTCACCAACCTTTTCTGAGTCAAGATCACTTTGAGTCAAAATGCAAGCCGAGATCTACCGGTCCAATTTTTTTTAACATTACTTTAAGAAAATGTAAGCCTATGTAACATGAATTCATTAATAACAGTACTGTAGCAGTGAGGTTTATGCAGTAAGCTACAATATAGGCCCAGTACATTATCACCGCATGTTGACTTTCTTGAATTGCCCAGCCAATGTATTGTTGTTTGGGCCATTTTTTACATTATATTTCTACATTTAAGGTAGGCTATATGATCACACCGCTGATAGATCCGTTGTTGTATTACTTGTGAAGCACAGCTGAGTGAGCATGCATTTAAATCATTTTTGCCTATTATTTTTTATTTTATTGTGCTGATGGTGACAGCATCTGATGGTCAGTCTCAGTGGAGGGACTGAGGGTCCGCCTCTCAACCCTCTGCTCTCCCTTTCCTCCGCTGACACTGACTGATGGTGAAACTCGAGTCGCAACGCATCATTTCTGCCGCATGCACACATTTATGTTACTGCTACGAACAGAGAAAGTTAAATATTCCTCGCTATTAAAAAAGACCCCCAAGCCGCTAATAACAACAACGCAAACCTATAGATACACTTTCCTACTCATTAATTACTGCTGCAATGCTTGTTGTAGTGCTGAGACGAAATAGGAAGAATGCACATTTTATAGTTTATATAAGTGTTGAACACAAAGTGTTGACAGTGCTGAGTAAGAACTTAAACGTGAACTCACTCCTAAAAACAGCATATATTTGCTGCATTCGTTGACAGCCTCTCTCTAGTCATGGTTTTAAACGTTTTGAAATCTCACAGTATCAACTGTGCTGTGCCGTATCTTATTGCTGCTACATGGCTGCAGACACGGTCATCTGAGCCATCTGGTAAGTTTATAGTGCACATGATTTGCTCTCTGGGCCCGCGGGGAAGGAAGAGTTTGTACCTTCAGGCACATGAACTGGAACAAAATGGCCAAAGTAAACCTACCCGGAGCACAGGGCAGCTGAATCGCGTGCATCTACCGGCAACAGCCTGAGACTAATAAAAACAATATCTTTGGGGTTTTTACAGAAATTAATTCCTTGGAGATCGACCAGTGGATCGCGATCGACTGTTTGGTGACCACCATTCTAGAAAGTTTTGTAAAAATCAGTCTCGTTCTCTCTGTTGGCTTCTGGGCGGCAGTTCGAGGGAAGCTGTGCATGCAGCTTAGAGTGAACATGGGTGTAACCATAGAAATAGAATTGGTAGCTGAACATAAGAGCAGCTCTTGTTTACAGTCTGGCAACCATCTTGGTGGCATGGTTTAAGATATTCAAGTTACCATTACTTTAAGGAACAAAGTCGATGACCTGGTGTTATAGGTTGTGTAATAGTAGAGTAGAGGCAGTCCTATTCTTATATAATTGACTTCCCCTGTTGACTAGCCAACTGAATCTCCCTCAGCCACTTGGCGAGATGATGTCGGGGGAACAGAAGTGTTGACGCAGATTCTAATTCTCATCTGCCCTTTATTCTAAGGAGTATTTTAATATAGTCTGCCCGACAGTTGGTGGTTATTTTCCATGTTCACGTAATTTTGCTGGTGGCCTACTTCTTGATCTGCTTCTGAATGTAGACACACATGACGTGGACATATGGCTAACATTTATTTATTGTGTAGCTGACAAACTGTACTTGTGATTTCTTCATCCTTTATCTCGACTTCGTCTCGGGCCTAACAACACCCGTGCCAATACATGCTCCAAACAGCGGCTTCTCTTCTTCTTCTTCATTATCACTTAAATAGAACAAACACGCCTCTCTAACATTTCAAACTTCTCAGAACAAAAGTTTTGCTTTGTGTTTGTATTTTTTTGTTAGAATTTGGACTAATCTTGTACTTTCTCCCATGGTTACAGTTTCAGGTTGCACTTTTTAAGGTTCTGGTTCCTTATCTCTTTTCTCTCTTTGACCCTCTCTCCCACGCCCAATTTTTCAGTTTTTGATTTGTTAAAAAAGTTTGAAATATCCAATAAATGTCGTTCCACTTCATGATTGTGTCCCACTTGTTGTTGATTCTTCACAAAAAAATACAGTTTTATATCTTTATGTTTGAAGCCTGAAATGTGGCAAAGTTTCGCAAAGTTCAAGGGGGCCGAATACTTTCGCAAGGCACTGTAGATAATAAACAAAAGTGAAATAAACAATAACAAATTAACAGTAAACGTTACACTCGTTACACATTCCAAAAGAATACCGATATTTCAAATGTCATATTACATCTATATACAGTGTTGTAATTGTGTGCAAATAGTTAAAGTACAAAAGGGAAAATAAATAAACATAAATATAGGTTGTATTTACAATGGTGTTTGTTCTTCACTGATTGTGTAATGAGTTTCCTCCTCTTCTTCCGAAGAGGAGAGGCGAAACGGATCAGAGGACCAATACGCGGCGTGGTAATTTTCCATGGTACTTTTTAATGCTATAAGGTACACATGAACAAACTAACAAAACAAGAAATGTGAAACTCAAAACAGTCCTATCTGGTGCACACACAGAGACAGGAACAATCACCCACAAACACACAGTGAAACCCAGGCCACCTAAGTATGATTCTCAATCAGAGACAACTAATGACACCTGTCTCTGATTGAGAACCATACTAGGCCGAAAACATAGAAATTCCCAAAACCTAGACAAACAAACATAGACTGCCCACCCAACTCACGCCCTGACCATACTAACTAAATACAAAAACACAGAAAATAAAGGTCAGAACGTGACAGTACCCCCCCCCAAAGGTGCGGACTCCGGCCGCAAAACCTTGACCTATAGGGGAGGGTCTGGGTGGGCGTCTGTCCGCGGTGGCGGTTCTGGCGCGGGACGCGGACCCCACTTCACCATTGTTTTAGTCCGCCTCATTTTCCGCCTCCGTGGCTTTCTCACCATGGCAACCCCTCTCAATGACCCCACTTCACAGAGGGGCAGCTCGGGACAGAGGGGCAGAAGCTCTGGACAGAGGGGCAGGGGCTCTGGCGCCTCTGGGCTGAGGGGCTCTGGCGCCTCTGGGCTGAGGGGCTCTGGCGCCTCTGGGCTGAGGGGCTCTGGCGCCTCTGGGCTGAGGGGCTCTGGCGCCTCTGGGCTGAGGGGCTCTGGCGCCTCTGGGCTGAGGGGCTCCGGCAGCGGCGCCGGACAGGCGGGACGCTCCGGCAGCGGCGCCGGACAGGCGGGAGGCTCCGGCAGCGGCGCCGGACAGGCGGGAGGCTCCGGCAGCGGCGCCGGACAGGCGGGAGGCTCCGGCAGCGGCGCCGGACAGGCGGGAGGCTCCGGCAGCGGCGCCGGACAGGCGGGAGCACCTGCAGGGAGGAGACTGAGAGACAGCCTGGTGCGTGGGGCTGCCACAGGAACTACCAGGCTGGGGAGACTTTCAGGAGGCTTGGTGTTAGGAGGAGCCTGAAAGACCGGGCTGTGGGGGAGCACTGGAGCTCTGGTGCGCAACCTTGGCACCACTTCCCCAGGCTGGACAACTACTCGAGCCCGGACCCTCCAGAGTGCAGGCACAGGTTGAACCGGGCTGTGGGTAAGCACGGGAGATCTAGTGCTTACTACACGCACCTCTCCCCTAGGCTCCACTCCCACAGTTGCCCGGTACGAGCGGAGCGCAGGCAGAGGACGCACTGCACCCTCCCAGCGCCCGGAGACACAGCACGCAGAGCCGGCGCAGGATAACCTGGACCAAGACTGCGTACCGGCGACCAGACCCGCTGAGCAGGCACCATACGCCCTGGCTCAATGCCCACACTCGCATGGCACTCTCGGGGGGCTGCCCTATAGCGCACCGGGCTATGGACACGCACTGGCGACACCGTGCGCTCAACCGCATAACACGGTGCCTGACCAGTAATGCGCTGCTTATCATAAGCACGAGGAGTGAGCTCAGGTCTGCTACCTGGCTTAGTACCACACCTCGTGTGCCCCCCCCCCAAAAAAATTTGGGGCTGCCTCTCGTACCTGTCGCACTGCCGTGCTGGCTCCTCATATTGCCGCCGCTCAGCTTTCGCTGCCTCCAGCTCTGCTTTGGGGCTGCGATTTTCCCCAGCCCGTGCCCAGGGTCCCTCTCCGTTCAGTATCTGCTCCCATGTCCAGGAGTCCTGTGATGGTGGCCTCTGTTGTTGATGCTGCTGCTGCTGTCGTCGCTGTCCTTTACCACGCCGCTTGGTCCGATTTTGGTGGGTGATTCTGTAATGAGTTTCCTCCTCTTCTTCCGAAGAGGAGAGGCGAAACGGATCGGAGGACCAATACGCGGCGTGGTAATTTTCCATGGTACTTTTTAATGCTATAAGGTACACATGAACAAACTAACAAAACAAGAAATGTGAAACTCAAAACAGTCCTATCTGGTGCACACACAGAGACAGGAACAATCACCCACAAACACACAGTGAAACCCAGGCCACCTAAGTATGATTCTCAATCAGAGACAACTAATGACACCTGTCTCTGATTGAGAACCATACTAGGCCGAAACATAGAAATTCCCAAAACCTAGACAAACAAACATAGACTGCCCACCCAACTCACGCCCTGACCATACTAACTAAATACAAAAACACAGAAAATAAAGGTCAGAACGTGACAGATTGCCCCTTTTCCATGTTCATACATTTGTCAGGAGGTTAGGAAGTGCAGCTCAGTTTCCACCTCATTTTGTGGGCAGTGTGCACATAGTCTGTCTTCTCTTGAGAGCCAGGTCTGCCTTCGGCGGCCTTTCTCAATAGCAAGTCTTTGCTTGCTGAGTCTGTACATGGTCATCAAAGATTTCCTTAATTTTGGGTCAGTCACAATGGTCAGGTATTCTGCCACCATGTACTCTTTCTTTAGGGCCAAATAGCATTCTAGTTTGCTCTGTTGTTTTTGTAAATTCTTTCCAACGTCTCAAGTAATTATCTTTTTGTTTTCTCGTGATTTGGTTGGGTCTAACTGTGTTACTGTCATGTGGCTCTGTAGGGTGTGTTTGTGTTTGTGAACAGAGCCCCAGGACCAGCTTGCTTAGGGGGCCCTTCTCCAGGTTCATTTCTCTGTTGTTGATGGCTTTTGGAATCGCTTCCTTTTAGGTGGTTGTAGAACTTAACGTCTCTTTTCTGGATGTTGATCATTAGTGGTATCGGCCTAATTCTGCTCTGCATGCATTATTTGGTGTTTTACGTTGTACATGGAGGATATTTTTGCAGAATTCTGCATGCAGTCTCAATTTGGGCTTTCTCAGAACTCACAACCATAAAGGGCAATGGGTTCTATAACTGATTCAAATATTTTAAGCCAGATCCTAATTGGTATGTCGAATTTTACATACAGTTGAAGTCGGAAGTTTACATACACTTAGGTTAGAGTCATTAAAACTTGTTTTTCAGCCACTCCACAAATTTCTTGTTAACAAACTATAGTTTTGGCAAGTCGGTTCGGACATCAACTTTGTGCATGACACAAGTCATTTTTCCAAAAATGGTTTACAGACAAATTATTTCACTTATAACTCACTGTATCACAATTCCAATGGGTCAGAAGTTTACATACACTAAGTTGACTGTGCCTTTAAACAGCTGGGAAAATTCCAGAAAATGATGTCAGGGCTTTAGAAGCTTCTGGTAGGCTAACTTACATTATTTGAGTCAAGTGAAAGTATACCTGTAGATGTATTTCAAGGCCTACCTTCAAACTCCTCTTTGCTTGACATCAATGGAAAATCAAAAGAAATCAGCCAAGATCTCAGAAAATAAATTATAGACCTCCACAAGTCTGGTTCATCCTTGGGAGTAATTTCCACACACTTGAAGGTACCACGTTCATCTGTACAAACAATAGTACACAAGTATAAACACCAAGGGACCACGCAGCCGTCATACCGCTCAGGAAGGAGATGCATTCTGTCTCCTAGAGATGAACGTACTTTGGTGCGAAAAGTGCAAATCAATCCCAGAACACCCCAAAGGACCTTGTGGAGATGCTGGAGGAAACGGGTACAAAAATATTTATATCCACAGTAAAACGAGTCCTATATCGACATAACCTGAAAGGCCGCTCAGCAAGGAGGAAGCCACTGCTCCAAAACAGCCATAAAAAAGCCAGACTACAGTTTGCAACTGCACATGGGGACAAAGATCGTACTTTTTGGAGAAATGTCCTCTGGTCTTATGAAACAAAAATAGAACTGTTTGGCCATAATGAGCATCGTTATGTTTTGAGGAAAAAGTGGGAGGCTTGCAAGCTGAAGACCACTATCCCAACCATGGTGGCAGCATCATGTTGTGCGGGTGCTTTCCTGCAGGAGGGACTGGTGCACTTCACAAAATAGCTGGCATTTTGAGGAAGTAAAATTATGTGGATATATTGAAGCAGCATCTCAAGACATCAGTCAGGAAGTTAAAACTTGGTCGCAAATCTGTCTACCAAATGGACAATCACCCAAAGTGGCCATCACAAAGCCCTGACCTCAATCCTATAGAAAAGTATGTGCAAGCAAGGAGGTCTACAAACCTGACTCAGTTACACCAGCTCTGTCAGGAGGAATGGGCCAAAATTCACCCCTTATTGTGGGAAGCTTGTGGAAAGCTACCCAAAACGTTAAAGCTTGGTCGCAAATGGGTCTTCCAAATGGACGATGACCCCAAGCATACTTCCAAAGTTGTGGCAAAATGGCTTAAGGACAACAAAGTCAAGGTATTGGAGTGGCCATCACAAAGCCCTGACCGCAATCCAATTAAAAATTAGTGGGCAGAACTGAACAAGTGTATGCGAGCAAGGAGGCCTCCAAACCTGACTCAGTTACACCAGCTCTGTCAGGAGGAATGGGCCAGAATTCACCCAGCTTATTGTGGGAAGGTTGTGAAAGGCTACTGGAAACGTTTGACCCAAGTTAAACAATGTAAAGGCAATGCTACCAAATACTAATTGAGTGTATGTAAACTTCTGACCCACTGGGAATGTGATGAAAGAAATAAAGCTGAAATAAATCATTCTCTGCTATTATTCTGGTATTTCACATTCTTCAAATAAAATTGTGATCCTAACTGACCTCAGACTATAATTTTTACTATGATTAAATATCAGGAATTGTGAAAAACTGAGTTGAAATGTATTTAAATGTATGTGTATGTAAACTTCTGACTTAAACGGTATGTTCCTTTTGATGGCATAGAAGGCCCTTCTTGCCTTGTCTCTCAGATCGTTCACATCTTTGTGGAAGTTACCTGTGGCGCTGATGTTTAGGCCGAGGTATGTATCGTTTTTTTGTGTGCTCTAGGGCAACGGTGTCTAGATGGAATTTGTATTCGTGGTCCTGGCAACTGGACCTTTTTTGGAACACCATTATTTTTGTCTTACTGAGATTTACTCTCTCTCTCTCTCTCACAGAGCACACTCGCGCTCGCAGGAAGAGCATTGCCACTGCGAGACAGCCAAGCATGGAAATCCCTCCCACTGCCCCCCAACAACCCTTCAGACAACAAGTAAGTACTCGAAAATGCTATATTACCTCTTTCCATTATTATAGTGTCATTTCCACTTATTCTAGGGCATACAGTAAAGTGCTACCCACTATTAGCTTCACTTCCTGCTCTCTATCATTATTCTCCCTCATTACCCGGTTCTCTTTTATTCAGAGCAGAATTGATAATAGTCATTCTTTCATTTTTTATTGAACCTTTATTTAACTAGGCAAGTCAGTTTAAGAACAAATTCTTATTTACAATGACGATCTACCCTCCCAGGCCAAACACACCCCTAACCCGGATCATGCTGTGCCAATTGTGCACCGCCCTATGGGACTCCCGATCACTGCGGGTTGTGACACAGCCTGGGAACAAACCAGGGTCTGTAGTGACGCCTCTAGCCTTGCAATGCAGTGCCTTAGACTGCTGCGCCACTCAGGAGGCTAGTAGTAGATAGTAGGCTAACTGTAATGCTACTAATTTACCGATTCCAAATTAAAAGTACATTATAGCAGTATGGGATACACCTGTACATTTCACCAGTTCAACCCCAAAAGAATACTCATGCCAGTTGAGTTTTCAAGTCTTCAAATAGGCTTACACCATCCATCTTAGTGGCTGAATTCGCATAGCCCACTGAAAGAACAATATTGAATTAGCCATTGTTGCTTCATCTGTAGCCCAATAGGCTCCTCCAGTGGTCATCTGAAGGAAGCAAAACACAAACACTTCCAAAGTGGGTTCCTCTCCTCAACCTCCATCAGTACCACAACCATCACCACCACAAATAACATGGATTCATGCTAACACTGATTTCGCAGATAGCGCCTATTTTGAAAGAAGGGTTTAATGCAGTGATTGTAAGTCGGTCTGGAGCGAATTACAAGAGCTTCTGCTAAATGACAATTTTTTAAAAATGAAATGGACATCTCCACCTGTGTAATGGTCTCCACTCTTGTCCCCAACAGAGCTTCCTCAGTCGAAAGTTGAAGGGCTCCATCAAAAGGGCAAAGAGCCAGCCCAAGCTGGATCGAACCAGCAGCTTCCGCCACATGATTCTACCCCGTTTCCGTAGTGCTGATCAGGAGAGGTAGGTAGCGCTTTCCCAAACGATTGGATGTGTGACACTCTATAAATATTTATTTTACACTCCTTTTTTTGTGTATTTACCTGGTGTTTTCCAATATGTACAGTTTATGTTAACAGTGGTTACTTTTGGGTACTTATTGCAAGAATTTAACACAATTTTTAACCCTACCTGGTACCAGATTTTATGTTTAGTAGTGTTTGTTTCAATGCACTTTTTCCCTTAACATTGTAATGGGACCACAGTGTGTCTCAATTAACCTCTCTCTCTCTCTCTCTCTCTCTCTCTCTCTCTCTCTCTCTCTCTCTCTCTCTCTCTCTCTCTCTCTCTCTCTCTCTCTCTCTCTCTCTCTCTCTCTCTCTCTCTGTCTGTCTGTCTGTCTGTCTGTCTGTCTGTCTGTCTGTCTGTCTGTCTGTCTGTCTGTCTGTCTGTCTGTCTGTCTGTCTGTCTGTCTGTCTGTCTGTCTGTCTGTCTGTCTGTCTGTCTGTCTGTCTGTCTGTCTGTCTGTCTCTCTCTCTCAAGGACTCGTCTAATGCAGAGCTTCAAGGAGTCCCACTCTCATGAGTCCCTGCTCTCCCCTAGCAGTGCAGCGGAGGCTCTGGACCTCACGCTGGATGAAGATGCTGTCATCAAACCTGTCCACTCCAGCATATTGGGCCAGGAGTATTGCTTTGAGGTGAGTGCCCTTCTGAGAGAAGAATAGTGTATAGTATCTCTCCTAATATTAAATCTAAAACAGTTATTACAGCTCGGTCTTCCAAGTTGATGTGTCATGGTGATAGTAGTGGATCAACTGTTACACACTAACAAGCAACAAACGATATCATTGATGAATTCACTTCTGTGTCTGTTTGACTGTAGGTGACCACCATTTCAGGGACAAAATGCTTTGCCTGCCGCTCGGCTGCAGAGAGAGACAAATGGATTGAGAATCTACAGAGAGCTGTCAAGCCCAACAAGGTGAAAAAATAGAGAGGAACAAGAACCCTGCTTGCAGTCCACACTCAAAATGCCTTTTATCAAAATGCCTTTCATCTCCATTAGTTTCAGCAGTCTTCACCCCTCTCTCTCCAATGCTCCCATTTTAGGACAATAGTCGAAGGGTGGACAATGTGCTTAAGCTGTGGATCATTGAGGCCAGGGACCTTCCTCCTAAGAAGCGGTACTATTGTGAGCTGTGTCTGGATGACATGCTGTACGCTCGCACCACCAGCAAGCCCCGCACGGACACTGTCTTCTGGGGCGAGCACTTTGAGTTCAACAACTTGCCTGCCATTCGTAGCCTACGCCTGCACCTTTACAAGGAGACAGACAAAAAGAGACGCAAGGTGTGTGTCTGTCTATGGCGGTTGTATTTCTCCTTGTGTATCTTTTGTGTTTGCAGAGTTACTCAAATATTTACTTCTATTCTATTCTCCGTTCTGTTCTCTAACCTAGGAGAAGAGCACATACCTCGGCCTGGTCACTATCCCCATATCGAGCATCACAGGCAGGCAGTTTGTGGAGCAGTGGTATCCGGTGATCCAGCCCAGTGCTTTGGCTAAGGGTGGCGGTGTAGGCGGTGGCAAGGTCATCAATGCCTCAATCCGCCTCAAGTCCCGCTACCAGACCATGAGTATCCTGCCCATGGAGCTGTACAAGGAGTTCGCTGAGTACATCACCAATAACTACCGTACGCTGTGTGCCGTGCTGGAGCCTCTGCTCAGTGTCAAAAGCAAAGAGGAGGTGGCGTTCGCGCTGGTGCACATTCTCCAGAGCACGGGCAAGGCGAAGGTAGGAAGGAAGGCACTAAAGCAGAGGTGGCCAAGCACTCCTGTTAGAGAGTAACCTCTTTCTGAGGTTATTGTAAATGAGGCCTTTAGCATCTTTCCTGGCCCCTGTGTCTGTTGTACAATGTGTTTGTGTGAGCATGTTCTTTTTTCAGGACTTCCTGTCAGACATGGCGATGTGCGAGGTGGATAGATTCATGGAACGAGAGCATCTGATCTTTCGAGAGAACACCCTTGCTACTAAAGCCATAGAGGAGTACCTCAAATTGATTGGGCACCGGTACCTCAAGGATGCCATAGGTAAAACTGCAAATTATTTTATTTTATACCAATACCAGTGTAAAATGACCAAATCCAGACCTGGGTTCAAATGCTATTTGAAATCAATCAAATACTTTTAGCGTTTGCTTTAGCCTGCCTGGACTGCCCACTGAGCGAGCTTTGCTAAAGTATTTGAAATGATGAGTGACAATGATGTTGATGAGAAGACTATGATGGTGATGATGATGAAGAAGAAGATACTGATGAGGATTAATGGACGGTTGTCTCGTTGACAGGGGAGTTCATTCGAGCTTTATACGAGTCAGAGGAGAATTGTGAAGTGGATCCCATGCGTACTCCACCGTCTGTCCTGGCTGACCACCAAGCCAATCTTCGCATGTGCTGCGAGCTGGCACTCTGCAAGATTGTCAACTCTCATTGGTCAGAATTTCTTCCACATGACTACGCCATTGTACAAATGTGTCAGTAACACAGTGTCCTTTCTAGTATGATGGGCTGTTTGTCCCCCCCCCCCCAAAAAAAAAGTTTGCAATGAAAAATAAAGTACTATTCTATCCTTCTGTCCTACCCTTCTATTCTAGTGTGTTTCCACGGGAGCTGAAGGACGTATTTGCCTCCTGGAGGGTCCGGTGTGCCGAGCGGGGAAGGGAGGACATCGCAGACCGCCTCATCAGCTCCTCCCTCTTCCTACGCTTCCTGTGTCCCGCCATCATGTCGCCCTCTCTCTTCAACCTCACCCAGGAGTACCCCGGAGAGCGGACCTCCCGCACACTCACCCTCATCGCCAAGGTGGTGCAGAACCTGGCCAGCTTCTCCAAGTCAGTCACCACCTTCTCTCCTATGTAGCCTTCCCTTTTTTTAGCCTTCCCTCACATTTAGCCTCCCCTCACCTGTCCTCTAACAATTAACCTGCCTTTCCCAAAATGATCCAGTATGTCCACTACCAACCAAGCCTTGTTAAGTCATGATCTATGTCCTCAGCCAGTTCCTCTTCCAGGAACCAATCCATTAATTATTTCCACGACATTGCGATTGAGTCATACATGCTTAAGACTTGCTTAAGTCTTACTATGCGTTATAACTGTATCATAATACATTATATCAGTCAGCATGAAGTAAACTATTCTGAAATAAGCTTGTCCTTTGGTGACAGTGAATGAAGAATTCATCCAACATGATTGTCCACAAACATGATGACCGTAACAGGTTTCAATGGCACAAATGTTCAGAGGGTGGAGAAGTCTGTGTGCACAGATACTATTTCTTTTAGCGATGTTCTTGGCACATTGCAGACAAGGTTACAGTACGAATAATTCAATTCTCCCCCTCACCATCACCTGTTGTTCATACTGTATCCTTCCATCTTCCTCACCTGCTCTTTCATTCTTTGCATTCTCACACTGTCTGTCTCCCCTCTCTTGTTTTCTCTCCGTACGCCCTTATCACTATTTCTCTGTACTTCGCCATACTATGTATCTTGTCCCTTTCTCCCTCAATCTTTCACTGTCTGTGGGAACTTCTTTCTCTCTTTCCCCCCACTCTCTCTATGCTCCCCCCACGCTGCTGTCTCTTCTGCCCTCAGGTTTAGTGGCAAAGAGGACCACATGTGTTTCATGAACGAGTTTTTGGAGATGGAGTGGGGCTCCATGCAGCAGTTCCTGTACGAGATCTCCAACATGGACACTGGGAGCAATGCCGGGGGCTTTGAGGGCTACATCGACCTGGGCAGGGAGCTGTCAGTGCTCCACAGCCTGCTGTGGGAAGTCATGGCCCAACTGAGCAAGGTAATGGGGAATCCCATAGAATTCTATGGTCACTCCCAAAAAGGCCAACTTTGAATCGTTGATGTCCCAGGCTTATATGCACAACAGCCTGGAGAGGTAATGGGGTGCAAAGGAGCAAAATACATTAACTAATTAAATACAGTTGGGAAAGAGGTAGTTGTTTGGGCTAAATTATAGGTGGGCTACAGGTGCAGTAATCTGTGAGCTGCTCTGACAGTTGGTGCTTAAAGCTAGTGAGGGAGATAAGTGTTTCCAGTTTCAGAGATTTTTGTAGTTCGTTCCAGTCATTGGCAGCAGAGAACTGGAAGGAGAGGCGGCCAAAGAAAGAATTGGTTTTGGGGGTGACTAGAGAGATATACCTGCTGGAGCGCGTGCTACAGGTGGGAGATGCTATGGTGACCAGCGAGCTGAGATAAGGGGGGACTTTACCTAGCAGGGTCTTGTAGATGACATGGAGCCAGTGGGTTTGGCGACGAGTATGAAGCGAGGGCCAGCCAACGAGAGCGTACATGTTGGTCCACCAGACTCTTCAGGCATTTGGGCGGAATTCTCTGGGAACGAGATTATGAGGAGTGTGTCCGTCTAGGTTCAAACCCTGGTCGTCTGAACACCACACACATGCGTAAACCCGCAGAATCTAAAGCCTGGTCACAATCTTTAGGTCTCAGGTAAGGTTAGTCATCACCCATGAAGAAAATACTGTCGCTCCCTCACTTTTCATTAACCGAAAAGCAAATCTTGGAGGACAAAGGAAGTTAAAAAGACTTATTTCTTATTAAAACCAACATGTTTTTGCGTATACTGTACGCTTCCTTGAGATATCCCATCCTAAATGCATTCGTTTGGATAATACGTGTTTGTGAGGACAAATTCCATTGTCCTCCAAGAGTTGCTGAATATTTTGCCATTTCCAGCTGAGCAAGGTAACAGCAATGCTACACCTGCCACCTTTTTCTTCACGGCTTGAGCCACGACTGATTACACTCCTGCTGTTGTCAATGCTGCCCGCAACACTGTCCGCATGAGGCGGAGCGTGTTAGTGAGGCAGCAAGGCATTAGACATGCCTTTTATCGTACAAAAGTAACTTTTTCTATTTGCTATGTTTGCATTTGTGTCTTTGAAGTGTAACAATACATCTAAAGTGACTGTAATACAGCTGTAACACACTTTTATTCTGCTGGTATAACTCCTGCTACTAGTTATTCTCCCCCACCCCTTTACACCTCTTCTCTCACCACCTCTTGGCTAAAATCCATTTGTATTTTCACTCCCTCCACTCCCGCTGTTCACTTGGCTGAATTCCATTTCTATTTTGGCTCCCTCCACTCTGTTCACTTTAAAATGACAAAATCCATTTTATAAGGGAGCATGCAAATGCTTTGGAGGACTGGCAAATATCACTTAAGTGAAACTGAAATGGGAGTGAACGAGGGGGAAGGGAAAATCACTTTTTATTGTCTGAGATCAAAATTCATAACAATAGGGTAAAATGACACAACATCTGCAAAATCTACACCGCAACTGAAATATTGGACACCTCCAACTCTAGGGTTTCCCCATGTAATCAATGAGTGGAGTGAGCGACTGAACATGTTTGTTTTAATTGAGCCCGTGGCTGCATCTCAATAGACTACAGTGGCTTCCTCTCTTCGTCTCCCTTCCTCCATGTGCACTGTTCTGAGAACACAAAACAGGTGATAACAATATGGTTGACATCTGCTTTCACCTGCTCAACTCCTTCACCTCAGTGTCGATGAATGAGAGGAAAAGAAGCCATTCTAGACTATTGAGATGTAGCCAAATTCTCTCCATGATCCCTGTATCCCAATTCCATGTCCTTTCTCCAGAAGTGTACACTTATGCACTCCTCCCCACTCATTTATAAGCACTGAGGCATGGGCGTGATCAAAGCTGTTCAAGTCCGGTTTTGAAGGGCCAAAACACTTCTCGTTTCTGTTTTTAACTGGTAGTTCATTTCACTCATCTCGTATCCCAGGTCTGAATCAGTCCCTGGTTAGAAGGAAAGAATGAAAACCAGAAGTGTTTTGGCACTCCAGGACCGGAAATGAACAGCCCTGCGCTAAATAGAGGTTCCAACACATTTCTTATAACAGTATTTTCCTTTTGAATCCATTAATGGAAGTGAATGAGTGCACTCTTTGGGAGAAACGACAGAATTTGGGATAAACAGTCACATCTTTTCATTTACGCTTTGTCTCCCAGGACGCTATTCTGAAGCTTGGTCCCTTGCCACGTCTGCTGAATGACATCAGTGTAGCTTTGAGGAACCCCCAGCTCCACCGGCAGGCCAGCCACCAGCCAGACAGGCAGCAGGACAGGCTCATCACACGGCCCTCCTTCAATCGCCTGGTATCATCCGATTTCCAGAGCCTCATGATGCGGGACCTGAACAGGTAACTGCTCGGGGCTTAAACACACCATCTGTGTAAGATTTCTTCAGGTTCAATAGTCATTTCAATTGATTGGGGCGGCAGGGTAGCCTAGTGGTTAGAGTGTTGGACTAGTAACTGGAAGGTTGCAAGTTCAAACCCCCGAGCTGACAAGGTACAAATATGTCGTTCTACACCTGAACAGGCAGTTAACCCACTGTTCCTAGGCCGTCATTGAAAATAAGAATTTGTTCTTAACTGACTTGCCTAGTTAAATAAAGGTTAAAAATATATATATATACATTGATTATTGAAGAGCATAAGTTATAAATGCCTTGTTTCACCTTTAATATAATCCAACAGCTAGGGTGGTACAATTTCATTGTTGATGCTTTTGGTTGTCGTTTGTAGTCTTTGTAAACAAATAATGTCGATGCAAAGAGGGGTGAGGTGTGAGCCTTGAGGGTCCCCTACAATATATACAGTAGTATAGCTTTAAAATACAGACCCTGACAATGGCAGTGATGATAGATAATGATGATGATCATCTCCAGCTCAATAGACATCTCCCGTCTCCCCTCCCCAACCGCGGGATTATCTGGGGGTGGTGTCCTCTCGTCTCATGTAAGCATGGGAAGCTTTGCAGAACGAGACCCCCACGGCTCAAAGGATGTTTTCTACGTGACCCGTCCCCCCTTGGCTCGGTCCAGCCCTGCATACTGCACCAGCAGTTCTGATATCACTGACCCAGACCCAAAGGTAAACTTTGATGCATCGATTTATCGCCACTAGCAGACATCAGTAAATTGACCAACAAAAACTTTGAGTTGGACACATACACTGTGTATACAAAACATTAAGAACACCTGCTCTTTCCATGACATAAACTGACCAGGTGAATCCATGTGAAAGACACCTTATTGATGTCACTTGTTAAATCTACTTCAATCAGTGTAGATGAAGAGGAGGCGACAGGTTAAAGAAGGATCTTTAAGCCTTGAGACAATTGAGATGTGGATTGTGTATGTCTGCCATTCAGAGGGTGAATGAGCAAGGCAAAAAATGCAAGTGCCTTTGAACAGGGTATGGTAATAGGTGCCAGGTGCATCGTTTTGTGTCAAGAACTGCAATGCTGCTTGGCTTTTTATGCTGAACAGTTTTCCGTGTGTGTCAAGAATGGTCGACCACCCAAAAGACATCCAGCCAACTTGACACAACTGTGGGAAGCATTGGAGTCAACATGGGCCGGCATCCCTGTGGAAGGCTTACCCTGTGGAAGTCCATACCCCGACGGATTGAAGCTCTTCAGAACCCAATACCGGGGAGGGTGCAACTCAAAATTAGGAAGATGTTCCTAATGTTTGGTATACTCAGTGTATATTACAACTTGTAGTATACCTCAAAATGTAGTTATGAATTTCCTGAATAACTAAGTAGTGAACATTGTTATAAGTGACATTGTAATAGGTTATTCCAGTTGACAGGTTATGATCTGTCTCTCTCCTAGGTCCTCAGTGTTAACAAAAGCGTGTCCATGATGGACCTGCAGGACTCACGCATGAATAGCATCTCCAACCTCCATTCAGTGGGCGATATGCTCAACTCCTCCCAGGCCTCTATAGCAGGCTTGGGCCACAGTTTCGGGAACCTGGGCGGCCCGCTTCGCATGGGAGGCCATATGTCCGCCGGTGGCACTGGGAGCTCCGGCTTGAGGCTAAGCCAGATGGGGGGACCCCTTCACCACATGGGGGGTCCCACTGACTCTCTCTCCCAGCAGCAGCAACATGCGGCAGCCGCCATGCACTTCCCCCTCTCCTTCCAGAATCCCCTCTTCCATCTGGCTGCCGACAGCCCTCGGGGTCAGCCCCACAGTCGTCCTCAGGCCCAGCCACCTCCCCCTCCACTCTTGTTGGCCCCAGAGCTTGACAATGCCCACCACCAACAGGGCTACGTGCGGGCATTTGGCCACGGCGGCTTCTCGCGTAGCGAGGACCTTTCAGCCCTGCGGCCACAGAGCAGTCTGGTGCAGCCCAGTGTTGTCCACTCGCACAGCTACAGTGACGACTACACGCGGCAAAACCAGAACGCTGAATACGCCCGGCGCCAGCTTTCGCTGCAAGTACAGGTTGGTATTCCAGGAAAATATCACGAAATCAATTTCAATTAAATTCAACTTTATTCATTCCGGTAGCAGCATTTAAGATGACATTGGCAGAGCCTAAGTGCATGTTACATTCCTTCATACTAAACATACACCACACAGTGCATGTAACACCTGTAGACATTACATTTAGCAATCAGGCTGTTGCAGACTGTTGAGGGTGAATGGGCAAGGCATCTGTTGCATTGATAAACCCCATCATAGATTTAAATAGATATTTCATATAATTTCAAAATAAATTGACAAGATGAATTCACCCAGCAGTCACTTTTTAGAAGCATTGATAGTGAAATGTACAGTATCTGCCTATTGTTTGTATGACTACTGTAGATGCTTGAAAACAAGTTAGACAGGGATTGTCCAATTAAAAGGGATTGTCCAATTAAAAGGAGTTGTCCAATTAAATTGACTTCACAACCATTCTTCATCTCCTTTCTTGTCTTTCCTCTTACACTCTCTCCCTCTCTCTCCCTCTCCTATAGTATTTGATCTCAAATAATGTATCTTCTTTTTCTAAATATTTCCTGCCCCCCCTCCCTCTTTCTCCCTCTCTTCCTTTTCCCACCCACCCTCTCTCTCTCAGGAGAATCTTCAGCAGCAGATTCTTATGGGCATGACCCCTCAGACGGCCACAGGCACGGGCACTCCCACCTCCTTGGCCACTCCTCCCTCCACCGTGTACCCTGTCCGTCATGGCTCCGTAGCACCGCCTCCCCCACAGCGCCTCAAATCCCAGCTGTCTATCAGCCCCGGGGCCACCTCCACCCCTCCCAAGGCCCGCCCCCAGAGCAGGAACCTCCTTCTCCAGTCGCCCGACTCCAGCTTTGGCGGCAGGCAGCCCTCGCAACAGCAACAACAGCAGCAGTTGTCCGGCAAACAGTCTGACAGCCCAGCTCCTGGTCTCCCGCACCAGTCGAGCTCTGCCAGGGATGGCCAGGGGGTGCCACAGGGGGGGAACGGGGAGACCACAGACACCCCGACTAAGAGCACAAAGCAGCCTCAGACCACAGACACCCCAACTAAGAACACCAAGCAGCCCCAGCCGCAGTCCCAGCAGCAGCAGCATCCTCCACAGCAGCACCTGCTCAAGCCGACAGTCAATAAACAGGTCTATTAATGGAACGCCATGGGCTCTGTGTTGGAATGCCTGGGTATCCAGCTGGAGAAATCCAGGAGACTTGAGATCGTGTTAGTCCACTGAGCTAAAGCCTTGGCATTAGCTCTGGGAGCTAAAACGAGTCTAGAGTTCTCAGGCAAGGTTACTTGTCACAAACCACCTCGGCTACATGTACAATCAAACCTGTTAATAACCGGTGCCAATATTAATCACACTTCTGCGATTCTCAGAGTCTCCGCTGATTTAGGAGGGATGGATTACTGAGATAGCTTAGCCTGTGTCACAACTTCAGTGTTGATAACATGTAATTTCTGTTCGATTTTAAACAAATCTATATTTGTTTCCCATAATGTAAAAATTATGTAATGTAGATGTAAGATCAAAGAAAATCAATGATGTATTGAAGGCTATTGTTTGAACATTACGGGCATATTGTAAAAATCCAAGTACTTGTAAGTCCATAGAGATACATGTAGAAGATGGATAGCCAACCAAAAAGCACAGAAAGGTGTTGCTGGTTTAGCTAGTCATTTAAGTAATCTGTCTTAACAGTTTAGACAACATCACAAGCTTTCCTAAATACTTTCTGAGATAGGAGTACCTTTTAACCTTTTAGTCTTAATAATCTTGATAGCATGATCATGTGATTTCTGAGCCTCTTCCTGTATCATCTTGCCTCTTTGCTTTCAGGGTTCTCAGTCCCCCTCCACCCTGACCCCCAACGAGCGCACTGTGGCTTGGGTGTCCAACATGCCACACCTCTCTGCCGACATCGAAATATTGCGTAGCTCATCGAACCTTGAGGACCTCAAGCTGAAGGAGTACTCCAAGAGCATGGATGAGTCACGCATGGATAGGGTGAGTCTATTTTGGTGGTGATGACAGCCTCTCTGGTAAATTAAAGAAGTTTCTAGATTATAAGGGAATGTCTTTATCTGATTTCCATTTTGTTGTATTGTAACATTTGACCTCCAGCATGAAAACCTTCACTCTATGTCATAGTTTGATGCACCAGGATTGGGACCTGAGAATATTGCTAGACTGTTCCTTGAAGAAAGGAATGCTTTAATTAATTGAATTCCTCACCTACCAGATGGTACATACATTTTTTCATGCATGTTTTTCACACTGAGAAAAAGTCGGCAATAAAGTGCTACAGGTGTGGAATAAAGTGTAGTGTAGAAGCTCTGAAACATTGGGGTCAGCCCTAATACCATACCCGTCTCCACGACGGGGCTAGCTTTAGTTTTATCGCCTTAAATAAAAATATAAAAAAGTTCAAATGATTGAGTGGTGGGTTGACGTGACTAATTGAGGATTTTCTGAGGGAAAAAGGGGGGTTCAACTCAATATCAGGAAGGTGTTCTTAATGTTTTGTTAACTCAGTGAATTTGTAAATATCACCATCATCGTTGAAACACCAGCGCTTAATGGTTATTGTGGTACAGTGTGATATAAGCAGAATTCAATATAATTCCCCCCGATTTCAACTACACCCTTAGTCACTTTATCCTGGGGCCGGGTATGCCTAATACAGTTGAAGTCGGAAGTTTACATACACCTTAGCCAAATACATTTAAACTCCGTTTGTCACAATTCCTGACATTTAATCCAAGTAAAAATTCCCTGTCTTAGGTCAGTTAGGATCACCACTTTATTTTAAGAATGTGAAATGTCAGAATAATAGTAGTGAGAATGATTTATTTCAGATTTTATTTCTTTCATCACATTCCCAGTGGGTCAGAAGTTTACATACACTCAAATTAGTATTTGGTAACATTGCTTTTAAATTGTTTAACTTTGGTCAAATGTTTCGGGTAGCCTTCCACAAGCTTCTCACAGTAGGTTGGGTGAATTTTAGCCCATTGCTTCTGACAGAGCTGGTGTAACTGAGTCAGGTTTGTAGGCCCCCTTCTACCCACACATTTTCTATAGGATTGAGGTCAGGGCTTTGTGATGGCCACTCCAATACTTTGACTTTGTTGTCCTTAAGCCATTTTGCCACAACTTTGGAAGTATGCTTGGGATCATTGTCCATTTGGAAGATCCATTTGCGACCAAGCTTTACCTGACTGATGTCTGGAGATGTTGCTTCAATATAACCATATCATTTTCTTTCCTCATGATGCCATCTATTTTGTGAAGTGTACCAGTCCCTCCTGCAGCAAAGCACCCCCACAACATGATGCTACCACCCCCGTGCTTCATGGTTGGGACGGTGTTCTTCGGCGTGCAAGCCTCCCCCTTTTTCCTCAAAACATAACGATGGTCATTATGGCCAAACAGGTCTATTTTTGTTTCATAAGACCAGAGGACATTTCTCCAAAAAGTATGATCTTTGTCCCCATGTGCAGTTGCAAACCATAGTCTGGCTTTTTTATGGCTGTTTTTGAGCAGTGGCTTCTTCCATGCTGAGTGTCCTTTCAGGTTATGTCGATATAGGACTTGTTTTACTGTGGATATATATACTTTTGTACCTGTTTCCTCCAGCATCTTCACAAGGTCCTTTGGGGTGTTCTGGGATTGATTTGTACTTTTCTCACCAAAGTACGTTCATCTCTAGGAGACAGAATGGGTCTCCTTCCTGAGCGGTATGACGGCTGCGTGGTCCAATGGTGTTTATACTTGCGCACTATTGTTTGTACAGATGAACGTGGTACCTTCAGGCGTTTAGAAATTGCTCCCAAGGATGAACCAGACTTGTGGAGGTCTACAATTTATTTTCTGAGATCTTGGCTGATTTCTTTTGATTTTCCGATGATGTTACAGTGTCTTGCGTAGGTATTCGGCCCCCTTGAACTTTGCGACCTTTTGCCACATTTCAGGCTTCAAACATAAAGATATAAAACTGTATTTTTTTGTGAAGAATCAACAACAAGTGGGACACAATCATGAAGTGGAACAACATTTATTGCATATTTCAAACTTTTTTAACAAATCAAAAACTGAAAAATTGGGTGTGCAAAATTATTCAGCCCCTTTACTTGCAGTGCAGCAAACTCTCTCCAGAAGTTCAGTGAGGATCTCTGAATGATCCAATGTTGACCTAAATGACTAATGATGATAAATACAATCCACCTGTATGTAATCAAGTCTCCGTATAAATGCACCTGCACTGTGATAGTCTCAGAGGTCCGTTAAAAGCGCAGAGAGCATCATGAAGAACAAGGAACACACCAGGCAGGTCCGAGATACTGTTGTGAAGAAGTTTAAAGCCGGATTTGGATACAAAAAGATTTCCCAAGCTTTAAACATCCCAAGGAGCACTGTGCAAGCGATACTATTGAAATGGAAGGAGTATCAGACCACTGCAAATCTACCAAGACCTGGTCGTCCCTCTAAACTTTCAGCTCATACAAGGAGAAGACTGATCAGAGATGCAGCCAAGAGGCCCATGATCACTCTGGATGAACTGCAGAGATCTACAGCTGAGGTGGGAGACTCTGTCCATAGGACAACAATCAGTCGTATATTGCACAAATCTGGCCTTTATGGAAGAGTGGCAAGAAGAAAGCCATTTCTTAAAGATATCCATAAAAAGTGTTGTTTAAAGTTTGCCACAAGCCACCTGGGAGACACACCAAACATGTAGAAGAAGGTGCTCTGGTCAGATGAAACCAAAATTGAACTTTTTGGCAACAATGCAAAACGTTATGTTTGGCGTAAAAGCAACACAGCTCATCACCCTGAAGACACCATCCCCACTGTCAAACATGGTAGTGGCAGCATCATGTTTTGGGCCTGCTTTTCTTCAGCAGGGACAGATAAGATGGTTAAAATTGATGAGAAGATGGATGGAGCCAAATACAGGACCATTCTGGAAGAAAACCTGATGGAGTCTGCAAAAGACCTGAGACTGGGACGGAGATTTGTCTTCCAACAAGACAATGATCCAAAACATAAAGCAAAATCTACAATGGAATGGTTCAAAAATAAACATATCCAGGTGTTAGAATGGCCAAGTCAAAGTCCAGACCTGAATCCAATTGAGAATCTGTGGAAAGAACTGAAAACTGCTGTTCACAAATGCTCTCCATCCAACCTCACTGAGCTCGAGCTGTTTTGCAAGGAGGAATGGGAAAAAATGTCAGTCTCTCGATGTGCAAAACTGATAGAGACATACCCCAAGCGACTTACAGCTGTAATCGCAGCAAAAGGTGGAGCTACAAAGTATTAACTTAAGGGGGCTGAATAATTTTGCACGCCCAATTTTTCAGCTTTCGATTTGTTAAAAAAGTTTGAAATATCCAATAAATGTTGTTCCACTTCATGATTGTGTCCCACTTGTTGTTTATTCTTCACAAAAAAATACAGTTTTATATCTTTATGTTTGAAGCCTGAAATGTGGCAAAAGGTCGCAAAGTTCAAGGGGGCTGAATACTTTCGCAAGGCACTGTAAGTAACGAGGCACTGAGTTTGAAGGTAGGCCTTAATATACATCCACATGTATACCTCCAATTGACTCAAATTATGTCAATTATCCGATCAGAAGCTTCTAAAGCCATGACATCTTTTTCTGGAATTTTCCAAGCTGTTTAAAGGCACAGTCAACTTAGTGTATGTATACTTCTGACCCATTGGAATTGTGATACAGTGAATTATAACTGAAATATTCTGTCTGTTAACAATTGTTGGAAAAATTACTTGCACAAAGTAGTTGTCCTAACCGACTTGCCAAAACTATAGTTTGTTAACAAGACATTTGAAAACTAGTTTTAATGACTCCAACCTAAGTGTATGTAAACTTTCGACTTCAACTGTATATGCTAATGCATTCAGAATTCCAGAGCATTGATCTCCCTCTCCTGTCGTCTCTCTGCCAGGTAAAGGAATACGAGGAGGAGATCCATTCCCTGAAGGAGCGTCTGATAATGTCCCATCGGAAGCTGGAGGAGTATGAGCGCAGGATGCTTTCACAGGAGCAGCAGACCAGCAAGATCCTATCACAGTACCAGAGCCGGCTGGACGACAGCGAGCGCATGCTGAGGCAGCAGCAGCTGGAGAAGGACAGTCAAATCAAAGGCATTATCAACAGGTGAGCTCGACCAAAACAAGACAAGAAAGAAGGTTCATGTCTGGTTGCTCACTTGCCTAGATAGCATTTACTTTGAATGCATTTACTTTAGAGATAATTTCAATTCCCTGAACATCATATCTGTTTCAAAAAACGGAAAGGCTAATGTTGGGAGCCAAAATAGTAGAAATAAAAGGAATCATGGCTCTGTAGCTTTCTCTAAAATAAACATTGTCTCCTTCTTTTCCAGGCTCATGGCTGTGGAGGATGAGTTGAGAGTGAGTGCCATTCCTGAAATCAAGCCCAGAATGTTCAGAGAGCAGGTCTGTCCGTTTGTCTGTATGGCTGAGAGTGTCTTCTAGTCTCTGAGTCTATGGCGTGTACGTCGACATGGTTTATTATGGATTCACTGGTCTGTCATACATGCCATTTTTACATTAGTAGTGGCAACATGTAGCTAGTGGAATGCATTTGGAAACCTGCCACTCTGCAACATGCTTACCCAGATATGACTGGGTTACCCAGATATGCCGTAACTGTGGCAAAAAAAGACTGTAACATACACTACCATTCAAAAGTTAATGTCCTTGTTTTTGAAAGAAAGGCAACTTTTTTGTCTATTCAAATAACATCAAATTGATCAGAAATACAGCGTAGACATTGTTAGTGTTGTAAATTACTATTGTAGCTGGAAACGGCAGATTTTTTAAATGGAATATCTTCATAGGTGTACAGAAGCCCATTATCAGCAACCATCACTTCTATGTTCCAATGGCACGTTGTGTTGGCTAATCCACGTATCATTTTAAAAAGGCTAATTGGTCGTTAGAAAACTCTTTTGCAATTATGTTAGCACAGCTGAAAACTGTTGTTCTTATTAAAGAAGAAATAAAACGGTCCTTCTTTAGACTTTTTGAGTATCTGGAGCATCAGTATTTGTGTGTTTGATTACAGGCTCAAAATGGCCAGAAACAAAGGACTTTCTTCTGAAACTCATCAGTCTATTCTTGTTCTGGGAAATGAAGGCTATTCCATGTGAGAAATTGGAAAGAAACTGAAGATCTTGTACAATGCTGTGTACTACTTCCTTCACAGAACAGAGCAAACTGGCTCTAACCAGAATAGAAAGAGGAGTGGGAGGCCCCGGTGTGCAACTGAGCAAGAGGACGAGTACATTAGAGTGTCTAGTTTGAGAAACAGACGCCTCACAAGTCCTCAACTGGCAGCTTCATTAAATAGTACCCACAAAAACACCAGTTGTCGTGAAGAGGCAGCTCCGGGATGCTGGTCTTCTAGGCAGGGTTCCTATGTCTGTGTCTTTGTTCTTTTGGCCATCTTAATCTTTTATTTTTATTGGCCAGTCTGAGATATGTATTTTTCTTTGCAACTCTGCCTTTCTAAGTAAACCCAAACTTTTGAATGGTCGTGTCCTTTACCCCATAAAGGGCCTTGATAACTCATGGACCCAATCCAGTTTCTCAACATCAGTTTCCCTTGAAAAAACCCATGCCGAAACATCTACAATGGTGTTCACTTTACATTGATGAATTAGTTTACTTGACAACATACTATATATAAATATATATATATATGTGCACCATGTCTGTTCCGTCGTACGTAAGTTGTTGAATGTCTGTCTAGGCACAATGTCCCTACATTCTTACATTTTTACCACCACTGACAAAAGACAAAAGTTTCATATTGAGGCATGTCTAACTCAAAGTAGGTGTGAATGGCATCTACTGTATGATGGAGTAGACCGGATGTATTTATTTTTTATTTCACCTTCATTTCACCAGGTAGGCCAGTTGAGAACAAGTTCTCATTTACAACTGCGACCTGGCCAAGATAAAGCAAAGCAGTGCGACAAAAACAACAACACAGAGTAACACATAAACAAACGTACAGTCAATAACACAATAGAAAAATCTATGTACAGTCTGTGCAAATGTAGAAGAATAGGGAGGTAGGCAAAAATAGGCCATAGAGGTGAAATAATTAGAATTTAGCATTAACACTGGAGTGATAGATGTGCAAATGATGATGTGCAAGTAGAGATACTGGGGTGAAAAAGAGCAAGAGGGTAAGTAATGATATGATGTTCTATGTACGGGTACAGTGATCGGTAAGCTGCTCTGACAGCTGATGCTTAAAGTTAGAGAGGGAGATATAAGACTCCAGCTTCAGTGATTTTTGCAATTTGTTCCAGTCATTAGAAGCAGAAAACTGGAAGAAAAGGCGGCCAAAGGAAGTGTTGGCTTTGGGGATGACCAGTGAAATACACCTGCTGGAGCACGTGCTACGGGTGTTGCTATGATGACCAGTGAGCTGAGATAAGGCTGGGCTTTACCTAGCAGAGACTTAGACTTGACCTGGAGCCAGTGGGTTTGGCAACGAATATGTAGTGAGCACCAGCCAACGAGAGCCTACAGGTCTCAGTGGTGGGTAGTATATGGGGATTTGGTGACAAAATGGATGGCACTGTGATGGACTACATCCAGTTTTCTGAGTAGTGTTGGAGGCTATTTTGTAAATGACAAAGCCAAAGTCAAGGATGGGTAGGATAGTCAGTTTTACAAGGGTATGTTTGGCAGCATGAGTGAAGGAGGCTTTGTTGCGAAATAGGAAGCCGATTTTAAATTTCATTTAGGATTGGAGATGCTTGATGTGAGTCTGGAAGGAGAGTTTACAGTCTAACCAGCCACCTAGGTATTTGTAGTTGTCCACATATTCTAAGTCAGAACCGTCCAGAGTAGTGATGCTAGTCGGGCGGGAGGGTGCGGGCAGCAATCGGTTGAAGAGCATGGACTCTATCTAAGAAGTAGTTGGTGAACCAGGTGAGGCAGGCCTGCTCACTGAAGTGTTTTAGGGAGCGTTTGACAGTGACGAGGGGTGGTCATTTGACCGTGGACCCATTGCGTACGCAGGCAATAAGGCAGTAATCGCTGAGATCCTGGTTGAAGACAGCAGAGGTGTATTTAGAGGGAAAGTTGGTCAGGAGGATATCTAAGAGGGTGCCATTGGGTACGGATTTAGAGTTGTATCTGTAGGTTCCTTTATAATTTGTGTGAGATTGAGGGCATTTAGCTTCGATTGCTGGAAGGCCGGGGTGTTAAGCATGTCCCAGTGCAGGTCACCTAACAGTACGAACTCTGAAGATGGATGGGGGGCGATCAATTCACATATCGTGTCCAGGGCACAGCTGGGGGCTGAGGGTAGTCTATAGCAAGTGGCAACGGTTGGAGACTTGTTTCTGGAAAGGTGGATTTTTAAAAGTAGAAGCTCGAATTGTTTGGGCACCGACCTAGATAGTAAGACAGAACTCTGCAGTAGTTTGCAACTCCGCCCCTTTTGGCAGTTCTATCTTTTCGTAAAATGTTATGGTTAGGGAGGAACAGGATAAAAGTATTGCTAAAGGCTATAAGAACTGGTCGTCTAGTGCATTTGGAACAGAGTAAAAGGAGCAGATTTCTGGGCGCGAAAGAATAGATTCAAGGCATAATGTACAGACAATGGTTTGGTAGGATGTGAGTACAGTGGAGGTAAGCCTAGGCGTTGAGTGACGATGAGAGAGGTTTTGTCTCTAGAGGCACCATCTAAGCCTGGTGAAGTCACAGCATGAGTGGGGGGTGGAAGAAAAGGGCTAGCTAAGTTATATTGAGCAGGGCTGGAGGCTCTACAGTGAAATAAGACAATAGTCACTAACCAAAACAGCAATAGACAAAGCATGTGTAGCCGCATGATCATAGGGTCCAGTGAGTAGCTGGGCGAGCTGGAGACACGGCGATTCAGACAGCTAGCAGGCAGGGGCTAGCAGATGGGCCTCAGGGGGACGTCGCAACTGGAGAGCCTGTTGAAACCCCCTCGAACGGCTATGTTGGCAAACCAGTCGTGATGGATTGGCGGGGCTCCGTGTCGGCAGCAAAGGGTCCAGGCCAATTGGCAAAATAGGTATTGAAGCTCAGGAATTGTCTGATGGATCTATTTGGCTAGCCGGGAGATGGGCCTAGCTCGAGGCTAACTCCAGGCTAACTGCTGCTTGCTTCGGGACAGAGACGTTAGCCAGGAGTTGCCACTCGGATAGCAGCTAACTAGCTGCGATGATCCGGTGTGCAGAGCTTGCGTTAGGAAAAGGTTCAGAGCTTAAGGTAGGAATCCAGAGATGTGGTAGAGAAAAAGCAGTCCGATATGCTCTTGGTTGATATCACGCTGCGCAGACAGTCAGGAATTGACCGGGTTGAGGCTGGCTGATGTCCTAGTTAACGGTGATGACCGCTAGCAGTGGCTAACTGACTACTAGCTAGTAGCTAGTTAGCTGGCTAGCTCCTCATGGGGGTTCCGGTTCTAAAGTATAAAAAATAGTAGATCCATACCACATTGGGTGAGGCGGATTGTAGGAGAGTATGTTGAAATTGAGATTAAAAAGATATACGAAGAAAACAATATATACACGAGACGGGACAAGACAAGACAGGACAAAGACGTGTGACTGCTACACCATCTTGGTAGAAGGTTGAATGGTGTAGTAAATATTTGGGGTGTTGCTATGCATTGCAATATATTCTACTGAGTCCTAGAGAATGGAGTTTTATCAACTGGACAACATTTGATTGGTTGAAGGTGATCCAATCACTGACCAATTTGTTTTGCAAAATTCCCTCATTACAGATGTAAGCACAAACAGTTTACCCCCTGTATTTCTGAAAACAAAATGCCTTAATTAAGTAGCTTAACATGGTACAACTGTATTAACTTATATTTAATCATTTGAAATATTCAAACATTGTTTTAATTTCTCAAAAGCAAGAGGCTCAATGTGTGAATCAGAAAGAAGCTGGGGATTGCACTGATAGTAAACAGGGTTGAGGAAATAAAGAAAACATTTAAATAAGTGGATTTAGAAATGATGCAAACAATGACATTGATAAAACTCACAATATCTGCTATATTAAAGCTTCAAACAGCATTGGTTCTATACATTTACATTTTTACATTTAAGTCATTTAGCAGACGCTCTTATCCAGAGCGACTTACAAATTAGTGCATTCACCTTATGACATCCAGTAGAACAGTCACTTTACAATAGTGCATCTAAATCTTAAAGGGGGGTGGGAAGGATTACTTATCCTATCCTAGGTATTCCTTAAAGAGGTGGGGTTTCAGGCGTCTCCGGAAGGTGGTGATTGACTCCGCTGTCCTGGCGTCGTGAGGGAGTTTGTTCCACCATTGGGGGGCCAGAGCAGCGAACAGTTTTGACTGGGCTGAGCGGGAACTGTACTTCCTCAGTGGTAGGGAGGCGAGCAGGCCAGAGGTGGATGTAGCACTTTTTGTACTCAAACAACCCTTTTCTTTGAGAGGGAACTTCACTAGATTCTTCGCTTTCTTAATGGTTGCAAAGAGTGGTTTCTTCTTGCTAGAGGGTTGTGGGTAATGTGAATTTATGTTTTCATGTAGCATGATCTCACATACCGTGGTACCTGTGATTTTGGTTGTTGTTTTATTCAAACTGGGTTGCCTCTGTGTTTATGTTCATCAGTTCCTTTGGGGTGGTGGGGTGGATACATTAGCATCTTTGTGTACTGATACGTCTTTACAGGAAATTATGTTTGTGTACTGAAATTATTAATAAAACAAACATTAAAGGCTATTTATTTTTGTAAGTCTTAGAGTGGATGTCTAATGCTAGTTTTCCATGCATCTCTGTGTTGAGGATGAGTTTGTGGCATCTGCCAGATGCCTGAAACAGTGGTTTTGATTGATCAGGAGCATGAGTTTTTGATGATCCGAACAGAGGTTAAACATGAGACTTTTCTTTTATTATTTGAGAAAGGATAGGAGCAGAAGCAGAGAGACAGCATAAATGGAGTACAAATGTGTCGGGCTCATGATCGAACCAGGATCCAAAGGCGAGAGCATTACCCACTCAACCAGGCCATATCTAGCTTTACTTCTTCATTGAGTGTATAAGGCCACAGTCTGCAGTGAATTAAGGCAGCCAACACTGTTAGGGTGTCACTGATATGAAGCCCATTGACAACTACATTTTCTCAAATTTTAATGACAAACACTGACTTTTTATCAATCCCATTACATGAAGGGAAAGGTTTCTACTGCCAGCTGAAGCTGTATTGCCTCAGACAAATGGTTGGACTACACCTGGTTTGTGTTTATTAAGGCATACAACAACAAAAAATGTTTTGCAACGCAAAATGAAAAATAGCTTTTCTTAGGTATATCAGTCTGTCTTCTTCAGTTGGGTTTCTAATGAACCCTAGACCGACCCCGTGCCCCCCCCCCCCACCCCCCTTTCTTGTGGGGTCTTTCTTTCTCTTCTTTCTTTCTTTTCATTCATCTCTGTAGGAATTTATCATTCCTCTACTTTATAACCCATTTTTCTTCTCTCCCTCTCTGCAAAACTCCCCCCATCCCCTTCCTCTATCTCCTCCTGTGTGATGTTCTCTCCCCATGCGTTCTCTTCTGACTCCTTCCCACCCACCATTCCGCCTTTTCTCCCACCCCCCCTCTATCCTGCTATCGATAGGAAGAGGACTCTTCCTCTCTGGGTTCGGCAGACCCCCATGGTCTCCCCGGAGGTGGGGGGGGGACAGCCACCGCCACTGCCAGGCCCGGGGTCTCCTTTTCAGGTGTCTCCTGTGCCAACTCCCCTTGGAAAGGAGCCCTCCCTCCCCTCCCACCTCCCCGCCTACACGTCAGCCACAATGGGGAACTCCATGGCAACCGAGCCTACCCCTCGACTACTACCATGGTTACGCCAGCCAGGAGCACGGCATCATGGACCTCGGCAACAGCAGCATCAAATCCGAGTTTAACCGGGGGGAGAGCAGTCTAATAACGAAATGTGATTACTGAAAGTGGAGAGACGAGCTTTCACTCCCAGAACATCCTCTTGGCTATGTTTCTCCTTTTGCCCTTTTTTTCAAATAATAGTAGATTTACTTGATAGGGACAGATTTAATGACATTGACACATTGATTTACCAGATGGCAGATGCATTGCACCGTCTTGCTTTAGTTTGCGCTAATTTCCAGCATCAGTCGCTACATGGGCTTTGAAATAATGAGAATTGGTTCTCAGTTAACAAACCTTGTTGAATAAAGGAATAATAATACAATTACATGTTAGTTTTAAAGACTAAAGGAGCCATGCTCTGATGTTTGACGGCTGATCCAATGATGGTGGTTATGTCGTTTTTAATTCAATGGTCAAATGGGCTTCTATCAGTTTTCAGGTTGACAATTAGTAAATCATAGTTAATAACGTGTGGATTGGGAAGGCTTTTTATACCTCTTTATTTGCCTCATTTTTTATTTCCCTACTCGGGGTTTCATGTTGTGTGTGTGTGTGTGTGTGTGTGTGTGTGTGTGTGTGTGTGTGTGTGTGTGTGTGTGTGTGTGTGTGTGTGTGTGTGTGTGTGTGTGTGTGTGTGTGTGTGTGTGTGTGTGTGTGTGTGTGTGTGTGTGTGTGTGTGTGTGTGTGTGTGTGTGTGTGTGTGGTGGAGAGAGAGACAGGTGGAGAGGGTATTTTGTTTTACCATATAGTTCTATTGCAGTGGTTGCTAAATGTTTAACTGTATTGCAGTCTAGAATAACTCAAAGATTCGTATTGTTATTTCACCCATTGCCCTTTCACCATCTTCTTCTTTCCCTCCCTCCCTTCCTGCAGCCAATCCAACCGTTTTACGGAGGACACCCTGGAACCTGACTGGCAGAGGTGATATGGGTACCGGCATAATTCTATTGGCTGGCAAAACATAGAAGAGGTCTGCAGTACATGGCTGCTCCAGATCTGTTGACTTCCCACAATAAGCTGAACTTTTGGATAATTCAAGGGGGGTCTTCACATGCCACACACACACAAACACACTCCTTCTTGCATTTGCTCTTTCTCTCCCTCTCTCTGCAATACCACTGTATGTTTTGACCCTGGTGACAATCAGCTCAATATGAGTGGTGATGTTTACATTGTCTGCTTGTTGCAGTGACCCATTCACGAGTGATGAAACATGGCAATATTGAACCTGTTGTTTCTGATTAAATAGGTATGACAAAGCACAATACTGAGAAAGAGAGAGAAAGAGACTTTGGGGTATCCCAAGATTCCTCCCCCTACCTCAAATATTCACATCACTTTATTAATTCCCCTGTGACAAACCTACTACACAGAGGCCTTCGCGAAAGCAGTAGGTTTTTTAACTGTTATGCTGAACGCGTAACCCGCGGCCAGAGGGTAGAATTCTTGAAAACAGAACCAGCACCCGGGAGCCTGTCGGAGAAACATGCTGCCTACGCCCATGTTTTATTGAAAACAATGGCAGCAATCGGATACTTTTACTGGGTAACGTGTCCAGTTATGCTGTCAAACACTATGGCTCCAATGTATGTTTTTTTAATGTGCTTAGTATTAAACTGAGTAGATTAATACTTAATATTACAGACGGTGAATGAAATGAAAGCCTAATGCCAATACTGCCCCTGTTCTCAGACTATATATCTCTGTAATGCCGTAAACATATCTATCTCTCTGGCCAAATTGTTTCATCCTTTTCCCTTGTACTGCTCTTCTCTATCTCCACCCGAGAGTAAACAAACTAAATATGCACAGCCCTATGTTTCACAACAGAAGGACAAAAGGTTTCGATTATCTATGTCATCTGGATACAATTTAAACCTAAGGAGCTGGGACATATGGACATTGTTTTACATTTCCTACATATGTGTTTTAATGATATGAATTACTCACCTGGACATGTGTGGTGTTTGTTTCTTTAAATTGATATCCCAGTAAGGTTTCTTTACATTGTGGACAATTCCTCTGGACCACTTCGCTTTTGTATGTATGGGTTCTCTTTGAGATGGAAAAGAGGTGGATTTGACCTGCTCTGCCTCCATCAAAGTCTGGGACACACTGCCCTCTTGTGACCATAGTATCAATCTGCACTCGATAGCAGAGGAAGGACACTTCCTCAAGTGGTGCTCAGCTACAGAGCTCGTGTTTGGCTGGGGATCAGGGATGCCGCAATTGTCATGAGTGACCTGTTCCAGTTGAATTGACGCCACTCTTTCACCTTGGACTCGTGCAGATGCCTGGACTCCAACCTTCAGGTCGTACTCACCTCCCCTTATCATCACATAGGGGTGTGGCAGAACAATCATCAGATGGAATTACTTAATGTCTCAATTATTGAATGGGTGTATCTGTTCCTTGCATATATATATATATGTAGTACCAGTCAAAAGTTCGGACACACCTACTCATTCAAGTCTTTTCTTTATTTTTTACAAATGTATACATTGTAGAATAATAGTGAAGACATCAGAACTATGAAATAACACATATGGGATCATGATATAACCAAAAATGTGTTAAACAAATCTAAATATATTGTATATTTGAGATTCTTCAAAGTAGACACCATTTTCCTTGATGACAGCTTTGAGCACTCTTGGCATTCTCTCAACCAGCTTCACCCGCAATGCTTTTCCAACAGTCTTGAAGGAGTTCCCACATATGCTGAGCACTTGTTGGCTGCTTTTTCTTCTCTCTGCAGTCCAACTCATCCCAAACCATCTTAATTGGGTTGAGGTCAGGGGATTGTGGAGGCCAGGTCATCTGATGCAGCATTCCATCACTCTCCTTCTTGGTCACATAACCCTTACACAGCCTGGAGATGTGCTGGGTCATTGTCCTGTTGAAAAACAAGTGATAGTTCCACTAAGCGCAAACCGTGTGGGATGGCGTATCGCTGCACAATGCTGTGGTAGCCATGGTAGTTAAGTGTGCCTTGAATTGTAAATAAATCACTGACAGTGTCACCAGCAAAGCACCCCAACACCATTACCCCTCCTCCTCCTCCATGCTTCTCAGTGGGAACCACACATGCAGAGATCATCCATTCAACTACTCTGCGTCTCACAAAGACACAGCAGTTGGAACCTAAGATCTCAAATTTGAACTAATCAGACCAAAGGGCAGATTTCCACCGGTCTAATGTCCATTGTTCGTGTTTCTTGGCCCAAGCAAGTCTCTTCATCTTATTGGTGTCCTTTTGTAGTGGTTTCTTTGCAACAATTCGACAATGGAGGCCAGATTCACGCAGTCTCCTCTGGACAGTTGATGTTGATGTGTCTGTTACTTGAACTCTGAGGCATTTTTTTGGGCTGCAATTTCTGGTAAGTCTAATGAGCTTATCCTCTGCAGCAGAAGTATCTCTGGGTCTTCCTTTCCTGTGGCGATCTTCATGAGAGCCAGTTTCATCATAGCGCTTGATGGTTTTTGTGACTGCACTTGGTAGAACATGTCTTAAAGTAATGATGGACTGTCACTTATCTTTGCTTATTTGAGCTGTTCTTGCCATAATATGGACTTGGTCTTATACCAAATAGGGCTATCTTCTGTATACCACCCTACCTTGTCACAAGGCAAAGGGTGGCTACTTTGAAGAATCTCAATTCTAAAATATATTTTGATTTGCTTGACTTTTCTGGTTACAACATGATTCCATATGCGTTATTTCATAGTTTTGATGTTTTCCCTATTATTCTACAATGTAGAAAATAGTAAAAATAAAGATTGAGTAGGTGTGTCCAAACTTTGACTGGTACTGTGTGTGTGTGTATATATAGTTGAATATACAAGAAAAAGGTTCCATGTACACTGAGTATATCAAAAATTAGGAACACCTTCCTGATATTGAGTTGCCCCTCTGCTTTTTGCCAACAGAACAGCATCAATACATCGGGGCACAGTGATGCTGCCCCATGTTGACTCAAATGCTTCCCACAGTTGTGTCAAATTGGCTGGATGTCCTTTGGGTGGTGGACCATTCTTGATACACACAGGAAACTGTTGAGCATGAAAAACCCAGCAGCTTTGCAGTTTTTGACACCAATCAGTGTACCTGGCATCTACTACCATTTCCCATTCAAAGGTGTTCAAATATTTGGTCACCCTCTGAATGGCACACATACACAATCCATGTCTCAATTGTCTCAAGGCTTAAAAGTCCTTATTTAACATGTCTCCTCCCCGTCATCTATCCTGATTGAAGTGGATTTAACAAGTGACATCAATATGGGATCAAAGCCTTAACCTGGATTTACCTGGTCAGTCTATGTCATGGAAAGACCAGGTGTCCTTAATGTTTTGTACACTCAGTGTATATGGTTGGCTTGTACAGTATGTGTGAATATGCAGTGTGTGTGAAGAATTGTTCCCTAAGACAAAACAATCTATAAAAATACACCTCACAATGGCAGGGACGAGAGGGGGTACACAAGCATGGCTACACACAGGAGCAGATCCCATGTCTTCTCATTTAAGTTGTGTATTGTCCTCTCTTGGTTCCCCCCACTCGAAGAAAAGCAAAACATCAATATTTTGTGTTCCACCCATGCATATACACACCACCCTGTTCTGCACACGCATACGCAAAAATAACTATTTCAATCCTCACACACACAAAAGAACACCCTTTCACACAGACTCACATACCAACTCTAACAAAATGAATCCCACAGAGATTTCTGTAGATTTATCTTTCCCTTCAAGTCAAACTATGGAACTTTGACATTATTTTGTGTGTTGGTAATTTCTGTATATAAATTGGGGCAGTGGATATTACAAATTCCTGCTTGAAACTATTTAATTCATTTAATCACTTTTCTTTTTAATATTTTATTTTCTCATAGTTCTATTAAGGTACATATATTTACATACAGATCTTTGTTGGTTTTATGAGTAGACCTTATGGTACGTTGATTTTGTAGTGTTTGAGATAGTTAAGGATTTAGATAGACTTAAGATCATGCTTTTCATAGATACATGTGCACTATATTTAAATGATATACTGTGCCTCTGTTCAAATATCAGATTTAAAAAAAAAAAAAAAAACAATGCCACAACCCCATTTCTCTTTTCATCTACAAAAGCCTCAGATCAACATCTTCTCACGTCAATAACCGAGTGGCCAAAATACAAGTGAATAGCATAGAAATGTTTGCTGTAGCCACAAGGAATTAATTGCCATATATTGATTTAGCCAATATAGGCATTTTTTTCAAGTTTCAAATGTAAATCATTCTCAGCTGCTTTGCTATAACATTTCATGCATAATACTCCTAGACACGAGTAGATTGTCATACAAATCAACTGAACCCTTAATCGATCATATTGAAACTACCTATTTATTCATAACATTGAGTGACGTGATATAATGCCTTTTCTCTTAGCCTTCCCTTTGATGCTACCCTTATGATGGGGCCTTCCCTTAAAGTTAGCCATGCCCCTTGACAAGCCATAACCCCTGAACACCCCACCCCCTCCTATTGTCAAACTTTGAATGGACATTAGGGAATGTCACAGACATTTGTATGCAGACATTATTTTGTGTGTATACTGTAGATCAATGAAAAACATATTTAACGAAATGTTATGGAGATTTCATATGAATGTTAGTCTCATGATGGTAATGGTTATTGTAATTAGTATGATGATTATTGTAATTATTATTGCTATTACAATGATTTTATTGATATTTACTTAATTATTCAACAGAAATTGCTTTTATGTGAATAAGGGTGAAGTTTATATTTCTGGAGATTTAAATAAAGCAAACAAATGAATAAATAGATATATCCCTATCCTCCCACATTGCATTGTGTGTTCTGTCAATTACGTTGCTGTATCTAATCTAACTATAGTCTTTTGCTTTTGCCATTGAGGGCTTCCGCTATTTCAAATTATTCAACAGGGTGGGGATTCCTATTGGTTGGGAGTGATCAGCCAACAATCAGGGAATTGTCTTCAAATTGGGTTGATTATAATTTGTAAATGGCTTTAAGCTATATTACCGCCATCTCGTGACCATAACAAATGAATAATAAGATTTGTTCTGGACTGTTCATAAATCACCAATATTAGCTTTACGTTTTATTCAAACACTAAATAAGAAAATTCACTACTTTAAAATGGAGATAGCCTCAATGGCACTGCCTGTCAGAGATGCCATAATGGCACAGATACAAAGATGAGTCTTCTATCTCTATGGGAAACATATGTACATTTATAATTAGCGTGAACTATCCCTTTAAAATAGGTCTGGAAGAGAATCCTGGGTATAGTAAATTAATGGGGAATAATTGACACAAGCTGACACAAGCACACTAACTACCTTTTTTTTTGCACATTGTAAGCAATGAAAATTGTTTAACTGATATTTCAGCTATTGTTGTCACGACTTCTACCGAAGTCGTTGCCTCTCCTTGTTCGGGCGGTGCTCGGTGGTCGATGTCACCGGCCTTCTCGCCATCATTGATGCATTTTTCATTTTACATTGGTTTTGTCTTGTCTTCCCACACACCTGTTTTCAATCCCATTCATTACCTGTTGTGTATTTAACAATGTCTTTGTCAGAGGTTGTGTTGTTTTTGTGTTGTTTTTGTTGTCTATGTGCGCGACGGGTCGTCATACCCATGTTCGTTTATGTATTTAGTGTTTGGAGCATGTTAAGTGGACTTATATTAAAAGACTCCATTTACACTCCGTTTGACTGTCCTGCACCTGACTTCCCTGCTACCTATACACACGACTCTGACAGAATCTCTGACCAAAAATATGAAGTCAGCAGGAGAAGACACTTCGCTCATGGAGATGGAGGAATGCGTCCAGGAACAAGCAGAAGAGATTGACTGTCTGAGCACCGCCATGGATCACATTGTCCATAATATGGACCACTGGGAGAGACCGAGAGCTTCTCCAGCGCCTCCACCACCACAACCGGGATCTCCCTCGAACGCTTTTCCCCCTCCTGAACCTAATAAGATCCATTTATCCCTACCCACGGGATACAACGGAGATACTGCCGGCTGCCAGGGTTTTCTTGTTAAACTGAACTAGTATCTGGCCACGGTCTCCCCAGTACCATCGGACCGTGAGAAGAGTTGCGCCCTCGTCTCATGCCTCACCGGGAAAGCCCTGGAGTGGGCCAGCACTGTGTAGAAAGGAGGATACAGCGTTGGACCATTTTGAGGAGTTCACCCGCCATTTCAGGACAGTATTCGACCATCCACCCGAAGGCAGAGCGGCGGGTGAGCGCCTCTATCATCTGAGGCAGGAGACGAGGAGTGCACGGGAGTTTGCTCTGGAGTTTAGGACCCTGACTGCCGTTGCTGGATGGTGTGACAGGGCCCTGATCGACCATTACCGTTGTAGTCTACGCGAGGACGTCCGTCGGGAGCTGGCCTGGACATGTCCATCAGGCTGGACAACATGCTGGCTAAATAAATAAAAATAAAATCACAGTGAAATATAGTTACCCGCTACCTCTAAATACGGTTGAGTCAATGCAGGGGGCACCCTTCTTCACAAAATTGGATCTCAGGAGTGCGTACAATCTGGTGCGTATTCGGAAGGGTGATGAGTGGAAGACTGCATTTAGCACCACCTCAGGTCATTATGAGTACCTTGTCATGCCATATGGGTTGATGAATGCTCCATTCATGAATGCTCCATTCCAATCATTTGTAGATGAGATCTTCAGAGACCTGCGGGGGCAGGGTGTAGTGGTGTATATCGATGATATTCTGATATACTCCGCTACACGCGCCGAGCATGTGTCCCTGATGCGCTTGGTGCTTGGTCGACTGTTGGAGCATGACCTGTACGCCAAGGCTGAGAAATGCCTGTTCTTCCAACAGTCTGTCTCCTTCCTAGGGTACCGCATTTCCACTTCAGGGGTGTAGATGGAGAGTCACCACATAAGTCGTACGTAATTGGCCGACTCCCACCACGGTAAAGGAGGTGCAGTGGTTTCTAGGGTTGGCCAACTACTACCGGAGGTTTATCTGGGGCTTTGGTCAGGTAGCGGCTCCCATTACCTCAATGTTGAAGGGGGGACAGATGCGTTTGCAGTGGTCGGCTGAGTCGGACAGGGCTTTTGGTCAGCTGAGGGCTCTATTTACCTCGGCTCTCATGCTGGCTCATCCGGATCCGTCTTTGGCGTTCATAGTGGAGGTAGACGCGTCCGAGGCTGGAATAGGAGCCATGCTCTCTCAGTGGTCGGGTACGCCACCAAAGCTCCGGCCCTGTGCCTTCTTTTCGAAGAAGCTCAGCCCGGGGGAGCGAAACTATGACATGGGGGACCAGGAGCTGTTGGCTGTCGTCAAGGCTTTGAAGGCGTGGAGACATTGGCTTGAGGGGGCTAAACACCCTTTTCTCATCTGGACGGACCACTGCAATCTGGAGTACATCCAGGCGGCAAGGAGACTGAACCCTCGCCAGGCAAGGTGGGCCATGTTCTTTACCCGTTTTGTTTTCACCCTGTCCTACAGACCAGGTTCCCAGAACGCGAAGGCAGCCGCACTGTCCCGGATGTATGACAGAGAGGACCAGTCCATGGATCCCACTCCCATTCTCCCGGCCTCTGCCTGGTGGCACCGGTAGTGTGGGAGCTGAACTCGGACATTGAGAGGGCGTTACGTACAGAGCCCACTCCCCCCAGCTGGGTGTCTATACGTTACGTTTGCTGTCCGCGACCATTTGATCTATTGGGCCCACACGTCACCCTCCTCTGGTCATCCGGGCATCGGTTGGACAGTGCGCTGTCTTAGTGGGAAGTACTGGTGGTCCACCTTGGATAATATAGTGCGTCTTCATCCCACAGAGATTGTAGGCTATTGTAGGCTAATAAAGAAGAAGCCTTTTGAACTTAGACTTGGCGCTCCAGTACCACTTGCCGTGCTGTAGACGAGAGAACAGTCTATGACTAGGGTGGCTGGAGTCTTTGACAATGTTTAGGGCCTTCCTCTGACACTGCCTGCTATAGAGATCCTGGATGGCAGGAAGCTTGGTCCCAGTTATGTATTGGCCGTAAGCACTACCCTCTGTAGTGCCTTGCGGTCATAGGCCGAGCAGTTCCCATACCAGGCAGTGATGCAAACAGTCAGGTTGCTCTCGATGGTGCAGCTGTATACATTTCTTGAGGATCTGAGGGGGAATAGGCTTTGTCGTGCCCTCTTCACGACTGTCTTGGTGTGTTTGGACCATGATAGTTTGTTGGTGATGTGGACACCAACGAACTTGAAGCTCTCAACCTGCTCCACTACAGCCCATTTGATGAAAATTAGGGGGTGCTCAGTCCTCCTTTTCCTGTAGTCCACAATCATCTCATGGATGCCAAGGGAAGCCAAACTTCCCGTCAAAAATGTACCCCCACCACCCCTAAAAAAACATACAAAATAATGAATCTTTCGTCTCTCTGTGTTTCATACATTTCCTACAATTCGCAAGAGGCTGACTGTATCTCACTGGAGAAAGCATCTGAGCGACCTAAACAGTGGCCCTCTGTCTCAGCATGTGAAGCAAATCTATCTGATGCAGTCTGGTCAGAAAGAGTATGGCATAAATCCCTATTTCCATGCATGGAAATAGGGATTTTACCTAATTCTCAGTACTGGCCAATGATTATAACTGCAATTCTGACCCAGTCATAAATTCATACATTTGATAAATGTTTGATAAAATACATGTTTTTCCTCATCACTCTACACACAATACCCCATAATGACAAAGTGAAAACAAGTTATTAGACATTTTTGAAAATATATTACGAATAAAAACAGAAATAACCTTATTTACATATGTATTCAGACCCTTTGCTCTGAGACTCCAAATTGAGTTGTATCCTGTTTCCATTGATCATCCTTAAGATGTTTCTACAACTTGAGTGGAGTCCACCTGTGGTAAATTCAATTGATTGGACATGATTTGGAAAGGAACACACCTGTCTATATAAGGTCCCACGGTTAGTGCATGTCAGAGCAAAAAAAACAAGCCATGAGGTTGAAGGAATTGTCCTTAGAAGTCTGAGACAGGTTTGTGTAGAGACACAGACATAGGGAAGGGTACCAAAACATGTCTGCAGCATTGAAAGTCCCCAAGAACACAGTGGCCTCCATCAAGCTGGCCGCCCAGCCAAACTGAGCCATCGGGGGAGAAGGGCCTTGGTCAGGGAGGTGACCAAGAACCCAATGGTCAATTTGACAGAGCTCAAGAGTTTCTATGTGGAGATGGGAGAAACTTCCAGAAGGACCACAATCTCTGCCCACTCCGCCAATCAGGCCTTTATGGTAGAGTGGCCAGATGGAAACCACTCCTCAGTAAAATGAGTTCTTACTGGTTGGTAGGTGATCAAATACTTATGTCATGAAATAAAATGCAAATTAATTAGTTAAAAATCATACAATGTGATTTTCTAGATTTTTACTTTAGATTCCGTCTCTCACAGTTGAAGTGTACCTATGATAAAAACTACAGACCTCTACATGCTTTGTAAGTAGGAAAACCTGCAAAATCGGCCAAGGCATATGAACTAACAGGTTAAAGAGCAAGCAACACAATTATCACAACACATAGGTTGTAATATGGCATTTGTTCTGTATTTACATTTACATTTAAGTAATTTAGCAGACGCTCTTCTCAAGAGCGACTAACAAATTGGTGCATTCACCTTATGACATCCAGTGGAACAGCCACTTTACAATAGTGCATCTAAATCTTTTAAGCAGGGGGGGGGTGAGAAGGATTACTTTATCCTATCCTAGGTATTCCTTAAAGAGGTGGGGTTTCAGGTGTCTCCGGAAGGTGGTGATTGACTCTGCTGTCCTGGCGTCGTGAGGGACGTTTGTTCCACCATTGGGGGCCAGAGCAGCGAACAGTTTTGACTGGGCTGAGCGGGAACTGTACTTCCTCAGTGGTAGGGAGGCGAGCAGGCCAGAGGTGGATGAACGCAGTGCCCTTGTTTGGGTGTAGGGCCTGATCAGAGCCTGGAGGTACTGAGGTGCCGTTCCCCTCACAGCTCCGTAGGCAAGCACCATGGTCTTGTAGCGGATGCGAGCTTCAACTGGAAGCCAGTGGAGAGAGCGGCGGAGCGGGGTGACGTGAGAGAACTTGGGAAGGTTGAACACCAGACGGGCTGCGGCGTTCTGGATGAGTTGTAGGGGTTTAATGGCACAGGCAGGGAGCCCAGCCAACAGCGAGTTGCAGTAATCAAGACGGGAGATGACAAGTGCCTGGATTGGGACCTGCGCCGCTTCCTGTGTGAGGCAGGGTCGTACTCTGCGGATGTTGTAGAGCATGAACCTACAGGAACGGGACACCGCCTTGATGTTAGTTGAGAACGACAGGGTGTTGTCCAGGATCACGCCAAGGTTCTTAGCGCTCTGGGAGGAGGACACAATGGAGTTGTCAACCGTGATGGCGAGATCATGGAACGGGCAGTCCTTCCCCGGAAGGAAGAGCAGCTCCGTCTTGCCGAGGTTCAGCTTGAGGTGGTGATCCGTCATCCACACTGATATGTCTGCCAGACATGCAGAGATGCGATTCGCCACCTGGTCATCAGAAGGGGGAAAGGAGAAGATTAATTGTGTGTCGTCTGCATAGCAATGATAGGAGAGACCATGTGAGGTTATGACAGAGCCAAGTGACTTGGTGTATAGCGAGAATAGGAGAGGGCCTAGAACAGAGCCCTGGGGGACACCAGTGGTGAGAGCGCGTGGTGAGGAGACAGATTCTCGCCACGCCACCTGGTAGGAGCGACCTGTCAGGTAGGACGCAATCCAAGCGTGGGCCGCACCGGAGATGCCCAACTCGGAGAGGGTGGAGAGGAGGATCTGATGGTTCACAGTATCGAAGGCAGCCGATAGGTCTAGAAGGATGAGAGCAGAGGAGAGAGAGTTAGCTTTAGCAGTGTATTGGCTTCCCCGTTGATTTTACATACGCACAGCTACTGTATTTTAAATACTTTATTGTATGGATATGAAGGCTATGCCTACATTCAAAGGAAGATGGTGACTGTTTCTTCTACATGACAGGAATCTGATCTCTGGTCAAGTCTGTAGGGTCAACACACGTAACGTGTTCATCGGTAGGCCTAATCGACTGGTAAACATGCAGAGAAAATGTTTGTTTTGTTCTGCTACTTAAAGACAGGGAGAGATGGCTTAAAGGTCCAATGCAGCTGTTTTTATCTCATTATCAAATCATTTCTGGATAACATTTCATTCCCTAAATTGTATTGTTTTAAATTAAAACATTACAAAATAAACTGAAATAGCTGCTTAGCAAAGAGCAATTTCTCAAACAATAATTTTGCTACTGTAGGACTGTCTGGAAGTGGTTTGGGTGGGGAGGGGGAAAATGAAGATTTTCTTTTATTGGCAAAGAGATTTGGAACTCTTTTTCTTATTGGTCTATTAACAAATTTAAAGCATGTTGACGTCACCACAGAAGGCCAAAACTCCCTCCCAAACAGCTCTTACACTAGGAGGGCATTATAATCATTTTCACAATATTATTACAAACTCGATGTGTGGAAATATATATAAAACATGGGCACTGGGCCTTTAATGCAGAGAGATAAGATAATCTGTGTTAGTCCCTCTGTATCACCCTGCCTTTTCCACAGCTAATCTAATCAACTCATTCATTGCTGATGACCTTTCCAATATCAACAGTGGACTCTGCAATAAAGAGCCCATTCTTGAAAAATCTAATTTAGAGAAGTCATTACCAATTTGAAAAAAATAGATGAAAACAGATAACCTAGTGCCTATTTATAACGTGTCATATACCTTGATCAATATCGATATCTAAGTACACATAGCTTTATGAGTAGCCTACATAGCCTAATTTAACCTCCCCACTGGGCATACAACGAATGGTTGAATCAATGTTGTTTCCATGTCACATCAATGATGTTGAATCAACTTGGAAAAGAAGTTGAATTGACTTCCCTACCCAGTGGGCTATGGCTTGATTATTTCTCAAATGTGTAGGCCTATATGAAATGTAGAATAAAACAGGCAGTTAGTTTGTAGGCTATATGTATAATATTTAAAGCAAATAATATGCTAATCTCCTTCAGACATAGCTCAAAAAGTATTGGAACATAGATATTTTTCTTGTCATTTTGGCTCTGTAGTCCAATACTTTGGATTTTAAATGACACAATGACTATGAGGTTAAAGTGCAGACTGTTTGCTTTAATTTTAGGGTATTTTCATCCATATCGGGTGAACTGTTGAGAAATTACAACACAATTTGTTAGATGCATTTGTGTTTGTTTTGGTTGCATTTCAGATTATTTTGTGTCCATTAGAAATTAATGGTAAATAATGTATTGTGTCATTTTAGACACTTTTGTCGTAAATAAGAATAGAATATGTTTCTAAACACGTCTAAATTAATGTGGATGCTACCATGATTAAGGATAATCCTGAATGAATCGTGAATAATGATGATCCTATGTCTAGAGGAGATCATTTTTTTAAATGGTAGAGAACAGAGAAAACAACAACATATGTCACTGTCCAAATACTTTTGTAGCTCACTGTAGACCTCGCCTTGATTTGAAAAATTGTTTTTCACTGCAACTGGGCAACATGCATGAATTAAAAGGTAGACCACTTATTTAGTGTAAATCCGATATTGTTGGAGGCAATTCTGGCTACATGTTCTGGCAGAACCATTTTTTCGTTTAATATTCTCTAGGCCACTATGCCATCACACCTTTCACTTTCCCAAGCATACCCCGTTCATTTGAACTGTGTAAAGCTATGACTTCGTTGATATCGTGGAACTTTTGATAAGGGCAACAGGGGGTATGTTTTCATTTTATTTGGCTCTTGGTTCAATTTAAGAACGACAATTTGTCGCCTTAATTCCAGTCCATTTTTTAATACGTGTAGTTGCTATATTAAACGCGCAACGTTAGTGGATTCCAGGCTAATTGGATCGGGTTATATAACCCTTTCGATGAGTAATGCATTCACTTCTCAAACGTCATTCACACAGGTTATTTGTAGTTTACAAAACGAGCGTCCCCACCAGTGAACTGTTCCGAAGTGTTTCGTACCAGCGGGACAGTGTGAATTTAGGAACTCCAACGGGGAGGGACAGATGCAAGGTTGCAGTCCAGTCTGCATTATGTTCATCTGTTCATAACTGTTCCACTGCTACATTCAAACGCTGCGGAGGCAGGTGGTCTTTTCGGATGGTGCGGACCTCCAAAAGCGGACCTGTGGAACATTGGCATCGGAGCAACTGAAGCCCACTGAACTGATTACCGTCCATTCAAGTCAGGTGAGAGCTCATCTGTAATGTTAGGCAGACTTTTACATTCACGTCCGATATGTATTTCCTGTCATTGTTAGTTGGATAACTTTCCATTGCACATAGATCGAATTCATGTTTATGACAAGCGCACTTGTCTGTTTCAATTCTGAAAAGGGATACGTGTCTCCGGAATCACCAAGGCTACTTGATTTTGTTAAATTGCTTGACCATAAAGCATCTTTTCTAATATTAGCTGTCTCGTTTGAATAACTAAAGCAGGCGGCAGGTAGCCTAGCGGTTATGCGGTTGGCCCAGGAACAAGGAATAACGCCTCGTTATTCCCGAGGCGATGTGCGCTTAAGCAAGGCACTTAACACTCATTTGCTCAATGGGCGCTGTGCTACTATGGCTGAACCTGTAAAACAACACATTTCACTGCACTTATGTGACAATAAAACATATGTTTTCCCAATTATATTTTGTTGATAACACTTCGGAGAATATGATATGATTTGAAAGAATATCTGAATAAATAAGATGTATTTTATCCATCTAAAACATGCATAGCCTAATGTTCTTAGATCTTTTCTGTTTGCTGAAATGTAATTAATTGTATTTCGCCTACAGAGCAAGTAGGCTATACTAAGTTTGCAATGTTTCAGCCTCCGCGTACTTATTTCTGTCCATTGATGCAAACTATAAAAATTGAATATTATAGGCTAGATAAGCATAGTTAATTTTGAATGATTGCGTATCATTTTCAATATTAAATTATAACGTTACCCAATTGTCAACTTGCCAACTTGCCATTATGTTATAATGGATGGTGTTTAAAAACATGAATTTGTATCTACAATGTACATTGTGTAATTAGTTAATAAACTCCCTTACTGCATGATGTTTCCATATGGCCCATACTATCACTTCGTTGCTACTCCTTCCTATACCATACATGATTATGATTAAAACGTGTACATTTCTCCTTAAATGAAAGAGTGGCAATCGTTACAAGGGTTAGTTAAGAATGGTTAGTCTTCATTTTAAGCAAGTTTTCATAAATCAATTTCATAATAAAATGAGAAAAAAATTACAATGAGACCATATGGCAACGCTGTGTGACAATGGTAGTAAACCTCCAAAATCAGTACAGTGTCTTCAGAAAGTATTCACACCCCTTGACTTTTTCCACATTTTGTTGTGTTACAGCCTGAATTAAAAATGTATTAAATGTAGATGTTTTTATCACTGGCCAACAATATCCCATAATGTCAAAGTGGAATGGTCTATTTTTTTAAATTTACAAATGAAAGCTCACATATATTGAGTCAATGTATTCAACCCCTTTGTTATGGCAAGCCTAAATATGTTCAGGAGTAAAAATGTGCTTAACAAGTCACATGAAGTCACATGGACTCACTTTGCATGCAATAACAGTGCTAACATTATTACAAAGTGTTATGTTTGGGGGGAATCCAATACAACACATTACCAGTTTCCATATTTGCAAGCATAGGGGTGGCTGCATCAAGTTATCGGTATGCTTGTAATCATTAAGGACTGGGAGATGAATTCACCTTTCAGCATGGCAATAACCTAAATCACAAGGCCAGATTTTATTTTATTTTTATTTCACCTTTATTTAACCAGGTAGGCTAGTTGAGAACAAGTTCTCATTTGCAACTGCGACCTGGCCAAGACAAAGCGGAGCAATGCGACACATACAACAACACAGAGTTACACATGGAATAAACAAAACATACAGTCAATAATACAGTAGTACAAAAGAAAACAAAAAGTCTATATACAGTGAGTGCAAACATCTACACTGGAGTTGCTTACCAAGAAGACAATAAATGTACCTGAGTGGCCGAGTTACAGTTTTGATTTAAATATACTTGAAATCTATGGCAAGACCTGGAAATGGTTGTCTAGCAATGATCAACAACCAATCTGACAGAGCTTGTGGAGTTATGGGAAAATGTTGCACAATCTCGGTGTGGAAAGCTCTTAGAGACTTACCCAAAAATATTAATTTACATTTTAGCAGACACTCTTATCCAGAGTGACTTACACTAGTGAGTGCTTACATTTTCAGACTGGTCCCACATGTGAATCAAACCCACAACCCTGGTGTTGCAAGCACCATGCTCTACCAACTGACCTACATGGGACCTCACAGCTGTAATCACTGTCAAAGGTGCTTCAACAAAGTATTGACTCGGGTGTGAATACTTATGTAAATGAGATATTTCTGAATTTGAAAACCATTTTTAAAAAACTGTTTTTGCTTTGTCATTATGGGGTACTGTGTGTAGATTAATGAGGATAAACATGTATTTAATCCATTTTAGAATAAGTCTAATGTAGTAAAATGTGGGAAAAGTCAAGGGGTCTGAATACTTTTAGAATTTTGAAGAATACCAATTATAAATACCTTAAGAGCTTAGTTCAACTATAACCCATCATAACCTAAAATATAAGGTTGTTTTAATTCATAGTTTGTTAATAACCATGTATAGCTTAAATATTGTCCTTGCTTCTTGCCACACGCAGATAATACTGATATGAGAGTGGTTATATTTCTCAAGCCCCATCCCTCAGATTTATGGCAAACCCAGTGGTGAGGCTGCCATTTTGTTGTTTTTCAAATACATTTTGAAATTAATCTTATGATGGATGTTTTCATAACAATACATCCCCCGAAATGATCAAACAAGTATGGCTTTGATATGTGACACCATTTCATTTAATCAGATGAGCAATGTCGCTTTAGGCATGACAAATAATATGCATATCTCCTTTTCTTGCAGGAAATGGAGGACAATCAATAAATGTACATTAACTTGTCATCGGACCAACCAGGAATGACCTGTCTTTTACCATTGTAAAAGCTTCTTCTTGACAGCTTCTTCTACACAGCCATAATTCAGAATTCTCTCAACTGCTCTTTTGGGTGGGTTTTCTCCTGGCCACATCCAAAATGTCTGAGGCTGACTTCCAGAGACTTGAGATGTTGTACCAGATCCTGCACAAGGACCCCTCCTGCAACCATTCCCACCTGACCTTCCATAACACCAGCATGGTATACAATCTGGACTTCCCTGGCGATGGCTCCCACTGGCTGCGCGCCATCATCTCCGTGGTGTACTGTGCCGTGGCCACCGGCGGACTGCTGGGCAATCTTCTCGTGCTGTACCTTCTCTGCTCCACCCGGACCATCGTCAAGAGTGCCATCAACTTCTTTGTGTTCAACCTGGCCCTGGCTGACTTGCTACTCTCCGTGGCGCTGCCATTCTGGGCAGTAGACATCACCCTGGACTACAACTGGCCTTTTGGTTTGGCCATGTGCAAGGCCGTGTCCCTCCTGACGGGCCTCAACGTCTATGCCAGTTGCTTCTTCCTGATGGCCATGAGCTTGACCCGCTACTGTTCAGTGGCTACTGCACTCAAGCCCGCTGCACCACTCGGTCACAAGCTTTGTGATTCCCGGGTAACTACCGCACTTATATGGGCCGGGGCACTGGTGGCTGCTGCACCGCGTGCCGTGTTCGCTGATCTCAACAGAGTAGGCATGGCCAATGACACTGCATGTCTGCTCCGCTTCCCTAAAGGTACGAATTGGCTGGCTGTCAACCAACTCCTGAGGCTTCTGTTTGGCTTCCTGTTGCCCTACTTCATCATGATCCTCTCCTACCTGCTCCTGCTGCGCTTCCTCTGCCGGCACAAGCTGAACGGTGTCAACCCACAGCGACAGGCTCATGTCTCCAAGTCCGTGGCAGTTGTGGTGCTCTCCTTCTGCACCTGCTGGTTCCCGTATAACGTGCTAACTCTCTGGAGTGCGCTGATCCAACTAGATCTAACAGAAATCAGTCCCTCCTACTACTTTGTCCAGACCTACCTCTTCCCCTTGGCCAACTGTCTGGCCTTCACCAGTTGCTGTCTCAACCCTGTCATCTACTGCCTCATTCGCAGGGAGTACCGCAAGGCCCTGCGCACCCTGGTCTTGAAGTCAAGTCTCGCAATCGCTTCCAAAGCCTGCCTCTCGGCAGTCAACTCCAATGAGGGCCAGAACCGCGATGGACAGCTGGGCATCCCGCTCAACAATATGGAAAGCCACACGGCCCAGTCTTACACCAAGAGGTCAGCACTACCCTCTACCAGTCTATCGCTGGGTCCCAGTCCCAAGGGCCTCTGTCCGCTCAATGACCTCACCTGAGGAGGATATCGCTGAACCTCAGACATAGATTAATTAAAGCTTCAATTCAATTGTGTTGGTGTTTTCGCATGGGTATGACAAAGCTTTTTTTCCTTTACCAAAAACAAAGTTGTATCTATATTATGAGACAAATGCCTTGTTGCCTTTTGCATGAACACGACAAGGGTGTGAAGTTTTGTGAACATCATCAGGACATTCCTTCTTATTGCCATTCAAATTATGCATTGTGTTGTTTTCTATAGTTTGTGGGATCATTTATTAAATTAAACTTAATTATTGCAAGGGAAAGCAAATCAAATTTCAAATCAAATTAGGAAACAAGTTAACAACATGTTATTGCATCTTATTTTGAGATGGAGTGTAAAATGAATTATTGAGACAAAATCTTTAGGTATTCAGCCCCAGAAAAACAGAAACGACACTATTTATATAAAAGTATGTGGACACCCCTTCAAATGAATGGATTCGGCTATTTCAGCCCCACCTGTTAAGGACAGCTGTATAAAAATCGAGCACCCAGCCATGCAATCTCCATAGACAAACATTGGCTGTGGAATGGCCTTACTGAAGAGCTCAGTGACTTTTAACGTGGCACTGTTCATAGGATGCCACCTTTCCAACAAGTCAGTTCGTCAAATTTCTGCCCTGCTAGAGCTGCCCTGGTCAACTGTAAGTGATATTATTGTGAAGTGGAAACGTCTAGGAGCAACACCGGCTCAGCCGCAAAGTGCTTGGCCACACAAGCTCACAGAATGGGACAGCCGAGTGCTGAGGTGCATAGCGTGTACAAATTGTCTGACCTCGGTTGCAACACTCACTACAGAGTTCCAAACTGCCTCTGGAAGCAACATCAGTACAATAACTGTTCGCCATGAGCTTCATGAAATGGGTTTCCATGGCCGAGCAGCCGCACCAAAGCCTAAGATCACCATGCGCAATGCCAAGCGTCCGCACCATTCGACTCTGGAGCAGTTTAAATGCGTTCACTAGCTATGGATCAACCTTGACCATCTGGCAATCCGACCGACGAATCTGGGTTTGGTGGATGCCGGGAGAACGCTACCTGACCGAATGCTTAGTGCCAACTGTAAAGTTTGGTGGAGGAGGAATAATAGTCTCGTGCTGTTTTTCATGATTCGGGCTAGGCCCCTTACTTCCAGTGAAGGGAAATCTTAACACTACAGCATACACTGATAACTTTGTGGCACCAGTTCGGGGGAAGGCCCTTTCCTGTTCCATTATGACAAAGCCCCTGTGCACAAAGTGAGGTCCATACAGTAGTGGTTTGTTGAAATTGATGTGGAAGAACTTGACTGGCTTGCACAGAGCCCTGACCTCAAACCCATCGAGGATCTTTGGGATGAATTGGAACACTGACTATGAGCCGGGCCTAATCGCCCAACGTCAGTGCTCGACCTCACTAATACTCTTGTGACTGAATGGAAACAAGTCCCCTCAGCAATGTTCCAACATCTTGTGGAAAGCCTTCCTAGAAGAGTGGAGGCTTTCATACCAGCAAAGTGGGCACCAACTTCATATTAATTCCCATGATTTTGGAATGAGATGTTCGATGAGCAGGTGTCCTCATACAATTTTTTGTATAATATTTATTGCAAATGACCCATGTCTCTCAGCTCAAGAGGTGCAAGCTATTTGTCCTGTTAGAGGAGCATGGTCAGACACACGAGGGGTTGGCAGTTAAAACCCAGTGTGGGCCACTTCCTTTAATGCTGTATATTGATATTGTTGGGGTACCATTTTTTTGTTGCATTTTTAAGACTTCTTTGCTAGATCTATATGACTGGCATTTTGAGTCAACAGTTGATTGCTCCTTAGGAATAAGCAAATACTTTTTGGGGTTAAAAATATGGGAAAAGGGCCATAGACTACATTTACAAGAAAAGTGGGACAAGAAACACAATGTTGAAGTCAAAACCCCTGCCAACTAATATTAACACTTATATTTTGTTTTGGAGAAATTATTTACCTTCTGTAAGTTTAAGAAACATTGCCTTGGGCCCTGTAATTCCTTTACCAAAATCCCACATCTCTTTAAGATATTTTGTAATTTCTCTCCCTCGTGAGGATAATGAAAGTTCACAGAGGTAATAAGTAAAGGTAAACCTACCAATTTGTTATACTGTTTTTACTGATATCAAGTTTGTTTATGAATTATTAAGTGATTCAAATTCGTAGTTCAGTCACCAAATCAGTAACAGAATTACAGAAAAATCAGTAATGGAATTACTGCAATTGAATTGCCTACAATGGGAAATCATAGAACTCACAAACCACAGTTGGGTCACCTGCTACTGTCCACCCTTCCACTGGCATAATTTTATGTTCAGCTCATAACTGTTTTTTCTCTTTCTGTTGTCTGATGGTAAATGCAAGACTGTGAAAACGGTCTGGGCAACCCCTCCCTCTCTATCTCTCTTCCACTTTCTCTATCTCTTTCTACACTTAATGTCACCTCTCCCTGTCATGTCCTGATCTGTTTCAACTGTTCCTGTGATTGTCTCCACCCCCTCCAGATGTCGCAATATTTTCCCCAGTGTATTTATCCCTGTGGTTCCTGTCTCTGTGCCAGATCGTCTTGTATGTTTAGTCAAGTCAACCAGCGTGTTTTTCTCCGTACTCCTTTTCTATTCTCTTTTTATAGTCCTCCCGGTTCTGACCCCTGCTTGACTCTGGACTACTTTCCTGCCTGCCTGTTCATCCTGCCTGCCCTGACCTTGATTCTGCCTGCTCTTTGGTACCTATTGGACTCTGATCTGGTTTTGACCTTTTTTCCTGTCCACGACCATTCTCTTGCCTACCCCTTTGGATTAATAAACATTGTAAGACTCCAAACATCTGCCTCCTGTGTCTGCATCTGGGTCTCGCCTTGTGCCTTGATACTCTCAGCTCTTATTGACACCTACCATGACACCTACCACCTATCCTCTTTCCACTTACTGTAAGAAGCATCCTCACCCAATGAGCACCGACCGACACCGGATGTCCATGGATGTTGAAAGCGAGTTGAAATTTGATCAGTCCGCCCTGGCCGGACCAAACCTTAACCAATCATCTATGTTTCACAAGTTTGGACATCAGAGTGCAGTACAGTAGAGCATAGTAGAGCCCAGTACAGTAAATAAAATTAGAGTAGAGTTTACTGCAGTACAGTACAGCACACCAGAGTAGAGTACAGTATAATGTACTGTATTGTACTGTACTCTACTATGCTCTACTGTGCTGTACTGTGATGCCCAAATTTGTGAAACAAAGACTTCTTTGATTGTTTCCGATTTGGTCTGGTCCGGACAAACCAAATGTGGTCTTGTTTGGGGGCGGAGCTCATTACAATAATAGCCAGTGTGTAGAACAATACCCAAATATGCTAAATAAGAATATGCATATTTCTACCTTTGTGTACCTATTCAGGATACATCATCATGAAGAGAATGATATTCATCTCCATAATTATGCATTTATATACTGAACAAAAATATAAATGCAACATGTGGAGATGCATGTGTTGGTCCCATGTTTCATGAGTTAAAATAAGAGATAGATTAGGGCCTAATCCGCATTTTTGACTCTTAATTTGGTGCAGATATTTAACAAAGTTTCTGGAAAACGTGGTCGCATAAGTACATGTAAATGTGTTTTCGTGAAATGCTCTGTTTAAATTGTTCAAAGGAGACCTTCTGCATCGAGTTTTATGGTTTGTTCAACTTTAAAATCAATGGTTTTTGTTTGGAATATATTTTAAAGCGTAATTCCGTTACCTTGGCATTGCCCTCTAGCATTATTTCTAATCATCCTAATGTGTATGTCCTCATCATGGACAAGTGTATTAAAATTATCCTGCATCTGGTGGTCTCCACAAGAGGTAAAACTAAATAACGGGGACAAACATTGTTGGCAAGAAATTGTTTTTAGTGACATATTTCAAATATACTCAAAGATGATTGAGATATAATTTACAGATTAAACTGTTGGGAACCAGTTGTACAACAGAATGTACTCAATGAACCACTTCAGATGAGCTGAATTAACCAGTGGCATGTCTCCAAGTTACAGATGCAATATATAATTATGTTGTACAAATGCCTGTGTTGTCAGTTTGCTATTCCTAATAGAAGAAATGTAACTTATGTTTTGGTTGTGAAGGCTATGCAACCCACCGGGTGCAGACGTCAATCAATGTCTATTCCACGTTGGTTCAATGTAATATCATTGAAATTACGTGGAAACAACATTGATTCAACCAGTGTGTGACCAGTGAGCTTCAAATGATTGTTTTGCTTTAGCAAGTTTAATGTCATTGTATTGGGACATCTCACATTTCTCACATTTCAAGTAGTTATTAATAATTATACAACGGGTAGGTCTTATCCTGAATTCTGATTGGTTAAAACTGGTTAAAACTATTCCACAAGTTAGCACCAGCTAAATCTATGACGTTAAAATGCCTATTTACTCTTTTCCACCTGACTGCGCAATCCACTGTCTCATCAGCCCAGCCAGTCAATGTATAAACTTTATCCCCACTATAAAAAGCATAGTGGGGATAGCATTTAGACATTATCTCACATTTCTTTTAAACTAACATTTAGTTTTAAACTAAATTGTAATAACCTTGCTGTCTGTCTGTTCCGACATTTGCAAAATTGTTTCAATATTCAATATCTCCAGCTGTCCCATAGTAATGAATGTGTCGGGATGAGACAGACAGGCAGGCAACTTTTCTCAGCCAGTTGAAATCATGAATATGCATAATTTTTATGGATATATACAAAGAACTATCAATAGAAAACAGGTAAAACAAAATTAACTGTAGCTATTTTGCAGTCTTTCCAGTTTTAAACTGTGTTAGTGTTAGCTGTGTTGTTGGCTAGCTCTCGAACAACAGTATCTTGACGAGAGAGCACATATTTCATGCCAGGTGGAATTGCGCATGATTAGTTCATTGTTATGGACGTACCAAATAAATGTCACTACAAAACAGCTTAAACAAATGCAAATACAGCTACTCTGTTGTTATTCTGGCTGCACTGTTGGACGTGACTGTAAATTAGCCGCAGTTGGCTAGCTAGCAAGCAAGGCATAAGAACATTGCCAGACAGTATGGCAATGGTACGTTTAGAACGAACGACTGGGTCGTGTCCGTATATACAGAACAAAAAGACTGAACGAATGTGTCGCGTTTCTGGCAACCACACCCATAGAACAGACGACCAGCCAGCTTGGCTAGCAGCCCTATATATCTGTCGGGACTACATCTTGCTGAAGGATGAAATAGTATGAATAAATTCATCAAATATGTTAATCATTATTTGAATATGTTGGTATCCTGTTGAATAAAAGCAATAATGCCCTCAAAGTCGATGTTTGGAGGATATATTGGCACGCTTTGCATGCCCTCGACGACCACCCAGGCGAATATATCCTCCAAATCCCAGCTTCGCGAGCATTATAACTTAAATAAAGCATAATTGATGATGGTTGTCAGTTTTTGGATGAAATGCTATTGTTACATCTGATAAAGATTGTTACATTTTGCATATTTGTTTATTGAACGTACTGTGTGTGCTTTCTCAAGGTAGTCTTTCATCTGTAAAGTTGTTTTCTGTCATTAAACATGATATTCTATTATTTGGATTGGAACTTTTATTTAAAGTTCGCACTGATTTTACTGATGTGAAACTTAAGGTTTCTGCAAAAAAAATATTTAGGCAGCCCAAAAACGACATCTTGTCGATATTCACATCATGCCTACAGTTGAAGACAAGTGTCTTCCCAACAAACCAAGAACATTCCCAGGACATAAGATAACATGCCCAGTATGGCAGTCACGGGAAGACCCCCACTTGATTTTCGTTGGCTGATCGCTCAGTCCATCACCAGCATAACACTTAAGCATTGTTCATACCGCAGACCTTAACGCTCAAATCAATCCGTTTTGGAATACTGACTGTCCAAACAGCAAGTTACAAGTGACCAAATTGGATTTGTGTGTGGTCAGACAGCCGTCATTTGCTGACATGCTATGCTAGTTGTCATAGGAACTACGTGTGTGTGTGCTGTGGGGTAGGTTTATTGGTGGTGGTGCTCATGCTTCTATCACTCAGAAGTTATGTAGCAAGCTAAGGTAGAAACAATGACTGTCATTGATGTTTCCCAGTTGCTTTGAATGTTCAAAATCATAGTGTAAGAACACTTTTAAAGCCTCACCTCACCTCACTTAAAGTCACCTAGCAAGCTAGGTAGCTGATTAGCTTTCTAGCACATTCACTCATTTGTTTATAAAAAAATTAACAAGCTACCACATGTTCTTGTCAAACTGTCAACAGAGTAGCTAGCAAGCAACAATATATTCCAAATATATCAGATATAGCAAATATATCAGATTTGATTGTGCCGCATGGCCGGGAATTAGATTTGTATCTGACTTTAAACCACCTATGAAGGTGATTTGAGTCACTTCAAACTGCCAATGTGAACAAACCTTTAATTAAAACCTGTGGATTTCAATGTGCGAGCAGCACAAGTGACTTAATCCTAAGGGAGATACTCAATTGGGAATAAAGTCTGTCCTCTCCTTGACTCCTCTGTCCTCCGTGACCCGGAAACCGATAAGTGACATTCTAGAACTGTTTTGTTGGTTATGGATTTGTAAGTAATCATTTCAGGTCCACACCTGGCGCATGTGACAAATACAATTTGATTTGATACGTAGGAGAGTATCAATTCGTTAATAGGCAAACAGAGGAGTATGCTTCTCTCCTCAATAACTCCCTTCATTCAAATCAATCAAATTGTATTGGTCACATACACATATTTATTTGTGGGTGTAGTGAAATGCTTGGGTTCCTAGCCCCAACAGTGCATTAGTATCTAACAATTCACAACAATACATACAGAAATTGATGTACAATATGATCTTGTTGCCATCTAATGCACATGCAACTGTTATAAATTAACACTGCAGAGCTCTCCCTGTCCTCTGCCGTGCCCTGATGTTATTACTGCTGATTATATCTGGAGATGTGCATGTACATCATGGCATATCTACTGTTGCTAGCCCCAATTCTGATTTGTGCTCTGTTATCTGCTTCACTGATTTCTGCTCTCGTAAAAACCTAGGTGTTCTATACATTAACACTAGAGCTTAATACCTAAAATTTATAAATTGAAAGTGTGGGTTAACAATTCCAATCCAGATGTGTTGGTCATTACTGAGATGTGGTTAAGAAAGAGTGTTTGGAACACTGATGTTTACATTTACATTACATTTAAGTCATTTAGCAGACGCTCTTATCCAGAGCGACTTACAAATTGGTGCATTCACCTTATGACATCCAGTGGAACAGCCACTTTACAATAGTGCATCTAAATCTTTTAAGGGGGGGGGGGATTACTTTATCCTATCCTAGGTATTCCTTAAAGAGGTGGGGTTTCAGGTGTCTCCGGAAGGTGGTGATTGACTCCGCTGTCCTGGCGTCGTGAGGGAGTGTGTTCCACCATTGGGGAGCCAGAGCAGCGAACAGTTTTGACTGGGCTGAGCGGGAACTGTACTTCCTCAGTGGTAGGGAGGCGAGCAGGCCAGAGGTGGATGAACGCAGTGCCCTTGTTTGGGTGTAGGGACTGATCAGAGCCTGGAGGTACTGAGGTGCCGTTCCCCTCACAGCTCCGTAGGCAAGCATCATGGTCTTGTAGCGGATGCGAGCTTCAACTGGAAGCCAGTGGAGAGAGCGGAGGAGCGGGGTGACGTGAGAGAACTTGGGAAGGTTGAACACCAGACGGGCTGCGGCGTTCTGGATGAGTTGTAGGGGTTTAATGGCACAGGCAGGGAGCCCAGCCAACAGCGAGTTGCAGTAATCCAGACGGGAGATGACAAGTGCCTGGATTAGGACCTGCGCCGCTTCCTGTGTGAGGCAGGGTCGTACTCTGCGGATGTTGTAGAGCATGAACCTACAGGAACGGGCTACCGCCTTGATGTTAGTTGAGAACGACAGGGTGTTGTCCAGGATCACGCCAAGGTTCTTAGCGCTCTGGGAGGAGGACACAATGGAGTTGTCAACCGTGATGGCGAGATCATGGAACGGGCAGTCCTTCCCCGGGAGGAAGAGCAGCTCCGTCTTGCCGAGGTTCAGCTTGAGGTGGTGATCCGTCATCCACACTGATATGTCTGCCAGACATGCAGAGATGCGATTCACCACCTGGTCATCAGAAGGAGGAAAGGAGAAGATTAATTGTTTACCTTTCTGGTTTATAACCTTTTTCGGCAAGACAGATCTTCCAAAGGTGGGGGAGTGGCAATCTTTACCAAGGATCACCTTCAGTGCTCGGTTGTCTCCACCAAGTCTGTCCCCAAACAATTTGATGCCCTGGTTTTACGCATCAAACTTTCCAATAACTCTTTGTTGACTGTTGCTGGGTGTTATCGGCCACCATAAGCACCGGACTGTACCCTAAATAACCTAACTCTCTCCTGGCTCCTTATACTAAGTCTGAATTTGTCCTGCAAGGTGACCTAAACTGGGACATGCTTAAACCATCTGACCAAGTCCTAAAGCAATGGGACTCCCTAAATCTTTCTCAGATTATAACCAATCCCACAAGGTATGACTCCAAACAGCCAGAAAAGGCTACTTTCCTTGATGTTATCCTCACAAATAATCCTGATAGGAATCAGTCGGGTGTTTTCTGTAATGACCTTAGTGATCACTGTTTTGAATCACCAAGCTGACAGGGTAAAAATCAATCTGCCCCTGAACAAGGCAGTTAACCCACTGTTCCTAGGCCGTCATTGAAAATAAGAATTTGTTCTTAACTGACTTGCCTAGTTAAATAAAGATGAAAAAAATTAAAATCACTGTTTTACAGCCTGTGTTCGTAATGGCTGCTCAGTGAAACAACCTTTCCTGACTTGTCATAGACACTTGCTAAAAAACTTTAATGAGCAAGCCTTCCTTCATTATCTGGCCTCTGTAAATTTCCCTCTGGAATGTACCAGTAGTGAGGAATCCCAGAGTGGACAGCACTTGGACAGATACAGGTATGGCATGAATACAGCATGTCTTCCTTTTCAGATTAGGGGCTAAATCCGTGCAAAAATCTGACAGACCACTTCTTGTGAGACCATAGCGACTTAAAAGCCATGGATCATCATGCGCAAAAAAAGTAATTCTGGTCTCTGAAAACTCTCTCCCTTCTAAAAGCATGGTTTTCAATGTCTTCCAATAACTCAGGAACAGCCATGGCTACTTTTTCTAATTTGACACACTATTTATAGAACATCGCATCCTGTTTTTAATTCAAAACACCTTGAGTGTGGCAATTCATTCCTCACACCTTTAATGGATAATTACTAACAACTTGTTCCTAAAGCTAATGTAATGTTCACCACAGGGTGGACGCGTATGGGTCCCAAACGGGCAAAACCCCTACATAACCAGCAGGAAATCACTTACGTCAAGTCTAGACTTTGCGTAGAGATAAGCTCATTTCCAAGTCAAAGTAAGGTTTTATGAATAACTACTTATATGAGGTTTTCTGCGGAAGTCATACTTAAGTTCAAAATTGATCGTAAGTCTGTTTTATAAATTAGACACTTTCTTCTTTAAGATTGCTGTCCATACCATCGCCAAGCCCATCTCTGACTTTTTTAACCTGTCTCTCCTCTCTTGGGAGGTTTCCATTGCTTTGAAGGCAGCCATGGTGCATTCTTTATTTAAAAGGGGAGATTAAAGCTGATCCTAACTGTTAAAGGCTCATTTCTATTTTGCCCTGTTTATCAAAAGTGTTGGAAAAACTTGACCAAATCAAATTTATTTATATAGCCCTTCGTACATCAGCTGATATCTCAAAGTGCTGTACAGAAACCCAGCCTAAAACCCCAAACAGCAAGCAATGCAGGTGTAGAAGCACGGTGGCTAGGAAAAACTCCCGAGAAAGGCCAAAACCTAGGAAGAAACCTAGAGAGGAACCAGGCTATGTGGGGTGGCCAGTCCTCTTCTGGCTGTACCGGGTGGAGATTATAACAGAACATGGCCAAGATGTTCAAATATTCATAAATGACCAGCATGGTCGAATAATAATAAGGCAGAACAGTTGAAATTGGAGCAGCAGCACGGCCAGGTGGACTGGGGACAGCAAGGAGTCATCATGTCAGGTAGTCCTGAGGCATGGTCCTAGGGCTCAGGTCCTCTGAGAGAGAGAAAGAAAGAGAGAATTAGAGAGAGCATACTTAAATTCACACAGGCCACCGGATAGGACAGGAGAAGTACTCCAGATATAACAACTGACCCTAGACCCCGACACATAAACTACTGCAGCATAAATACGGGAGGCTGAGACATGAGGTGTCAGGAGACACTGTGGCCCCATCCGATGACACCCCCGGACAGGGCCAAACAGGAAGGATATAACCCCACCCACTTTGCCAAAGCACAGCCCCCACACCACTAGAGGGATATCTTCAACCACCAACTTACAATCCTGAGACAAGGCCGAGTATAGCCCACAAAGATCTCCGCCACGGCACAACCCAAGGGGGGCGCCAACACAAGGGGGGGCGCCAACCCACAATAATCAACTGACTGACTTTCTTGATGTCTATAGTATTCCCTCGGGTATGCAATCCGGTTTCAGCTCAGATTATGGATGTGTCACTGCAACCTTAAAGGTGCTAAATTATGCCAATTGCCCTTGATTTTAAGCTATGTTGTGCAGCTATTGTTATTGTCTTGGCCAAAGCTTTTAATACGGTAGACCATTCCATTCTTGTGGGCCGGCTAAGGAGTATTAGTGTCTCTGAGGGGTCTTTGGCCTGGTTTGCTAACTACCTTTCTCAAAGAGTGTAGTGTATAAAGTCAGAAAATATGCTGTCTCAGCCACTGCCTGTCAAGGGAGTACCAAGGGAGTACCTCAATGCTCGATCCTAGGCCCCACACTCTTCTCAATTTACATCAACAACATAGCTCAAGCAGTAGGAAGCTCTCTCATCCATTTATATGCAGAATCATAAAACACGGGACGATATGTTAAAAACTGTCAATTGTGCCAATAGATGGTATGCACTCACATGAGATTTGCCGTGATGTTGACAGAGTGGCATGGGAGGTTTATTTCTTAGACTGGATTAAGATGTCAATTTTGGGACACATCCTCAGTAGTGGGTGTTTGGGCCTTTAATCACTAAACACCCTCATCAAAGGTGGCCAGCTAAAGGGTGATCAAGCCTTAGCTTGTGTCCCATGCCCAATTAAGATTTCCTACAGGACTATGCAAGGCAGGGGCGTCCTCTTCCCTGAGCCAGCCCTACAGCTGACCGCATACCTCATATGCCCTCCTCAAGTTGCAGATTATACCGTTTTATACTCAGCTGGCCCCTCCCAGGATTTTGTGTTAAACACTCTATAACAAAGCTTTCTTAGTGTCCAATAAGTTCTCTCTGCCCTTAACCTTGTTTTGAACACCTCCAAAACAAAGGTCATGTGTTTTGGTAAGAAGAATGCCCTCTCCCCACCGGTGTGATTACTACCTCTGAGGGTTTAGAGCTTGAGGTAGTCACCTCATACAAGTACTTGGGAGTATGGTTAGACGGTACACTGTCCTTCTCTCAGCACAAATCAAAGCTGCAGGCTAAGGTTAAATGTAGACTTGGTTTCCTCTACCGTAATCACTCCTCTTTCACCACAGCTGCCAAACTAACCCTGATTCAGATGACCATCCTACCCATGCTAGATTACGGAGACGTAATTTATAGATTGGCAGGTAAGGGTGCTCTCGAGTGGCTCGATGTACTTTACCATTCAACCATCAGATTTGCCACCAATGCTCCTTATAGGACACATCACTGCACTATATACTCCTCTGTGAATTGGTTATCTCTGTTTACACATCGCAAGACCCACTGGTTGATGCTTATTTATGAAACGATCTTAGGCCTCACTCCCACCTATCTGAGATACCTACTGCAGCCCTCATCCTCCACATACAACACCTGTTCTGCCAGTCACATTCTGATAAAGGTCTCCAAAGCACACATATCCCTGGGTCGCTCCTCTTTTCAGTTCGCTGCAGCTAGCGAATGGAAGTAGTTGCAAAAACTGAAACTGGACAGTTTTATCTCCATCTCTTCATTCTAAGACTCAATCATGGACACTCTTACTGACAGTTGTGGCTGCTTCGCGTGATGTATTGTTGTCTCTACCTTCTTGCCCTTTGTGCTGTTGTCTGTGCCCAGTAATGTTTGGACCATGTTTTGTGCTGCTACCATGTTGTACTGATGCCAAGTCGTGTTGATACCATGTTGTTGTCATGTTGTAATGCTACCATGCTGTATTGTCATGTGTTGCTGCCATGCTATGTTGTTGTCTTAGGTCTCTCGTTATGTTGTGTTATGGTGTCTCTCTTGTTGTGAAGTGTGTTTTGTCCTATATTTTTATTTTATTTTAAATGTTTAATCCCAGCCCCTGTCCCCGCAGGAGGCTTTCTGCCTTCGGGTAGGCTGTCATTGTAAATAATAATTTGTTCTTAACTGGCTTGCCTAGTTAAATAAAGGTTAAATAAAAAATATGAAATGTTGCGCCTTCTTCACCACACTGTCTGTGTGGGTGGATCATTTCAGATTGTCAGTGATGTGTACTGTGAGGATCGTGAAGCATTTCACCTTCTCTACTGCGGTCCCGTCGATGTGGATAGGGTTGTGCTTCTTTTGCGGTTTCCTGAAGTCCATGATTAGCTCCTTTGTTTTGTTGACGTCTTTTCCTGGCACCACACCACCAGGGCCCTCACCTCCTCCCAGAAAGCTGTCTCATTATTGCTGGTAGTCAGGCCTACTACTGTTGTGTCGTCTGCACACTTGATGATTGAGTTGGAGGCTTGCTTGGCCATGCAGTCATGGGTGAACAGGGTGTACAGGAGGGGGCTGAGCAGACACCCTTTTGAGGCCCCTGCTTTGAGGATCAGCAAAGTGTAGGTGTTGTTTCCTACCTTCACCACCTGGGGGTCGGTCCGTCAGGAAGTCTAGGACCCAGTTGAACAGAGTGGTGTTCAGACCCAGGGTCCCTGAGCTTAATGATGAGCTTGGAGGGTACTATGGTGTTGAAGGCTGAGCTATAGTCAATGAACAGCATTCTTACATCGGTATTCCTCTTGTCCAGATGGGATTGTGCAGTGCGATGGCGATTGCATCGTCTGTGGATCTATTGGGGCGGAATGCAAATTGAAGTGGGTCTCAGTTGTCAGGTAACCGTAGAGTTGATACGATCCTTAACTAGCCTCTCAAAGCACTTTGCCTTCTTGGGTACAGGAACAATGGTGGTCATCTTGAAGCATGTGGGGACAGCATACTGGGATAGGGAGAGATTGAATATGTCCATAAACACACCAGCCAGATGGTCTGCGCATGGTCTGAGGACACGGCTAGGGATGCCTTCTGGGCCGGCAGCCTTGCGAGGGTTAACACATTTAAATGTCTTACTCACGTTGGCCACGGAGAAAGAGGGGGGCACAGTCCTTGGTAGCGGGCCGAGTCAGTGGCTCTGTATTATCCTCAAAGTTGTTTTAGTTTGTCTGGAAGAAAGACGTCGGTGTCCGTGACGTGGCTGGTTTTCTTTTTGTAGTCCGTAATTGCCTGTAGACCCTGCCACATACGCCTTGTGTCTGAGCCGTTGAATTACGATACATACGGTACATGCTTGATTTTTTGCTCTACAACGCCAACAAGCCTCACAAGACTCATCTGAAGGTAAACCAGTACCAGTTTCAAAAAGAAAAAAAGGAGGTATAGAAGTACTTTAGTGCCTATAAAAAAGGGTAAAATATGGGTCACCAAATAATTATATAGCTTCCGGAGATTTCTAATACAGTATCTCTCAGATATAGGACAGACACTCCAAAACATATATTATTTTTTACTATCTGTTTTACCATGTAGGAATATGTTATTCAATGCTTTATCAATGGGCTGATAGCAGTAAGGCCAAATTAAATGTTTGTTTATTTTATTTGTTTAATACCTATAGGGATCTTAAAATTCTAACTCAAATAGCTCAAATATGATCATCCTAAAACAATTCCATATTTTAGCTTAGTAGGAACCCAGCCACGGGCCCTTAGACGCTAGGGTTAATCAACCCAACCCGTAATCTAATTTATTTGTCCATTTCCTGCCAACACGAGACCTGGAAGGGAGAAGGGTGAAACTCAGTGGCATAAAATGGTAATTAGAGCTCTGCTTTGAACACATACTGTGAGATAAGGCCATTTTATACTTTTCGGGGGCTCGTGGTTCCCACAGAGAACCACTAGCATCCCTGAGAAAGTTTCTAACGTGGACAATTTTGCCAATTTTTCAATGCGGTCATTTTCTTTTTTCTTTACTGTTAAACTGCACTGCATTGCTTTCAGCACGCTACACTAGAAGCAGTCAACTGAAGCAGCAATCAACAGCATGTGACACTCAATTAGAAGGCTTCAGAAGGACAAGTGAAATGCTTGAAATGAACTGGCAGTACAGGTGCACTTCACTTATGTTACGTATCTGGTTGTGTTTGGCCATAATAAAAAGAGAGAATACAGAGTTGAAATGGCCAGTGAGGCTAGGATTCGATCCCATGCAGGAGAAGGGACCATACTTACAAAACCAACACAATGTAGTGCTAAGAAGGGATATTTGTTTGTCCCTGTAGAGGACCCTTTGGAGGATTTCTTTTAATGGTTCAATATAGTATCATCCACAAATTATTCTACCTTTATAAGAGGTGTCTAAGTAGCAACATTAAGGTGCTATGTAGAAGCCATTTTTTGAAGAACCTCTTTTGCTGAAGGAGATTTATGTGACATTGACAAGAATCTGGTTGCTAGGTTGCAAGAAAAAGTCCCTTGTCTGTTCTAGTAATTGACACAAACAGGTTGCCATCTCTCCTTGTCCTTGTCAAATGAACTCCTTATCAATCTGGATTTATGACAGTTTCAACGTGTTTCTTCATAATTCTTATCAAGGTCCTGCCGGACCTGTTCCTGTCAGACATAGGCTTCAATGTTTACTGACAATAAACGCTTACAGGCAAGCAACAATGTAACAGTGGATTTGAACCCCTCATACTCACAGAAAGCTCTCTGTGTATCCTCCACGTGCTTTATATATGATAGATATAACAGTGCAAATGTGAATGATTTGTCAAATTGTATTTGAACTATAAAGCTGATTTAGAAAAAAATGCAATTTACACCAACAATGGAAAGAAGTTGCTGTACATATGTTCTCAAACAGACACGTGGGAAATCACACAAATTCACACACCCACAATGGATGATATAAAATATATAAACTCAGAACAAAAAGAAACGTTCTATCACTGTCAACTACGTTTATTTTCAGCAAACTTAACATGTGTAAATATGTGTGTGAACATAACAAGATTCAACAACTGAGACATAAATTGAACAAGTTCCACTGACATGTGACTAACAGAAATGCAATAATGTGTCCCTGAACAAAGGGGGGATCAAAATCAAAAGTAACAGTCAGTATCTGGTGTGGCCACCAGCTGCATTAAGTACTGCAGTGCATCTCCTCCTCATGGACTACACCAGATTTGCCAGTTCTTGATGTGAGATGTTACCCCACTCTTCCACCAAGGCACCTGCAAGATCCCGGACATTTCTGGGGGGAATGGCCCTAGTCCTCACCCTCCGATCCAGCAGGTCCCAGACGTGCTCAAACGGATTGAGATCCGGGCTCTTCATTGGCCATGGCAGAACACTGACATTCCTGTCTTGCAGGAAATCATGCACATAACGAGCAGTATGGCTGGTGGCATTGTCATGCTGGTGGGTCATGTCAGGATGAGCCTGCAGGAAGGGTACCACATGAGAGAGGAGGATGTCTTCCCTGTATCGCACAGTGTTAAGATTACCTGCATTGACAACAAGCTCAGTCCGATGATGCTGTGACACACCGCCCCAGACCATGACGGACACTCCACCTGTAAATCGATCCTGCTGCTTCAACAATGAACGCGTATCCGACCTTCACCCGTGGTGAGACAAAACCGCGACTTGTCAATGAAGAGCACTTTTTGCCAGTCCTGTCTGGTCCAGCGACAGTGGGTTTGTGCCTATAGGCAATGTTGTTCCTGGTGATGTCTGGTGAGGACCTGCCTTACAACAGGCCTACAAGCACTCAGTCCAGCCTCTTTCAACCTATTGTGGACAGCCTGAGCACTGATGGAGGGATTGTTCGTTCCTGGTGTCACTCGAGATGTTGTTGTTGCCATCCTGTACCTGTCCCGCAGGTGTGATGTTCAGATATACCGATCTTGTGCAGGTGTTGTTACACATGGTCTGCCACTGCGAAGACGATCAGCTGTCCTTCCTGTTTCCCTGTAGCCCTGTCTTGGGCGTCTCACAGTACAGACATTGCAATTTATTGCCCTGGCCACATCTGCAGTCCTCATGTCTCCTTGCAGCATGCCTAAGGCACGTTCACGCAGATGAGCAGGGACCCTGGGCATCTTTATTTTGGTGTTTTCAGAGTCAGTAGAAAGGCCTCTTTAGTGTCCTAAGTTTTCATGACTGTGACCTTAATTGCCTATCGTCTGTAAGCTGTTAGTGTCTTAACGACCATTCCACAGGTGCATGTTCATTAATTATTTATGGTTCACTGAACAAGCATGGGAAACAGTGTTTAAACCCTTTATAATACAAATGATCTTTGAAAGACAGGGTCCTGAAAAAGAGAAGTTTCTTTTTTTGCTGAGTTTATGTATGTAAGTAATGTATGTAATCAATAGGTAGAATGTACAAGCATATATAATCTGTCATTGGTTTTCATGATGCCTGGAAATTATCTTTGCAAACATTTTACCTTCTGTATAACACAATGTCAATTGTTCCAACCGGGTCTCAGAACATTTCATATTATTCTGTACGTAAATCATAAACACCCCGTTTAGTATGATACGTTACAATTCGTATGGTATGTATTCATTTGTGGATATCCATCATCCATTTCGTACGACTTACAATTTGTATGGTATGTTACGAATTTTCAAATTGTACAATATGTTAGGAATTTGAAAAATGTACAATATATTCCGAATTTGCAAACGTATTACATGTTACGAATTCCAATTTGTTGTTGCTAACGTTAGCTAACATTATTTAGCTGGCTAACGTTGGCTAACACTGTCTCACGTTAACTAGACTAATGGTTAGGGTTAGGGTTAAGTGGGGCCTCCCGAATGGTGCAGCGGTATAAGGCACTGCAGTGCTTGAGGATTCACATTAGATCCAGGTTTGATCCCAGGCTGTGAGACCCATTAGGTGACGCACAATTGGCCCAGCATCGTCCAGATTAGGGATATCCCTGTCCCATCGCGCTGTGGTGGGCCAGGTGCACATACGCTGACACGGTCACCAGTTGTACAGTGTTTCCTCCGATACGTTAGTGCGGTAGACGTCTGGGTTAAGCAAGCAGTGTGGCTTGGCAGGGTTGTGTTTCGGAGGACACATGGCTCTCAACCTTTGCTTCTCCCAAGTCCATACAGGAGGTGCAGCAATGGGAGAAGACTGTAACTACCAATTGGGGAGAAAAAGGGGTAAAAAAAAAATGGCAGCTGAAAAAGATGGCAGCACTTTAGAGATCCCCTGATACCCGCATGAAAATATTGAAATTCAACAGCATACACTTTCATTTTTGTCTTAATATATTGACTTGAAGTACAGTTTAATATAAAGATAATTTACCATTTGAAACATCTCTCTAAAGTGCGTTATTGGAATGTCGACACACACTAAAAACATCTTCAAATCTAACACATGGTATTCACAGAAGGCCACATCAACTACCAAACAAACAGCAAGTCCTCCTGAATCCCTCCACCAAGACATGGATAAACACATAAGCCCATAGAAATCTGTAAATCTGAAGGATCTATTTGAGCCAATGGGAAAGATGGATACAACTTTATTGGGTGTTGCATCCGATGTCTCCATGATGAAATCAACAACAACTACCAAGCTAAATGAAAAAGCTGATGCGATACAAGAAAATATGGAAGGAGCTGAGCGATGGATTTCGACAGTGCAGAATACAGTCTCCCATCTGGAAAAGGGTGATGAGAATCACAAGAAAAATCTGGACATATTGTGGAATCGTGTCGAAGAACTTGGGAACAGACGTAAGAGAAATACGGTTAGATTGGTTCATCTGAAAGAGCAGAGTGCTGGCGGTAGACTAATCTCTTGTCTGCAGAAAATCATCCCAGAAGGATTCGGATTTGACGACAAGCACATGAAACCATCGCAGCTTAGACATACCTGACAAAGAATGGGCCCCGAGAACGGTTCTCATCCGCTTCCTACGATCTACAGCCTGGTACAAGGTATGTAAAGTGGCAAAAGAAAAGGGTGGAGTTCAGTGGGAAGACCGCCAGCTGTTGTTTTTCCTGGACCCGGCAGCGTAGCCTAGTGGTTAGAGCGTTGGACTAGTAACTGGAAGGTTGTGAGTTCAAACCCCTGAGCTGACAAGGTACAAATCTGTCATTCTGCCCCTGAACAGGCAGTTAACCCACTGTTCCCAGGCCGTCATTGAAAATAAGAATATGTTCTTAACTGACTTGCCTGGTTAAATAAAGGTAAAATTAAAAAATTAAAAATAAATAAAAGGAATGAAGAGGAAGAAGTTTACAAAGGTGAAGAAACGACTACACGAGATGAACGTCAAGCACAGACTGGCATTCCCAGCATCCCTTCTCTTTACATGGAAGGGAAAGAAAAGTATTTTCAAGGACAACGTGGAGGCAGAGAGATTCTTGCGAGAGCAAGGTGTTTAGCCTATATAAAGAAGACAGGACAAGGTAAAATACAAGTTGAATTGTATGCCGTTTACAATAGAAATTACGGTAGCCAATGTGTTTGCAGGACTCTGGGGAGTGCTGCTAATTTAGCATTTCAAGTGCCTCACGTACCATAAGGAATGTTAAATTGAGACGGCAGGTCATCTTCTGCAGCATCAAAGACAGTTCTGTGATGATTGATTCATCGCGAAGCAACGTTACGTTCCTAGTTGCTTTGTTTTGTGATTGGTTTTCTACAATTATTTACTCTGTTTTATTATACAGCAGGAGCATATATTGTGACATTTTATTTAATGATGTTCATTGGAGTTGTCACGTGTTAAATGGGACACTTCACGCTCACAGGCTATAACTACTCAGAGCAAATATGGCTAATGGTTATGTAAACATAATCTCTTGGAACATGTAACCAAGTGAAGAGGAAAAAGATTTTGGCATATTTAAAATCAAAACAGGAGGATATTGTTAAATAAAGGTTCAATTAAAAAAAAAAATATATATATATTGTGTTCATACCGGAATCACATTTAACAGATACAGAGGCACTGAAATTTGCAGAAGTTTATCGTACTTCATTTAATGCCAAACAAAATAGGGTGAATATTCTGATAAGCAAAATGCTTAATTCTGTAATGTTGAAGCAACACTCTGATGAGTTTGGCAGGATTATCTACATTTTCTTAAAAATGGGATTAAGGTAGTGTTATGCAACATATAGGCTCCCAACAAGGAGGACCTTGATTTTTTTCAAGAGGTCAACGTTATACTGGGAAATATGGAGGGGCAGATCGTCCTTGCTGGAGACTTTAACCAAGTGATGGACAATATGATTGAAATAAGTACATTTACAGGTAACTCCATGCCAAAGGACAGACTTGAAATACATATGCTAGCAGAAGATATGGGCCGTTCAGACATATGGAGATTAGTCCATCCTAATGATAGAGAATCTCATTTTTTCTCCCACTGTCATAAGACTCCATAATAGATGTATTCTTGATATATATGAGATATATAGCTAATCACTAGCAGATGATCTTAGTGTCACACCCTGATGTTTCACCTCTCCTCGTTATTGTCTCCACCCCCCCCCAGGTGTCGCTTGTTTTCCCCAGTGTATTTATCCCTGTGTTTCCTGTCTCTCTGTGCCAGTTTGTCTTGTGTGTCCAAGCCTACCAGCGGTTTCCCCGGTTTCCTGCTTTTGCTAGTCCTCCCGGTTCTGAATCTTGCTTGTTTTCTGGACTCCAAGCCCGCCTACCTGACCATTCTGCCGGCCTGCCCTTCGGTACCTCCTGAACTCTGACCTGGTTTTGACCTTTTGCCTGTCCACGACCGTTCTCTTGCCTACTCCCTTTGGATTGATTAAACATCTTGAACTCCAACCATCTGCCTCCTGTGTCTGCATCTGGGTTTTGCCTTGTGTCATGATACCTAGATCCTTTTCTTGAGATCAACAGGCTCAACTGAAAAGATTTCCACAGTTTGGGAAAACTCTAAAGCATATATTAGACTTAGAGGGAAAATTATAGCACATGCATCCAAAAAGAGGGAAGGGGTTGAAGTAGCAAAAAAGATTAGAAACCAAAATGTGTCTTGGAAAGTGATATGGCAAGATATTTCAAAGACAGCACATTTCAAACTGCCTGCAAACTGAAATTTCAGTTACATGAAATGTATAACAAAATGGCAGAATATGCACTGTTTAGGCTTTTAATAAGAGAGGTGGAAAGACAGGCAGGCTACTAGGAAGACAGGCTACTAATCCCAACAATTAAGAAGGGCAATAAGATGGTGACCTCATCCAAAGAGATAAACAGTGTGTTTCAAAGTTAGAAAGTTTTATATATAGACACAGCAAAAAACGAAATGTCCTTTTTTCAGGACGCTGTCTTTCCAACATACTTTGTTAATCTAAATAACTACACAGATCTTCATTGTAAAGGTTTTAAACACTATTTCCCATAATTATTGAACATGCACCTGTGGAACCGACGTTTAAGCACTAACAGCTCACAGACGGTAGGCTGTTAGTCACATGTCTGTGGAACTTGTTCAGTTTATGTCTCAGTTGTTGAATCTTCTGTTCATACAAATATTTACACACGTTAAGTTTGAGGAAAATAAACGCAGTTGACAGTGAGAGGACGTCTCTTTTTTGTTGAGTTTAGTACCAGTCAAATGTTTGGGCACACCTACTCAAATGTTTTTCTTTATTTTTTACTATTTTCTACATTGTAGAATAATAGTGAAGACATCAAAACTATGAAATAACACATATGGAATCATGTTGTAACCATAAAAGCGTTAAACAAATCAAAATATATTTAAAATTTGAGATTCTTCAAAGTAGCCACCTTTTGCGTTGCACACTCTTGGCATTCTCTCCACCAGCTTCATGAAGTAGTCACATGGAATGCATATCATTAACAGGTGTGCCTTGTTTACATTTTTGTCTATTTATGCAAGTTCCTTTCACCCAATTTTCATCCTTAATATATGGCAGGCAAACAAGTTTCCTATCTTCTCCCTTTTCCACTTGCCTCCTCCATTTTTGTGGTAACGCTGCAATCAGTTGGTTCTAAGTTTGGATTGAGCAGATATTCCCTTATATTTTCGATAGCTGCATGTGACATAACTCGTCCGTTTCTATTCATAATATAATTAATACATTTAATTAAAAAACATTTTTTATCCCTAAACAATGTTTTTTTATTAATCAGTACAGGTGTGCCTTGTTAAAAGTTCATTTGTGGAATTTCTTTCCTTCTTAATACATTTGAGCCAATCAGTTGTGTTCTGACAAGGTAGGGTTGGTATTCAGAAGATAGCCTTATTTGGTAATAAACCAAGTCCATATTAAGGCAAGAACAGCTCAAATAGGCAAAGAGAAATGACAGTCCTTCATCCCAATCCGGAAAATGTCAAGAACTTTGAAAGTTTCTTCAAGTGCAGCTGCAAAAACCATCAAGCACTATGATGAAACTAGCTCTCATGAAGACCTCCACAGGAAAGGAAGAGTTACCTCTGCTGCAGAGGATAAGCTCATTAGAGTTACCAGTCTCAGAAATTGCAGCCCAAATAAATACATTAGAGCAAAATTAACAGACACATTTCAACATCAACTGTTCAGAGGAGACTGTGTGAATCAGGCCTTCATGGTTGAATTGCTGCAAAGAACACTACTAAAGGACACCAATAAGAATAAGAGACTTGCTTGGGCAAACAGAAACGAGAAATTGACCACGAGAAATTGACATTAGACCGGTGGAAATGTGTCCTTTGGTCTGATGAGTCCAAATAGGAGATTTTTGGTTCCAACCGCCGTGTCTTTGTGCGACGCAGAGTAGGTGAAAGGATGATGTGTGGTTCCCACCGTGAAGCATGGAGGAGGAGGAGGAGGTGTGATTGTATGGGAGTTCAAGGCACACTTAACCACCATGGCTACCACAGCATTCTGCACCGATATGCTATCCCATCTGGTTTGCGCCATTCCCATCTTAGTGGGACTATGATTTGTTTTTCAACAGGACAATGACCCAACACACCTCCAGGCTGTGTAAGGACTATTTGACCAAGAAGGAGAGTGATGGAGTGCTGCATCAGATGACCTGGCCTCCACAATTACCCGACCACAACCCAAGTGAGATCGTTTGGGATGAGTTGGACTTGGGCCACAGAGTGAAGGAAAAGCAGCCAACAAGTGCTCAGAATATGTGGGAAGTCCTTCAAGACTGTTGGAAAAGCATTCCAAGTGAAGCTGGTTGAGAGAAAAATGTTTTCATTAGTTTTTTTACATAACCTTTATTTAACTAGGCAAATCAGTTAAGAACAAATTATTATTTCCAATGACAGCCTACCCGTCATTGAATGTCAAGAGTGTGCAAAGCTGTCGTCAAGGCAAAGGGTGGCTACTTTGAAGAATCTGAAATATAAAATATATTTTGATTTGTTTAACACTTTTTGGTTACTACGTGATTCCATATGTGCTATTAAATAGTTTTGATGTCTTCACTATTATTCTACAATGTAGAAAAATAGTCTAAATAAAGGAAAACCCTTGAATGAGTAGGTGTGTACAAACTTTTGACTGGTACTGTACATCCTCCTGTTCAGCAAGCCCCATAGATATTGATACGTTTTTGTCTGGTATAGAATTGCCTTACACAAGGGACCCATGTGCAGCTCCCTTATGATTGATGAGGATTTTCATAGGGCAAATGGACGGTTGCTTACTAGACGTCCGTGGGTGCTATTTAAATAGGCCAACGGCCTCAGGTTGCCCCCCAAGGCCTGGTCTTCTGGGAAGTCAAAAAATAATGTTTCCAGGACACTCAGTTTCCGAGATATATGTATTTTTTTGTAGATTTTTTTTCTGCTGTCCCGGAAAATTCCACCAGATGGTTCCTCCTTTAAAAGTTGCGAGCTTACACTGCGGGACTTAGAGGTACCCAGCGTCACGGCTTCATTGCTCCAGACCCCCACAAGGGGGAGTTAGAGCACTCATTGTCCATCTGGGTCCTAAGTTTTTTTTTTTACCAATCATATCGAGTGGATCCAACGACAAATTTAACGAGGGCCACCCGTCCCTGGTGACTTCAGCAAAGATGGCTGACAAAACATTACGGGGAAGCAAATGTATGTAGTTATAACGTCAAAACGAGTCAGGCTTAACACATACAATTGAGAGGAATATGTTAGTTAATGTAGAGACAAACGATTGTGCATAAAGTTTTTTTGTCATAAAGTTAATTTACGAAAATCAATATTTAGCATGTTTTTTTCCAGCCATATCCAATACCAGGTGTATCATACTCATTCATTATACCAAGCAGGGAGCAGGTTTCGAACCCTCAACATTCTAGCCCGAAGACCAGCATGGCATCGACTGTGAACAAATGGCTCTTTTACGCCCTCTCCAAATGGTAGCTATAAGTGCAGAGGTTGCGCACTGTGCAACAATATGATGTGTGTGAATATTTCTGCCACCCACATACAGGAAAACGGTTCCAAATAACTGATATTATTACATGCTCCACCACCCATGTTATCTACATTATTAAATGTCCATGTGGGCTGTGCTATGTAGGTAAAACCTCTCGTTCTCTCAAACAGAGAAGCAGTGAACATAAAAAGTAAATTAGGAGAAACGACAGGGATCATCCAGTTGCAGTACATTTTACTGACTAAAACATAACATTTCTACCTTCAGATTTTGTGGCATAGAGAAAGTTAAACTCTTAAGTAAAATATGTTTTTGGATTTTCATCCTCCAGACATGATTTCCTAAAGTTCTTAATGATGAAATGCCTATGTATGTTGTGTTGTAAATTTGAACATGAATTATGCCCCTATTTCAGATTACTCTGACGTTTTTCTTACACTGTACCCAATGATTTATGAAAACTTGCTTGGTAGGTCGATGTCCTCATTGTGGTTTTACATGCGTGTTTAATACGTTTTATGTACACACTTTATTTTAATATTTATGAAATACATATTGTTATATTTGGTAGCACATGTGTTTTTCCTTCGCCTCCAAACCCTTTCGATGCATGGAAAGGATGTGGGTGTGGCTAGGTTTACATAAGGGTGCTAATTTCAAAAACTCACTAAAGCTCTGACGAAGGCAGTGAGGCAGATACATAAAGCTTATTGTTAAAGATCAGTGATACGATCAAGAGCAGTGTGCGGGTTCCTTCTTCTTTTTCCTCATCTTATCCAGCTGTTGCAATGCACCTGCAAAATAGATAGCTCAGATGTGCGAGTGCCTTTTGAATTTTGAAATTGACTTCACAAACAACAAGAGGGCTTAATTGGAGTCTATTTCTTCCGAGCCTAGACCTATATAAAATAACTTACTGGCTGAGGTAGGCTATGAGGCTTAACAACCTAATAGAAGTAGATTGTTATTATTAGGCCTACTTACAATTGCAACTGATCAAAAATTTAGCATCCTACATATAACAATCATTTAAAGAAAAAAAGTTTTCATGTTCAAACTAAAACAATGTAAGTAAAAATAAAGTGCACATTTGTAATTCCCAAACTCTAAAAGTAATTGGAAAGGTAGATACAAATTATGTGTTACATTGTGGTTACAATAAAGAATGTAGCCCATCATGCAAATGATTCCTATTAGTAGGACAATAGACTTTTTATAGCCCGGCTACTGTTGTGAAAATCCCTCAATTTGCAATGTAGCTGATGCTTAACTTCTTGGATATAGGGGGCGCTCTTTTAATTTATGGATAAAAAACGTTCCCGTTTTAAACAAGATATTTTGTCACGAAAATATGCTCTAATATACATATAATTCACAACTTTGGAAAGAAAACACTCTGACATCTCCAAAACTGCAAAGATATTGTCTGTGAGTGCCACAGAACTAATGCTACAGGCGAAACCGAGATGAAATTTCATACAGGAAGTGTCCCAGATTTTGAATGCGCTGTGTTCCAATGTCTCCTTATATGGCTGTGTATGGGTCACGAATGAGCTTAGACTTTCTGTCGTTTCCCCAAGGTGTCGACAGCATTGTGACGTATTTGTAGGCAAATCATTGGAAGATTGACCTTAAGAGACTACATCTACCAGGTGGCCGCTTGGTGTCCTCCGTTGCAATTATTGCGTAATCTCCAGCTGCGTGTATTTTTCGTTTGCTTCGAGGAGAAACACAGCTGCCACGAATGATTTATCATCGAATAGATATGTCAAAAACTCGTTGAGGATTGATTCTAAACAACGTTTGCCATGTTTCTGTCGATATTATGGAGTTAATTTGGTAAAAAGTTCGGCGTTGTAGAGACTGCATTTTCTGATTTTTTTCTTAGCCAAACGTGAACAAAACGGATCGATTTCTCCTACACAAGTAATCTTTTTGGAAAAACGTAATATTTGCTATCTAACTGAGAGTCTCCTCATTGAAAACAACTGAAGTTCTTCAAAGGTTAATGATTTTATTTGAATGCTTTTCTTGTTTTTGTGAAAATGTTGCCTGCTGAATGCTAGACTTAATGCTATGCTAGCTATCAATACTCTTACACAAATGATTGTGTAGCTATGGTTGAAAAGCATATTTTGAAAATCCGAGATGACAGTGTTGTTAATTAACAAAAGGCTAAGCTTGTGAGCCAATATATTTATTTAATTTCATTTGTGATTTTCATGAATAGTTAACGTTGCGTTATGGTAATGAGTTTGAGGCTTTAATTACGCTCCCGGATACGGGATTGCGCAACGCTAGAGGTTAAGGGCTAGGGGGCTGTATTTTGACGTCCGGATGAAAAGCGTGCCCAAAGTAAACTGCCTGTTACTCAGGCCCAGAAGCTAGGATATGCATATAATTGGTAGATTTGGATAGAAACACTCTAAAGTTTCTAAAACTGTTAATACAATAATGTCTGTGAGTATAACAGAACTGATATGGCAGGCAAAACCCCAAGGACAAACCAACCCCCCAAAATTAATTTCAGCCTACCACTGTTTCCAATGGCTTTCATGTTTATTATGAGGCAAAGTCCTCCCAGATTGCAATTCCTAGGGCTTCCACTAGATGTCAACAGTCTTTAGAAAGAGTTTCAGGCTGGTTTTTGGAAAAATGAGCTAGAAGTTGTAGTTTTTCAAAGTGGCTCCCATTATGGCTGTAGTGTTTCCATGCGCGTGGATGAAAGTGTGTTCTTTGTTATTTATCTCCGGTAATGAACATACTATTCTCCGTCTTAAATGTTATAATTTATTTACGTATTAGGGTACCTAAGGTTTGATTAAAAATGTTGTTTGACTTAATTGGATAAGTTTATTGGTAACGTTTGAGATTCATTTTGTATGCATTACAAAGGAAGGAAACCGGTGGATTATTGACTGAAGCGGAACAGCTAACCTGACTTTTTATGGATATAAAGAAGGACTTTGTTGAACAAAAGGACCATTTGTGATGTAACTGGGAGTGCCAACAGAAGAAGATTTTCAAAGGTAAGGCATTTATTATATCGCTATTTCTGACTTTCATGTCGCACCTGCCTAGTTGAAAAATGTTTTCCGTGTTTTTGTATGCAGGGCGCTGTCCTCAGATAATCGCATGGTGTGCTTTCGTCGTAGAGCCTTTTTGAAATCTGACACAGCAGTTGGATTAAAAAGACATTAAGCTTTATTTTGATGAATTATATTTGTATTTTCATGAATGTTAAATATTTATAATTCTGTAGTTTGAATTTCGCGCTCTGCAATTTCACCGGATGTTGTCGAGGTATCCCGCTAGTGGCAGGTCAAGCCGTAACAAGTTTTAGGTACTCTAAAGTGTTACATTTCTAACACAAAACAGTATTTCTTCATAAACATCTTTATGCTTTCGTTAATCTTCATGATCTTCTTCCTTTTTTCTGAAGCAATTTTGAGCAAATTTCTCAAGGGTCCAGGGTTGATTCGTCTGTGAAGATGGCGTTATTGAATGTCTTGCCAGCTGATCGATGCCTGTGCCTGCAGGACGCAAAGTTCTTTGTTTCTCAGAAGAATCATTGGTTCGAAACCACAGAACAGTACAAAGCAAGCGAACACACATGGTTAATATTCTGATAATTTTTTCCGAAAAAAGAAATATACACTTCTCAAAAAAATAAAGGGAACACTAAAATAACACATCCTAGATCTGAATTAAATATTCTTATTAAATTGTTTTTTCTTTACATAGTTGAATGTGCTGACAACAAAATCACACAAAAATTATCAATAGAATCAAACTTATCAACCCATGAAGGTCTGTATTTGGAGTCACACTCAAAATTAAAGTGAAAAACCACACTACAGGCTGATCCAACTTTGATGTAGTGTCCTTGAAACAAGTCAAAATGAGGCTCAGTAGTGTGTGGCCTCCACGTGCCTGTATGACCTCCCTACAATGCCTGGGCATGCTCCTGATGAGGTGGCGGATGGTCTCCTGCGGGATCTCCTCCCAGACCTGGACTAAAGCATCCGCCAACTCCTGGACAGTCTGTTGGTGGATGGAGCGAGACATGATGTCCCAGATGTGCTCAATTGGATTCAGGTCTGGGGAACGGGCGGGCCAATCCATAGCATCAATGCCTTCCTCTTGCAGGAACTGCTGACACACTCCAGCCACATGAGGTCTAGCATTGTCTTTCATTAGGAGGAACCCAGGGCCAACCGCACCAGCATATGGTCTCACAAGGGGTCTGAGGATCTCATCTCGGTACCTAATGGCAGTCAGGCTACCTCTGGCAAGCACATGGAGGGCTGTGCGGCCCCCCAAAGAAATGCCACCCCACACCATGACTGACCCACCGCCAAACCGGTCATGCTGGAGGATGTTGCAGGCAGCAGAACATTCTCCACGGCGTCTCCAGACTCTGTCACATCTGTCATATGTGCTCAGTGTGAACCTGCTTTCATCTGTGAAGAGCACAGGGCGCCAGTGGCGAATTTGCCAGTCTTGGTGTTCTCTGGCAAATGCCAAACGTTCTGCACGGTGTTGGGCTGTAAGCACAACCCCCACCTGTGGACGTCGGGCCCTCATACCACCCTCATGGAGTCTGTTTCTGACCGTTTGAGCAGACACATGCACATTTGTGGCCTGCTGGAGGTCATTTTGCAGGGCTCTGGCAGTGCTCCTCCTGCTCCGCCTTGCACAAAGGCAGAGGTAGCCGTCCTGCTGCTGGGTTGTTGCCCTCCTATGGCCTCCTCCACGTCTCCTGATGTACTGGCCTGTCTCCTGGTAGAGCCTCCATGCTCTGGACACTACGCTGACAGATACAGCAAACTTTCTTGCATTGATGGGCCATCCTGGATGAGCTGCACTACCTGAGCCACTTGTGTGGGTTGTAGACTCCATCTCATGCTACCACTAGAGTGAAAGCACCGCCAGCATTCAAAAGTGACCAAAACATCAGCCAGGAAGCATAGGAACTGAGAAGTGGTCTGTGGTCACCACCTGCAGAACCACTCCTTTATTGGGGGTGTCTTGATAATTGCCTATAATTTCCACCTGTCGTCTATTCCATTTGCACGTGAAAGCATGTGAAATTTATTGTCAATCAGTGTTGCCTCCTAAGTGGACAGTTTGATTTCACAGAAGTGTGATTGACTTGGAGTTACATTGTGTTGTTTAAGTGTTTCCTTTATTCTTTTGAGCAACTATGTAAAGAAAAAAGTATTTTAAAATAATATTTCATTCATTCAGATCTAGGATGTGTTATTTTAGTGTTCCCTTTTTGAGCAGTGTATATGATTACATAGGCTATGACTGTCTGGAGAGATTTCAGTCAGCGCATTGTTACTGAGAACCGAATATACACAAGCTGGTACTACCCCAGGCACATGCACAGATAGGGCTCTATCAGTAGAGATATGGCTCTACTTCTGCTATTCCAGCACCATTTCAACTTAAACATTTAAACATCATAAAATCAACAAGACTTTATATGCATAGTTTAATACACTGGAAACAAACCTAAAGATAACAAAAACAATTTAGTCCAATCAATGTTGCCATGGTATTGATCTCTGTCTGTGTGTGTTTGTGCGTGCACAAGTAAAACAAAAATGTTGACTGACTATTTGTAGACTAGTTGAATGCCAATGCCATCCTCCTCTCTTTGCGACATGGGGCTGTGCATTATCATGCTGAAACATGAGGGGTTGGCGGCGGATAAATGGCACAACAATGGGCCTCAGGATCTCGTTACAGTATCTCTGTGCATTCAAATTGCCATCGATAAAATGCAATTGTGTTCGTTGTCTGTAGCTTATGCATGCCCATACCATAACCCCACCATCACTCTGCTCACAACGTTGACGTCAGCACACCGCTCTCCCACATGACGCCATACACCAGCAGTTCCCAAACTCGGTTGTCTGGACCCCAAGGGGGTGCACGTTTTGGTTTTTGCCCTAACTCTACACAGCTGATCCAAATGATCAAATATTGATGATTAGTTTATTATTTGAATCATCTTTGTAGGGCAAAAACCAAACTGTGCACCACCTGTGGTCCCGAGGACCGAGTTTGGGAAACCCTACCACACACGCTGTCTGTCATCTGCCTGGATTCATCTGGGAAGAGTACACTTCTGCAGCATTCCAGTGGCCATCGAAGGTGAGCATTTGCCCACTGAAGTCGGTTATGATGCCAAACTGGTGAGGACAATGAACATGCAGATGAGCTTCCCTGAGACTGTTTCTGAAAGTTTGTGCAGAAATTATTTGGTTGTGCAAACCCACAGTTTCATCAGCTGTCCGGATGGCTAGTCTCAGACAATCCTGCAGGTGAAGAGGCCAGATGTGGAGGTCCTGGGGTGGTGTGCGTACACGTGGTCTGCAGTTGTGAGGCCGGTTGGAGGTAGTGCCAAATTCTCTAAAACAACGTTGGAGGCGGCTTATGGTGGAGAAATTAACAATCAATTATTTGGCAACAGGACTGGAGGACATTCCTGCAGTCAGCATGCCAATTTCATGCTTCCTCAAAACTTGAAACATCTGTGGCATTGTGTTTAGTGATAAAACTGCACATTATAGAGTGGCCTTGTCGACTGAAAGAGGTTGCACTCCGGTTTTGTGATGAAATTAAGGTGTGGTTGAATTTATTCTGCCACTGTGTCTTCTTATTGTCTCAGCATTAGGCTTATGCAGTGCATTCGAAAAGCATTCAGACCCCTTGACCTTTTCCACCTTTTGTTATGTTACAGCCTTTTTCTAAAATATATATATTTTTAAAATTCCCTCATCAATCTACACACCCATAATGACAAAGCAAAAACTGGTTTTAGAAATGTTTGATAATTTATAAGAAATAACAAACTGAAATATCACATTTACATAAGTGTTCAGACCCTTTACTCAGTACTTTGTTGATGCATCTTTGGCAGCGATTACAGTCTCGAGTCTTCTTGGGTATGACGCTACAAGCTTGGCACATCTGCATTTAGGGAGTTTCTCCCATTCTTCTCTAGCTCTGTTAGGTTGGATGAGGAGCTTCGCTGCACAGCTATGTTCAGGTCTCTCCAGCGACGCTTAATCGGGTTCAAGTCCGGGCTCTGGCTGAGCCACTCAAGTACATTCAGAGACTTGTCCCAAAGCTACTCCTGTGCTGTGTTAGCTGTATGCTTAGGGTAGTTATCCTGTTTGAAGGTGAACCTTTGCCCCAGTCTGAGGTCCTGAGCGCTCTGGAACAGGTTTTCATCAAGGATCTCTGTCTACTTTGCTCCAATCATCTTTCCCTCGATCCTGACTATTCTCCCAGTCCCTGCCGCAGAAAAACATCCCCACATCTTGATGCTTCCACCACCATGCTTCACCTTAGGAATGGTACCAGGTTTCCTCCAGACATGATGCTTGGCATTCAGGTCAAAGAGTTCAAACTTGGTTTCATCAGACCAGAGAATGTTTCTCATGGTCTGAGAGTCCTTTAGGTGCCTTTTGGCAAACTCCAAATGGGCTGTCATGTGCCTTTTACTGAGGAGTGGCTTGTCTGGCCACTCTACCATAAAGACCTGATTGGTGGAGTGCTGAAGAGATGGTTTTCTTACTTGAATGTTCTCCCATCTCCGCAGAGGAAATCTGGAGCTCTGTCAGAGTGACCATCGGGTTCTTGGCCATCTCCTTGACCAAGGCCCTTCTCTCCCGAATGCTCAGTTTGGCTGGGCGGCCAGCTCTAGGATGAGTCTTGGTGGGTCCAAAGTTCTTCCATTTTAGAATGATGGAGAATGGGGCCTCCCGAGTGGCACAGCGGTCTAAGGCACTGCTTCGCTAGAGGCATCCCTACAGACCCGGGTTTGATCCTGGGCTGTATCACAACCGGCCATGATTGGGAGTCCCATAGGGCAGTGCACAATTGGCCCCGCCTTGTCCAGGTTTTCCGGGGGGGCTTTACTTGGCTAATCGCGCTTTAGCGAATCATTTTAGCAGGCCGGGCGCCTGCAGGCTGACCTCAGTCGTCAGTTGAACGGTGTGTCCTCCAACACATTGGGGCTTCCGGCTTAAGCGAGCAGGTGTTAAGAAGCATGGTTTGGCGGGTCATGATTCAGAGGACACATGACTCGACCTTCGCCTCCCGAGCCCACTGAGAAGTTGGAGCGATGAGACAAGATCAAAAAAAGTGTGTCAAAATAAAAGATTGATGGAGGGCACTGTGTTCTTGGGGACCTTCAATGCTGAAGACATTTTTGCTACCCTTCTCCAGATCTGTGTCTCGACACAATCCTGTCTTGGAGCTCTACGGACATTTCCTTTGACCTCATGGCTTGGTTTTTGCTCTGACATGCACTGCCAACTGTAGGACATTAAATAGACAGGTATATGCCTTTCCAAATCATATCTAATCAATTGAATTTACCACAGGTGGACTCCAATCAAGTTGTAGAAACATCTCAAGGATGATCAATGGAAACAGGATGCACCTGAGCTCAATTTCGAGTCTCATAGCAAAGGGTGTGAATATTTATGTAAATAAGGTATTTTTGTTTTTTATTTGTAATACATTGCAAACATTTCTAAAAACCTGTTTTCGCTTAGTCATTATGGGGTATTGTGTGTAGATTGATGAGGGTAAAAACCTAACATAACAAAATGTGGAAAAGGAGCCTCAAAACTTTTTGAATGCACTGTATATCACGATTGCAAGGCATATGAACTAACAGGTTATAGAGCAATCAAAGCAATTATCACAACACATAGTTTGTAATATGTATTTTTTTTCTGGTTTGGCTTCCCCAGTAATTTTACCCATGCATCGCTACTGGCAACCAAAATGCCTCCAAAGTGATGGCACTGGTGCAGACAGATTGTGCTTTCCATCTGATCCTGCAACCTCCGCTACAAGTAGACTAGGTTGTATGATTTTGCTTGATATTTTCCCAGTTGATATTGGCTGCTAACATGAATGAATGATTTTCAGCTCCAAATGCAGGTGTAAAACATAGTTTATTTCTGTAGCCTCTCTTGCATTTTGAAAAGTCATCACCGTTTATGGCTGTAATGACAGGCCACATTTGCGCAGCAATTTTGCTTGCATGTTCACGTGTGCATATGTGCATCTGCGTGTGCGGGGGTTGCACGTTTTGTACCACTCCTTTCTGGGGGTCAATGATCAAAAAGTTTGAAAACCACTGGGATAAATGGAGTTGGGTTGGATATAGTAATTTTTTACAATCTTCTATTTTGACTGGAATTGTGTGGTCATTGTAAATAAGTGGAGCATTACTAATCCTAGCATCAAAATAGTTTTGCAAAAGGAGTCTCATGGTTGCAGGATTTATTTTGCGGGGTGCCATTTTCTTGTTCAGCACATGCCCCCGAAAAGGTCTGTGCACAGCCCTCTATTACTCAATGATTATCTTATTCGCAGTTGAATTAGCCAGCCTAAAAGATCGTCCACAGGCAGGCATAAATCTTTATGGTGACTTCAACTGCCCACAACTGAAACCCATTCAATGAGTGTCTGCCTCTATAAAACAACTGTTAACTATCACACTAGGGCAGAATATTTACCCTGAGTGAATGATCACCCGATCACACTTGTGTGATGTGGGTGACAAAACACCCGAAAGCCAAGTCCAAAGAGGAGGAAGTGTACGCCGGGGCAGGAGTCCTATCACAAAGGCGGCATTAGGCGGCCACACACACATGTTCACACTGCATTTAGCCCAGGTCTAAGATAATTCTTAGGAACAGATTTTCAGGCTTGCCAATCACAGAGTTCCGTTGTCACATAAATTGAATATTGAATATGCTTAGCCCTGGGCTAAGAACATACAAAGGGAATCAAATTAAATATTTTCAGCTCTTTAGTTTTTAGATTGCTGTGAAGTACATGATTTTAGTTTGTTTGTTTCATATGGTTTTGAAATGTGATTTTTAAATTGAATTTAGAAAGACAGCTGCACATTCACTACATCCTGGTCATTAGCAGTCAGCCACTGAGTCATGGTTGATGCATACTGGTCCCTCTTTTGACCCAAGTCATGTAAAACTGTGGATCTCATTGGCGCCATCCTAATTTAATAATAGGCTCATCCACTGCCTCGTTTATCAAAAACAGACTTCTACCACAGCTAATAAACATGGGCCGAAAACAAGTCACATTTGCTTAATTGTGTTAGAACCAATTATAATTAATTACTGTTTTTCCGTAAGCTAGTAGTTTTACTCATCAAAACAGTAAGGAGAGTCAGAGATGAGTTACTTCACAAGCAGCCTATTTCTCAGATCTAGCGAAACTAATAATATACTTTATTATACAATAGGTACAGTTTAAAATAAGAAACAATTCATAATGTGGTACACAATGCAAGCCTCTCTTCATGCCGCCAACTAATCACTGAACGGGAGATGATATATGAACTGTCCACTGCATGACCCCACTAACCGGTCCATTTGGATAATATCATCCATTGTACACACATCTCAATCACCAAACAACCTTATTTGGCTGTATTAACCTTGTGTAACCTTTTTTAGATTAATGGACATTAAATTACATTACATGTCCAAGCTTGAGATCTTCCACCCTTACAGTTATTGCCCTCAGGTCATTCAAAAGTCCCAGGGCTCTATTTTCGGCTGGCGTTAGTTAGGCAGGCACAATTTTCAAATGCAAGCTTGTTTGCAATTTCGACCTGTTAAAGCCGGAGCTCTTCTATTTTCAAACCCCAGAGCTAGGATTGGTAATTTACCTGTTTTATATGAGCTCGCTTGCGCTGAGGTGAGAGGAGAGGGGTGGCTATATCTGAGGTTTGTCCTTAACCTCTATTTTCATTTTTGGAAAAATAACATTCCCAAAGTAAACGGGCTATTTTTCAGGACCAGATAATAGAATATGCATATAATTGACCGCTTAGGATGGAAAACACTCTAAAGTTTCCAAAACTGTAAAAATATTGTCTGTGAGTATAACAGAACTGATATTGCAGGCGAAAGCCTGAGAAAACTCCAATCAGGAAGTGACTCTTATTTGGAAACATCTGCGTTCCTATGCGTCCCTATTGAGCAGTGAAAGGGATATCAATCAGATTCCTTTTTTCTATGGCTTCCCTAATGTGTCTAGTGTCACAAGACATAGCTTCAGGCTTTTATTTTGAAAAATGAGCGTGAGCGACAACATTGAGTCAGTGGTCAGCTGGTGGCTCTCAAGAGTGATATGTGCGTAATAGACAAATGCGGCCATTGTTTCTCTCGCTCCTACTAAGAAGCCAACTGACCCGGTTGATATATTATCGAATAGACATTTGAAAAACACCTTGACGATTGATTATAAAAAATGTTTGCCATGTTTCTGTCGATATTATGGATCTAATTTGGAATGTTTTTCGGCGTTGTTGTGACCACAATTTCCGGTCGATTTCTCAGCCAAACGTGAAGAACAAACAGAGCTATTTCGGCTACAAAAATAATCTTTATGGAAAAAATGAACATTTGCTATCTAACTGGGAGTCTCGTGAGTGAAAACATCCGAAGCTCATCAAAAGTAAACGATTTAATTTGATTGCTTTTCTGATTTTCGTGACCAAGCTGCCTGCTGCTAGCTAGGTATAATGTTATGCTAGGCTATCGATAAACTTACACAAATGCTTGTCTTGCTTTGGCTGTAAAGCATAATTTCAAAATCTGAGATGACAGGGTGATTAACAAAAGGCTAAGCTGTGTTTCAATATATTTCACTTGTGATTTCATGAATATTAATATTTTCCAGTAATATTTTTTGTCCGTTGCGTTATGCTAATTAGTGTCAGTTGATGACAATTCTCCCGGATCCGAGAGCGGTAGTTCCAAGAGGTTAAAAACGACCCTCAAAATGTACCTCATGGCCAGTACAGGGTTCAAAACCATGACCTTGGAGTTGTTGACACAATGCTCTAGCCAACTGAGCTAACCAGCCACTTGGTATGGAATACAATTGTTGCGATGCACCGAGCCTCTGCAAGTGCTGGCGTGTACACTACCAAGTCCACCAAAAGCATAGCCTGACAAAACTGGACACTCTTGGTTGCTCCTTGTGGCAAATCCAACCAACTGGGGAATTAGCCAAATTTAAGAGTGCTAGCTTAGCATGCGAGAGGTAGTAAGATTGATGCTCGCATTCTCCAAAACACTTTGATTTTGAGGATCAAAGAAAGCTTGAGTTCAAACTACATGCATCGTTGTCTTACGACAACCTACTGTCATGTAACAATGACAAGAAACGTTCATGTAACACTGATGTCACAATGTCAGATGAAAAAGAAAGCCATTACTGACTTTCAGAAGAGCAGCATAGCACACAACTCTAACCAACTGAGCCAACCGGCAGCTGGCTACGGAGCACAATTGTTGACATGCACAGAGCCTCTGCAAGTTCTGTCGTGTAAACTAACAAGTCCACCAACAGCATAGCCTGACAAGACTGGACCCTCTTGGTTGCTCCTTGTGGCAATTACAACCGGCTGGGGAAATAGATCAAATGTTAGAGTGCTTGCTTAGCATGCGAGAGGTACCGGGATCGATCCCCGCATTCTCCAATAACACATTTTGTTGTGGATCCAAGAAAGCTCCAGTTCACACTTCATGCAGCCTTGTCTTACGCAACCTACTTTCGTGTAACAATGACAAGCAACTTTCATGTAACACTGATGTCACAATGTCAGGTGAAAAAGAAGACATTACTTACTTTCAGAGGAGCAGAGTAGCACACACCATTGTGGCCCACAAAGAAAGCTGTGGGCAGTTTCCTTGAAGCCAAAGCAGAGCATAAAGGAAGAACAATAACTAATGCGGAATCCCGGGATCGAAACCCGGACCTTTAGATCTTCAGTCTAATAAAAAGCGCGGTGCTAAGAACGCAAAGGTTTGATCCCTGTACTGGCTACAACATTCCTTTTGAGTGCCCAAATTCTGTGCCATTTGCAGGTGTCCCCAAAGGTCCTGCTGAAATAGCTCAGTTGGGAGAGTGTTAAGACTAAAGGTCCCTGGTTCAATCCTTTGACCACCAGGAGACTGCACAGCACAGAAAGTGAGGATTGTTCTACTTAAAAATATATATCTGCCACACTTTTTTGGGGGGCCTGAAACTGCAACATTTTGTTTCTCTCCGTAGCCCATGCACTTTAAATATTTAAATGATAAATCATTTGATTTTTCCATTGTTTTAATGATAGCAGATTGATTGATTATTTTCAAGATGAGTGATGAGAAGAGAATTGTCCAACCCATCAGGTGTCGCACTACACAAGCCTGAACTGTAGGCTATCTTGCCATGTCCTGAAATATGCAGACAGACGGATTAAAAGTAATATTCCTACTTTTTAGGCTGACATTGTTACATCATGATTACATCACAGTAGGTTGTCACAAGACTGAGCTGCAGGCACTCTGACCGTGCACTTTCTTGGGTCCTCAAAACAACGTGTGTTGGAGAATGTGGGCATCAATCCCACTACCTCCTGCTTGCTAAGAGAGTCCCCAGCTGCTTGAAGTGGCCACGAGAAGCAGTCAAGAGGCTCTTGTCCTGGCTCTAGCCCTGGCCAGGCTATCCTTACTTGGTAGATTACTCGCTAGCACCTGCTGAGCCACGATGGCTGGTAACAATTGACTGTTGTGCTATTTAAGCCAAGGTCGTAGGTTCGATCTCTGTACTGGCCATGCGATACCTTTTGAGTGCTCATATTCTGTGCCACTTGCTGGTGTCCCGAAAGGTCCCACTGACATAAGCCAAGCGGCTTGCTGAAATAGCTCCGTTTGGAGAGTGTACGTACCTAGCTGGTTAGTAGGAATCAATACACATTGAATATCAAAGTATCAAACAGAAGAACAAAAAACATTTTGCACACAAAACTTACTGTCAATGACTGTGGATTTAAGGAGGGGTGATTCTGCCCTCTCGTTTACCTGGGATGTGGCAGAAAAGGTCACTGGAGAATGAATGGGTGGCCAAGCACTGCTGTAGAGGCCATGCATCATGTCATCTACATGTTTCAGGAACTGTAAAGACAGATGAATCATGATGAACCATCACCTAAGGTAATCATTAGTGTAAGTCTAGGAAGTACTGTACATTGACTATGTTGCCCTTTAGCAATCTGGTAGTCAGGCAGACATATGCAGAGAGATAGAGAGCTAGACAGCAAAACATAGGCTATTTACACTTATTAATCAAAAGACTGGATAAGTTTCTGTGCTCCTTCCCTTCGTTCCCTCCTCCATCCTTTCATCCAAGCTAGAAGATTTCTGAAAAAAAAAAGAGAATCAATAATTGAAAACCGCATTTGAGAGTTGTAACGTTAGAATGACTGTTGAGGGGGAGCAGGGATAGGCTAAATGTATTTTATTGTCAAATACAAAATACACAAATATACAAGGATCCCTGTTGAATGAAGAAAAGGAAAACTTCAAATCCATATTGGGGGGGGTCTCTCTCTCTCACATGCACACACACACACACACACACACAACAGAGATTTAAATGTCAAAACCTTAGCTAGCTAGCTACAAGAGTTGAATATTAAAACTTAACATGTCCATGGAGGATTAGTCAGAGAACTAACGTTCGCTAGCTAAAATCAGCCAGCTAACTTAAGTTAGCTAACGTTAGCTAGCTAGGAAATATTTCCTTGATGTTCTTCTTCCCAACAACCCATTTCTTTACTTACAAAAGTAAAACAAGAATGCAGGAGAACAGGGACTGTTTTGTGTACCTTTCGAGAAACTGTGGTGGGTTCATTGTTATGTTTGGAGGAAAAAGGGGGAGGCTTGCAAGCCGAAGAATACCATCCCAACCGTGAAGCACGGGGGTGGCAGTATCATGTTATGGGGGTGCTTTGCTGCAGGAGGGACTGGTGCACATCACAAAATAGATGGCATCATGAGAGAGGAAAATCTCCTGAAGTTAAAGCTTGGTCGCAAATGGATCTTCCAAATGGACAATGACCCCAAGCAAACTTCCAAAGTTGTGGCAAAATGGCTTTAGGACAACAAAGTCAAGGTTTTGGAGTGGCCATCACAAAGCCCTGACCTCAATCAAATATAAAATGTGTGGGCAGAACTGAAAAATATTGTGCGAGCAAGGAGTTCTCCAAACCTGACTCGGTTACACCAGCTCTGTCAAGAGGAATGTGCAAAAATTCACCCAACTTATTGTGGGAAACTTGTGGAAGGCTACCTGAAGTGTTTGACCCAAGTTAAACAATTTAAAGGCAATGCTACCAAATACTAATTGAGTGTATGTAAACTTCTGATCCACTGGGAATGTGATGAAAGAAATAAAAGCTGAAATAAATCATTCTCTCTACTATTATTCTGACATTTCAATTTCTTTAAATAAATTACCTAAAACTGAGAATTTTTACGAGGATTAAATGTCAGGAAATGTGAAAAACTGAATAATGGCTAAGGTGCATGTAAACTTCCCACTTCAACTGGACATATTACCTCAATTACCTCGACTGACCTGTGCCCCCATGCATTGACACTGTACTGGTATCTCCTGTATATAGCCTCACTGTTATTCTACTGCTGCTCTTTAACTATTTGTATAATTTTTTTTACCTATCACATTTTTCTTAAAACTGCATTGTTGGTTTGTAAGAAAGCATTTCACTGTAAGGTTGATTTCAGTTCATGTGACAAATACAATTTGATTCATAGATTAGGGCCTAATGAACTTATTTCAATTGAATGATTTCCATATATATATTTTTTTTTTAACCTTTATTTAACCAGGCAAGTCAGTTAAGAACATATTCTTATTTTCAATGACGGCCTGGGAACAGTGGGTTAACTGCCTGTTCAGGGGCAGAACGACAGATTTGTACCTTGTCAGCTCGGGGGTTTGAACTCGCAACCTTACGGTTACTAGTCCAACGCTCTAACCACTAGGCTACACTGCCGCCCCTGAACTGTAACTCAGTCAAATATTTTAAGATGTTATGTTTGTTCAGTATACTTTATATTAATCAGTTACCCAATCAATATAGGGCCCCCCAGTTACCCACGTGGGTCCCCCAGTTACCCACGTGGGCCCCCTAGCTCCTCTCCTTCGCCATCTAACATTTAGCAGAGGCAGCAGCAGGCTGTCTACAGTCACTGAGAGCTGGCTCCTGATTCCTCAGGTGGTTGGCAGTTGCAGTAAAAAAAATACTTTTTCCACATTTTATGTTACAGCCTTATACTAAATCTCAGCAATCTACACACAACACCCCATAATAACAAAGCGAAAACGGGGTTAGACATTTTTGCACATTTATTCAAAATAAAACAGAAATTCCTTATTCCTGAATACATAAGTATTCAGACCCTTTGGTATAAGACTCGAAATGTAGCTCAGGTTCATCCAGTTTCCATTGATCATCCTTCAGATGTTTATACAACTTGATTGGAGCAATCAGGGGAGAAGGGCCTTGGTCAGGGAGGTGACAAAGAACCTGATGGTCACTCTGGCAGAGTTCTTGAGATCCTCTGAAGATGGGAGAACCTTCCAGAAGGACAACCATCTCTGTAGCACTCCACCAATTACACCACACAGAAGCCACCCCTCAGTAATAGGCCTATGACAGTCCACTTGGGAGTTTTCCAAAAGGCACCAAATGACTGACCATGAGAAACAAGATTCTCTGGTCTGATGAAACCAAGATTGAACTCTTTGGCCTGAATGCCAAGCATCATGTCTGGAGGAAACCTGACACCATCCCTACAATGAAGCATGGTGGTTTCAGCATCATGCTGTGGGAATGTTTTTCAGCGGCAGGGACTGGGATACTAGTCAGGGTCGAGGCAAAGACGAACGGAGCAAAGTACAGAGAGATCCTTATGAAAACCTGCTCCGGAGCTCTCAATACCTTACATTGGGGCGAAGGTTCACCTTCCAACAGGACATCCACCCTAAGCACACAACCAAGACAACACAGGAGAGGCTTCTGAGCAAGTCGCTGAATGTCCTTGAGTGGCCCAACCAGAGCCCGGACTTGAACCCGATTGAACATGTCTGGAGGGACCTGACAATAGCTGTGCAGCGACATTCCCCATCCAACCTGACAGAGCTTGAGAGGATCTGCAGAGAAGAATGGGAGAAACTCCCTAAATACAGGTGGGCCAAGTTTGTAACATCATACCAAAGAAGTCATACCCACCTCAGGTCCGAATCTGATTTATTTTTATGACCGGATTGTGTCAGGGTCAATTCGGTTCAGATCTCAATTTTGGGAAGTGAAAAGACTTCTAGATCAGGGTGTCAGGAGAGAGTAAATAAAATGGCAAGTAAACAAAAAACACTGCAGATACTGTATCACCTCAGTCAGTACTAGAGCAGAAAACACATTTTAAGTAGCCTAGACATCAACAAAAGAAAAAGAGGCAGAGTTTTAACTGATTTTATATAAATAATGAGAAATACTGTTGGAAAAATGTATAATACTGCAGGTCAGTTTCACTACATAGACTATTTATTTATTTAAAACTGAGAACAAATTGCACACAATGCATAGGACACTGGTTTAAAAGATAACTTATGAAAAATACAATTGTTAAACATTAAAATCTTTCCTCAATAACACGGTTTATCAAATGCATGCCAAATGAGTGAAGGGACAGTGGAATGAAGAGGAGTCAGACTGGGGTAGTTAAAACATGTAAACATGCTGGTCTATAGTGAGTCCATATAAATATCACATGTAAGGCACACAGACTTTAAGCACTCAAGTGTTTCAGTTTGGCATAGCATTATGTTTCACTGGAAAATAATCATTAGTTAAACTCTCCCTAAGAAGGAAAATGAATATACCTAACGAGTGTAAATTTACATAAATCCCATCCAATTCCTAAATAAATTACAACCCAATTAATAATTCTTTACTCATAAATGGTAGTGAAACAGTCAGTAAAGTGTAAAGCAAGTAAAAAGGGAATTCATTGGCAAAACTGCAAGGCTACTGGTGACCTATAGTTGCAGGGGTTAATAGAGGGAGATATAAAATACAGGGATATATAAAGCAAAATGCCACTAAAATGAAGTACAAAATAACATAATAATTTGTCGCAGTGTTTCCCCTACGTGTGCATTTAGCAGTGGCACAATGTCATTTTATATTGTTTTTATAATTTGTCGCAGTGTTTCCCCTACGTGTGCATTTAGCAGTGGCACAATATTATTTTATATATTTTTTTTTTATATAAACTTAAACCACCAAAACCAGAATAGCAACAGCTATAAGCAATATATTTTTTTCTCCCAGTAAGGTCTTTGAGAACTAACACTCAAAATAAACTTGACAGTCAGGGAGAATGTAAAATTACATGTCACCCATTGATTTTGTTACAATGTTGGAGTCACTCAGATTGCATAAAATGGCATAAGCCATAGCAAAATGTGTAGAATTGTAGGAAATTAACTTTAAAACAGCAAAATTATCTGATGCCAAGAGGGCCTCTAAAACCACGCCATTGGCCACACCCCCGAATAACTTTGCCACCGCTGCTGAAAGAAATCATAGGAGAAACACTGAAGCAAACCGAACAGGAATAACACGTGAGCCTCATAACTTACATCTGAAGACTGATGTCTTATGGGCTGTTGACAGTACAGTCAGTTTTAAAATGCTTATTGTTGTTCCTTTCTTTATAAAGTAAGACATTTGAAGTAAGCAGGCTCTGTGAAATTACTTTCTATTTAGCGCCAGAATCTAGCCAACGAGGGCAGAATAGAGCACTAGATGCCAGTGGTTGTTTTGATCCAAATCACGCTGATCTTCACATGAACCCAGAGCTGAGACGGAGAGAGATGGGGAACAAGAAGGAAAGTGGGGGAGAATAAGAGAAGAGAGCTGGACAATAATGTGTTAGGAAATGCCCTCAGTCAGAGCACAGACTGATATCAAACATCTATAGAAAAAATCTAAGCTGCTCAAATGGAGACATTAAAAAGAGATAACATTTATTTAGAGTATGGCCCTAGAGGTCAGAGGTACTGTAACTCACTTCTTGCGGTCCTTGTCCTTCTTCCCGTTAGCATTAAGGTTTTGGGCCTGCAATAGCTGGGCTGCAGCTCGTCTCTTACTGAAGGAACTTTGTTCCTCCTCTAGAACTCGTCTCTTCTCCTCCAACGCACCCCTCTCCTCCGCATGCAACCGCTTCAGCTGCTCAAACCTTCCCTGCAGCTACTCACACAGCAGCAAAATGGTTAGAGACTTACAATGGATACCTTCACATAAAACACATGTTCTGCTAAGTATCGTAATATATGTGTATTTGTGAATGTGGTGTGTACCCCTCTCTCAGCATCTTTGAGTTCAGCCTCCTTCTCTTTGACTCTCTGGACAAACAGCTGTCTCATCTCCTCCTCTCGCCGCTGAAGTTCCACCAGAAACTCTGTACGCTTTGCTTCATATGTCTGCTGAAGGCTGTGCACACATTTCAAAGGTCATACACACTTCAATTTCACTAGTGCCAGAGTCTATGTGTGTGTATCGTACCTGACAGGTTTGCTCTCAGGGTCTGTGTCTCTGAAGCCTATCTCCTCTAGCTTGCAGCGGCGGTACAGTTCATAGTGACGTGTGTGAGTCTGCTCTCTCAGGTCCTCCATGTTCACACAAATCAGCATTTCACGCAGTTTCACAAAGTCACAGTGACTCTCGTTCTCCACTGAAACACAATCAGCACAACAGTGGATTTGTCCAATTTTCTTCTGCCCAGAGGGACCCAAACACACACACACTCACTCTTACCTTGCACTACGCCCCAGGGGTACTGGCGAGCCTTCACCATTTTGTTCCCCACCATCATCTCCTCTGTACTACCCACTACAGCAAACGGCAGGTGGCCCTGCACACAGACACACACACACACTTCCAGTTGAGGAACTGTCCCAAATCAGGACAGGGTATGCAAGCATCGTTTTAATTGAAATCCATTTTTGACTCGCTGAGCCATCCACGTGTGACATGCATGTGCAGTTTAAAGCCTGGTTTGAATTAGCGGCAGGCGTTTGATCAATACCCACCCTTTGTGACATGGATGAAGCCTTAGTTAGAATGTGAAGCTAGCTAGTGTTAGACGATCCTGCATATCTCTAGCTGGCTTGGTGACATAGCCCTGAGATGTAGACTGCACATTACAGACACTAAGTTACTCATGTGAATACCATCTGTGAGACGCTCTGTCAACAATAACTACATAAACATGTGCAGCAGCAGATGAGTGTGCGTGTACTTACATTCATGGTAGTGTTAACCTTGGCTACAGTCTCATCGTCCAGAGGGAACTGGTAGATCTGAACTCCGTTACTGACCAGCTCACTCATGATCTTGAGCTTAAACTTGTGCAGCTCACTCTTAGAGATGGTGTCCGCCTTAGCTATCACTGGGATGATGTTCACCTGGAACAAACACGCACATAGACAAAATGTGCTATTTCTGTGCAAATAAGGATGGTGAGAATTACACAATATTTATTTTAGTACTGAAAGAAACCATTTTGAAGGTGCACATTCTACATGACATTAGCATGCTAGCTTGTCTACAAGGCCCATGCAACTCATAGTACTTTGCAAGCTGCAGACTCAGATTCGTAGTGTTGACAGAATCCCACCCAGCCTACACTAGCTTCTTGCCAACAACCCACACACACACCACAGCTAAGTATATACTCTCTGCGCCTGGTACAAACACACTGTTCTCTGTCTCACTGCATCAGTCCTCTACTCTTACTGTTCTCGCTCTCCCATCTTTTCAGAGTCACTACATCTCTCTATCCATACAGGACAAAGAAAGCTAGACAGCATTCCACAGAAAACAACCCCATTCAGATGGTAATCACTGGGGTGGGCACACAGCTGAGCTCATGCCAGCTACTGTGAGTGACTAGACAGCGTGCAGAGGAACTATAGACCACTCCAGAGTGGACACATCTAGGGTAAAACTAAACTACGACACAGTCAGGCAGGGATAAATTCTGAAACCACACTATAGCGTACTTGACTTCCAATTGAGCAGTCACCTGCAGCAATTACCTTGAATGTGATCTCCACAAACTCAGTAACATTGCCTTTAAAAGACGCATTGTGGTCCCATGTGGCTCAGTTGGTAGAGCATGGCGCTTGAGGACAAGTACAAAAATGTATGCACTCACTAATGTAAGTCGCTCTGGATAAGAGGGTCAGCTAAATTTAAAAAAAATAAAAATGATAGAAAAGTAAACGTACAAACATGAACAGACTGAATCCTGGCCTCAGTCATGTGCATTCACATACATCATGTGAATACACAACTACACACATTAACACTCAGATTCGAGACGCTAAAAAAATACCCTGACATCTGGAGCTTAATATCTCCTTCCTACAGTTGGTTCAGTGTTTGACTGCCACAAGGATCTGAGAGCTGTGACCTCAGTACAGTGATATGAGCAGGGTCAGTGACTATACTGGGCCAGTGACCAGAAGCCTTTGACAGACACCTTGCTGTCTAGTTTCTTCATAGTGAGTAGGTCCAGGGACTTGAGGGAGTGTCCGGAGGGCGATATGAAGTAGAGACAGGCATGGAGCCGGGAGTCGTGGTAGTTATGGAGGCTTCTCTTGATCTTCAGCTCCTCCTGGAGATACGTCTCATACTGACGGTCTATATAGTCCACCACCGGCTGGTAGCTAGTAAGGAGAAACACAAGGTTAGTATACACACGCTTGCCCAGTTTGTTCAGCTAGTCTTAAAAGCTGACAGTGATGTGACACACACCCCTCTCCCTACCTGTCCTGTTTGTTCATCTGGTCTCCAAAGCCAACAGTGTTGACTACTGTGAGTCTGAGTTTGACATTACTCTCCTGCAGGTCGTATGTCTGGGCTCGCAGCTTCACCTGTGGCTCGAAGTGGGACGACTCACAGTTCTCAAAGTTAGTGTTGAACAGTGTGTCCATCAGGGTCGACTTACCAATACCAGTCTCACCTGGTGGGACACACACACAGAGAGAGATGGAGTGTGAGAGGCAGCAAGGGGATAGGCCTGGTTGGAGAGAGACGGTTGTTGTCTTACCTATACAGAGGATGTTGAAACAGAAGCCTTGGCAGGTGGACTTGTTGACCAGCTGGTCTGGAAGGCTGTCAAACCCAACATGGCCAGACAGAGAGAGGGGATGTGCTCCCTTATGTCAGGAACACAACATAACACATCAACAGACTCTCCTCCAGAGTAATGTCTGTTCAAACACCAAATATAAGCCTCTGAACCTCTTGTTTGTTGCTCTAGTGTAGTGAACAAGAAATGCCATTTGAAACGTAACAAAATATAATCATTTGAAAGCAGCTGACGTTAAATCATGGCATTATTTTGATCTCAAGACACAGTTCGCAAAACAGCGATATCTAAAGTTAGCTACTTAACGTTACAGTATCTAACGACAGCTTAACGAAGTTAAACAGCCAGTGCCGACTATGAAAATAGCGGAGGAGGCTACAACGTTACTAACGTTTGTTAACACGACTAGCTCGCTAGCCAATTTAACAACTTCAAAACACTGCTGGTTACTTTTACAAACAAGCTAGTTAGAATTAGCAAGGGACACTCCCTGGCATGTCTGACTCGACTCAGACGTCCTAAACTTGTTCGTTATGTTCTGTAAAGTTTCTATTCCGATAGCTAACTCTAAATACTGGGGAATACACACAAAAACTACTTTATGACGTACCAGCTGCCGAGCAACATCAGAGGAAGACATAGTTTGGATATATATTTTTAGAAAGCAATCTCAAAACAAAGTAGATGTCATAAACGGAGGAGACTTATAGCTAGCTTCTTCTTCAGTGGGGTTTATAGGGGGTTGGCATCCAACGTTATGCTGCATTAACGCCACCTACTGTACTGGAGTGTGCGCCAGAGACAGGGAGGAAATTCGACCTGCCTACCCCGTTTTAATAAAAAAATATATAACATTTTTGATTCGAATGATGACTCAGTATCCCCTTCTCCCTCATAATGGATCTCACTCCCTCTCTCGGCTCTCATACTGCCGGTCCCAGTGGAAAAACGTTACGCTCCCTTTACTTTCAATGCATTTTTCCACAAAAGGTGGATAAACTGTTGTGCTAAATAAAAAATGTGGGTAAACTGCGATTACTTGCGTTTACCCTACACCACTGTTCAGTACATGTTCCGGTCACTGTTCCCTGGGTAGTAATCACACCTTCTTGTTAGATGCTTTCCTATAATTTGTGTATGTTTTATTCAGCCGGTTGTGTCAAAAACGTAGCCTTGTAAAGATGGTCTCCTCTCTTCCTGCCGTCCTCCCCTCCTACTCTTTCCTCTGTACTTGTGATAGATGCCTGTCCTTTGTGTCTCTGTTCCACGTCTCCTGCCATCTCTATGTAACAGGGTTATATTGGTGATTCCCCTTGCCACATTATTGTTAAGCCAATGGGTTTTTGGTTTTAGTTTTGTCTTGCCTTCACCTACTCAAAATGGCATCTTATTGGCTGGTTGGCGTAGCTTGCTTACCAGCGGTAAGTTGTTGGTTGCAAAGCACTGTACGTCAAAAGTGATTTTTATACTCCCAAGTGATGATTTAAATGTACAATTTATATCAATTTGTTTGTAAATGTTATTCGAACATCACACATAAGGTGCAGCGTTTTTTGGAGAATATTTGTTGTGCATTTTGTTGTAAAGAATTCCTGCCAGTACTAGCTAGCAACTTACTGTGTCTGGTGGGGGGGTTCATATATTTTGTACAGTACGTGAGTGCAGAGATGGATGGTGAGCCGTGCATTGCATGACGTGCAATTTTGTGCTGTTCCTATCAGGTACATTGTTAAAGATATTATATTGTAATTGTATTATTTTGGTAACTACATGCCCAGTGAACAAGCACCAAACCGCGTGCGTGAGTGCAGAGTTGGATGGTGAGCCGTGCATTGCATGACGTGCAATTTTGTGCTGTTCCTATCAGAATAAATCGCCATGAATGGTGCTACACGTTGGAGTTCGTGTCAATGATTGATTGAGTGCTACGGGTCTGTAGTCATTTAGGCAGGTTGCCTTTGTGTTCTTGGGCACAGGGACTATGGTGGTCTGCTTGAAACATGTTGGCATTACAGACAAACAGGGACATGTTGAAAATGTCAGTGAAGACACCTGCCAGTTGGTCAGCACATGCCCGGAGCACACGTCCTGGTAATCCCTCTGGCCCCGCAGCCTTGTGTATGTTGAGCTGTTTAAAGGTCTTACCCACGTAGGCTACGGAGAGCGTGATCACACAGTCGTCCGGAACAGCTGATACTCTCATGCATGCCTCAGTGTTGCTTGCCTCAAAGCGAGCATGGAAGTGATTTAGCTCGTCTGGTAGGCTCGTGTCACTGGGTAACTCGCGGCTGTGCTTCCCTTTGTAGTCTGTAATAGTTTGCAAGCCCTGCCACATAAGACGAGTGTCGGAGCCGGTGTAGTATGATTCAATCTTAGCCCTGTATTGATCCTTTGCCTGTTTGATGGTTCACAGCAGGGCATAGCAGGATTTATTAGAATCTTCCGGGTTAGAGACCCACACCTTGAAAGCAGCAGCTCTACCCTTTAGCTCAGGGCAAATGTTGCCTGTTATCCATGGCTTCTGGTTGGGGTATGTACGTACAGTCACTGTGGGGACGACGTCCTCAATGCACTTATTGATAAAGCCAGTGACTGATGTGGTGTACTCCTCATTGCCATCGGAAGAATCCCGGAACATTCCAGTCTGTGATAGCAAAACAGTCCGGTAGTTTAGCATCTGCTTCATCTGACCACTTTTTTATAGACCGAGTCACTGGTGCTTCGTGCTTTAATTTTTGCTTGAAAGCAGGAATCAGGAGGATAGAGTTGTGGTCGGATTTACCAAATGGAGGGCGAGGGAGAGCTTTGTACGCGTCTCTGTGTGTGGAGTACAGGTGATCTAGAATTTTTTTCCCTCTGGTTGCACATTAAACATGTTGATGGAAATTTGGTAGAACTGATTTAAGTTTCCCTGCATTAAAGTCTCTGGCCACTAGGAGCGCCGCCCCTGGGTGAGTGGTTTCCTGTTTGCTTATTTCCTTATACAGCTGATTGAGTACGGTCTTAGTGCCAGCATCTGTCTGTGGTGGTAAATAAAAAGCCATGAAAAGTATAGCTGAAAACTCTCTAGGTACGTAGTGTGGCCTGCAATTTATCACAATATACTCTACTTCAGGCAAGCAAAATATAGAGACTTCCTTAGATTTCGTGCACCAGCTGTTGTTTACAAATATGCACAGACCGCCCCCCCTCGTCTTCCCGGAGTGTGCTGTTCTATCTTGCCGGTACAGCGTATATCCCGCTAGCTGAATTTCCATGTTGTCATTCAGCCACAAAACATAGGATATTACAGTTTTTGATGTCCCGTTGGTAGGATTTTCATGATCTTACCTCGTCTAGTTTATTGTCCAATGATTGCACGTTGGCGAGTAGTATTGACGGTAAAATAGATGGCTACAAATAATATAGATGAGAACTCTCTTGGTAGATAGTCTGGTCTACAGCTTATCATGAGGCATTCTACCTCAGGCGAGCAATAGCTCAATACTTCTTTAATATTAGGCATCGCGCACCAGCAGTTATTGACAAATAGACACACCCCCGCCCCTCGTCTTACCAGACGTAGCTGCTCTGTCCTGACGAAACCCGGAGAAGGGAGCCAGCTTTATATTATCCGTGTCGTCACAGACAGAGACACAGTCACCATCTCCTCACTACACACGGGTTCAATCAAATTACGTTGAACAAACGTGGAATAGACGTTTAATTGACCACTGATCATAGCACAACAGTATGGAACAGCGTAGCCTCACCCGCCACTTCCAACAGACACAAAGACATCATCAGGGCGAAATGAGCTCTCACCCCCTCCACAAATGTTCTTGTCATTCTATTCTTCAGGTATGCATTCTATTAATATTTAAGTTCCATTCTGATTTATTCTACCTAGCATTCCACTGATGTTTATTCTTCTATATGTGGCTAACCATATTACATGGATTGATATTGCCCTGTACATTTCTCCCAGATTGAAATCATTGTTTTGTTACATGCTACTGGGAGTCCTAGGGTTGCCAACCCGTTCCTGTGTTTTCTGCTCGTCAGTACACTGATATCTCTTCAGATTGCATGAATTATTTTAAGATTTCACTGTCAACCACTTCGCCATGTTTTGATCTACCCATTTTCCTTTGATTAGATGACTTATTTATTTAATTTTTTAAGTAAGGATGTATTCATTTTGATTACCGTGTTTTGACTTAACTTGATTGAACATCTTGTAGCGACTTATACATTTACATTTACATTTAAGTCATTTAGCAGACGCTCTTATCCAGAGCGACTTACAAATTGGTGCATACACCTTATGACAACCAGTGGAACAGCCACTTGCATCTAAATCTTGTTGGGGGGGGTGAGAAGGATTACTTACCCTTACTTACCCTATCCTAGGTATTCCTTGAAGAGGTGGGGTTTCAGGTGTCTCCGGAAGGTGGTGATTGACTCCGCTGTCCTGGCGTCGTGAGGGAGTTTGTTCCACCATTGGGGGCCAGAGCAGCGAACAGTTTTGACTGGGCTGAGCGGGAACTGTACTTCCTCAGTGGTAGGGAGGCGAGCAGGCCAGAGGTGGATGAACGCAGTGCCCTTGTTTGGGTGTAGGGCCTGATCAGAGCCTGGAGGTACTGAGGTGCCGTTCCCCTCACAGCTCCGTAGGCGAGCACCATGGTCTTGTAGCGGATGCGAGCTTCAACTGGAAGCCAGTGGAGAGAGCGGAGGAGCGGGGTGACGTGAGAGAACTTGGGAAGGTTGAACACCAGACGGGCTGCGGCGTTCTGGATGAGTTGTAGGGGTTTAATGGCACAGGCAGGGAGCCCAGCCAACAGCGAGTTGCAGTAATCAAGACGGGAGATGACAAGTGCCTGGATTAGGACCTGCGCCGCTTCCTGTGTGAGGCAGGGTCGTACTCTGCGGATGTTGTAGAGCATGAACCTACAGGAACGGGACACCGCCTTGATGTTAGTTGAGAACGTCAGGGTGTTGTCCAGGATCACGCCAAGGTTCTTAGCGCTCTGGGAGGAGGACACAATGGAGTTGTCAACCGTGATGGCGAGATCATGGAACGGGCAGTCCTTCCCCGGGAGGAAGAGGAGCTCCGTCTTGCTGAGGTTCAGCTTGAGGTGGTGATCCGTCATCCACACTGATATGTCTGCCAGACATGCAGAGATGCGATTCGCCACCTGGTCATCAGAAGAGCCAAATAAAATAACCTTTGGAGAGGAGAGGAACACTATGTTTCTGTAAAGAGGATCGCAATGAATAAAGATCATACCCTCCAAAAAATGCATTTAGTTAGCACTTTATTCATGATGTTGGGGGTATGATCATCATTCTTCGTGATTAATTTATGATAATCGTTGATCATGATAGCTTCCACATTAATGTAGTGTTCAGAAATGATTTATTGTTATCAAATCAAACTTTATTTAAATAGCACATTTTTAGACCCGGAGGGAACGCAATGCGCTTTACAGCAAAATGAATAAAAACAATAAAAATACCACAAGAAGAGTATAGGAGGATAAAAATACATATAGATAACAGCCATGGGAGTTCAAACATTAATAGCATAGAACGAGTGAGGAATGTAGTAGCTAATTCATGGTAAGAGCTGAAATGTAATAAAAGAATAAGCAAAATATAAAAGATGAGCTAAAAGAACTGAATGACTAAAAGCCTAAGAGCACCCTAAGGAAAAGCTAAAACGGTTTTAAGATGTCTTTAAAAAATGTCCACAGTTTTGGACCCCCTTTCAAGTTCTCTGGCATGGTATGATCTACCACTCTACTTTAGTTTTTGCCGGGATGCTCAAATTATTATGTTATGTTACGTTTGGTATGGTTACATAAGACAGATGGTTATTTAACTTCATATGGCTGCAGGGGCAGTGTATTGAGTAGCTTGGATGAAAAGATGTCCATTGTAAACGGCCAGCTCCTCAGTCTCATGTTGCTAATTTATGCATATTATTAGTAGTATTGGATAGAAAACACTCTAAAGTTTCCAAAACTGTCAAAATATTCTCTGTGAGTATAACTGAACTGATATTGCAGGTGAAATCCTGAGGAAAATCAAAACAGGAAGTGGCTTCTATTTTGAAAACTCCATGTTCCATAGCCCCCCTTTGCTGGATTTAAAGGGATATGAACCAGATTCCTTTTCCTATCGCTTCCTCAAGGTGTCAACAGTCTTCAGACATAGTTTCAGGCTTTTATTTTGAAAAATTAGCCAGAACGATAACATCGCGTCAAGAGTTTTGCTCGTGCAACAGAGTTTGGATCGGTATTGCTTTTCCCTCTCCTACTGTGAAAGACATTTGCGGTTGATATATTATCGATTATATATATTAAAAACAACCTGAGGATTGATAATTTAAAAAAAACGTTTGACATGTTTTTGTGGATATTATGGAAACTATTTGGAATTTTCGTCTGCGTTGTTGTGACCGCTCTTTCCTGTGGATTTCTCAACATAACGCGACAAACAGACAGAGGTATTTTGGATATGAAATAATCTTTATGGAACAAAAGGAACATTTGTTGTGTAACTGGGAGTCTCGTGAGTGAAAACATCCGAAGATCATCAAAGGTAAACAATTAATTTGATTGCTTTTCTGATTTTCGTGACCAAGCTTCCTGATGCTAAGTGTACATAATGCTATGCTATGCTAGGTGGATTAACAAAAGGCTAAGCTGTGTTTTCCTATTTTGCACTTGTGATTTCATGAATATAAATATTTGTAGTAATATTTATTGAATGTAGCGCTATGCTATTCAGTGTTTGTTGAGTGCACTTATCCCGATAGGGGGATTGCAGCCATAACAATTAAGGCAAAAACAATGGTAGGGTGGTAGCTTGGGCATATAACGTGAATGCCTATCAACCCAAAGGTTGTGAATTGGCAACTTCAGCTACTTACTACTTTTCTAGCTACTTTGCAACTACTTAGCATGTTAGCTAACCATTCCCCTAACCTTAACCTTAACCCTTTTAGATAATAATTTCCCTTTCAATTTTGGAGAATCTCTTACACAATGGGTTAATGTTATGTATAGTAACCCTAGGTGAAAATTAGTAAATACTTATCAGAAAGTATTAAACTGTCAAGAGGAGTAAAACAAGGTTGTCCACTATTGGCATATCTATTTATTATGGCCATCGAATTGTTAGATATTCAAATCAGATCCAACAATAATATCAAGGGGCTGGAAATACATTGCTTAAAAATAAAGGTGTAATTGTACGCTGATTCATGTTCTTTTAAATTCACAATTTGGATCCCTGCACAGCCTCAGAAGAGCCAGATACTTTTTTCGAACCACTCTGGATTACAACCAAATGATGATAAATTTACTATATTAAGTATTGGATTGCTAAAAAGTACAACTTTTGCATTACCGTGTAGTTTACTAATAAAATGGTCTGATGGGGCAGTGGACATACACGGTATTCATATCCTGAAAGGAAAAAAGGATCTCTCTACAATACTTATTTAAAGAAAGTTAACCAAATAGATAAGATCTTGTTACAATGGAAATGAAAATACCTGCCTATTTGTGGAAAAATTCCCCTGATTAACTCTTAAATCATAGCTGTTTACCTATTTGCTTATGGCTTTGCCTACACCTAGCGACTTGTTTTTTTTAACATTTTATTAATTGAGCTAATTTAGCATATTCATTAACATAATGAATATGAATTCGGAGGGGAGAAATGATTAAATATAAAAGTATTAAACCTCTCACTAAAGGCTTCAGTCATACAAAAGTTATACTTAAATCCGAATTGGTTCTCTAGCAGATTAGATTAGTAAGAATGTCTCACCCATGTTCAAGAATGGCCTTTCTCCCATTATTCAGATTACAACCTCTCACTTTCTGTTATTTGAAAATGAAATAATAATAAAAAATATTGCTATTTTTAAAACAAGTCATAAAAAGTTGTTTTCAATTTCAGTTTAATCCACCAGAAAAGACAGAACAATTATCACGACCAATATTATTGTTACACTCAAATATAGTAATTGATCAACAACAAAAAAATTGTATAAAACAGTATATTCTTTGTAAATTGCTTCATAAATAGGACTGGTGGAGTTATGGCACACATGCAGCTAACAAAAATATATGGAAATGTCTGCTCTACTCAAAATGACAACCAACTAATTGCAGCATTACTGCAAAAATGGAAGAGGCAAGTGGAAGGGGAATTATTAAACACCAAAATTTGTTAAAGAAAATTGTGATAAATAAAAAGGTATACCTGTCATGACTTCCACCTAAGTCGTTTCCTCTCCTTGTTCGGGCGGTGTTCGGTGGTTGGCGTCACCGGTCTTCTAGCCATCGTCGAACCACTTTTAATTTTCCATTTGTTTTGTCTTGTTTTCCTACACACCTGGTTTCCATTTCCCTCATTATTAAGTGTTGTGTATTTAACCCTCTGTTCCCCCCATGTCCTTGTGTGGAATTGTTTGTTTGTAAGTGCTTGTGCACTATGTTACTGGTGCGCGTCGGGTTTTTGTACCCATGTAGGTTTTTTTTTTTTATTGCCGTTGGTTTTGAAATTAATCTGCTCCGGCTATTTCCTATTTCTGCTCTCCTGCGTCTGACTTCACTGCAACCAGTTCCACAACCCTTACAATACCAGTTTCATTTAAGGACCAACACATTGACAGCTGTGCATATATACCGATTCCATGGCACACGGTTTATGAACTGATACACAAAACAACGCTGGATGTATTGAATAACACAAACCAACTGACTTATAAACCACTATGAGATGGAATCAAATGTGAGTGACTGTGCCAATCAATAAACACTGTAAAGGGTTTAAGTGTAGCATGTGCTTATAACAAACCCACTACAATGTATGATGCAATGATGTCTTGCAAGAAAAATCCTACCACACCGTAGAATGGCAGTGCAAATTCAGTGTTCTACAGGGAAAATAAATCTTTGCATGCAAATCTAGTTATCAATATCCTGGGTTCGGGCGGCTCGTCATCCTTGGTGTAACTGAATCCATACTTAAAAACACCTGACCTGTTTTACAAACAGGATCACACAATATATATACCATGAATACCTTTTCTTATAAACATTAATATAGTACACACACACACGCTGGGGGAAACACAATATATATACCATGAATACCTTTTCATATAAACATTAATATAGTGCTTAGCTTAATTAAAGAAATAAGAAAATAAAACTTAGTCAAAATGCTTTAGCTACAGCACTAATCTCACGTGGTCTGAACAATAATAACTAGCCTGGGCAATGCAAAGGACTTTACACAACTACAGCACCAGGCTCACCTGGACTGAATAGACTAGCCCGGGCAAATGAAAAGTACTAGTGCTTACACCGTAATTTCTTAGAAAGTAATCTTAAACATAACAGTGTACCAAAATGGATTATGATACTGGCTAATCACATTGTATAAAAGTATGAAAACTAAAATAGTTTGTCATGCATGATTAGCATGATCACTAACGTTTGCTATTTCAATTGATCGATAGCTGAGCTAGCCTAAATGTTAACGGCTTGTGCGTATGCTTCGTTCAGTATGAACATGCACAAAATGCTAGCAATAGCTTAGCTAGCCTAATCGCAAGCAGCTTGTTCTCCATACAAAAACTCACCAAATCCTGTCGTCAATCTTTCCCTCAATCCCTTCACAGCACCTTCGTGTAGATAGGTGAGTGTTAATATCCAGTTCTCTCTTTTTAGTTTAGTTTTATACAACTTCTCAATGATTTGAAACTTAGTTTTTCCTTCCATGGAATGGCGGTAGCTCTTCGTTCCGTTCTAGCTCTTTTTTAGCATGTTGGCGCCAACTGGTGTATAACGTGAGGTTAGGAGAGGGACTAAGAGAATATTGAGTTTTGATTGGCTCAAAATAAACTGCTCATCATGCAGCTTCTGACAGCTGATTTGTAATAGCTGTCAACTTAAACATATCACAATATAATATGACTGGCTACTGGAAACTCACTAGAAACGATAAGTATTCAGCATGACCTGCGTTACACGTAGCACTCATGTCTGTAGCCATGAAGTGCTTTGAAAGGCTGCTCATGGCTCACATCAACACCATTTTCCCAGAAACCCTAGACCCACTCCAATTTGCATACCGCCCCAACAGATCCACAGATGATGCAATCTCTATTGCACTCAACAATGCCATTTTCCACATGGACAAAAAGAACACCTATGTGAGAATTATATTAATTGACTACAGCTCAGCTTTCAACACCATAGTGCCCTCAAAGCTCATCACTAAGCTAAGGACCCTTGGACTAAACACCTCCCTCTGCATCTGGATCCTGGACTTCTTGACGGGCCACCCCCGGTGGTGAGGGTAGGTAACAACACACCTGACATGCTGATCCTCAACACGGGGGCCCCTTAGGGGTGCGTGCTCAGTCCCCTCCTGTACTCGCTGTTCACTCATGGCTGCATGGCCAGGCACGACTCCAACACCATCGTCAAGTTAGCCGATGAAACACAGTGGTAAGCTTGATCACCGACAACAATGATACAGCCTATAGGGAGGAGGTCAAAAACATGGCCGTGCGGTGCCAGGACAACAACCTCTCCCTCAACATGATCAAGACAAAGGAGATGAATGTGGACTACAGGAAAAGGACCAAGCATGACCCCATTCTCATCGATGGGGCTGTAGTGGAGCAGGTTGAGAGCTTCAAGTTCCTTGATGTCCACATCACCAACAAACTATCATGATCCAAACACAGTAAGACAGTCATGAAGAGGGCACGACAAAGCCTATTCCCCCTAAGGAGACTGAAAAGATTTGGCATGGGTCCTGAGATCCTCAAAATGTTCTACAGCTGCAACATCGAGAGCATCCTGACTGGTTGCTTCACTGCCTGGTATGGCAACTGCTCGGCCTCCGACCTCAAGGCACTACAGAGGGTAGTGCGTAGGGCCCAGTACATCACTGGGGCCAAGTTTTCTGCAATCCAGGACCTCTATACCAGGTGGTTTCAGAGGAAGGCCCTAAAAATTGTCAAAGACTCCAGCCACCCTAGTTATAGACTGTTCTCTCTACTACTGCACGGCAAGTGGTACTGGAGCGCCAAGTCTAGGTCCAAAAGGCTTAACAGCTTCTACCCCCAAGCCATAAGACTCCTGAACAGCTAATCAAAGGGCAACCTAGGCCCCTCTTTTACGCTGCTGCTACTCTCTGTTTATTATCTATGCATAGTCACTTTAACTCTACTTACATGTACATATTACCTCAATTACCTCGACTAACCGGTGCCCCCGCACATTGACACTGTACCAGTATCCCCTGTATATAGCCTCGCTACTGCTGCTGTTTACTTATTTGTTACTTTTATTTTCTATTTTTCACTTAAAACATATTTTTATTAATTAACTGCATTGTTAAGGGCTGTTAAGTAAGCATTTCACCATAAGGTTGTATTTGGCGCATGTGACAAATAAAATTTGTTTTGAGTTGGATTCAAAACATTATAATATAATAATAATAATATAATATATAACATATAAAACATTGACGTTTTTCCATTTAAATGACTATACAAAATTCTTGAAATTAATAGAAATGTTTATATATACGAGGGATACAACCATCCCAGCTCTGCAGATTTTGCTGCGAAGAGACAGAATCATTAGATCATTTGTTTTGTTACTGACCGTATGCAGCTTGTTTTTGGTCACAGGTTTAGGAATGGCTGAAGAATTGCAACATTTACATAGAGCTAATTCTACAAATAGCACTGATGGGTGATTTTAAAAAGTCATAGTCAATCGATCAATAATATAATAATACTCTTAGCAAAAATGTGTATCTTTAGTTTACTACCTGTGGAAACGATGAGAAAATAAATGTTCAGAGCTTTTGTGAAACAACACAGCACAGTTGAAACATATATGGCAATCACGCCCTGACCTTAGAGAGCCTTCTTATTTCTCTATTTGGTTCGGTCAGGGTGTGCTTTGGGTGGACATTCTAGTTTTCTATTTCTTTGTTGGCCGGGTATGGTTCCCAATCAGAGGCAGCTGTCTCTGATTGGGAATCATACTTAGTCAGCCTGTTTTCCACCATAGTTTGTGGGATCTTGTCTTTGTATATTTGCTGTTTAGAGCTACAGAGCTTTACGTTCGTGTTTTGTTCTTTTTTGGTGTCAGTTGAAAATAAAGTCAAATGTACGCCTACCGTCCTGCACCTTGGTCTCCTAACGAAGGACGTAACAATGGCAAATAGAAACTGGATGGTGTTCAGAGATAGATGGGAGGGGTTGAGTGGAGCTGAAGGATGGTACAAAGAAACAAGATAACTAATGTTACATATATTGTGTCTGTAAAATATATATAGGTTCAGATTTTGTGAAACAGCACAGCAGAAAAATACATGGCAAATAGAAATCATAACCGGATGGTGTTCCTAGAGCTGGCTGCCCTGCTAAACTGAGCAATCAGGGGAGAAGGGCCTTGATCAGGGAAGTTACCAAGAACCCAATGGTCACTCTGGCATTGCTCTAGAGATCCTCTGTGGAGATGGGAGAACCTTCCAGAAGGATAACCACTTCTACAGCTCTCCACTAATCAGGCCTTTATGGTAGCGTGTCCAGACGGAAGCCACTCTTCAGTAAAAGGCACATATCAGCTGACTTGGAGTTTGTCGAAAGGCACCTAAAGGACTCTCAGACCATGAGAAACAGGGTTCTCTGGTCTGATGAAACGAAGATTGAACTCTTTGGCTTGAATGCCAAGCGTCACGTCATTAGGAAACCTGGCACAATCCCTACGGTGAAGCATGGTGGTGGCAGCATTATGGTGTCAGGATGTTTTTCAGTGGCAGGGACTAGGAGACTAGTCAAGATCGAGGAGAGATCCTTGATGAAAACCTGCTCCAGAGCAAACAGGACCTCATACTAGGGCGAAGGTTCACCATACAACAGGACAATGACCCTAAGCACACAGCCAAGCCAACGCAGGAGTGGCTTCGGGACAAGTCTCTGAATGTCCTTGAGTGGCCCAACCCAATCGAACATCTCTGGAGATACCTGAAAATAGCTGGGCAGTAATCCTGACTATACAACCTGACAGAGTTTGAGAGGATCTACAGAGAAGAATGGGAGAAACTCTGAAACTCTACAGTTGTGCAAAGCTTGTAGCTTCATACCCAAGAAGACTCAAGGCTGTAATTTCTGCCAAAAGCGCTTCAAAAAAGTACTGAGTAAAGGGTCTAAATGCTTATATAAATGTGATATTTCTGTTTTTTTTATATACATTTGCAAAATAAACTAAAAAACTTTTGCTTTGTCAGTGTGGGGTATTGTGTGTAGACTGAGAAAAAATATGGGGGATTGGAAATGATGCAGACAATTACATTGATGGAAGCCACAATCTACCTTCAATATTAAAGCTGATCTACCCCCTAAAATATTAATATACACTGTAAGACACTTCTTTGCACGACATTTGTTGTTACTCTAAAATCTGAGATCTTGATATTAACGCGCTGCATGATTTACAACTGTTACAATTTACAACTGTCCCGTTGACGGAACGCCGATCCTTAAGAAAAGTGGCAATCCTACCTGACCTAAAACGGGGAATTTTTACTAGGATTAAATGTCAGGAATTGTGAACAACTGAGTTTAAATGTATTTGGCTAACGTGTATGTAATCTTCCGACTTCATCTGTAGTTTTGATGTCTTCACTATTATTCTACAACGTAAAAATAAAGAAAAATTGAATGAGTAGGTGTGTCCAAACTTTTAACTGGTAATGTATAATACGAATTGAAAGTCTGACAGAACCCATCTCCAAGCACATTGATAACTTTATTATGCCTTTTCTGCTGTCACTGCCCACCTATCTCAAGATACCACAGATGTGTTGAACAAAATGAAGGAATTTAACAATATAGGTTCCTTTTTGGTCACCATGGATGTGGAGTCTCTATACACCACTATTGGACATGAATGAACAAGGATTGGCAGCTATGCACCATTTATTGAGTACCCGGCCTGTGACTGAGATGCCTCCTACAGAATTCATTGTCTCACTGACTGAATGGACTCTTAATGACATCTTTGTCTTTCAGGACCGTATTTTTAAACAAGTGAAAGGATGTGCCATGGGAGCTTGCTTACAGCCCTGGTTTGTACTTAGGTAAATGGGAAAATTACTTCATTTTGGATCCTTAAAAAAAACAGTTATTTGACTGGATTATATGGCGGGATGCTATTTTGATGATGTTTGCCTGTTCTGGTCTGGCTCAGAAGATGAACTTATTTCCTTCAAACAATACCTTAACAGCATTAATCCTAACATCAAACTAGCTATGGAGTACAGCAAGGATAACATGCATTTTGTTGGACCTTAACATCAGTAAAAATGACGAAGGTTGTTTGTACACATCGATCTTTAGGAAGCCTACAGATGGGAATACCATTCTGACTACAGACAGTTTTCACCCCAAAAGGCTAAAAGAGAACATTCCATATGGCCAATTCCAAAGAGTCCGCAGCATTTACGATCAGGCAACAGACTACAGTGTCTAATCTGCCTAATTGGAGAATCGCTTCTTCAATCAGGGATTCAGCGCTCAGGTCCGGAAAGATGCAGGTATAAGGGCCAGATGGAATGATGCAGGTATAAGGGCCAGACGACTTGACAGAGAGAACTTCTTGGGCATCGTGACGCATCAGAGAGAGTACTTTGTTACAAAATACAGTACTGAAGCAGAGAACATTAAAAAATAATTGGTGGGATCATCCAAAGTGATACGCTACCAAGCTGATTCTTCCCAGAGGCACCAGTCATAAGCTTTAAGAGATGTCCTACCTTAATGACAAATTAGTTCACAGCTATCTTCCTGGTGACAGTCAAAAAACTTGGCTAGCACACAAACCCAAGGGCTCTTTTAAATGCAACCATTGCAGATATTTTGTACAGAAAAAGAGATTCTACATTGGATGGACAAAGACAAGTTCAAGACCGCTTAGAGGAACACAAGTACCCCATACGGGTAGGCAATGAAGACTACCCCATGGCAAGGCACTACAAGTCCTTACACCATGGTAACCCTGCCTCCCTACAAGCTATGGGTATTGATCATATTCCAGCCTCTATTAGAAAAGGGGACCGTCTTAAACAGCTAAAACAAAGGGAACGTTTTAAGATGTACAAACTACAGGCCATTAAGTACCCTGGTTTAAATGAAGATTTCTCACATTTTCTGTGGGGTTGTGATAGGTCGATTTGCTGTCATCTAGTGGACATTTTTGCTCTATTTCCCTCAGCTATGTTTAGACTGTTGTTGTCCATGTTTACTGTGTTTTAAGGTACTATGGAATAGATCGCTCTCCTATTCTTGGCACTTTGTCCAGTCATATTCAAGGTTGGAACTACCTTTCTATGGGTTCTAATGCTTCTAGCTTGGATTTGCATTTTTGATAACATATTTACAGTATTTCACTTTTTAATGTTTATAGTATTGCTTAATAGGTGTTGTCCAATGAATGCTGTAACCACTCCCTCTTCAAATCAGGACTGATTGGAAAAAGCTGTTCAAAAGAGAACATTGTATTATAATTTCTTTGTACCATGCAGCCGTTTCGGCCATGCAGCCGAAACGCGTCAGTTTTTAAACTTTGTTTCCATTGAACAAATAAAGGCATTTAAATTACTTGCATGAATAGTGCCTTGGTCCTCCTTTCTTTTTGATGACAGATATGCATCTGTTGGCCACAGACACATAAAAAAAAAAGGTAGGGGCGCGGATCAGTAAACCAGTCAGTATGTGAACATGCTCAATGGGAGATATGTCTGAGTATGCAGGCCACGGAAGAACTAGGACATTTTCAGCTCCCAGAAATTATGTACAGATCCTTGCGACATGGGGTCGTGCGTTATCATGCTGAAACATGAGGTGATGGCGGAGGATGAATGGCACAACAATAGGCCTCAGGATCTCGTCACGGTATCTCTGTGCATTCAAATTGCCATTGATAAAATGGAATTGTGTTCATTGTCCTAGCTTATGTCCTCCCGTACCATAACCCCACTGCCACCATGGGGCACTTTGTTCACAATGCTGACATCAATACACCACTCGCCCACACAACACCATACATGCTGCTTTCCATCTTCCCAGTACAGTTGAAACTGGGATTTATCTGTTAAGAGCATACTTCTCCAGCATGCCAGTGGCCATCGAAGGTGAGAATTTTCCCACTGAAGTCGGTTTACGGTGCTGAACTGCAGTCAAGTCAAGACCCTGATGAGGACGACTAGCACACAGATTATTTTCCTGATTTCTGACAGTTTGTGCAGAAATTCTTTGGTTGTGCAAACCCACAGTTTCATCAGCTGTCTGGGTGATTGGTTTTAGACAATCCCGTAGGTGAAAAAGCTGAATGTGGAGGTCCTGGGCTGGTGTGGTTCACGTGGTCTGCGGTTGTGAGGCCGGTTTGACATACTGCCAAATTCTCTAAAATGACTTTTGAGACAGCTTATGGTAGAGAAATGAAGATAACATTTTCTGGCAACAGCTCTGGTGGACATTCCTGCGGTCAGCATGTCAATTGCATGCTCCCTCAACTTGAGACATCTGTAGCATTGTGTTGTGTGGCATTTTATTTTCCCCAGCACAAGGTGCACCTGTGTAATGACCATGCCGTTTAATCAGCTTCTTGATATGCCACACCTGTCAGGTGGATGAATTATCTTGGCAAAGGAGAAATGCGAGAAATGCTGACTAACAGGGATGTAAACAAATTTGTGCACAAACTTTGAGCAAAATAACCTTTTTGTGGGTAAGGAACATTTCTGGGATATTTTATTTCAGCTCATGAAACATGGGACCAACACTTTACACTTTACACTTCATCCATTTAAGAATGATGGAAGCCACTGTGTTCTTAGGGACCTTCAATGCTGCAGAAATGTTTTGCTACCCTTCCCCAGATCTGTGTCTCGATATAACCCTGTATCGTAGCTCTACGCACAATTCCTTCGACCTCATTGCTTGGTTTTTGCTCTGACATGTACTGTCAACTGTGGGACCTTATATAGACAGGTGTGTGCCTTCCAAATCATGTCCAATCAATAGACTTTTGAATTTACCAGAGGTCGACTCCAAGTTGTAGAAACATCTCAAGGATGATTAGTGGAAATAGGATGCCCCTGAGCTTAATTTCGAGTCTCATAGCAAAGGGTCTGAATACTTATGTAAATAAGGAATTTCTGTTTTTCATTTTGAATACATTTACAGTCATTTCTAAAAACATATTTTCGCTTTGTCATTATGGGTAGTGTGTAGATTTCTGAGGATTGTTGTTCATGTAATACTTCTCCCTGCTTCTTGGTCCTAACTTTGGAATAGTTAAAAGGCCAGTGCCAAAGGACCTGGAGGACCTACTGGAACATTAATAATTTAGCTGTTTGAAAACCAATTTCTCCAGAATCGAGTTGTGTAACATTATTATTATCCAACAAGTTTGTCGTCATAAGCTTGATGTCATCATTGCATGCTAGGACTATGGGACCAAATACTAAAAATGTAACTTATGTCATACATTATAAGTACATTTGTTCAAATACTTAACTTCTTAAAATCTGGGGGAGAGATACATAAAGTGGGGAAGAACTGGGATGAAAGGTACACGATTTTCTTACGTACTCAGAGATTGATAGAGCTAGAGCCATCATATTTTACGATAAACCATTTATACATGTCCTCAACCATTAGCAACTTTAATTTAATTTCAAGGTTAAAGGAGTTCAAATGAAATAGACAGAGAACAGAACTACCACAACGTTACTTTTGTACCTACTGCGGGCCAAAATAACACAGGCTTTGTCAGAAGGGCTTGCGAGAAGTGCACAATATCTGGGGATTAACAACTCACATACTGTTGTAAATCAAGGGAGAAGATCCAGGCCTGTGCTCTCCAAATCCACCAAAGGAATGTGCTTTGTCTCAACAAACATTTTTCCCGCTGAAAATCGTAACACTTTCAAAAGCAAATACTGGAACAACATTTCTAATGTAGAACATGGGGAACGGTCAGAGGCGATCTATAGAACACCAATGTAATTTTGTTTGTTATTTTGTGATGTCATTAAAAATGTTATAAAGGAAATAAAGTTACTTGGAAAGTATACCCACTACAGTACATATATGAAGTTTCCATACTATGCGTTGTGCATGTAATATGAAAAATGATTAGTGTTTTTGTTAAGAGAGGGATGTGATGTGAGAAGCTGTAAGAAATCATTGTTTTCTATAACTTTGCACTGTGACTAGTAACCGCCCTGAAGTGAGGTCAGAGTGCCAGTCAGCCTGCCGGAACCGCCCCTTTCGAGCAAAAGGTATAAATTATGTGTTAAGAAAAAAAAAACACATTAGACCGGAAAAAGCGTGAAGCGGCAGCTGCACGTTTAAGATGTTTTGAACTTTGAATCTCAACACGAGGTGGACACGATAAACTTACCTCCCCGGGCAATATCTGGTACAGCTGCAAGTATCTTCGAAAGCAAATTTAAGTAGGACCATCCTGTTACTCTGCTCAAACCATCATTACGCTACTCTCATCACCCCACTGGGGAACCATCGATATAGCTGGCTAGCCTATCTTCAAAGAAGCCTCTTCAAGAGTGAATGGATGGAAAGTCAACTCTGTAGTTCTTTTCAGGACTACACGGCAAGTCACAGGATACCGGACAACGACAAAGAAGGACAACAGTAGAAGACTTGTTGGAACCATTTCGGACAATCAGAGCCTTACAAGCGGGCCGCGAAAAGGCCCAATCCCCTTTCCAAGGCTGCCCTATTCACAGAGAGATCCCCGGCGAACCCATGCATTTCACGAAAATACATTTATGATTTCTTACTTAAAGTGGGCGGCGGTTCGTGTGCAAAGTATATGGTTACTGTAGGTGAGAGTAGTTTCTGAATGTACCAATGTGTGGTAGTGTCTCTGTCCCTCTCTCCCTTCATCTCTTCTTTCAAGCAGCCATGTTTTTGTCATTCCGCTAGGGATCTGTTTTCAGCATATTAAGTATCCAATCAATAACCGTTGCAAAGTGTGTATGTTTATCCTGCGTTCCCATTTAATTAGCTCGTAAATGAATAATTAAACCAATTTGTGTAGTACTGAATAATTAGTTGAATTACATATAATAATTAATTAATTAAATTAATTACTTAAATCATACAATGTGATTTTTGGATTTTTGTTTTAGATTCCGTCACTCACAGTTGAAGTGTACCTATGATAAAAATTACAGACCTCTACATGCTTTGTAAATAGGAAGAACTGCAAAATCGGCAGTGTATCAAATACTTGTTCTCCCCACTGCATGTAAGAATGCTGTTCATTTACATCTCAGCATTCAACCCCATAGTACCCTCCAAGCTCATCATCAAGCTGGAGGACCTGGGTCTCAACCCCTCTCTGTGCAACTGGGTCCTGGAATTTCTGACGGGCCGCCCCCAGGTGGTGAAGGTAGGAGACAACATCTTCACTTCGCTGACTCTCAACACTGGGGCTCCACAACGGTGTGTGCTCAGTTCTCTCCTGTCCTCCCTGTTCACCCACGACTGCGTGGCCACGCACGCCTCCAACTCAATCATCAACTCAATTATCAAGTTTGCAGATGACACAACAGTAGTAGGCTTGATAACCAACAACAACGAGACAGCCTACTGGAAGGAGGTGAGGGCAATCGGGGTGTGGTGTCAGGAAAACAAAGTCTTGCTCAACGTCAACAAAACAAAGGATTTGATCGTGGACTTCAGGAAACAGCAGAGGGAGCACCCCCTATCCACATCGAAGGGACAGCAGTAGGGACGGTGGAAAGTTTAAGTTCCTGGGCGTACACATCACAGACAAACTGAAAAGTTTCACCCACACAGAGAGTGTAGTGAAGTTGTGCCTCTTCAACCTCAGGAGGCTGAAGAAATTTGGCCTGTCTTCCAAATCCCTGACTAACTTTTACAGATCCACAATCGAGAGCATCCTGTCGGGCTGTATCACAGCCTGGTACGTCAACTGCACCGACCTCAACTGCAAGGCTGTCCAGAGGGTGGTGCGGTCTGCACAACGCATCACTGGGGGCAAACTACCTGCCCTCCATGACACCTACAGCACCCGATGTAACAGGCCAAAAAGATCATCAAGGACAACAACCACCAGAGCCACTGTCTGTTCACACCGCTATCATCCAGAAGGTGAGGTCAGTACAGGTGCATCAAAGCTGGGACTGAAGACAATGCTTCGTGAGAGATTGAAAAACAGCTTCTATCTCAAAGCCATCACTAACTCAGAGAGGCTGCTGCCTACACTGAGACCCAATCACTGGACACTTTAATAAATGCATCACTAGTCACTTTAAACAATGTCACTTTAAACAATGCCACTTTAATAATGTTTACATGTCTTACTTTACTCATATCACATGTATATACTGTATTTTATACCATCTATTGCACCTTGACTATGCCACTTTGCCATCGCTCATCCATATATTCAACACTTTAGATTTGTGTGTAGTAGGTAGTTGTTGGGAATTGTTAGATATTACTTGTTAGATATTACTGCACTGTTGGAACTAGAAGCACAAGCATTTCACTACACTCACATTAACATCTGCTAACCATGTGTATGTGACCAATAAAATTTGATTTGATGTCTGGAACCGTAAAAAAAATAAACATAATTCTACAAAAAACACGTCTTTCTTTTTTTACTTTCCCTCGCTCAAAACAACTTTTGTATATAACTGGTTGAAATGTTGTTGCAAGCGTACAGGTTTTTTGCTGGGAGGTTGTCTTCCTCGTTAGGCACATGCGTGTGTCATTACGTTATTCTAGCATTCTGTGTTATTTGAGAAAATGGGCGTGTTACTTCTGCACCGTGTTACTTTCGCCATGGTTTTGCGGTGAGGACTAGATGGTATACCCCTACGAACAGAATTTACTTTTCATAGGTTAGAACTTACACAGCAGGTTATGATAATTAACATAGCAGGTTAAAATAATTAGGTAAAGGTTAGGACACTGCTTAGGTTAATGCTTAATTAAAATTTAAATATTCTGCCCGAAACAAAAAAAAAAAAGACGATTTATGCAACGTTGGTGTCACTTCCATCTGTCGTGTCACACACTTATCTGTTTCACCTGTGCTTGTCTCCACCCCCCTCCAGGTGTCGCCTCTCTTTCCAATTATCCCCTGAGTATTTATACCTGTGTTCCTTGTCTGTTTGTTGCCAGTTCGTCTTGTTCGTTCAAGCAAACCAGCGGTTTCCTGTCAGCGACTACAGTTTCACAGCCTCTCTTTCCTCATCTTCCTGGTTTTTGACCTCTGCTTATCATCACCCTGACCCTGAGTCTGCCTGCCGTCCTGTACCGTTGCTCCACCTTTGGATGACTGAACTCTGCCTGTCCCTGACCCTGAGTCCGCCTGCCATCCTGTACCTTTGCTTTACCCTGGATTTTCGACCCCTCCTACCTTGACCTGTCTTTGCCCGCCCCTGTTGCAACAATAAACATTGTTACCGCGACAGTCTGCACCTGGGTCTTACCTTGATTCCTGATTATGTAGCTGTATACCATGTAGCGACAACCCGGTTCTCCACTGCTTTATTTCAAAACGGTAAAAACGATATATATGAAAATTCCCTCAGATGAAAGGTGACATTTTGTACTGACACCTCATATGAAACATTTGCTCTAAAATACAAAATGCTGGAGAAGAGCCAAAAGTATACATTTTTGTTTCACTGTCCAAATAAATATGGAGGGGAGTCTATTGATGTTTTAATCGAGGGAATGGGTTGGTAGTGTATGACCTGTGATGGAGTAAAATGGGTTATTGAAACTAGAATTCCTAAATTGAGGAATTAAACATATTTTCAATAATCGTACACCAAACAAATATGTGAATTGATGTATGATTGGAAACTAATACAATTAATAGACTACAAATTAATAAATTGACTACAAATTACAATAGATACCACAGAACCAGTTTGTTTCCAAGTTTTAATGATGTTCTGGATTACTACTGTCTGTCTTTGCATGTCAACAACATTCGTCTTGGCACATTCTTCTTGGCACAAAAATACTTTCTAGGGAGTTTTTCCTAGCCACCATGCTTCTACACATGCATTGCTTGCTGTTTGGGGTTTTAGGCTGGGTTTCTGTACAGCACTTTGTGGCATCAGCTGATGTTAGAAGGGCTTTATAAATACATTTGATTGATTGATTGATTGATTGATTGATTGACTTAAGCAGAGGGTTGAAAGCTTGTCGGGTTCTTGTTGGATTGGTTTTGACTGATTGTAAGCCCATGGAGCTGTTGATTCGGTCCGAGGTGATAAGGTTATTGAAAAATAACTGCTTTATTGGCCGAGGGACTTGGTCTGGTCCATCAGCTTGCGGAAGAGGTCTTCCATCTGAGCCTGGAAGTTGTCGACCAGAGGCTTAAGCTGGGCCTGCATGTTCTCAGCCAGGGGCTTCAGCTGGGCCTGCATATTATCGGCCAGGGGTGCCAGCTGGGCCTGGATCTGCTGCATCTGGGCCTTTCCATCCTCTACGAAGGTCCTGTTTGGAAGGAAGCTGGTGGTTAGTGGTCTGAATATTGACAGAGGGAGTGCCATAAATATTATTTGAAAATAAGATCGAAACACATTGCCTGTTAAAGCTTTTGCTGGTCATTAGCATTTTTTATCTAATGTATATGATTGTTGTAAAGCATCCATTCTTTATCATTATTTTTGACTGCTGTTTATTGTAAATTATGCAAATGAATGAAGATGAGTTGTGGTTTTTTTCCACAGATAATTGTTTAAAAAATGTTACTCACTCTGACTGGATCTTCTGCACTAGCTCCTGAGTGGTGGAGGTCAGCTGAGCTGACAGATCCTGGAAATACTGTGCCAGCTTCTCAACCTCGGGGGACTGTGTTGCTTGGCTTCCTATGGGTAGCCAGAGGACAACTTCATTAACATATTCCAACATTGTACTCAAACCATTTATGCACACACAGCATACGACAGCACATACAAGACCCTCTCTACATACAGTCATTTAAAATACATGAGTTATAAATAAATCCACCAACTCTGCAATATAAGATTCCTATATGTTGCATAACTCTCAGTATTGTTGAATTATACACTTGAGTATACCGAACATTAGGAACACCTTTTGCCCTCAGAACAGCCCAAATGTATCGGGCATGGACTCTACAAAGTGTTGAAAGCATTCCACAGGGATTCTGGCCCATGTTGACTCCAATGCTTCCCACAGTTGTGTCAAGTTGGCAGGATTTTCTTTGGGTGGTAGACCATTCTTGATACACACGGGAAACTGTTGAGCGTGAAAACCCAGCAGCATTGCAGTTCTTGACACAAACCGGTGCTCCTGGCACCTTATACCATATCCCGTTCAAATGGACTTAAATATTTTCACCCTCTGAATAGCACACATACACAATCCATGTCTTAATTGTCTCAAGGTTTAAACATCCTTATTTAACCTGTCTCCTCCCCTTCATCTACACTGATTGAAGTGGATTTAACAAGTGACATCAATAAGGGATCATAGCTTTCGCCTGGATTCACCTAGTCAGTCTATGTGAGGGAAAGAGACGGTGTTCTTAATGTTTTGTACACTCAGTGTATCGTGCACATGTATGAAATATAGTTATAGAACCGCATAATCTCCATACAGAATGCAATCTATGAGACTGTGTGTGTACGTGTTTTCGTTTCAGCTATGATTGTGTATTTAATTCTGAGTGCTACCACAGGGGAGAAGCTAACGACAGAGTGTTCCTTTAACTTATGAAGATTTTTCACTTACCGTGTGCCAGAGCGAGCACGACAACTAGGGCGGCAAGGGAGAACTTCATGGCTGCTGAGTATGGCACCTGAGGAGAGAAGAAAGTGCTAGGATAAGCTTGACCCCATAGGTCTGTGGAGGCATGGTTTGATCACCGTATGGCTGTCTTGTAAAAATAATTTTAATTACTACTAAGTTGTTTTTTGGTGGTATGTTTACATTACTTTACTATTCATATTTTTTGACAACTTGTACTTTTACTCCACCATATTCTTAAGGAAAAGATGTACTTTGTAATCCCATACATTTCCCCTGACACATAAAAGTACTTGTTACATTTCAAATGCTCAGGCTGGAGAGAAATATGGTCCAATTCACACACAACGCATTGTCATCACGACTGCCCCTGACCTGGTGGACTCACCAAACACAAATATTGCGTTTGTAAATTATGTCTGAGTGTTGGAGTTTGCCCCTGGTTATCCGTATATTTAAAACACAAGAACATCGTGCTGTCTGGTTTGTGTAATATAAGGAATTTTATGTAGACACATAGTATTTACTTTTTATATTTTTACTCAATTATGACAATTGATTACTTTTTCCACCACTGTACTTTAGTACATTTACTCAAGTAGTATTTTATTGTGGGACATTCACTTTTACTTGAGTCATTTTATATTAAGGTATCTTTATTTTTACTCATGTATGACAATTGAGTACTTTTCCCACCACTCCCGGGTGGTAGGATTGCCATCCCTAAAGCATTTTGTGGTTTCAAGGCATTTATCTTGGTATAACAAATAAGGGCACTCAGTGGCAGGTTTTGGATCAAACCTGCCACTCAGTTAATTCAGGAAGATTTCAAATCATAATTAATTGGTTTAATAGTAATGGAGTAATAGTAATGGCTCCTGAGGGGCGCAGTGGTCTGAGGTACAGTATCTTAGTACTAGAGGTGTCACTACTGACCCTGGTTCGATTCTAGGCTGTATTACAACCGGCTGTGACTGGGAGTCCCATATGGCGGAGCACAATTTGTCCAGCGTTGTTAGTGTTTGGCTGGGGTAGTCCGTCATTGTAAATAAGAAGTTGTTCTTAATTGACTTACCTCGTTAAATAAAGGTTTAAATAAAGAAAAGAAAAATACCCCATATCCCTAACTCCCTAGTAAATTGCAACTTCTGCCTGTCTGAGCAAATTTGTAATGGAATTAAACATGGACTCTGTTTCATTTACATCTTTATTTGCCTTTCTGAATTCACTGAGAAGAAGCATCTTGATTCATATTGACAGTTCACCTCTTAAAACACAGGAATGAAACATCTATCAAGCACTTTAAAGATCACCTTCTCAACTACTGCTGATAACAACACCATTTAAATGAGCAGCTTACAATCTGGTTGGGAAGAAATGTCCCTCTTCAATTGAATGCACATCAGTTATTATGTGTTTACTACTAAACAACATATTGCAAGAAAATCAAATATTTTACCATATCAAACATAAGAGTTCCTTGGCAGAGAAAGAGAGAGGACCACTCACCTGAATTGCAGGACAGTTTAGGCCGGACGGTATCTTTCCTTGAGCCTCCCAAAGGTCTTATAGTCCTTCAGGAACGATTGGGGCCACCCCAGATCAAGCCCCATGGCTTCGTAGGCTGAAGTACTGGACTATCATTGGATGTTTGTTCTAGCATGTGACTGCAGGCTGACCCTTGCTGCTCAGCTTGCCACTGGTGTGATCCACTCTAAAGTCCAAGAGTCCCCCTCTTGCGTAGGAGTGCTGATTGCTCAAATGCAGTAGGCGTCTTGTCAAAGCATCTGGTTAAAGAAAATGTACACAGGACATTTCCTCGTGAGAAATAACACAAAACGGAGAGAATGACAACCAAGTTGTTCAAACACAACAATAATTGCGATGGTATAGAAACATGGCCACAACACAACCACAACAGCCACAACACAGTCTAGATGGGTCAGCCTGAAAATGACTAAGTTAAGCAGTTTCTGACTGTCTGTGTGAATACCATGTTAGCTATTTCTGTTTTCTGTTCTATTTCAGGTGTGTGTACTGCTTTAAACCAGATCATCTACGAATATACAGATTAACTTTCCCAATTTTTCCAAATCGAATAGATAAAAGTAAATCGATTGAAATATATTGGTAATAAAGATAAATTGGTAATAGTAAAATTACAATAAAAGTAATGTGCTGTAAAAGAAAATGACTAAAATGACTTATCTTTTGAAGTTCCAAGCCATGGAATATGTTAGTCAGTTTCCATGACATAAAATTGTGTGACTTATGAGAGGAGATATAGGAAGTTTGTTATGTTCCATTGAATATGAACAACTAGTTGCAAATGTTGCTGTGTGTGTAGAAATTGTTCCCTTGGTAAATAGAGACTTTGCAGGGTAAAATCTGACTCATTTATACCAACTGCAACATTAATTAAGAAAAGGCCCAGGACCTTGAGTTCAATACTAATGTAGAATTTATACTTATACATAATATTTAATACTCAATATTTGTCTCATTTGACACACTAAGAGGAGTGTTATAATTGGTTACACATGTTGAGTATTACACAATCAGGAATTTCAAACTAAAGCTACATGTAGGTTTTATGCTATATACAGTTGAAGTCAAAAGTTTACATACACTTAGGTTGGAGTCATTAAAACTCGTTTTTCAACCACTCCACAAATTTCTTTTTAACAAACTATAATTTTGGCAAGTCGGTTAGGACATCTACTTTTTGCACGACACAAGTCATTTTTCCAACAATTTTTTACAGACAGATAATTTCACTTATAATTCACTGTATCACAATTCCAGTGGGTCAGAAGTTTACATACACTAAGTTTACTGTGCCTTTAAACAGCTTGGAAAATTCCAGAAAATGATGTCAAGTGTTTAGAAGCTTCTGATAGGCTAATTGACATAATTTGAGTCAATTGGAGGTGTACCTTTGGATGTATTTCAAGGCCTAACTTCAAACTCAGTGTCTCTTTGCTTGACATCATGGGAAAATCAAAAGAAATCAGTCAAGACCTCAGAAAAAATGGGAGATCTCCACAAGTCTGGTTCATCCGGCAATTTCCAAATGCCTGAAGGTACCATGTCCATCTGTACAAACAATAGTATGCAAGTATAAACACCATGGGACCACGCAGCCGTCATACTGCTCAGGAAGGAGACGCATTCTGTCTCCTAGATATGAATGTACTTTGGTGCGAAAAGTGCAAATCTATCCTAGAACAACAGCAAAGGACCTTGTGAAGATGCTGGAGGAAACAGACACAAAAGTATCTATATCCACAATAAAACGTGTCCTACATCGACATAACCTGAAAGGCCGCTCAGCAAGGAAGAAGCCACTGCTCCAAAACCACCACAAAAAAGCCAGACTACAGTTTGCAACTGCACATGGGAACAAAGATCATACTTTTTGGAGAAATGTCCTCTGGTCTGATGAAACAAAAATAGAACTGTTTGGCCATAATGACCATCATTATGTTTGGAGGAAAAAGGTGGAGCTTTGCAAGCCGAAGAACACCATCCCAACCGTGAAGCACAGGGGTGGCAGCATCATGTTGTGGGGGTGCTTTGCTGCAGGAGGGACTTGTGCACTTCACAATATAGATGGCATCATGAGGAAGGACAATTATGTGGATATATTGAAGCAACATCTCAAGAAATCAGTCAGGGAGTTAAAGCTTGGTCACAAATGGGTCTTCCAAATGGAAGGAAGACAGACAGACAGACAGACAGACAGACAGACAGACAGACAGACAGACAGACAGACAGACAGACAGTACCAGTCAAAAGTTTGGACAATCCGCAGAAGTCAATCCAACATGACATCTGAGGCGTTCAAAACAACTGGAAACTTGGTACTGGGAAATCTCAGACATCAGTGAGTTCAAGACAATTGGGAACTCTGAAAAAAACTAGTTCCAATTGGGAAAATACGTAGTGAACGGTCATCTAACTCGGAATTCCAAGTCAGGAACTCTGGCCTCTTTCTTGAGCTCCAACCTGAAGATCACTGACGTCATGATTCAACCTTGTTTTTTTTCTGAGTTTGCAGTTGTCTTGAATGCACCTTAAATCCAGGGAATGCCAGACTTTGATGGCAATGTTTGATGATAAAATGAAGGACCGCCGCACCAGCTTCCTGTTCAAGTGAGCACCGCACAACAAGTTGAGTCCAAAAATGTATTGTATGCTGCTGCATATATGATGTAATATGCCAGGGAGATATGTATACTGAAGCTAAGAAAGTAATACTAAGTGTATGTTATGTAATACGCTGTTTTTTATTTTGTTTTTTATTTATCCGTTATTTTACCAGGTAAATTGACTGAGAACACGTTCTCATTTGCAGCAACAACCTGGGGAATAGTTACAGGGGAGAGGAAGGGGATGAATGAGCCAATTGTAAACTGGGGATTATTAGGTGACCGTGATGGTTTGAGGGCCAGATTGGGAATTTAGCCAGGACACCGGGGTGAACACCCCTACTCTTACGATAAGTGCCATGGGATCTTTAATGACCTCAAAGAGTCAGGACACCCGTTTAACGCCCCATCCTAAATACGGGAGATTTTTTAGACCAGAGGAAAAAGTGCCTCCTACTGGCGCTCCAACACCACTTCCAGCAGCATCTGGTCTCCCATCCAGGAACTGACCAGGACCAACCCTACTTAGCTTCAGAAGCAAGCCAGCAGTGGTATGCAGGGTGGTATGCTGTTAGTAGCCCATGTCCCTCACCCTAATAAGTTGGTATCTTTCACCCTCATAACTTAGCCTACTTAGCCTGTTTCAGAGAAATATAATCATTGAATATTGTAAGAGCTTTCATTGTCTGCATATTCGCCCCCTTTATTTATCTGATGGTTCTAACTTGATGTACAGGGAGAATACTATAAGAATGGCCCATGTTCTGAATTCTGTCACTGTACATTTCAAAAGTGCTGAACAAATTGACTACGTCCTTCCTCGCTTGGTCATAAATGTCTTAATTGAAATTACAGATTGCCTCTTATCTGCTCATCGTCCCCTTATGCCATAGTTTGTACATGTCAATTGTCAGTAGAAACCACATTTGTTTAAGCAAGTCAGCCATATCAGCTATGTTTTTTTGAAAGGCAGTAAATGAGGCTAAATGAACTGTTTCACTGCCAGACAAAGCTCTGCTGATCGTCAGGTGTAGCAGTGGTAAGGATTCACTCCATGGTGCTGAAAAGAAAGCTCTGCTGTTGGGACAGCTTTATGTAGGCCCTAACAGTTTGTGGGCACTGTTTGTCACCGTTATAGTGTAATTCATGTATTGGTTAGTGTTGTGTTGTGTAGGGGCTTTGCTTGCATGCATCTAAAAAAATGTGTTTGCCCCACCAAGATTTACATGCTAAAATCGCCACTGGGTATTTGGTGAAGATGCAAGTCCAGGATGACAAACAGAAACAGGGGAAAATGCAGAGAAAGTAGTGACAATGTAGTAAAAGCTTGCGTTCTTGGGATCTGTTGTGATATTATGTCAAATACTTAAGAGATTTTGGTTGCTGTGGCAGCTAGTAACAAAATGGAAATTGTCTACGGAGCTAAAAAGGTATTTGAAAGGGCAATGTACAATGAATCTAAAAAGTATTATTTTACTGTTTGGACCCCATCCTGACAATGCTATGAAAGCTCTCTTTGGACTACCTAAGTGTATCATCACCAGAAAAGAGTCATGTAACCTCATTTAATCTGAGCAGGATTCTTGCTAAAACAACGTGTTTGGTCAAAGGTCAGCTTTCTTCCTAATCTATTAGGTTATAGATACAGGTAACTGCCAAAATAAAGGAAACACCAACATAAAGCGTGTTAATAGGGCATTGGGCCACCACGAGCCAGAACAGCTTCAATGCACCTTGGCATAGATTCAACAAGTATCTGGAACTCTATTGGAGGGATGCGACACCATTCTTCCATGAGAAATTCAATCATTTGTGTTGGAAAACGCTGCCTCAGGCACCGCTCCAGAATCTCCCATAAATGTTCAATTTGGTTGAGACCTGGTGACTGAGACCACTCGTGCCCTGTGGGTGGGTGGGTGGGTGGGGGGGGCATTGTTATTCTATTGAGGATAGACAAGACATGGTAGGCAAAATAGACAAAATAATGGCCTGCCCAGCACTTTTATACATGACCCTAAGCATGATGGGATGTGAATTGCTTAATTAACTCAGAAACCTGTTTTCATTAAACTTTGTATCCATCAATTACTCAAGTGTTTCCATTATTTTGGCAATTACCTTTATATCACCAACATGGAGCTGATATGGGCTGATATGCTAGATATCTCATGTATTCCACATGTGTTTTAAATAGACATGCTATGATCTGCTTCTGAAATTGTACAGAATCTTCAGGAACGTTAAAGGCACAATCATAGATTTTTCTTGATACTCCAATTAATGACATATACCCACCGATTATTGAAGAAAATAACCGTCTTTCCCCGTCATAACCCAAAATGTAAGGTTGCTTTGCTCAATTGTTTGTAAATAACATTGATGTTAACAAAAACTGGGATTGATTTTGTTTCTTTTTAATATATGATATAGATTTTGGAAGAATATACACTATATATACACAAGTATGTGGACATCCCTTCAAATGAGTGGTTTGGGATATTTCAGCTACACCTGTTGCTAAAATCGAGCACACACCAATCCATTCTCCATAGACAAACATTGGCAGTAGAATGGCCTTACTAAAGAGCTTAGTGACTCTCAACGTGGCACCGTTATAGGATGCCACCTTTCTAAAACAATTCAGTTCATCAAATGTCTGCCCTTCTACAGCTGCCCCTGTCAACAGTAAATGCTGTGATTGTGAAGTGGAAATGTCTAGGAGTAACAACTGCTCAGCCGCGAAGTGGTAGGCCACAAGCTCACAGAACCGGACCGCTGAGTGTATTGCCTCTCTTTGGACTAGCCAGGTGTATCATCACCAGAAGATAATCACATCATGTAACCTCATTACCTCATTTGATCTGAACAGGATTCTTGCTATGCCAAAGTGTTTGGTCAAAGGTCAGCCTTTTTCCTCATCTACTAGGTTATAGATACGCGGTGCCTTGCAAAAGTATTCAGACCACTTGGATTACTGAAAATGTGATTGTGTTACAAAGTGGGATTAACATGGATTTAATTGTAATTTTTCTGTCAATAATCTACAAAAAATACTCTAATGTCAAAGTGGTAGAAAAATTGTAACATTTTTCAAAGATTAATACAAAACAAATAAATAAATAAAATATAGTCGTTGCATAAGTATTCAGCTCCCTGATACCAGAAATATGTTAGAAACACCTTTGTTTGGGATCATGGCTCGACACCAATTGTCAGCTCTTGCCATAATTTTTCAAGCAGATTTAAGTCAAAACTGTCAAAAATTCAAGAACATCCACTGTCTTCTTGGTAAGCAACTCCAGTGCAGCTTAGGCTTTGTGATGTAGGTTATTGTCCTGCTGAAAGGTGAATTCCTCTCCCAGTGTCTGGTGTAAAGCAGACGGAAACAGGTTTTGCTCTAGGATTCTGCCTTTGCTTAGCCCTATCCAGTTTCTTTTTATCCTGAAAAACTCCCCATTATTTGTCAATGTCAAGCATACCCATACCATGAAGCAGCCACCATCATACTTGAAAAAAATAACTAAAACAGAGACATAAAAAAGGAACTAAGGTCAGGACGTGACAACCCCAGTGCCTTATCATACTTTATAACCATTATGTTAATCTCATCAGAACATAAGCCACCACTAGGTAATACATCAGGTGAGGAGAGTAGGGCCAATTGATATAGGCAGAAATGATGAGTATAATGCATTCTGGGAAAGATTTTGAAAATGATATTTGGTAAAACTTTACAGTAGCCCCCCATTCAGGCATACAACCATTATAACCTCTACATTATAACCACTACATAACCACTACATTATAACATCCATCATAGGAAGTCATAAACATTTGGAACACTGCTGTAAGACATTATAAATGCACTTATAATGGGCATTATAGATTAAAGGCAATTTTGTTGTCATGTGCTCTTATGTCAACACAGGCTACACAATAACAGTTCTGCTTTAACATGCTACTTCAGAGGCTACAATGCAATTCATAAAGCTTTGTGTCACATATCTCAAGGCACACTATAGTGAATGTCATATTCCCCATAATTCTCCTTTGTTGTTATAGCGAAACATTTCAACTCTATATCTGACATGGTACAGGGTTTTTTTTTTTTTTATGAAGTCAACTGTGTCATGTGTCCTTATTGAGTGTACATCGCAGGCTTATGTAATTTGACACCAGTTTGGTGTGACATAACAAGCTTATAAACCACATCACAAGCACAGGTTCAAATTACTTAGAAAAGTCCCTGACTGAGAGGATGTGGCAGGGGGCAGTTGAGTGGGGTTTTGGTTAGCTTCTGCTGGCAGCAGCATGGGATGAACATTCGGGGGGAACAGTCTGTAGCTGCACAGTGCCCTCTACTGATGCATTGCAGGGCTGCCTGACAAAAGCCTGGCCTGAGAGCCATATGAAACATACTTTACGTATTTCTGAGCACATCCAAGACATATACCAACTACTGGTCTAGTTCCTTTAGACATAAACGAAAGTAGAGAGGTTTTTTGAGGGGTTGGTCAAGGAAGATTGGTGGGCGTAATACGGGACTGTTTAATAATTTAAAAGTTGCGTGTTCGTATCGCATTGGGGACAACTGTGGCATTTTACCTGACCCTTCCCCTAACCCTTATACTAAACGTAAAACCATATACTGGAGTGGGCCGAATCAGGAGTGTTTCTTGCCGGTCTTAAACAAATGTACTTTGAAACAAAAGTATACACCTCACACCCATGGTTATGGGCTTAACAAAAATAGACATGTACGATGTCAGATATACAGTGAAAAGTATTCAGAACCCTTGACTTTTTTCCACATTTTGTTACGTTACAGCCTTATTCTAAAATGGATACAAAAATATATATATTCATTTATTGTCATACGTCAGTTGTGCAGAGGTGAGGACGGAGTCAAGCGCAGGACACGGAATGGAGTAAAATAATGTATTTTACTCTGAAAATAAATCAGCCAAAATTATCCACGCAGGGAAAACAACCCTAACACGCACGACTAACACAAACCAGGAATAATCACGCACAAACCAGCAGCTCGCCGAAACCGGCCTCGGGGACGACCCGGAGGACGAGGCACAGGGCAATCTGGGTGTAGACGATGAAATTCCTGCAGTAAGGAAGGGTCCAGGATGTCCTCCACCGGCACCCAGCATCTCTCGTCTGGACCGTACCCCTCCCACTCCACGAGGTACTGAAGGACCCTCGCACGATGCCTTGAGTCCATGATGGCTCGCACAGTATACGTGGGGCGCCCTCGAAGTCCAGAGGGGGCAGAGGAACCTCCTGCACCTCACACTGCTGGAGCGGACCAGCCACCACCGGCCTGAGGAGAGACACATGGAAAGAGGGGTCAATAGGATAATCAGGGGGAGCTGTAACCTATAACATACCTTGTTCAGTCTCCTCAGGACGTTAAATGGCCCCACAAACCACGGACCCAGCTTCCGGCAGGGCAGGCGAAGGGGCAGGTTTGTGGTCGAGAGCCAGACCCGGTCTCCTTGTGCATATACCGGAGGCTCACTGCGCTGGCGGTCGGCGCTCGCCTTCTGTCGCCTATTGGCCCGTTGCAGGCGTACATGGGCAGCGTCCCAGGTTTCCTCAGAGCACCGAAACCATTAATCCACTGCAGGTGCCTCGATCTGGCTCTGATGCCACGGTGCCAGAACCGGCTGATAACCTAGTACACACTGAGTGGCGGAGGGAGTTTTGGGCCATCTCTGCCCAAGGGATGAAAGTCGATCACTCCCCCAGCCGGTCCTGGCAGTAAGACTGCAGAAACCTGCCCACATCCTGGTTAACTCTCTCCACCTGCCCATTGCTTTCGGGGTGAAACCCTGAGGTCAGGCTGACCGAGACCCCCAGACGTTCCATGAACGCGCTCCAGACCCTTGATGTGAACTGTGAACCCTATATCATCAGGCACCCCGTAGTGCTGGAAAACGTGTGTAAACAGGGCAGCGGTGTGGGTTGGGTTGGAGTGAAGTTGATGGGGTTGTGGACAAACCCACTTTTTCACTCCATGTTTAGCAGCACGCGATCCATGGCAGTTGACACGTTCCTCAACTGGTACCGGAGGACTGGGTGCACCTGCTGACGCCATATTATGGTGCGTGATTCTGTCATATGTCAGTTGTGCAGAGGTGAGGACAGAGTCAAGCGCAGGACACAGAACTAAATAAAATAGCGTACTTTAATCAACGCAGGGATAACAACCCTGACACACACGACTAACACAAACCAGTAATAATCACGCACAAAACATAATGGGAACCAGAGGGTTAAATAGGGAAATAATAACAACTTCATGGGAACCAGGTGTGTACACTCAAGACATAACAAATGGAAAACAGAAACATGGATCGGTGGCAGCTAGAAAGCCGGTGTCACGCCCTGACCTTTTATGTCTCTATTTTGGTTTGGTCAGGGAATGAGTTGGGGTGGGCATTCTATGTTTTGTGTTTCTATAATTTTCTATTTCTATGTTTTGGCCGGGAATGGTTCTCAATCGGGGACAGCTGTCTATCGTTGTCTCTGATTGGGAACCATACGTAGGTACCCTTTTTCCCACCAGTGTTTGTGGGAAGTTAACTTTGTTTGATGGCACATAGCCTGAAGCTTCACGGTTTGTTTTGTATTGTTTATTGTTTCGTTGGCGTCATTTTAAATAAAAGAGAAAATGTATGCTTACCACGCTGCACCTTGGTCCAGTTCTTTCAACAGCCGTGATAGCCGGTGACGACGGAAGTCATGACTTCAATCTACACACAATAGCCAATAATTAATAAGCAAAATGGGTTTTATTCTAAAAATGGATTAACTTATTCTAAAATTAATTTAAAAAATAAAAATCCTCAGCAAACTACACACAATACCCCATAAAAAAAACAGAAATACCTTTTTACGTAAGTATTCAGACCCTTTGCTCTGAGACTCGAAATTGAGCTCAGGTGCATCCTGTTTCCATTGAGTATCCTTGAGATGTTTCTACAACTTGATTGGAGTCCACCCGTGGTAAAGTCAATTGATTGGACATGATTTGGAAGGCACATATCTGTCTATATAAGGTCCTACAGGTGACAGTGCATGTCAAAGCAAAAACCAAGCCATGAGGTCGAAGGAATTGTCCGTAGACATAATTGTGTCGAGGCACAGATCTGAGGAAGGGTACCAGCATTGAAGATCCCCAAGAGCACAGTGGTCTCCATCATTCTTAAATGGAAGATGTTTGGAACCACCAAGTCTCTTGTTGGAGCTGGCCGGCCCCGGCCAAACTGAGCAATCGGGGGAGAAGGGTCTTGTCAGGGAGGTGACCAAGAACCCGATGGTCACTCTGACAGAGCTCCAGAGCTCCTCTGTGGAGATGGGAGAACCTTACAGAAGGACAAAAATCTCTGCAGCACTCCACCATTCTGGCATTTACGGTAGTGGCCAGACGGAAGCCACTCCTCAGTAAAAGGCACATGACAGCCCACTTGGAGTTTGCCAATATGCACCTGAAGCATCCAACAAGTGCTCAGCATATGTGAGAACTCCTTCAAGACTGTTGGAAAAGCATTCTTCATGAAGCTGGTTGAGAGAATGCCAAGAGTTTGCAAAGCTGTCATCAAGGCAAAGGGTGGCTACTTTGAAGAATCTCAAATATAAATTATATTTTGTTTTTTTGTTTAACATTTTTTTGGTTGCTACAAGATTCCATGTGCGTTATTTCATAGTTTTGATGTCTTCACTATTACTCTACAATGTAGAAAATTAGTAGGTGTGTCCAGACTTTTGACTGGTACTGTATATTTATACTCCGGACTCTGACATTGCTTGTCCTAATATTTGTATATTTCTGAATTCCATTATTTTACTATAGATTTGTGTGTATTTTTGTGAATTGTTAGATATTACTGAACAATTGTAGCTAGGGGAAAAAAGCATTTTGCCGGCAATAACATCTCCTAAATAGTGTCTAAATAGAGCCTGGTTCCTCTCTTGGTTTCTTCCTAGGTTCCTGCCTTTCTATTGTGCTGCTACATCTGCATTGCTTGCTGTGTATGCGACCAATAACCTTTTTTTCCGATTTGAGGTACATCATCCAATTCGTATGATACTGTATGACAGCTATTCCATTCATAATGTAACCTCACATAACGTGCACTGATTGTACCCCTTTTGCCATCAGAACAGCCTCAATTCGTTGGGGAATGGACTCTACAGGGTGTTAAACACTTTCCACGGGGATGCTGGCCCATGTTGACTCCAATGCTTTCCACAGTTGTGTCACATTGGACCATTTTTGATACATTTGGGAAACTGTTAAGCATGAACAACTTGACACACTCAATCCGGTGTGCCTGGCACCTACTACCATACCCAGGTCACATATTTACGTACAGAATAATACAAATTGCCCTGAGACCACGTTGCTGACAGAGAACTTGAAAAACTTGTTCACCTCTCTCACTTCTAACTCACTTCTGTTCTCGATTGGTTGTGGGACAGCATATGGGGCAGGTAAGAGTCATTGTAATGTGGATAGGATCTCGTGACAGATAATTAAATAATTAAAACACAGAGGAAAGATTATGGGTTCTGGCAGGGCCGTTTCAACCTATTGGGCTATAGACCAGGCCTTATTAAATCATTATGTTCTCCAAGCACTAATATTTGAACTGCTTAGAAGGAAATGCTTGTTCACTCCAGCTTTAAATTATAGCATGATAGCCTACAAATAGAACTGAAAAAATGTGAATGTCCTTTAAGAGAATGTAAGCTTAAGTTAGTCATCTTTGATCTATGGTCTAGTTAGATGTATAATTGGTATAGCTGGTTTAGATCTAAAATCGAGTTAGTCTAAGTCTATCGTCTAGTTAGTAGAAGGTCTGTCTAGTGCTGGTCAAGCGTTATAATTTAGGGAGTGGTTAGTTGGTGTACTGTAGATCTAAATCTACAGTAGGAAGTTAGATGTTGTGTTGGTCTAGGGCAGGGTTCCCAACCACGGATGGCTTTATTTGGCACCCCAACTTCTGAGTCCCTCTCCTGCACTGTAAAAACACAAGGAAATCAGCTCCAAGTCATTTATTGTTCCCAAGTACTCCCACGCATGATAGAGAGACGTGATCGTAAACAAAATTAAGTATGCAAGATATTTTGTTGTAGGCAGAATGCGTTGGAGTCGGATTCTATTGCAATAACACCCATGACTCAGCCCATACTCCACACAGACCGGTGTGGCATGAACAATCAGAGCTGCAGTAGGCCTATATGCAAATAGACCATTGCCAGATATGGATCTGTGCCATTTACTATGAACTGGGCAGTGTTTACAGTATGAGCAGTCATGAGTAGATGCACTTGTTTTGTAATCAAAGTGGGAGCTGCACATTTTGCTTATATCCTTTGCTAGTTAGTTAGTTATTAGCCCAGTTATAGATAATTTGTAGTCAGCAGTAGGGGAGTGATTACTTCCTACAAGAGCACTACTTGGCCACAGGTAAAACTGTAACTTAAAGTGGGTACAGCCTCAGTGTTCATAGTAAACGTGTGCTGGAAGTTTTCACAACGTTTAAGTTTGCTATCAGCAGACCTGAAATTCAGTCAGTGGCAAAACAAATTAGAGGGAACATTGCCCCCAACCATCCGCTCAATAAAAAAAATAGTCCCACAGCTTGATCTGGACTGTGTTATATTTAGATGCCCAGTTGATCTAGATCGTGAAGATGACTAATTAGGAAGATGGATGAATGGATGGATCGAGATTGATGGATGGGTGGTGTGTGGGTGGGTGGATGAATGGATGGATAGACATTGTGTGTTGCTTTTATGGTTAAAGAATGGTATGATTTAAAGGTATCTACCACCGTGCTGTCACGGTCATTTACCAAAAACTTGTGTAGCTACTATTTTTCCAATGTATAGCAATTTAAATCACATTAGCCACAGAATTCCGTTACAGTAAATGGCCCATTCACAGCTCCCCATTTTCACGTCTCTGATGTCTCCGCCCCTACTCCGAGATTGACAGCCAAGCAGCCTAAACCTAATCCTCACAAAGACTAAAGGGATTGGCAGGATACATTTTTCTCCGTGAGGAAAACAGTGATTTTATTTATCACTGTCTTTTTTTGTTGCGTTGTTTTCATTTTCTATTACAATATCAGCGGGGAAACCAGTATTTTCATCACGAAATTTCTCTATTACACCATACTGTTGACGTTTACGCTTCAACAATGGAATCTATCCGCCCTCAGCGACTTCAACCAGGGATAGGATTTGGAGCTGGATCGACTGGGACCCTACGGTCTTCTCTCCGGCCTGGGGTTACAATGCCAACCGCACCTCTACTGCCTCCCCCGGCCTCTTTATGTGCTTCCTCTGGGCCGCCTCCGCCGCTTCAACTGCACAGTCTTCACGGCACTATTGGGAGTGCGGGGCTCGGAACAGGGATGGCTGGATTCGGTCTATGTAATCCAGGGAACCCGGCGGTCTTGAAGGAGGCGGTGGAGGCTGTTGTTCGGAGTTTTGCTAAGCATACGCAGGGCTATGGCAGAGGTAACCTGGAAAAAATGAGTCGCAGAATGTATGTCCTCCGACTTTCCCTGGTCGTGATTCAAATGCAACTAGTCGTGGTTAAAATGTAACCCACTGGAACTGTGATTAGGATAAGAAATGGGATTAAAATAGCCTAGTAGTGCATGTGCAACATGCAGATTGTGTCACCAAAACTGACCATTTTATAACAGTAGACTACATGAACATACCGAGTTTATTATAGACTATATTTTTGTCATGTCTAGCCTAATGACTACAGGATACAGTTGTGTGCTCAATTTACATAGCATTTGGGCACTCCATCCGACATTTGACACTTCAAGTCACCCACAATGCTTTAAACTAGGCCTAGCCAACACGTCATACTATCATCCAAAAACCCAATCAATTAAATGTGAGTAGATAGACCTGTTAAATTTTCATTTACAGAAGTAGTATGATGTTACATACTCTTCATTTTTAGTTTATGTGGACTATTATAACTGTGTTGAAAGTCAACACAATTCGGACAGCTTCATTCAGTTCAGTGTCTGTCAGTGGGTTGTTCCTTGTTGTTTACTTATAAAATAAACAGGATGTTTTTGGCTATATCCATATATGTACAAAAGTAGTGTTAATGCTCACTCGTATGTAATAACCCACTGTGCCACTTTTATCCTTTCCTAAATCCAAACCTGCATGCCAAATAAGAACACCAGACCATATTTAAAGGTAAACTCAGCAATTCGAACTCGAGATATTGACATGAGTGAGATGCAAGACTTGGCTCTCACAGTCACACACGGTATACGCATGTGCATGATTTCACTTCACGCCGTCACAGCGTGGTAGCCACAGGACCAAAACAGTGGAGAAGATGAGCCTCGCACTTCAACCGTCTTAGCTGTTGCGGAAATTAGCCCACTATGCCGTTTACGTTCAGCATCTGTCATGTCGCTGAGTTAGCCTTTAAGACACCATGCAGAGGAACGTTAAACTATAATTGTATGTCTCCTCCAGTGAACGTTAAGCTGTGTCATTTTATGTCTCCTCCAGTGAATGTGGTGGAAGCCTTGCAAGAGTTCTGGCAGATGAAGCAGTCAAGAGGGGCAGACCTCAGGAATGGAGCGCTGGTGGTGTACGAAATGGTCCCATCAAACAACCCACCCTACGTTTGTTACGTCAGTCTTCCAGGGGGAAGCTGCTTTGGGAGTTTCCAGGTGAGCTAACCTGTGGCCGTAGGTATTCTCAATGTAGTTGTTGGCACTAAAATGTTGGTTTGCGCCTCAGGTGGAAGGCCCCCTGTATAGTATCACTGAATTAGAGAAAGTGCTTGAAAATTGTCTTTATTTTCACCACAACAGTACAATATAATGGTTTGACTGTTGGTGTAGCTGCATAAATCAGCCTAACTTCCTTATATGGACATGACATTAGTGATTTATATGGCCATACAACTCTACTCATGCACTAAAGCTCCCACCCAAATCAATTCTGCCAATCTGACCTCATTTCCTTTAGTACATTGCCCCGGATTTTCAGATCAAATGTCAATCACTGGGAGCCTCTTCTGGACTGTCCTGAGAAATGTCAAGTGAGAGCAAGAGAAAAATTCGGCCTGGGTCATGTTTATTGGGGCACACTGAAGCAAAACGTTGTGCAATTGAAAACAATGTTTATGTAGTGTCTTTGTTTGCAAACTTCTAAATGTGCACCCATATTCTGCTGGAAGCATATGACACTTACAGCAGCAGACACTTTTATCCAAAGGGACTTACTGTACAGTGAGTGCATGCATTTTTTGTATGTCATTCCTCTGAATCACGAAAATGTGCGTTTCTTATTAGAGAAGTCCATGTAGTCCCTCCGAGTTTCAGTCCGTTTGGTGCCTTATGAACATGACCCGGATGTTGCTGGGACTTACGGCTCACACTCTTGATAAATCTGGCCTAAGTAACTAATCAAGTTAAAAGGCATCGTTGCATGTTTTACATACAGTGGGGAGAACAAGTATTTGATACACTGCCTATTTAGCAGGTTTTCCTACTTACAAAGCATGTAGAGGTCTGTAATTTTTTATCATTGGTACACTTTAACTGTGAGAGACGGAATCTAAAACAAAAATCCAGAAAATCACATTGTATGATTTTAAGTAATTCATTTGCATTTTATTGCATGACAAAAGTATTTGATACATCAGAAAAGCAGAACTTAATATTTGGTACAGAAACCTTTGTTTGCAATTAGAGATCATATGTTTCCTGTAGTTCTTGACCAGGTTTTCACACACTGCAGCAGGGATTTTGGCCCACTCCTCCATACAGACCTTCTCCAGATAACCTCAGGTTTCGGGGCTGTCGCTGGACAATACGGACTTTCAGCTCCCTCCAAAGATTTTCTATTGGGTTCAGGTCTGGAGACTGGCTTGTTCTTCTCAGACCATATTTCAAAACTCAAGCTTTGTTTACAAAATAGATCAGTTGGTGTAGCAACTTGCTTAGCATCAATTGAAATAATTTGCTTCTTTTTTTTTTACACAATTCGGACAGCTTCATTCAGTTCATTCAATTTAATGCCAAATGTTGAGATCAACATTATTCTTTGTGTATAATGTACGTGTTTTGTGTTTTGAATCTTTATACTGAACAATAATCTGTGATAGGCCTGTGTGTTGGTGATGATAAGGGCAATTTACTATACCATCAAGTTCCTAGATTAGTTGATCGTAATGATCAATACAGTAATCAGTAACCAAAATCACTCCAAGACCTTGAGATGCTTCTTATGGAGCCACTCCTTAGTTGCCCTGGCTGTGTGTTTCGGGTTGTTGGCATGCTGGGAGACCCAGCCACTACCCATCTTCAATGCTCTTACTGAGGGAAGGAGGTTGTTGGCCAAGATCTCGCGATACATGGCCCCATCCATCCTCCCCTCAATATGGTGCAGTCGTCCTGTCCCCTTTGCAGAAAAGCATCCCCAAAGAATGATGTTTCCACCTCCATTCTTCACGGTTGGGATGGTGTTCTTGGGGTTGTACTCATCATTCTTCTTCTTCCAAACACGGCGAGTGGAGTTTAGACCAAAAAGCTCTATTTTTGTCTCAGATCATATGACCTTCTCCCATTCCTCCTCTGGATCATCCAGATGGTCATTGGCAAACTTCAGACGGGCCTGGACATGTGCTGGCTTGAGCAAGGGGACCTTGCGTGTGCTGCAGGATTTTCATCCATGACGGCGTAGTGTGTTACTAATGGTTTTCTTTGAGACTGTGGTCCCAGCTCTCTTCAGGTAATTGACCAGGTCCTGCCGTGTAGTTCTGGGCTGATCCCTTACCTTCCTCATGATCATTGATGCCCAACGAGGTGAGATCTTGCATGGAGCCCCAGACAGAGGGTGATTGACCGTCATCTTGAACTTCTTCCATTTTCTAATAATTGCCACAACAGTTGTTGCCTTCTCACCAAGCTGCTTGCCTATTGTCCTGTAGCCCATCCCAGCCTTGTGCAGGTCTACAATTTATCCCTGATGTCCTTACACAGCTCTCTGGTCTTGGCCATTGTGGAGAGGTTGGAGTCTGTTTGATTGTGTGGACAGGTGTCTTTTATACAGGTAACGAGTTCAAACGGGTGCAGTTAATACAGGTAATGAGTGGAGAACAGGAGGGATTCTTAAAGAAAAACAAACAGGTCTGTGAGAGCCGGAATTCTTACTGGTTGGTAGGTGATCAAATACTTGCGTCATAACATGCAAATTAATTACTTAAAAATCATACAATGTGATTTTCTGGATTTTTGAATGCTTTTCCAACAGTCTGTTGATTACAACATGATTCCATATGTGTTATTTCATAGATGATGTTTTCACTATTATTCTACAATGTAGAAAATAGTAAAAATAAAGAAAAACCCTTGAATGAGTAGGTGCGTCCAAACTTTTGACTGGTACTGTATATATCAAGTTTTTATTATTATTGGTTGGGGAGCTTGAACACACTCACAGCTAATGGCTGAATTGCAGTATACAGAAAAAAAGAGAACTGTTAGCTGAAGAGTAAAGAAATGGAGAGTGATAAGTCTCCAGCTTCAGGCTGCTCTTGGTGAATGGTATATTATGTATACTGTGAATCCCAGATTAAAGCAGTTTGCTGCCTCCCATCAGGATTACAAACCAAGATTAAATTCAATAGCTAACCATTGGCAAATCTCAAATAATAATCCCTGGGTCTGAACCTTTGCTGAGGTAAAACACACTGCCACATCAATAACTCTAGGCAATTGGGTCCATCAAAAACATGTTAGCAAGGTGTAGGACAGCTTTCTCCAACTGATTTTCATTGGTGGACATAAAAGACTGTAAAAACACCAGGAAATCAACTCCAAGTTATTTTAATTTAAGAAATCTGTTCCCAAGTATTCCCACACGTAATAGAGAGCCGTTTACATTTGCATACGGTCACAAGGTTTGAAATGGTTGTTTTAGTCAAACATGATATCTGTTTAGGCTTCTTGCGGTCAATTTGCAGTCTACAAATTATTTGTAATTATGTTTCGGCCCCCCAACCATCCGCTCAAGAAGAAACCAGCCCACGGCTGAGTCTAGTTGATGATCCCTGGTGTAGGACCCTGCTTGTCTTCAGGCTTAGCATTAAAAAAAACTTAAGGAAGTATAAGGAAATTCAAGTTTAACTGAATTCATGATGTAGGAAAACACATTTGGCTGTTGACAAGTTCATGATCTATCTATGAACTTGTATACATAATTACATACAGTACAAGCCATATTCCTATCTTTGCTAAATAATCCACAGTATTATTGAAATAGTAAAGACTCCTTTAATGTACATTCTTATTTTTTTCAAATGTCATTTTAAATTCTAAATCATACAGTAAATATTAGAGTTCTTGAGCATTGTGCCTAACTGAATGTTCCATGGGAGAATGACATGTTTTGCCATTTCTTCCTCTTCGAATTGCCTGGCTGCAATGCATACTGGGATGGGAAACTCATCTGGTGGGTGGCTCATCTGGTTGTTATTAGAGCCAAACATTGAGCTTCTCCCCCTCATCTCTCTTGCCCCTATCCTTCCTAACTCTCTTTCTTTCTTTGAGATAATAGCAATGAAGTGGAAGCATCGATATTACTTCAATGTAATTATGAAATATAAATAAGAAAATTTTAACATTTTCAAATGCATAATCTTTCAACAACAAAAAATGTCACTATTAAAATGCACTTCTAAATGACTTCCAGAAGATCCATACAATAATTTGACCTAACCATCTTCCAGATATGATATTACATGTATCTATGTCTCACAGGGTCATAATGCTTTGTGCCATAGGCTACATATATTTTTTGGGGACCATTCAGAAAAGTACTAAATATGCTTTACTTTCGGCAGTTTTGTCCAACCAAGGCTGAGGCAAGACGTAGTGCTGCCAAAATCGCTCTGATGAACTCTGTTTTCAACGAGCATCCTTCCCGCCGCATCACAGATGACTTCATTGAGAAGAGTGTATGTGAGGCGCTGGCCTCCTTTAATGTGAGTGTCATTGAATGTGTTTTTCAGATAAAATGACTGACATTAACAGTAGCAGTGAGCTCTGGTATTTAATATAGTCTTTACTGTAGCTCTTATTCCTTAAAAGGTCACGTCCTTATGAGGGTAAGATTTTAATCTGATTGGGCTCTTAAGGAGAAAAAGACTGGATGATTGGACTCTACTTGTCTATTACAGGGAAACCGAGAAGAGGCAGACAACCCCAGCACAGGTATCGGGGCGTTTCGCTTCATGCTGGAGTCCAACAAAGGAAAGTCAATGCTGGAGTTTCAGGTAAATAGAGAATGAACGCAAAGTTGGATTACTTGTAATGATACAGTGGATGTTACTGCAATGATACTTAAGAAAATGAATAGGTTGGACTGTATATGAGGCTAGTTTAGGAATGTTGCTGCCACTAACTATGGGTAATTACACTAAGCAGACACTAAGCAAACTCACTAGATAACTATATTCTCATTTAGCTTTGAATTTCCAGTTCATAAAGAAAACTACAAGTTATTTCTGAGTGTTTATCAAAGTTGTTTGGCTTAATCACCTCTGCTTCATGACCTATTCATCTGGTTTCCCAGGTTGAATGAAAAAACTATACAATAGAACTTGATAAATGCAATGGTATAAGACTCATGACCACATGAACTAAAGCAGAGCATGCCAGTTTCAGGAGCAAATTTAACAATGTACAGCCATTGAACTGGGACTTGAGAACTGCAGCTCACTTAGAGTTTGTACTCCAAAGTGCACATATCAGGAATCAACTGTAGATTTCAAGGACTAGAATATTAGACCCGCTACATGAATGTGAGGGATGATGAGACCATCATGCGTGAAGAAGAGAATAGTAGCAGAAACCATGTATTCTCTGTGATTCTAGGAATTGCGTATGAGAGCTTGTGGGTCCGCCAAACAAATCTGAACTGTATTGCTGGCCTCTACTCTTTCATTGTTTGTCATTCATATCCACTGATCTAATGTATGGATTGGTCTTTGCTAAACCACAGCTCATGATTTATGGTTCTATACATGCAAACAAATGAATGTTAGCTATAGACCTTTCTCCCTGTTAGCTTCCCCTAAAAACATCAACAAATCTTGTGACTTTGACATTAAAAACTTGCTTTCTTGCGATGACAATCAAACTTGAAATTGTGCTCTCCATCAGCACAGGCACACAAAATTGCTTCTTGTCGATGCTGAACTGTGTTTTCCTTTCAGGAATTGATGACAGTCTTTCAGCTGCTGCACTGGAATGGAAGCCTGAAGGCCATGAGAGAGAGACAATGCTCCCGTCAAGTAAGACCTCATTTGGATAAGAGTACTTATTAAAAGGTCCAATGCAGTTGTTTTTATCTCAGTATCAAATCATTTCTGGGTAACAATTAAGTACCTTACTGTGATTGTTTCTTTTCGACCATTTTAATTTAAAGCAAAAATAGCTGTCTATATAGCTGTGGTCTGAGTGAGGAGGGGAAAACTGAAAATTAGGTTTGGAACATTCTTATTTGTCTTAACTAATTTACCGCATGGTGATGTTACCATGGAAGGCCACAATTCCCTCCCACCAAAACAGGCTGAAATGTCATGCAGTCTTTTCAAACAACTCTTACACTTAGTGCTTTATCCTCATTATCACAATTTTAAGTATTCCTCATAGTGTGGAAATATACACTGTGACCAGTTTATTAGGCACACCACCCCGTTCACAAAAATGGTTTGCTCCTACAGACAGTGAGACACGTGGCCGTGGCTTGCTATATAAAGCAGGCAGACAGGTTTTGAGTGTAGTATAATCATCGGTGCCAGGCGCGAAAGTTCTACTATCTCAGAAACGTCCTGCCTCTTGGACTTTTCACACATGACAGTGTTTAGGGTTAACCAAAAAATGTCCAGTCAGCAGCAGTCCTGTGGGCAAAAACATATCATTGATGAGAGTTCTAAGAGAATGGCAAGAATCGAACACGCAAATAACGGCGCAGTACAAAGGTGGTCATCTCGAAACGCATCTCAGACCCCCCTTTGACTCCAAAACAGCCTGAATTCTTCAGAGCATGGAAACGTTGCTCAATTGGTATTAAGAGACCTAACATGTGCCAGGAAAACATTCCCCACACCGTTACACCACCGCCACCAGCCTGCACGGTCGACACCAGGCAGGATGGGTCCATAGACTGCTTACGCCAAATCCTGACTCTGCCATTCGCATTTACGCAACAGGAACTGAGATTCATCGGACCAAGCTATGTTTTTCCACTCCTCAGTGTTGGTGATCGTGTGCTCACTGGAGCTGCTTCTTTTTGTTTTTAGCTGATAGGAGTGGAACATGGTGTGGTTTTCTGCTGCAATAGACCATCTGTGACAAGGACCAACGAGTTGTGCGTTCTGAGATGCCGTTCTGCACACCGATGTTCTAATGTGCCGTTATTTTCCTGTGTGTGGCCTACCTGTTACCTTGCACTATTCTTGCCATCCTCCTTCGACCTCTGATCAACGAGCTGTTTTCACCCACAGGACTGCCGCTGACTGGATGTTTTTGTTTGTCGCAAAATTCTCAGTAAAACCTAGACACTGTCGTGCGTGAAAAGCCCAGGAGGCCGGACGTTTCAGAGATACTGTATGCCTGCTTCATATAGCAAGCCACAGCCACATGACTCACTGTTTGTAGAAGCTAACAATTTTGGTGAACGGGTGGTGTACCTAGTAAACTCGCCACTGACTGTACATCATCAGTCACAGACTTCATTAAGAAATGTGTTGATGAGGATGTACCCACAATAACAATCCGGACATACCACAACCAAAAACCCTGGATGAACAGAGATATCTGTTAAGTGCTAACAGCCCGTACTGCAGCATTCAATGTCCTCAGAATGAACCACAATGACTTGGTGATGTGCAACATGTACAAGGCAAGCAGGCACGAGCTCCGCAAATCCATTATGGACGATAAAAGACAGTAGAGATGCAAACTTGAATTTATGTTTGACAACTGAGATTCATGTCGCATGTGGCAAGGACTACAGAATATCACAGACTACAAGGGGAAATCCAGCTGTAGTGCCCATCGAAGCCTCCATCCCAGACAAGCTTAGCACATTCTATGCTCACTTCGAGGCAGACAATACTGAGCCATCCAGGAAGACTCTCGCACATGGTCGTCCGGAGCAGCTTTCGCTCTCCAAGGCTGATGTGAGGAAAACTCTTGAGTGAATACTCACAAATTCGCCGGACCAGATAGCTTCCCTGGCCGCATCCTCAGAGTGTGTGCTGACCAGTTGCCGGGCATCTTCTCAGACATCTTTAACCTGACTCTGTCCCAGGCTGTAGTCCACCACCACCGTCCCAGTACCCAAGGTGACATGCCCAAATGAGAAACGCCACTTACCGCTCACCTCGGGCATTATAAAGTGCTTCAAGAATCTGGTCATGGCCCACAAGGCACACTGGACCCACTCTAATTTGCCTATCGCTCCAACAGATCCATTTCCATTGCTATTCACATGGCCTTAACACATCTTGACAAGAGGGACACCTACTGTATGTGAGAATGTTGCTCATCGACTACATTTCAACATTCAACACTATTGTTCCCTCCAAGCTTGACACCAAGCTCAGAGCCCTGGATCTGGACACATCCTCATAACTTACATTCCTCTGAGTTTCAGCAACAGAATAACTGATCAAACTAAACATTTATTGGAGGGCAAAAACAGTAATGTGATTGACAGTTTCCATTAAATCCCTCTGCAGTTTTGGAGAAGAAATCATAGCACTTATCCTTACACACTGCCAGTGATAGTGTTTAATCATAACTCAAATGGTACAGCCAACACTGTATCTCAGTTCAACAGAAAGTACAGAATGGGGGTGAAACTCACTAAAGATAATGAGTAACATGGTCTGATTTACACTCTGGCTTGAGGTAGGATGGAATGTCATGCTGAAGGATCTCTAAACCACATTGTGTGGGCTGAATAAATGCCTATGGAGGTATTCCGTTCCAGGCAGAGTCGTGTGACCTCAACGTTTGTGTGCAGACCTCATTATCTCATGCATCTTACTGAACAAACAAACAACTTTTAAGGTGTCAACTACAGTATGAGCCTTGATCAGTTTGACAAAAGTTTGCATTTTTCTTTCTGATCTCAAAAAAAAAAATATTCACACTAACTTTTTATTTATTTAACCTTTATTTAACTAGGCAAGTCAGTTAAGAGAATTCTTATTTACAGACAATAATTAATAATCCCTCACCCTTCATGTTTGCTAATATAAAAATGGCAGCATTCTGACATCGTTATTGCAGTATGAGGATCAATTCAGGCATCTTCCAATATATTAGAGGTCGACCGATTAATCGGAATTGCCGTTTAATTAGGGCCGATTTCAAGTTTTGATAACAATCGGAAATCGGTATTTCTGGACATACATATTTTACACCATTATTTAATCGTTATTTAACTAGGCAAGTCCGTTAAGAACACATTCTTATTTTCAATGACAGCCTAGGAACGGTGGGTTAACTGCCTCGTTCAGGGGCAGACGACAGATCTTCACCTTGTCAGCTCGGGGGATCCAATCTTGCAACCTTACAGTTAACTAGTCAAACGCTCTAACCACCTGCCTCTCATTGCACTCTACGAGGAGACTGCCTGTTACGCAAATGCAGTAAGTTAAGTTTAATGCGAGCTAGCAACTTATCTTATAAAAAACAATCAATCAATCATAATCACTAGTTAACTACACATGGTTGATGATATTACTAGTTTATCTAGCGTGTCCTGCGTTGCATATAATCTGACTGTGCATACAAGCATACAAGTATCTGACTGAGCGGTGGTAGGCAGCAGCAGGCTCATAAGCATTCATTCAAACAGCACTTTCGTGCGTTTTGCCAGCAGGTCTTCGTTGTGCGTCAAGCATTGCGTTGTTTATGACTTCAAGCCTATCAACTCCCGAGACGAGGCTGGTGTAACCGATGTGAAATGGCTAGCTAGTTAGTGGGGTGCACGCTAATAGCATTTCAAACATCACTCGCTCTGAGTCTTGGAGTAGTTGTTCCCCTTGCTCTGCATGGGTAACGTTGCTTCAAGGGTGGCAGTTGTCATTGTGTTCCTGGTTCGAGCCCAGGGAGGAGCGAGGAGAGGGATGGAAGCTATACTGCTACACTGGCAATACAAAAGTGCCTATAAGAACATCCAATAGTCAAAGGTTAATGATATACAAATGGTATAGAGGGAAATAGTCCTATAATTCCTATAATAACTACAATCTAAAACCTCTTACCTGGGAATATTGAAGACTCATGTTAAAAGGAACCACCAGCTTTCATATGTTATGTTCTGAGCAAGGAACTTAAATGTTAGCTTTCTTACATGGCACATATTGCACTTTTACTTTCTTCTCCAACACTTTGTTTTTGCATTATTTAAACCAAATTGAACATGTTTCATTATTTACGAGGTTAAATTGATTTTGATGTATTATATTAAGTTCAAATACGTGGTCATTCAGTATTGTTGTAATTGTCATTATTACAAATAAAAACTAAAAATTGTCCGATTGATCGGTATCGGCTTTTTTGGCCCTCCCATAATCCGTATCGGTATTGGCGTTGAAAAATCATAATCGGTCGACCTCTAGTATTAATTCACCTAAATAACCAAATTTGTGCCTCAACCCTGGCTTTTGCCAATCTACTCCATTCAGATCTGAAGTTTAAGAAGAGGAAGAGCAGCCAGCAACTCCATGATTTGGATAGATACGACTCAGTTGTATTGTGTTTTTCTAGGGTTACAGAGTGCTCTCGCCTTGTGTGTCCCTTGACTGATTAGGTATTCTCTTTGTTCTGGTCTTATGCCTTTCATCTCAGTGGTTAAGGAGAGGAGCTGAGCCACTGGAGTAATTAGCGCTTCCAGATGTCTCACATTCCTCATGTGAATTGATGTTATTGCTGGCCATGCAGCTTGCTTATTGTGCACAAAATTTGTGGTTCCAGGTCATTTCATGTTGAGGCATTTCTGGATCATTTAACATCATCTGGAACTCAATCAAACCTGCACTGCTAGGAAACCAGTACTGTTGAAAAATATGATTTAATGGAGTACTTCCACTTCCTACCCAGCTAGTCTGAATTTCTAATGATCTAGGCCGTGGTGTGAATAAGGCCCATTTTGGCCAAACAAATGTTTGATTTTGCTTTCCCCTAACAGGAAGTGCTGGCTCACTACTCCCATCGGGCGCTGGATGATGACATGCGTACCCAAATGGCTGCTGATTGGGTGAACCGGGAGCAAGGCTTGGCTAGCACCATCGCCCAGGAGGTGGCGGCAACAGATCAAGAACTTGAGGAGGCCAGGCTGGCCGGTCAAGAGCTGCGCTTCCACAAGGAAAAGAAGGACATCCTGATGCTGGCTGTTGGCCAACTGGGTGCAGCCAACAATGCCACACTGCCTTCAACCTGCTAGGTATATGCTGGATTACAACCCCATAACTAGATTAATTTCTATCTTCCCACATTGACTTCCCCCTCGTGATTCTCAAAAGTCTCCATAGGTGTGGAAAAAGTTCTAGTAACTCTGCATAGCTTCCACTATATGGCTTTTACCTATTCAGTCCGACAGACCTGCCCGTTCGGAGTCAAGGGCAGATGGAAGGAATTTGGTTTGGAATCTGGCCTTAGAGATGGAACAGTGGCCAATACCATTGATTTGATAGAGGCTAACAAGGCAGCCATTTAGGAGCTTTGAATTATAAACAGTGTTTTTCCAGCCAGTGCTAACACACCTCATTCAGCTAATGAAAGTCTTGACAATAAGTTGATTAGTTGAATCAGATATGTTAGCGCTGGTTTAGAACAAAGTCTTGCACATGCTATGGGTCTTTGGGACCACGACTGAAGAATTGTTACATAAAAATGTAAGTAATTGAGGTCATTTTGTGCTGCCAAATTGTTGAGTTTGTGAAATTCACATGGAATAATGAACTGTTACCATTCTTCTCATTCCCTTTCTATACTTGTAGACAACTGTACCACATGGGTGGAATTAAATCCCAGGACCTGCCTTTGCTAATGATTGTACATGACATCATCTCAAGGATATTGTCACAGAAAAGATCTTACACACCAAAATAGACCAATGTCTGTCTCTTAAATCTCTCACTAGATTTTATGCATGAAGGATATTGAAAGTTATTTGAATATTACATAATTTACGCAAATACAGTTGAAGTCGAAGTTTACATACACCTTAGCCAAATACATTTAAACTCAGTTTTCACAATTCCTCACATTTTAATCCTAGTAAAAATTCCCTGTCTTAGGTCAGTTAGAATCACCACTTTATGTTAAGAATGTGAAATGTCAAAAAAATAGTAGAGAATTTATTTCAGCTTTTATTTATTTATTCACATTCCCAGTGGGTCAGAAGTTTACATACACTCAATTAGTATTTGGTAGCATTGCCTTTAATTGTTTAACTTGGGTCAAACATTTCAGGTAGCCTTCCACAGGCTACCCACAATAATGTAGGTGAATGTTGGCCCATTCCTCCTGACAGAGCTGGTGTAACAGAGTCCGGTTTGTAGGCCTCCTTGCTCGCACACAATTTTTCAGTTCTGTCCACAGACGTTCTATAGGATTGAGGTCAGGGCTTTGTGATGGCCACTCCAATACCTTGACTTTGTTGTCCTTAAGCCATTTTGTCACAACTTTTGAAGTATGCGTGGGGTCATTGTTGAGTCGGAAGACCCATTTGCGATCAAGCTTTAACTTCCTGGCTGATGTCTTGAGATGTTGCTCCATTATATCCACATATTTGTCCATCCTCATGATGTCATCTATTTTGTGAATTGCATCAGTTCCTTCTGCAGCAAAGCACCCCCACAACATGATGCTGCCACCCCCGTGCTTCACGGTTGGGATGGTGTTCTTCGGCTTGCAAGCCTCCCCCTTTTTCCTCCAAACATAACGATGGTCATTATGGCCAAACAGTTCTGTTTTTGTTTCATCAGACATCAGAGAACATTTCTCCAAAAAGTACGATCTTTGTCCCCATGTGCAATTGCAAACCGTAGTATGGCTTTTTTAATGGCAGTTTTGGAGAAGTGGCTTCTTCCTTGCTGAGTGGCCTTTCAGGTTATGTCGATATAGGACTGGTTTTACTGTGGATATAGATAATTTTGTGTCCGTTTCCTCCAGCGTCTTCACAAGGTCCTTTGCTGTTGTTCTGTGATTGATTTGCACTTTCCTCACCAAAGCACTGTGTTTGAAGGTAGGCCTTGAAATACATCCACAGGTACACCTCCAATTGACTCAAATGTCAATTAGCCTATCAGAAGCTTCTAAACCCTTGAAATCATTTTCTGGAATTTTCCAAGCTGTTTAAAGGCACAGTCAACTTAGTATATGTAAACATCTGACCAACTGGAATTGTGATACAGTGAATTATATGTGACATCGTCTGTCTGTAAAGAATTGTTGGAAAAATGACTTATGTCGTGCACAAAGTCCTAACCGACTTGCCAAAACTATAGTATGTTAACAAGAAATTTGTGGAGTGGTTGAAAAATGAGTTTTAATGAATCCAAACTAAGTGTTTGTAAACTTCCGACTTTATATATATATATATATATATACAGTGTATGTGTGTGTGTGTGTGTGTGTGTATGAATAGCTATTACATTACTGATCTTATATACAGATTTTGGATCTTAATTTGATCACTCTTTTGTTGCTAAGAATTTTCCTGCACTGCAGTAAATGCAGATGAGCTTTGTGATTTACATAAATTCAAACTAACACACGGTTATATTAATAGCATTGCACTTTTCATACTTTTGGCCAGATAATAGCCAAACCACTGATCAAGAATATTATGGTCAAAATGTTCATATCTTGTTGCTGCAGGATTGTTTTGCTGTGAAAATACAGGTCAAATTAAGATCCTATATCTGTAGAGTATCTTAAGTGATAGCCAGCCTTATTTGCAAAGAAAGAACCGCTTCACCGATTCAAACTGATTTGCCTTGCTTTGCTTGTTAGAATGGATCATTCACAAGAATGTCAGTTATCCAGCAGTGTTGGAAAAACTGATCTTAATGCAGCTTAATGACTAATTGTTCAGCGTTATCATTCATTTTAAACTCTATTATTTAGACGATACTGATATGCGGATTGACCAGTGCATTGGCGTTAACAACTCTGTAATGTGAGAATTGTGTGCAAAACAAAAACCTAGCATACACAGTGCACAAATGTAAGTGTTTGTAGGAATATATGGATTGCACTTTCCCCCGAACTACAAGTTACTCTCAAGGTAAAAAAAATAAATCAAATAATTGAGGCATTTTGGCAGTAATACGCTTCCATAGATAAATAAAAAGGACAAAAAAATAAATGTCTGAGTTACCCATGGTTGTTATGGCAATTGTCTGGCTACCATTAACATATACATTGTCAAAAAAAAACCTGTTGTACTTAAGGAATTAAGTTGTTTAATGTTTGGTTTCCACTCACTTTTATATAAAGTATAACTAAAACTACCAATCTTACCTGGTTGTAATTACATTGGCAGGTACATTGTTCACATTGTTGTAAGAGTACTGTTGCCTGTTTTAACCCATCAAACATGTCATTTGTATCCAGATTGATAAAATGTGTACCTACACTGAACCTGTCTGTGTAATTACATATATTTTTTTTGACATTTAGCAGACACTCTAATCCAGAGTGATTTTTGGTAGTGAGTGCATACATTTTCAGACTTTTTTTTCATACTGGTCCCCTGTGGGAAACGAACCCACAACCCTGGTGTTGCAAGTGCCATGCTCTACTAACGGAGTTATTAAGCGACGCTTAATATAACGTGGGACTAACGTTTGAGTGTAATTCCTTTTAACACAGGCAGCAATCTTTTTGTTATTACCCTGCCTTCTAGTTTATCAAGATGTGCACGATTCATAAATCCATTATAACAAAATGTTATCTATATAAACCTTTATTTGTTTTATACTGTTCTTATGTATTTTATATGACCCATTTTAAATTGTTACTTTTTTTTACTCCGTGTAGGTTTGTATTTCGATTTATATACATAAAATGCAATAAAGCAGTCAAAAACAACTCACTGCTTCCAATGCCTTCCATTATGAATGAATGAAAATGTAGTTTGCTGGAACACACTTCCTCATGACAAAGTCAGCTCTGCTAAAGAAAAACTATCTCAGATTAAGTCTGTTTTTCCACTAAAACAGACTCCGAAGTGCCTTTCTCCTGTCCTACGTCAAGTCCCAGAGGGGATCGTTGAAGTCCACAGACACAGTGGGAGGGCTATTACTGCAGATCCGTGGTTCAGGCACTGTGCCTCCTAACTGACAGACAGAGTTGCACATACTGTAGGACAGGGGTAGCTCGAGAGGCCCTCGATGTCCTTGAAAGCCTGGTTAACAATGCGTCTCCTGCACTGGTCATAGTTGAAGTGTCCGCAGACCAGCTGAGTCTCAGAGGAGATGCAGCTCTGGCAGTGCGGTGGGTCGAGGCTCAGGGAAAGCCTACAGGTCTGAGGGCTAATCTCCTTCCTGGCAACATGTACCACTGTCGTCTCCGCTGGCAAGCTGTTTCAGGAGGATGAAGGAAACAAATGTCCATTACCTCTTAAAGTGTACAGCGGGGAAAAAAATGAATAAACTGCCATTCATTTCAGTCTTATAGTACACACTATACACTCACCTACGTATTTATTTTGACAGTGAAGCTTAAACTTTTAATTTGGCTCTATACTCCAGCATTTTGGAAGTGAGATCAAATGTTTTACATGATGCGACAGTACAAAACGTCACCTTTACTTTCAGGATATTTTCATATTTAACTATTTTCCCGTTTTAGAAATGACAGCACACCTTAAAATTTGACACCTCTAGTTCAACAAAGTGTCTGAGTGAGTTAGAAAAAGAAGATGGTCAGGTCACCTCCATTCTAAAGCACTACATTTTAACCCAGGGTCCATACATTCTGTTAGTTTTGGTTGTGTGTCACCAGCTATAACTCAATTGTGAAGATGCTGGAGGAAATAGACACAAAGGTATCTATATCCACAGTAAAACGAGTCCTATATCAACATAACCTGAAAGGCTGCTCAGCAATGAAGAAGCCACTGCTCCAAAACTGCCATAAAATAGCCAGACTACGGTTTGCAGCTGCTCATGGGGTAAAAGATCATACTTTTTGGAGAACTTTCCTCTGGTCTGATGAAACAAAAATAGAACTGTTTGGCCATAATGACAATCGTTATGTTTGGAGGACAAAGAGGGACGCTTACCAGCCGAAGAACACCATCCCAGCCGTGAAGCACTGGGGTGGCAGCATCATGTTGTGGGGGTGCTTTGCTGCAGGAGGGACTGGTGCAATTCACAAAATTAGATGGCATCACGAGGAAGGACAATTATGTGGATATATTGGAGTTTGGTTGCAAATGGGTCTTCCAAATGGACAATGACCTCAAGCATACTTCCAAAGTTGTGGCAAAATGGGTTAAGGACAACAAAGTCAAGGTATTGGAGTGGCCATCACAAATCCCTGACCTCAATTCTATAGATAATTTGTGGGCAGAACTGAAAAAGCATGTGCAAGCAAGGAGGCCTACAAACCTGACTCAGTTACACCAGCTCTGTCAGGAGGAATGGGCCAAAATTCACCTAACTTATTGTGGGGAGCTTGTGGAAGACTACTCGAAACGTTTTACCCAAGTTAAACATTTTAAAGCCAATGCTACCAAATACTAATTGATTGTATGTAAACTACTGATCCACTGGGAATGTGATGAAAGAAATAAACGCTGAAATTAATCATTCTCTACTATTATTCTGACATTTCACATTCTTAAAATAAAGTAGTGACTCTATCTGACCTAAGACAGGGAAGTTTTACTCGTGATTTAATGTGAGGAATTGTGAAAAACTGAGTTTAAATGTATTTGGTTAAGGTGTATGTAAACTTACAACTTCAACTGTGTATTTCGCAAAGTGGCAACCACTCACCCTTGAGCAGTTGTTTTTGCCCAAAGTAGAGGCAAATTGATGTCCAATGTGTTAACAACATTAATTTCTCAGAAGAAATGTTAAACTCTCTTTTTTCTGGAGGTGAAGTCATTGTCTTGTTTGTTGTCCATGTTTTTCACTGAACCAATAAGCAGGGCAATAGGACGACACCAAGCCACATGTGCTTACATTCAATGTACATTTAACTCAAGTTGTTAATTTTTCCTGTAACATTGACTTGAAACAACTAGTTACGGTTCCAGTTAAGTGAACAATCTTGTTCTGAAACCAGAACAGCAAGATATGTGGCCACTTTATCTTATCCAGGATGTCACGTTCAAGTGAGAGGTAAACTTGAGGAGCAAGTTTTACTGTTGCAGGTGTTTCCATTAAAATGCAGTCACTGCTAGACAGCTATTGAACAACAGTTACACAGAAGTGTATAGCCTGAACCCAGAAAAGTCAGACATAAGAGATGCAATTATAATACATTTTGTCAAATAGGCAGAGAAAAATGTATAGGCCTATGAAAAATGTTCCAATGTAGTTTACTTTTTTTTTATCCGGACCATTTGGTATTTATTGAATGCTATGTTAAAGCCAAGATTTGCATATACATGTGACCCCTCTCAAATTCATACACTCTGCTATAGATTCAAGAACATCCTCATCCACATGACAGTTGTAAGGCTCTGTATTTATGTTCTTAGTCAACCTTGTGTTCTGTTTCGTTGTATTCTTGAACGTATCCCTGTTTCTTTGTGTTCTTGAACGTAGCCCTGTTTCTTTGTATTCTTGAACGTATCCCTGTTTCTTTGTGTTCTTGAACGTATCCCTGTTTCTTTGTGTTCTTGAACGTAGCCCTGTTTCATTGTGTTCTTGAACGTAGCCCTGTCTTTCATTTTTGTTCATTGTTTTCACCTGTGTTAGTTATCTGGTCTCATCAGCTCCTTATTTAGTTCAGTTCATTTTGTTTGTGCCTTTGTGAGGTATTGTTCATTTTGACTCTACTAATCATTTTCTTAGCTTGTTTGTGAAAACCATTTATAGCCTTCAGTCCTATTAACCTGCCTGTTTACCTACCAGTGTATGACCATTGCCTGCCTGTTTACCTACCAGTGTATGACCATTGCCTGCCTGTTTACCTACCTGTGTATGACCATTGCCTGCCTGTTTACCTACCTGTGTATGACCATTGCCTGCCTGTTTACCTACCTGTGTATGACCATTGCCTGCCTGTTTACCTACCTGTGTATGACCATTGCCTGACTGTTTACCTACCTGTGTATGACCATTGCCTGCCTGTTTACCTACCTGTGTATGACCACGTTTCTTGCCTTCTGCAAAGGTGAAATAAACACCTGCCGCGCTCTGCGCGTGAATCTACACTTTTTTTCTCAATGAGTATTAATTACAACAGTTTTGACCCTTTTATCTGTTTAGGCACGTTATTATTATTTGTAAACAATATAGTAATATAATAAACATTATTTGGAATTATGATAGGGTAAAACAGTTGAGCTGTTGAGCTGACAAACAGTTGTCAAAAATAAATATAGGCCTAAATCCTAGATTCCTAGACTGTAGATACAGGGCCTTCAGAAAATATTCACACCCCTTGACCTTTTAAACATTCTGTTTTACATCCTGAATTTAAAATGGATTAAATTGAGATGTGTGTCACTGATCTTCACACAATATCAAAGCTGAATTATGTTTTTAGAAATGTTTATAAATTAAAAAATGAATAGCTGGAATGTCTTGAGTCAATAAGTATTCAACCCCTTTATTATAGCAAGCCTAAATAACTTCATGATTAAAGATTTGCTTAACTTGTCAGATACGTTGCATGGACTAACTCTGTGTGCAATAATGGTTCTTAACATGATTTTTGAATGAAATATTAAATGGTTAAGAAAACTGAGGATGGATCATCATTGTAGTCACTCCACAATACTTACCAAAGAAGAAAGCCTGTACAGAATACAAATATTCCAAAACATGCATCCTGTTTGCAATAATCTACTTAAGTAAATGCTGCAAAAAAAAAGTGGCAAAGAAATTAAATAAACTTTTTGTCCTGAATACAAAGCATTATGTTTGGGGAAAATCCAACACAACACATCACTGAGTACCAGTCTAAAATATATTTTTTAAGCATGGTAGTGGCTGCATCATGTTATGGGTATACTTGTAAATGGTAAGGCCTATGGAGTTTTTTTTATGATAAGAAGAAAAGTAATGGAGCTAAGCATAGGCAAAATCCTAGAGGAAAACCTGGTTCAGTCTGCTTTCCAACAGACACTGGGAGAAAATCCACCTTACAGCAGGACAATAACCTAAAACACCGAATGTACACGAGTTACTTGCCAAGACGACATTGAATGTTCCTGAGTGGACTAGTGACAGATTTGACTAAAATCATCTTGAAAGTCTATGGCAAGACTTGAAAATGGCTGTTTAGCAATGATCAACAACCAACTTGAAATAATTTTTGTAAAGAATAATGGGCAAATATTGCACAATCCAGGTTTGCAAATCTATGATATCTATGATATCCATGATATCAATGATATCAGCTGCATCTTGAACGAGAGCTCACCGTTACAGACAGCCCGCCACCAGAGGGCGACTTTATCTAATCGCGTTCTTTGGTTTTTGTCGGCTAAGTACCTTGCCCAGCAGATGAACCATAACGGTGCCCTCACGCCGGATTTAACATGGCGGCGGGACCAATTTCGGAACGAAACCAAGGTAGATAAATCTTTATAACATACAATGAATTTCATCAAATGTAGCCATACGGGTAGTATCAATCACATTTGAACGCATGGCTTGAACACTAGCTAAATTAAGTAGTTAACCATATCCCCTTGCGTGTGTGACTGCATTCCATTGCCAAACGAAGCTAGCTTCATTCTCGTTTACTAGCCAACGTTTGCCATATCTAACAAGCTAGCTATTTAGATACATAGACATGACATGAAAATACAGATACAGGACATTACATGGAAATATCGCTAGCCATGTATTTTAATGTCGGACTCGTCAGATTTGTCTAGGTGTCTGCCGGGCTATGAATGGGTAGCTTGCTGGGTCATTCCTAGTATACGGTTCATTTTAGGTCCCCGGGAATTTTTGGATTCATATTTAGTGTTAATTGTGTATTCCGAAAGGCATTAACTATAAGTCCATGTGTCCTTTACCTTAAAAATACAAAAATATGGATCCTGATAGAGAATTCTATGCATTTTAAACGCTTTGTCTGTGGCTGTAGGACATTATTTTGCCATGTCCAAAGGTGTCATTTATCAACTTCCACAAGAAATATAAGTCGAATACGCAAGATGCATATTTGAAATGTGGTTGTGCATCAACAGTTTCTCTTATGTAAATCACTGATAGTCACTCAATTAGCCTATGTCAGTATATATATTTTTTTTAGATAGCTGGATGCTAAACGAAGTTACCAATCTATAGCTGTAACGTAAACTCACCCCATTCCGTAACAAATGTGCGCAACCACAACATTCAAACGAGGCTACAAAGAAAACTAATGGGACTGTGTTGACTTCAAAATCGGGGGTGTGAACTAGGTTTCGATTCATGCGTTGATCGACATGGTAATGGCTCTATAGTATTGGAGAAAAGTTGAAAAAACGGACCCTCCGTCACATCTTGATCTTGATGTGGCATGTTGTAACGTACAGCATGCATAAAGCTACTGTCTTACAATCTCTCTCCACCAGGTGTAGCACTTCTATCATTCTTTAAAAACAAGAAATGGACAGTGACGGGGGTAAGGGGGGATACCTAGTCATTTTTTCCGTCATCATTGCATGCGATCATCATTCTTAAAGCCACTGTTTACTTCTAAGATCACTTTAGCACAGCCCCAAAAGCCTGATTCAAATTCGACACAAACCTTCAAATAGGTATGCAATGACACATTATATAAACTCTATAGTGTTTTATTTACATTTTAGAGGCGATAAGTTGGACAGATAGAGTGAAAAAAGCCATTTTCCCACACAACATCTCTCCTTCTCGCTATCATACATTAGTTTTGCTTCCCCACCCAGCATTTTTTTAAAGACCCGACTCCCGACTAATTCAAGACTCATTGCCTGCTTGAATTATGCAGAAACGGGCAGCGTTTAGGTCATGTAATTGATTCTGTTGGGAAGTGGAGAAATTTTGCATTACAATGGTATTGACATTACAGTTGATCTGGAAGTATTATGTTTTTGGGGCGCTAAAATAAGGGCAATTCTACGGACCAAGGCGATGTACGAGTTTACGTGAGTTTACGTTAGTAATCAAGGTCGAATCAGAGTCTGGGGGGTCCCCATTGACTTTGTTAGTCAGTCTCACTCAGATATCATATTTTAAAAAAACTGCAAACATTTCTCTCCACCCTATGGCAAAAATCTGTAGAATTTCAGGAAATGATATGTAAAACGGTGTTGATTTACAGGGTAAGCCATAGCAGTAAAGTGCCCCTGGAGCAATTAGGGTCAAGTGCCTTGTTCAAGGGCATATTGACAGATTTTTCACCTAGTCGGCTTTGGGATTAGAATCAGCTAACTTTCGGGTACTGGCCCAACACTCTTAACACTGGGCTGCCTGCCACTTCTATTCCCTGTCTTTGGCAACACTGCCCATTTTGCAGGGTTTGTGCTAGTGAACCACCACAGACGGGATGTAAAAAGAGTAGATTTACAGCTTTCTTGTGCATTGCTCGGTAAATGTAATAGGAACCGATTATGTACATGGGGAAGGTGTTGCTAAAAACAGGTAACATTAGTCATTTCAAGGCAACTTGAAATATCTCGTATGGCAAGGTCTTCTGTTTGGGTTTATACACATACACTTAACAACCATGTTGTTATGTTATTGCTACCGTGCTGTTTTGTCATGTGTTGTTGCCTTGCAATGTTGTTGTCTTTAGGTCTGTCTTCATGTAGTGTTGTGATGTGTGTTTTCTTCTATATTTATATTGTATTTATTTTTTGAATGTTTAATCCCAGGCCCCTGTCCCCGCAGGAGGCCTTTTGGTAGGCCATCATTGTAAATAATAATTTGTTCTTAACTAACATACCTAGTTAAATAAAGGTTAAATAAATAAAACTGTGGTTTTGCTCTCGATCACTTTAGATGCCACCGTTTATGTGGGGGGTCTGGATGAGAAAGTGGCAGAGCCACTGCTGTGGGAGCTCTTCCTACAGGCTGGGCCTGTGGTCAACACACACATGCCCAAAGACAGAGTCACGGGACAACACCAAGGTAAGTAACACACTCATAAACCACACATTTGAAACAAAACTGACACATTCTACCATCGGTAAGACCAATAAAATGTGGTGAGGTGGCACACTCATGTTTGCAAATAGGAACTGTGTAGAAATAGCCTATACAAAAAAGACAGATCATTGTAGATTATAAACACCGACAGAAATTGCTCCTGGTAGTATTCGGGGCTTGTGTTAGAATTCAGAGATCTACATTTTCAATACGCAGACCATACAAAAATCTGCATATTAAACCTTTTCACCTGCGTTTTTTTATTAAAAGTATTTCAGATAACACATTAGTGCAACACATTTGGTAGAAAATGGCTTAATGTTCATCATATGACAACAGAAGTGCAACGCTGTTTGGCTAGCAGCCATACAAGTAAATGAGCTTACAATGAAAAAGCAAGGTATTGTTTTGCTTAAATGATGCATGGCCGTCCTATTTATGTTAATCATCGAAAGATTGCATCCCAGCTACATTTCCTAATGTTTTGCTTGAAGTTAATCTAGCATTTTATCAGAGATGACCTTTGGTGAATTCTCATCCAATTGGAGAAGTGCAACTGAAGCATAAAATATGTCTGATACCGAGCAGAAATTACAATAGGAACATTTTGTGGTCTGCGTGGTCTTATGTTTTATCTTTTGTGAAAAATGAAGAATTCTGATTAATTACACTGAACAAAAATATAAACACAACATGCAACCATTTCAAAGATTTTACTGAGTTACAGTTCATATAACTGGAAATCAGACCATTTTTAAATAAATTCATTAGGCCCTAATCAATGGATTTCATGACTGGGAACACAGATATGCAGAAGCTAAGGTAACTAACTAAGTGACTATCACCCTGTAGCACTCACTTCTGTCATCATGAAGTGCTTTGAGAGACTAGTCAAGGATCATATCACCTCCACCCTACCTGATACCCCAGACCCACTTCAATTTGCTTACTGCCCCAATAGGTCCACAGACGACGCAATCGCCATCACACTGCACACTGCCCTATCCCATCTGGACAAGAGGAATACCTATGTAGGAATGCTGTTCATTGATTACAGCTTAGCATTTAACACCATAGTTCCCTCCAAACCCGTCAGTAAGCTCGAGACCCTGGGTCTCGACTCCGCTTTGTTCAACTGGGTCCTGAACTTTGTGACGGGTCCCCCCAGATGGTGAAAGTAGGAAACATCTCCACCACGCTGATCCTCAATACTGGGGCCCCACAAGGGTGCGTTCTCAGCCCTCTCCTGTACTCCCTGTTCACCCTGACTGTGTGGCCATGCACGTCTCCAACTCAATCAAGTTTGCAAACAACACTACAGTGGTAGGCTTGATTACCAACAATGATGAGATGGCCTACAGGGAAGAGGTGAGGTCCCTTGGAGTGTGATGTCAGTAGAATAATCTCTCACTCATTGTCAACAAAACAAAGGGGTACAGCAGTGGAGAAGGTGGAAAGTTTTTAGTTCCTACATATCACGGACAAACTGAAATGGTCCACTCACACAGACAGCGTGGTGAAGAAGGCGCAACAGCGCCTCTTCAACCTCAGGAGGCTGAAGACATTTGACTTAACACTCGCAAACTTTTACAGATGCTCAATCGAGAGCATCCTGTCAGGCTGTATCGCCACCTGGTACGACAACTGCACTGCCCTCAACCACAAGGCTCTCCAGAGGGTACTGCGGTCTGCACAACACATCACCGGGAGCAAATTACCTACTCTCCAGGACACCTACAGAATCCGATGTCACAGGAAGGCCAAAAAGATCATCAAGGACAACAACCACCCGAACCACTGCCTGTTCACCCCACTATCATCCATAAGGTGAGGTCAGTACAGGTGCATTAAAGCTGGGACCGAGAGACTGAAAAACAGCTTTTATCTCAAGGCCATCAGACTGTAAAACAGCCATCACTAACATAGAGAGGCTGCTGCCAACATACAGACTCAAATCTCTGGCCACTTTATTAAATGGATTTAATAAAGGTGTCACTAGTAGTCACTTTAAATAATGCCACTTTAATAATGTTTACATATCCTACATTACTCATCTCATATGTACATACACCTTAGCCAAATACATTTAAACTCCGTTTTTCACAATTCCTAACATGTAATCCTAGTAAAAATGTGCTGTCTTAGGTCAGTTAGGATCACAACATTATTTTAAGAATGTGAAATTTCAGAATAATAGTATTTATTTCAGCTTTTATTTCTTTCATCACATTGCCAGTGGGTCAGAAGTTTACGTACACTCAATTAGTATTTGGTAGCATTGCCTTTTTAAATTGTTTAACTTGGGTCAAATGTTTTGGGTAGCCTTCCACAAGCTTCCCACAATAAGTTGGGTGAATTTTGTCCCATTCCTCCTGACAGAGCTGGTGTAACTGAGTCAGGTTTGTTGGCCTTCTTGCTCACAGATGATTTTTCAGTTCTGCCCAGAAATGTTCTATAGGATTGAGGTCAAGGCTTTGTGATGGCAACTCCAATACCTTGACTTTGTTGTCCTTAAGCCATTTTGCCTCAACTTTGGAAGTATGCGTGGGGTCATTGTCCATTTGGACGAACCATTTGCAACCCAACTTTAACTTCCTGACTGTCTTGAGATGTTGCTCCAATATATCCACATAATTGTCCTTCCTTGTGATGCCATCTATTTTGTGAATTGCACCAGTCCCTCCTGCAGCAAAGCACCCCCACAACATGATGCTGCCACCCCAGTGCTTCACGGTTGGGATGGTGTTCTTCAGCTGGCAAGCGTCCCTCTTTTTCCTCCAAACATAATGATGGTCATTATGGCCAAACTGTTCTATTTTTGTTTCATCAGACCAGAGGACATTTCTCCACAAGTACAATCTTTGTCCCCATGTGCAGCTGCGAACTGTAGTCTGGCTATTTTATGGCAGTTTTGGAACAGTGGCTTCTTCCTTGCTGAGCGGCCTTTCAGGTTATGTCGATATAGGACTCGTTTTTACTGTGGATATAGATACTTTTGTCTGTGTTTCCTCCAGCATGTTCACAAGGTCCTTTGCTGCTGTTTTGGGATTGATTTGCACTTTTCGCACCAAAGTACAGTCATCTCCAGGAGACAGAAAGCGTCTCCTTCCTGAGCAGTATGATGACTGCGTGGTCCTATGGTGTTTATACTTGCGTACTGTTGTTTGTACAGATGAACGTGGTACCTTCAGGCGTTTGGAAACTTGTGGAGGTCTACAATTTGTTTTCTGAGGTCTTGGCTATTTTATTTACATTTTCCCATGATGTCAAGCGAAGAGGAACTGAATTTATAGGTAGGCCTTGAAATACATCCACAGGGACACATCCAATTGACTCAAATGATGTCAATTAGCCTATCAGGAGCTTCTAAAATGACAATCTTCAGGAATTTTCTAAGCTGTTTAAAGGCACAGTCAACTTAGTCTATGTAAACTTCTAACCCACTAGAATTGTGATACAGTGAATTATAAGTGAAATAATCTGTCTGTAAACAATTGTTGGAAAAATTACTTATGTCATGCACAAAGTCCTAAATGACTTGCCAAAACTATAGTTTGTTAACAAGAAATTTGTGGAGTGGTTGAAAAACAAGTTTTTTTGACTCCGACCTAAGTGTATGTAAACTTCCGACTTCAACTGTATGTACTGTATTCTATACCATCTACTGCGTCTTGCCTATGCCGCATGGCCTTCGCTCATCCGTATATTTATATGTACGTAGTCTTTATTCATCCTTTACATGTGTGTGTATTTATATAAGGTAGTTGTTGTGAATTTGTTAAGATTACTTGTTAGATATTACTGCACTGTCAGAACTAGAAGCACAAGCATGTCGCTACACTCGCATTAACATCTGCTAACCATGTGTATGTGACCAATACATTTTGATATGATTTGGTCACAGATACCTTTTTGTTTTGGAGATGGAGATACTGTATTATCATGCTGAAACATGAGGTTATGGCGGCGGATGAACGGCACGTCAACGGGTCTCAGGATCTTGTCACAGTATCTCTGTGCATTGAAATGCCATCGATAAAATGCAATTGTGTTCATTGTCCATGGTTTATGCCTGCCCATACCATAACCACACATCCATCATGGGGGCACTCTGTCCATCAGCAAACCGCTCGACCCACACAACATCATATACACTGTTTGCTAAGTTGCCCGGTACAATTGAAACCGGAATTCACCTATGAAGAGAGCACTCCTCCAACGTGCCAGTGGCCATCAAAGGTGAGCTTTTGCCCACTGAAGTCGGGCAAAAGACCCTGGTGAGGATGACGAGCACACTGATGAGATATCATGAGACTGTTTCTGACAGTTTGTGCAGAGATTCTTCGGTTGTGCAAGCCCACAGTTTCCTCAGCTGTCCCGGTGGGTGGTCTCAGATGGTACCGCAGGTGAAGAGGAGGAAGTTGAGGTCCTGGGCTGGCATGGTTACACGTGGTCTGCGGTTGTGAGGCCAGTTGGACTTTCTGCCAAATTCTCTAAAACAACAAAGGCGGCTTATGGTAGCGAAATGAACATTAAATGATTTGGCAACAGCTCTGGTGGATATTCCTGCAGTCAGCATGCCAATTGCGTACTCCCTCAAAACATGAAACATCTGTGGCATTGTGTTGTGTGACAACTCTGCAAAGTTTAGAGTGGCCTTTTATTGTCCACAGCACAAGATGCACTTGTGTAATGATAATAATGTTTAATCAGCTTCTTGAAATTCCAGACCTGTCAGGTGGATGGATTATCCTGGTAAAGGAGAAATGCTCACTAACAGGGATGCACAAAATTTGAGAAATAAGCTTTTTGGCTTATGGAACATATCTGGTATCTTTTATTTCAGCTCATACAACATGGGACCAACACCTTATATTCGTGTTCAGTGTATGAAGGGTATTGAATTGAATAGGTCTATACTATGAATACAAACCTCACACTTGATGTCACGTGGTATTTGGAGACTCCTTTAGCGACAAATAGCCTGTCAATAATGCTGATCAGAAAGAGACTTTAACAGTTATAATTGAATGTTGTTCTTTGCTCTGTCCCCCCCGCTCCATAAGGCTATGGCTTTGTTGAGTTCCTCAGTGAAGAGGATGCGGACTATGCTATCAAGATTATGAACATGATTAAACTATACGGCAAGCCCATCCGTGTCAACAAGGCCTCAGCGCACAACAAAAACCTGGATGTGGGCGCAAACATCTTCATTGGTAACCTAGACCCGGAGATTGACGAAAAACTCCTCTACGACACATTCAGTGCCTTTGGGGTCATACTCCAGACGCCCAAGATCATGCGCGACCCGGACACTGGCAACTCCAAGGGCTACGCCTTCATCAACTTTGCCAGTTTCGACGCCTCTGACGCAGCCATCGAGGCCATGAACGGCCAGTACCTGTGCAACCGCCCCATTACAGTGTCGTATGCCTTCAAGAAGGACTCCAAGGGCGAGCGGCATGGCTCAGCCGCTGAACGCCTCCTAGCAGCTCAAAACCCGCTTTCGCAGGCCGATCGGCCGCATCAGCTATTCGCAGATGCACCGCCTCCCCCCTCTGCCTCGACCCCTGTCCTCACCACCCTGGGAGCCGGGATGCCCATGCCTGGTAAGTGTGCGTGCAGTGCAAGTGGGTGCACCAGGGTAGAAGAATTTCAGCTTCCAAAATCCTTTGTGTATTTTGTGGGTGTACTTAGATAGGATCACTATTTGCCTTTGAAAGCTTAGCCATAGATTGTGCTCTGTAGATTTGTAAGAATGTAAAAAAATAGATTTTCCTCACAATTTGAAAGTTTTATGTTGGCTTCACAATAACTTCAATAATAACTTCAGTAACACATCTACATCAAGTTCATTTCAATTCAACTTTACAAAATGTGCAATTTCTCTCTCTTTCTCGGATCTTAATTTCCAGGCATGCCCCCTCCTGGTGCCTTCCCTCCTGTGCCACCTCCCGGATCCATGCCTCCTGGAATGCCCCCTGGCATGCCCCCCGCCCCAGGGACACCAGGACCCCAGGGAGGGGGTTCAGGCCCCCCACCTGGCCCACCACCCTTCCACCAGGGCATGCACCCGGGTAAGTCACTCACCATGACCATATCATTGTAATGAGTACAACTGTCAGGAAAGTTTTCCCAGATTGTTACATTTGGTAATTGTAGTGTGTGGAATTGTAAGTTAGTGCTACTTCTGGTTAAAGAAAGAGAGCTTATTGTGTGTGATGAGGTGCATTAATATATGCCATTTAGCAGACTCTTTTATCCAAAGCAACTTAGTCATGCATGCATACATTTTGCATATGGGTGTTCCCAAGAATCAAACTCACTATCCTGGTTTTGCAAGCGCCATGCTCTACCAATTAAGCTACTGAGGCCCACCACCAATGATATTGTTCATATCCAACAGGAATGCCCCAGATGCCCATGCATCCTCATGGCCATCCCCCGGGTATGGTGCCTCCACCGGGCCCCCCAGGATCCAACCAGCACCGGGCACCTCCACCCCCCGGCATGCCCCCTCATCCACACATGGGCATGCCGCCGAGAGGGCACTATGGGCATCCCATGGGTGAGTGCTGTGTCTTCACAAGGCTAGGGATAAGCTGATAGGAGATTTCAACTCCTATCAGTTGAAATCTCCTATCTGTTGAATAATTGCCTTTTAGCTGACTCCTGATTCATGCAAAACATTTCATTACTTTTGGTTATGTTACTATTCTGTTTCTTAGAGTCAGCATTTGGTACTTCCATTTTGGACTTTTACAAAATGTATGTAGTTGTAAACAAACACTGTTTAGCTTCAAAACATTTTGACAAATGTATCTAAAGGGACACAATAAATAAATACATTAATTTGATATCCTTGTTGAAATGTGCTGCTTGCTCTGAGATGATATATCATTGTGTGAATCCCCGTCCCGTCTCTCCCCATCCACACAGGTCACCCCATGCATCCAGGCATGAGAGGACCCCCTCCTCCCATGCCCCCACCAGGCTACGGTGGGGGTCCCCCTCGCCCACCTCCGTTTGGTTTCCAGAGGGGGCCTCCAATGCCACCGAGGCCCCCCGGCGGCCCACCTCGAGGTCCCATGAGAGGACCAATGCCCCCATAGACTACGGAAAACCACAGCAAGGCGCTTTTTTTAGTTCTATTCCAGATTACAATTTAGATACATGGTGTAGTTCCATTTTTTTGTATGTTTTTTTTCTTCACTGTACAGATGCCAAACCTGCAAGGAATAAAGGTTTTAATACAACAACTTGGGTCTTTCAATTGATGTCCTTTCAGTTCTCTCAGATGAGATTTAATTCAGAACATGCATCATATCAATCAACTTCTGCTTTCCTGGTACAAACATAAGTCCCCTGAATAGGTTAGAAACTACAAATGTGATCAAAGGGCCAGTTGTTTGAGACCATTGGTAGCCAGGAGAGAAGGTGAGGCATGTCCATAATGACAAGATGAATGGGATGGTTATGTTTTGACAAGACAAAGCACACGTAAGTTGATAGGTTCTATACCTAATAGAAACTAAAACTGAAACCTCTTATAAACCCCCTGAAGTAACTACAAACCCACAAAATACAATGTTAGGCAGTGCCTTGAGAGAAAGCTATGGGTAGAGTACAAATACTAATTCTGCACTTGCTTCCAAACTACAAAACAATGTGTGCTGCGTCCATGTTGAATGAGGCACTCACTCGGTCTGTTGCCATGGTTATGGCAGATGCCACTTTTCTGAAGTAGTGGGTTATGGAGGAGGATGTATAGGGCTGCATAATCACACTGATATTTTAAGCCATTTTTGATCATTTAAATTATTGATATTGATTCTTAAAGATATAGTAAAAATTGGTTGATGCCACTGAGCGCCAGCTGAAAATGGATTTTGAGCATTAGTTAATTGTGGCTGGACCCAACCTAGCTTGACCATGGAGACAGAATATTGAGTGTGTCAGCCCAGACCTATGTCAACAACACGAAAACAAGGCAGTCATGTAAAATGTCTGGGCTCTGAAAATCTTCTAGGGGTCACTTCCGGTTCCGTGGTATCTAGGTCTCTTTTCATGTCACTTCGATACAGCGACGACCGGAAGTGATTTTCGTAAGTAGCAGGTAAGGAGAGCATTTTCGCTCTGAGCCTTAACCTCAGTCTCCTAACCTTTTCCGTTAATTCTAACCAGCTGTGTAAGTTCTCCTAACCTGGTACGAAAAAGTAAATTCCGGTTATAGCTGTATCGAAGTGGTGTTAAGTGTTTCTCTTTTTTTAGGTGGATAATGTTTCCTTACATTGTGAAGGGTACTTACTTTACTAATTATTATTAAGCAGGTCTTATAATGAGCAGTGGTGGAAAAAGAGAAGACCCAAGTGAAAGTGAAAGTCACCCAGTAAAATACTACTTGAGTAAAAGTCTAAAAGTATTTGATTTTAAATATACTTAAGTATCAAAAGTAAATGTAATTGCTAAAATATACTTAAGTATCAAATTTCTTTATATAAAGCAAACCAGATGGCATCATTTTCTTGTTTTTAAAATGTACAGATAGCCAGGGGCATGGTCCAACACTCAGACATAATTCACAAACGAAGCATGTGTTTAGTGAGTCCCCCAAATCAGAGGCAGTAGGAATGACCAGGGATGTTCTCTTGATAAGTGTGTGAATTAGACAATGTTCCTGTTCTGCTAAGCATTCAAAATGTAACAAGTACTTTTGGGTGTCAGGGAGAATGTATGCAGTAAAAAGGACATCATTTGATTTAGGAATGTAGTGAAGTCAAAAATATAAAAAGAAAAGTAAAGTACAGATACCCCAAAAAACGACTTTAGTACTTTCAAGTATTTTTACTTAAGTACTTTACACCACTAATAATGAGTGATTAATGAGTGCAAACAAAGTGGTTTAAAACCCTATATTAGATTGGTTTATTAAACCCTCCTTTAAAATAGAGTTAGCAATTTTCATAGAGCAAGAATAACTGATATTTTCTGCATAACTGAGCTGGGCAGGAAAGTCATGGGTTGTCAATTAAGCTCACTTGTTTCCTCATCATCTGGTCCTGTGATGTCACTAGGTGGGATGGGCCAGTGGTTGGCATAGAAACAGGGGCAGGTGTATGTGAGAGCGAAATATGGCGTTGGCATTTTGATTATTCAGCTCAGGGAGAGGTCCATTTACATGGAAAATATTGTTTCAGAGACCTCTTATGCCTGTTGATTAGGGGCTACTATTAGTCTTATTCCAACTATTTAAAAAACATACAACTCATTATATTTCAGCTGTTCTATTAGAACATTGAATTGGAGCAGAGTAATACATTTGGCAACCTGAAAGAGAGGCGATTCTCATTATAGGCTGTAGGCCTACGTGTTTGCGTGAGTGGTAAAGATACATATTTTCATTCAGGGTATGTAAGCCTAATACAGCTAAAGCTTAGGATACATTCATCGATTTGAAACATAAACATACCAACACCTTGATAAATATCAATAGGCTACACATCATAGTTGCTTGCTTTCACATGTAGGCCTACACATGATTCAAATAGTATTGTGTGTGTGTGATGATGAGAGGGCGTGGTGGGCAACATTTAATGCGAAAGCAAAATGGATGTTTAATACTTAAAAATAGTTTGAAATACGGGTTAAGATAAATGAATAACTTAAGAACCAATAAGAGAGCCATTAAGATAGACGGTGGCAAGGTGCGTGAAAGGTATATTTCTGGCGGGGGGGGGGGGGGCGAAATCTTCGATGCTACTTGTGTTACCCACTGAGGTGGTACCTCTAGGTTCCAGCATCACGCTTCCTCTTCAGTCCGTTGGGTTACGGGGAGCCTATCCACGTTTGAGCAGCAGCAGCATCAACGCACTGTCATCCTGTTGACAAAATTCAAGCTGGGGATATAGTGATATCCATGTCCATAATTACGGTGAGATGATGCTGTTACCTTTACTAAAATGAAACTCTGCAAATTGGTTATAATTAGACTACATAGGCCGACTCCGTTGTTATACGAATGTGGACGTGCGTGCTTCCCAAAATATCTTACCCACTGGCCACGATTTTGGATGTGAAAATCATATAGTGTTTTATTGAAATGTAGCCTATCTATTTATGCGACTATGCAGGTCGATGCAGACTCCATACAAACAAAAATTATTGATGTTATTGATATTTCTTGTAGCCTATTTAACATGACAGCAGGCCTATCTATCTAACATGATACCCAAGTCTTCCCTGCGTAAAAACGCAGTCACGACAATTCAATGTCTCTTCAAATGAAGAGATTGGAACTGCGTTTGAGTTTAAATCGTTTATATTACCGAAAACATGTTGAATATTGCATTTAGATCATTCATTCAACAATTGAGCTAATTGCTTTAGGTCAGTTGTAAAAGTCGCGCTGGTCTTGTTGCACTACGTTAAATATTTAATTATAGGCTAATCCGAAATAAAAGTATCAAAATAAAATATATTACTGGTAGCATACTATCATGATTTCGCAGTCGTATCGCGCCTGAATGGAGAAATGTGTTAGAATTTTGCCATCGTCCTTCACGTAGGCGATTCATCATGATTGTGTTGGCGAGGGGGATGGTAACTAGGCAATGTGTCATCCTCAGGTTTTTAAAGGGGGATTCCGTGTCGACTGAATGCCAACCGTCCGTAATGCATGTTATTGGCAGACCATTTCCGAAATAATAAACTGACACTTGTGACCTTGCAAAGATCTCACAACGGTTGACCATCATCTCGAAGCCGTGCTACTTTTGGCAAGACAAGAAATGTGCATGCTTTGCCTCCATCTATAACGACCTTGTCTCAGACTGGCGCCATTTGTTGCTGATGCTCAACGGGTTTACTATTTCCCTTAACAAATAGCCTACATATTGCCTTAACCGTTAAAATAAACGAGCCTGCAAAACATAATCAGGTTAATTTTTTGAGAACATTGTTATGGAATGCAGAGGCGACGTTCCAAGGGGCACATGCCCCCTCAGATTTGTCCTGTTTAAAATTAATACATAAAAAAATATATATATATATATAAGGGATTTTCTTTATTTTTTACTATTTTCTACATTGTAAAATAATAGTGAAGACATCAAAACTATGAAATAACACACATGGAATCATATAGTAACCAAATAATTGTTAAACAAATCAAAATATATTTCAAATTTGAGATTCTTCAAAGTAACCACCCTTTGCCTTGACAGCTTAGCGCACTCTTAGCATTATCCTAGTCACCTGGAATGCATTTCAATTAAAAGGTGTGTCTTGTTAAAAGTTGATTTGCAGAATTTCTTTCCATCTTAATGCGTTTGAGCCGATCAGTTGTGTTGTGACAAGGTATTTTATTTATTTATTTTTATGTAACCTTTATTTAACCAGGTAGGCTAGTTGAGAACAAGTTCTCAATTGCAACTGCGACCTGGCCAAGATAAAGCGTAAAGTTACACATGGAATAAACAAAACATACAGTCAATAACCCAGTAGAACAAAATAAAACAAAAAGTCTATATACAGTGAGTGCAAATGAGGTAAGTTAAGGAAATAAATAGGCCATGGTGGCAAAGTAATTACAATATAGAAATTAAACACTGGAATGGTAGATCGGCATAAGATGAATGTGCAGATAGAGATACTGGGGTGCAAAGGAGCAAAATAAATAAATACCAGTATGGGGATGAGATAGGTAGATAGATGGGCTGTTTACAGATGGGCTATGTACAGGTGCAGTGATCTGTAAGCTGCTCTGACAGCTGGTGCTTAAAGCTAGTGAGGGAGATGTGAGTCTCCAGCTTCAGAGATTTTTGCAATTAGTTCCAGTCATGGGCAGCAGAGAACTGGAAGGAAAGACGACCAAAGGAGGAATTGGCTTTGGGGGTGACCAGGTGAGATATACCTGCTGGAGCGTGTGCTACGAGTGGGTGCTGCTATGGTGACCAGTGAGCTGAGATAAGGCGGGCCTTTACTTAGCAGAAACTTGTAGATAACCTGTAGCCAGTAGGTTTGGCGACGAGTATGAAGGGGGGGCCAACCAACGAGAGCGTACAGGTCGCAATGGTGGGTAGTGTATGGGGTTTTGGTGACAAAACGGATGGCACTGTGGTAGACTGCATCCAGTTTGTTGAGTAGAGTATTGGAGGCTATTTTGTAAATGACATCGCCGAAGTCAAGGATCGGTAGGATGGTCAGTTTTACAAGGGTATGTTTGGCAGCATGAGCGAAGGATGCTTTGTTGCGATATAGGAAGCCGATTCTAGATTTAATTTTGGATTGGAGATGCTTAATGTGAGTCTGGAAGGAGAGTTTACAGTCTAACCAGACACCCAGGTATTTGTAATTGTCCACGTATTCTAAGTCAAGAGCCGTCCAGAGTAGTGATGCTGGACGGGCGAGCAGGTGCGGGCAGTGATCGATTGAATAGCATGCATTTAATTTTACTTGCGTTTAAGAGCAGTTGGAGGCCACAGAAGGAGAGTTGTATGGCATTGAAGCTCGTGTGGAGGTTAGTTAACACTGTGTCCAAGGAGGTAGGGGTGGTATACAAAAGATAGTCCTATTTGGTAAGAGACCAAGTCCATATTATGGCAAGAACAGCTCAAATAAGCAAAGAGAAATGACAGTCCATCATTACATTAAGACGTGAAGGTCAGTCAATTCGGAAAATTTCAAGAACTTTGAAAGTTTCCTCAAATTCAGTCGCAAAAACCATCAAGTGCTATGATTAAACTGGCCCTCATGAGGACCGCCACAGGAAAAGAAAACCCAGAGGTTGCTGCTGCAACCAGTGTACACGCAGTGTAGGTGAACGGATGATTTCTGCATGTTCCCACCATGAAGCATGGAGTAGGAGGTGTGATGGTGTAGAGATGCTTTGCTGGTGACATTTTGGGGTATTTATTTGGAATTCAAGGCACATTTAACCAACATGTCTACCACAGCATTCTGCAGCAATACACCATCCCTTCTGGTTTACGCTTGTTTTTCAACAGGACAATGACCCAACACACCTCCAGGCTGTGTAAGGGCTATTTGACCAATAAGGAGAGAGTGGAGTGCTGCATCAGATGACATGGCCTCTACAATCACCAGACCTCAACCCAATTGAGATGGTTTAGGATGAGTTGGACCGCAGAGTGAAGGACGGTTGGAAAAACATTCCAGGTGAAGCTGGTTGAGAGAATGCCAAGGGTGTGCAAAGCTGTCATCAAGGCAAAGGGTTGCTAATATATTTTTATTTTTAAAATTTTTATTGGGTTACTACATGATTCCATATGTGTTATTTCATAGTGTTAATGTCTTCACTATTATTCTACTATTTCGAAAATAGTAAAAAATAAAGAAAAACCCTTGAATGAGTAGGTGTGTCCAAACTTTTGACTGGTATATATAAAATAAAAATAAATGTATCTGTAATACTACTTGCCACTTAGCAATTGTATGAAGTCACCTTTAGCTAGCCCAGATATGTTCCCAATCTCCCAACCTCATAACTAGCTACCAAGAAGCCATTGCAGGCTATGAATCAAGTTAGAGTATCTAGCTTGTCTAACTATCTTAGCTGGTATGCCTGCTGGCTAGGTTGGTAGACTTTAGAAAAGCAAGCAGTAACTAAATGTACTGAATAAGACTCACATTGCTTTCAATCTTTCACCCATATTCTAGCAGAGGTGCAGAGAAGCATATATTCATGTTACGACTTTTAGGAGTAGTGGGTGCGGAGTCAGGCGCAGAGAGCAGAGGGTTTAGGACAACCGTATTTATTCCTGTGACAGAAAAGGTCACGCCAAAACACCAGGCGCATAGAATGACCGCCCCCAAAATAGGACCCAAACAGTCCAGAGAAAATAAGAAAAATAGCACATCCATAAAACGAACAGAGAAACAAGCCCGCACAAAAGCAGGCGGGCATAACCGGCTTAAATAGCCCTAACCAAAACCCAAACAAGAAACAGGTGTAACCAATAAGACAAAACCAACAGAAAAGGAAAAGGGGATCGGTGGCAGCTAGTAGACCGGTGACGACAACCGCCGAGCGCCGCCCGAACAGGAAGAGGAGCCACCTTCGGTGGGAGTCGTGACAATAATTTATTGTATTTTTTAAAGAACCGCTAGTCAGGAGGATACAGACGGCTCAAGATGTATGCGTAGATATGCAGAAAAATATACATATCTTTTTTTTACATAGAATTAATCATAATGATCATGGCTCTAAATGGCAGGAAAGAGCTGTTTCAGGTGTTTGAAAAATGCAGAATTCTCCAACTTATGGATGGGCCGTAGCCCCCCTCTGGGTCACGCCCCAGTCATCCTCACTTACTTTGTGCCACCACAGATTTTTGGGGTTCCAAACGCCCCTGATGGCTTGCCTGCCAATTCCTAATTAACACACACTAATGGTAATAAGGATAACCTTGCATCAGTGTCTGTCTGCACACCAATGCTGTGAAATTAAATGGGTTTAATATCACACCAAGCCCTCTACTGCTCAGAGTAGCTATTGCCTCAACACCATCTTATAGCCTAGGCTATCCAGTGCCCTTGTCAACGGGTTGTTGGACTGTTGGACTGATAGTCCCAGAGCCTCTGGTTCAGGTCCTGGTCAGGGCTGCCACCCTGAAGTGGAATGGCACCCAAGTTCGTCCATTGAGTGTGTTCTATGGTGTAAGGGAATTGCTAGAGTAAAGTACTGGGACGCCAGGATGGCGAGTTTTGCATTTTAGGACCAATATGTGTTAAAGTGAGTCTCATCCCTTTCTTTGACCCCACATGTGTAACCGTGTGGGCGTGTTACTGACCAAAAGATAACATATCTGGTGTGTGTATTTACTGCTCAGAATGTGTGACAGTGTTTGTTTTTTTAAATAGATGGATGTGTTGTCATTACTGTACCCAATTTAGTCCTCACTGAGTCAGGTTTGTAGGCCTCCTTTCTCGCACACACTTTTTCAGTTCTGCCCACACATTTTCTATAGGGTTGAGGTCAGAGCTTTGTGATGGCCAATCCAATACCTTGACTTTGTTGTCCTTAAGCCATTTTGCCACAACTTTGGAAGTATGCTTGGGGTCATTGTCCAGTTGGAAGACCCATTTGCAACCAAGTTTTAACTTGACTGATGTCTTGAGATGTTGCTTCAATATATCCACATAATTGTCCTTCCTCGTGATGCCATCTATTTTCTGAAGTGCACCAGTCCCTCCTGCAGCAAAGCTCCCCCACAACATGATGCTGCCACACCCATGCTTCACAGTTGGGAGGGTGTTCTTCGGCTTGCAAGCCTCCCCCTTTTTCCTCCAAACATAATGATGGTCATTATGGCCAAATAGTTATATTTTTGTTTCATCAGACGAGAGGACATTTCTCCAAAAAGAGATGGCGGTTTTGGAGCTGTGGCTTCCTCCTTGCTGAGCGGCCTTTCAGGTTATGTCGACATAGGACTCGTGTTAGTGTGGATATAGATACCACGGTACCCTCTTCCTCCAGCATCTTTACAAGTTCCTTTGCTGTTGTTCTGGGGTTGATCTGCACTTTTCGCACCAAAGTACGTTCATCTCTAGGAGACAGAAGTCTCCTTTCTGAGCAGTATGATGGCTGCGTGGTCCCATGGTCTTTATACTTGCGTACTATTGTTTGCACAGATGAACGTGGTACCTTCAGGCGTTTGGAAATTGCTCCCAAGGATGAATCAGACTTGTGGAGGTCTCTAATTTGTTTTCTGAGATCTTGGCTGATTTCTTTTGATTTTCCCATGATGTCAAGTAAAAAAGGCACATCCACAGGTACGCCTCCAATTGACTCAAATGAGGTCAATTAGCCTATCAGAAGCTTCTAAAGCCATCACATAATTTTCTGGAATTTTCCAAGCTGTTTAAAGGCACGGTCAACTTAGTGTATGTAAACTTTTGACCCACTGGAATTGCGAATACAGTAAATTATAAGAGAAATAATCTGTATGTAAACAATTGTTGGGAAAATGGCTTGTGTCATGCACAAAGTAGATGTCCTAACCGACTTGACAAAACGATAGTTTGTTAACAAGATATTTGTGGTATGGTTGAAAAACGAGTTTTAATGACTCCAACATAAGTGTATATAAACTTCCGACTTCAACTGTATATGCTATAGTTATTTGTTTCACACTGAAAGAGACTATTGCAGGTTTACCTCTGTGATAGGCAGACATATAGTGCCTTCATAAAGTATTCACACCCCTTGACTTTTCCTCATTTTGTTGTGTTTCAGACAGAATTTAAAATTGATTACATGGAGATGTTGTGTCACTGGCCTACACACGATACCCCATAATGTCAACGTGGAGGTACAGTTATTGTCTTGTTTATTTTTCCTAACTAATACAAAACTAAAAGCTGAAATGTCTTGAATCAAATATTCAGCCCCTTTGTTATGGCAAGCCTAAATCAGTTCAGGAGTAAAAATGTGCTTTACAATCGCATAATAAGTTGCATGGATTCACTCGGTGTGCAAATAATATTGTTTAAACTGATTTTTGAATGACTACCTCATCTCTGTACCCCACACATACTGTAAGGTCACTCAGCAGTGAATTTCAAACACAGTTTCAACAACAAGGACCAGGGAGGTTTTCCAATGCCTTGCAAAGAAGGGCACCTATTGGTAGATGGATTTTTAAAAAGCATGGTGAAGTTAATAATTAAACTTTGGATCACTACAAAGTCACTACAAAGACAGTTACAGAGTTTAGTGGCTGTGATAGTAGAAAACGAATTATAGATCAACAGCATTGAACATGTGGTAAAGAAATTAACTGTATGTCCTGAATACAAAACATTATGTTTGGGGCAAATCCAACACAACACATCACTGAGTACCACTCTTCATATTTTCAAGCATGGTGGTGGCTGCATTGTGTCATCGGCAAGGGAGTTTTTTGGGGGGGATATAATAAACGAAATTGAGCTAGACACAGGAGAAATCCTAGAGGGAAACCTGGTTCAGTCTGCTTTCCAAGAGACACTGAGGGACAAATTCACCTTTCAGCAGGACAATAACCTAAAACACAAGGCCAAATATACACTGGAGTTGCTTATCTAGATGACATTGAAGGTTCCTGAGTGGCCTAGTTACAGTTTTGACTTGAAAATCTACGGCAAGACTTGAAAATGGGTGTCTAGCAATGATCAGCAACCAACTTGAAAGAGCTTGAAGAATTACAAAAATAATAATGTGCAAATATTGTGCAATCTAGGTGTGCAAAGCTCATAGCTGTAAATGTTGCCAAAAGCAATTCTGCCAAAGGTGATTCTAACACGTATTGTCTCAAGGGGCTGAATATGTATGTAATCAAGATATATTAGTGTTTTATTTTTCATATTTTTTTTCACCAATGTTAGAATTTTTTTGGTGTAGATCGATGACAAGCAATGGCAATTTAATCCATTTTAATCCTACTTTGTAACACAAGAAAATATGTAAAAAGTCAACAGGTGTGAATACTTTCTGAAGGCACTGTAGATAAAAGGCTACCAAACAATATTGTTATTAGTGATGTTGATTGTATCAAAGTATCCCCACCTTCTTTAATGGTGGCCACCATTTTAAATCTGACTTTGCTGTAGTCAGGTGTTTGGGGGACAGGAACATGTCTATCAGTGCATATAGTATATGGCTTAAAAATGTTAACTAATGGGCCTCCTGAGTGTCGTAGCGGTCTAAGGCACTGCATTTCTGTGCTAGATGCATAACTACAGACCCGGGTTCATTCGCTGGCGATGCCACAATTGGCCCAGCGTCGTCCAAGTGAGGGGAGGGTTTGGCCGGGGGGGCTTTACTTGGCTCATTGCGCCCTAGCGACTCCTTGTGGCGGGCCGGGTGCCTGCAGGCTGACTCCAGTCATCAGTTGAACAGCGTTTCATCTGACACATTGGTGTGGCTGGCATCTGGTTTAAGCTGGCGGGTGTTAAAAAGCACATTTAGGTGGGTCTTGTTTTGGTGGAAGCATGACTCCACCTTTGCCTCTCCCGAGCCCTTTGGGAAGTTGCAGTGATGAGACAAGATCAAACAAAAAACGAGAACTAATGTGATGTGTTGTGGTCCCTAAATACTAAGTGTTATCTACATTTTACAGGCCTTTTACTTCCAGTATGGTCAGTTCTGCATCTTAACATGCGAGAGGCCATTTCCAAATAAAGCTGTATAAGTCAAAAGCAACATTATTTGTGCACAGCAATAATGCACACTTGGACTCATACTCTTACTATATATTATTTTAAATGTATTTTCCATTTGCTTGTGATGAATATTGTTTTTGACTTCTCCATGAATCGACAGTCCACAAGGAAGAGTTGCTATCCTTCTCAATTTGCCCCTGCTTTACTTTCCCTGGTGTTGAGTTATCAGATGGACACAAGACACAATATGTCAACATTGAACAGTAAGCCATTCCTAATCAGTTTACAGAGAATGCAAATTGAGATAAGATGCTCCTTGGCATCTGCTTAGAAATACGCTTCCCCTAGCAACAGTAACAGGATCTGGGCTTACTCATATTGAACATTATAGAGATAGAACTTTACTTAAAGGGGCAATCGGGGGATTCTAAAAACCACTAATTGGCCACCCCACCACTTGTTTTGATAAACAGCTGAGGGATGAAGCTATGGATGCAAGGACTGCATTAGACCACAATTGTGGTTTTAAACATGTTTTGAAGCTATACAGTATTTATTTTAAATTATATTGACCCAAACCCTGATTCAAAAGTCTGGTCCATGTGACTAACAATGTGTTTGCGCTTTCCCTCTGTAGAGGAGCAGTCCATCGCAGAGCGGGCCCTGTGATCCAATCCAGCTCAACTCTCCACCACCCTATTGAGGGTAAACTGGAACACTGCCTGACAAACACTCCCCAGAGATTCCTGAGCTCCATCCTGCTTTTCAGGTGATAAACCCCTGCCTTTGAGATTCCTCTACCCTTCAATAATGGAGGACGGCTATCAGAACAAGACAGCCTTTATAAAGGGCGCCAAAGACATTGCCAAGGAGGTCAAGCGCCAGGCGGCCAAGAAAGTGGGCCGCGGTGTGGACAAGATGACCGACGAGTACAGCAAACGCTCATACGCCCGCTTTGAGGAAGACGACGACGATGACTACCCTGGAGTGCCTGGGGGGCAGGACAGTGGCTACTACCGGGGCGACAGCCAGGCAGCCAATGACGATGAAGGTGGCCACAGCGACTCCACAGAGGGCCACGACGAAGACGACGAGATCTACGAGGGCGAGTACCAGGGCATTCCCCGCGCTGACTCGAGCAAGGCTGCCGACAGCCTAGCAGGGGGAGATGGGCAGCAGTTCAGGGACATGGCACAGTTTGAGGGGGAAAGGCGGAAGGATCAAGAAGAGCTAGCCCAGCAGTACGAGACCATCCTGCAGGAGTGCGGCCATGGAAAGTTCCAGTGGACCCTCTACTTTGTGCTGGGGCTGGCCCTCATGGCGGACGGTGTAGAGATTTTTGTGGTGGGCTTTGTGCTCCCCAGCGCCGAGAAAGATATGTGTCTGTCAGAGGAAAGCAAGGGCATGTTGGGTAAGTGTGACCCTTAAACTGTGTCTTTTTAATTAACTTGATTGATTTACATGCTAAGTTAGTGAGCCCTTAAATGTTTTTCTCCGATCAAGTGTCAAATGTGGGGGAGTTAATCGGCCCCAACGCAAATTCAATAAAAACCCTGTCGTTCTACGGTAAATTCCTCACATCTATTTCTTTGGTAGACAATAAAATTAGCAATCTATGAATGTGTAACCTAACGTAACAGGCGTAAAAGAGAGTCCCCACATCCAGTCCCCACATCCACATCCAGTCCCCACATCCACATCCAGTCCCCACATCCACATCCAGTCCCCACATCCACATCCAGTCCCCACATCCACATCCAGTCCCCACATCCACATCCAGTCCCCACATCCACATCCAGTCCCCACATCCATTTTTCAAGTTAGGTTGTAACCGGAAACATCTGCTTTCTGCCGACCCTCTGGAGAGTGATGAATGTGTAACTCAGTAACCTATTCATTGACATCAGCACCTGATACACAAATGTCTGCTTGGCAGCACTTCATTTTATGATAAAGAAATGACCTGGTATTTAATTTATTCACAGAAATAACCAGGTACTGTAGTTGCTAGTGCAGACTTTAAAAAATAAAATAGTACCCTTCGTCACCAGATAATATTCCAGCAAAAATCAGTACAGTAAAATAAAATTGTGCTGTGTGTTCGTGTTGAGTTGTGAATATCATGCCAGTGTACCGCCAGAATTCAGCCAATTGCGCTCCAGCATCTTAAACAGGTTTTTTCTCTTACTGTCTCTGTCTTGTGCCATCTTTAGAATACTTTATACGTGCCCATAAACTTTGTTGTGGCTCAGAAACGGTCCAAAGCAGACAGCAACCTAGGCCCAAATTGGCTACCCATTTCTCTGAGGAGATAAACATGAACATAATTTTATTATGCTGAAAGAGTATGATAGAGGAAAACATGCAAAACATTGCTGGTTACTAGTTTTGATTGAATATGGGGACCCCAATTTATGCTCTGCAGCTTGCGTTGATCTTGTCTCTCTGACACGTCTATAATAATAACAACAACAATTGATTAACCTTATATCTCAAAGTTCTTCAAGAGCAACAATCAAACAAGCAACATGCAGTATCCTGACAGGTCAACCAATAGAGGCCAAGTCTTTGCTGCATCCTCTGATGATAGAGAGGGTCAGTTCATGGGTTGAGCGGAGGGAGCTGGTCAGAGGAAGGGAAATGACGGCGATGGAGTCTGCTGATGAGCTTGCAGAGGGCAAGTCTGGAGTCTTATAGCCACTGGACTTCTCTTCTTCCACTCTGTGATGCCGCTGCAGTGATGCCTCAAAAAGCTCACCACACAAAGTTCAGAATGGAGGCCTTGTCGTCCTCACTGCAAGCCCTCTGCTTTAGCACTGCTGTATTCCTCTACGTAATACTGCCACCCAGGTGAATCAAAAAAAGCTGGTAATGTGTCCGGATGCATTTTTCAAACAAAGACATTAGCCGGCTAGCCATAGCTAGCTACCTATGTCCACGCTGACAAAGAGAGTTTATTCTCACATAAAGGGGAAAACCATCTATGATTAGTCTCCTCCATCCCACACCTCCCCCTTCACTACCCTTGAGCTTTGTGTGTGTGTGTGTGTGTGTGTGTGTGTGTGTGTGTGTGTGTGGTGTCTGTTTGGGAGTGTGTGACAGTGCCTGCCTGCCTGCCTGCCTGCCCACACACACCTAACCTAACCACAGGTTTTACACAATGCAATTGTCAGTTGTTGTTGTTGTTTTTTTACATTGCAAGACAGTCATGTACAGTGCATTCAGAAAGTATTCCGATTCTTGAATTTTTCCACATTTTATTACGTTACAGCCTTATTCTAAAATGGATTAAATCATTTTTCTCCTCATCAATCTACACACAGTACTCCATAATGACAAATGTTTTTCTGCATTTTTGCAAATATATTAAAAAGAAGAAACGGAAATATCACATTTACAGAAGTCTTCTTGAGTATGACGCTACAAGCTTGGCACACCTGTATTTGAGGAGTTTCTCCTATTTTCTTTGCAGATCCTCCCAAGCTTTGTCAGGTTGGATGGGGAGCGTTGCTGCACAGCTATTTTCAGGTCTCTCTAGAGATGTTTGATTGGGTTCAAGTCCAAACTCTGGCTGGGTCACTCAAGGACATTCAGAGACTGGTCCGGAAGCCACTCCTGCATTGTCTTGGCTGTGTGCTTAGGGATTGTTGTCCTGTTGGAAGGTGAACCTTTTCCCAGTCTGAGGTCCTGAGTGCTCTTAAGCAGGTTTTCATCAAGGATCTCTCTATACTTTGTTCCATTCATCTTTCCCTCGATCCTGACTACTCTCCCAGTCCTTGAAAAACATCCCAACAGCATGATGCTATCACCACCATGCTTCACCGTAGGGATGGTGCCAGGTTCCTCCAGACATGACACTTGGCATTCAGGCCAAAGAGTTCAATTTTGGTTTCATCAGAGTATCTTGTTTCTCATGGTCTGAGTGCCTTTTGGCAAACTCCAAGCGGTCTGTCATGTCCCTTCACTGAGGAGTGGCTTCCGTCTTGCCACTCCACCATAAAGGCCTGAATGGTGGAGTGTTCCAGAGATGGTTGTCCTTCTGGAAGGTTCTCCCATCTCCACAGAGGAACTCTGGAGCTCTGTCAGAGTGACCATCAGGTTATTTGGTGGTCCAAACTTCTTCCATTTAATAATGATGGAGGTGACTGTGTTATTGGGGACCTTCAATGCTGCAGAAATGTTTTGGTACTCATCCCCAGATCTGTGCTTCGACACAATCCTGTCTCGGAGCTATACGGACAATTCCTTCAACCTCATTGCTTGGTTTTTGCTCTGACATGCACTGTCATCCATGAGACCTTATATAGACAGGTGTGTGTCTTTCCAAATCTTGTCCAGTTATTTGAATTGACTAAAGGTGGACTCCCAATAAAGTTGTAGAAACATCTCAAGGATGATGAATGGAAACAGGATGCACCTGAGCTCAATAGAATTAGAAACCAATAAGATTAGCATTCCTGACATGTTATTTTGTTGAAATATACAGTAATTCCATCTCTGATTGCACCCAAATTGGCCATTGTAATTTATAGGATTCATATAATATAAGGTTTTGACAATTTCTTTGGATTCCTCATGTCTAACTTTTTTTTAAACGTTTGGGTCAAATGGATGTTATATTTATTAAATGTTATAAATCCTATAAATGGCCAGTCCTATAAATTAAAATGGTCAATTTTTAAAAACAGGAACTATTTCAGAACGATCTGAGATAGTGGGTGTCGAAATCATCTTTCTTTTGCCACATGTTGTGCCGAAGGGTAACAAATAAAGCAGCTGTATGCACAGGTAAGGAACATGTAACTCTCTCATTTTCTCTTTATGTCCTCTGCAGGTCTGATTGTTTATCTGGGAATGATGGTCGGTGCATTCGTGTGGGGTGGGCTCGCTGATCGGATAGGCCGACGGCAGTCCCTTCTCATCTGTCTCTCCATCAACAGCGTCTTCTCCTTCTTCTCCTCCTTTGTCCAGGGCTACAGCACCTTTCTCCTCTGCCGACTACTTTCTGGTGTTGGGTAAGATTCTGAAAACCGATGGAAGGTGAATGATAGATAGAGACAGAGTGACACACAGACACAGGTGGGCTTAATAGCTTTTTTATAGTTATATAGTAGAGATATACAGTGGGGAGAACAAGTATTTGATACACTGCCGATTTTGCAGGTTTTCCTACTTACAAAGCATGTTGAGGTCTGTAATTTTTATCATAGGTACACTTCAACTGTGAGAGACAGAATTGAAACATAAATCCAGAAAATCACATTGTATGATTTTTAAGTAATTAATTTGCATTTTATTAACTGCACCTGTTTGAACCCGTTACCTGTATAAACACACCTGTCCACACACTCAATCAAACAGACACCAACCTCTCCACAATGGCCAAGACCAGAGAGCTGTGTAAGGGCATCAGGGATAAAATTGTAGACCTGCACAAGGCTGGGATGGGCTACAGGACAATAGGCAAGCAGCTTGGTGAAAAGGCAACAACTGTTGGCGCAATTATTAAAAAATGGAAGAAGTTCAAAATGATGGTCAAACACCCTCGGTCTGGGTCTCCATTGAAGATCTCACCTCGTGGGGTATCAATGATCATGAGGAAGGTGAGGGATCAGCCCAGAACGACATGGCAGGACCTGGTCAATGACCTGAAGAGAGCTGGGACCACAGTCTCAAAGAAAACCATTAGTAACACACTACGCCGTCATGGATTAAAATCCTGCAGTGCACGGAAGGTCCCCGTGCTCAAGCCAGCGCATGTCCAGGCCCATCTGAAGTTTGCCAATGACCATCTGGATAATCCAGAGGAGGAATGGGAGAAGGTCATGTAGTCGGATGAGACAAAAATAGAGCTTTTTGGTATAAACTCCACTCAACGTGTTTGGAGGAAGAAGAAGGATGAGTACAACCCCAAGAACACCATCCCAACTGTGAAGCATGGAGGTGGAAACATCATTCTTTGGGGATGCTTTTCTGCAAAGGGGACAGGACGACTGCACCGTATTGAGGGGAGGATGGATGGGGCCATGTATCGCGAGATCTTGGCCAACAACCTCCTTCCCTCAGTAAGAGCATTGAAGATGGGTCGTGGCTGAGTCTTCCAGCATGACAACGACCCGAAACACACAGCCAGGGCAACTAAGGAGTGGCTCCGTAAGAAGGTCCTGGAGTGGCCTAGCCAGTCTCCAGACCTGAACCCAATAGAAAATCTTTGGAGGGAGCTGAAAGTCCGTATTGCCCAGCGACAGCCCCGAAACCTGAAGGATCTGGAGAAGGTCTGTATGGAGGAGTGGGCCAAAATCCCTGCTGCAGTGTGTGCAAACCTGTTCAAGAACTACAGGAAACGTATGATCTCTGTAATTGCAAACAATGGTTTCTGTACCAAATATTAAGTTCTGCTTTTCTGATGTATCAAATACTTATGTCATGCAATAAAATGTAAATTAATTACTTAAAAATCATACAATGTGTTATTCTGGATTTTTGTTTTAGATTCCGTCTCTCACAGTTGAAGTGTACCTATGATAAAACATTACAGACCTCTACATGCTTTGTAAGTAGGAAAACCTGCAAAATCGGCAGTGTATCAAATACTTGTTCTCCACACTGTATATGTTTTTTTGCTTTAATGCTAAGAAGGACATTTCATCCAAAGAGCACCCTCACAGAAGCCAAGTAGCACCCCTACCTCCAAGTATTCTCCCCAAGTTTGATTTCATTTACAGATTTTCCAAAAAGATTAAACAGGAACAGGATTTGAAAGTCCAGCTCAACTTCCAGTGGTTTGTTTCTCTGTGCTAATCCTTACAGGATCGGTGGTTCCATTCCCATTGTGTTCTCCTACTACTCAGAGTTTCTGGCCCAGGAGAAACGTGGGGAGCACCTCAGTTGGCTCTGCATGTTCTGGATGATTGGTGGCATCTATGCCTCAGCTATGGCATGGGCCATCATCCCACACTATGGTGAGTAGCCTATGGCGAGAATTCAATCATCACAGATATTGTCCCAAAAGCGCTCAAAATGCCTTACCACAAAGTTGTATCTAGGGATTACGCAGGTTTATACGGTTTGTGCTTTGTCCCATTTCTCTCTCTCTGCTTCCTCTCCTCCCAGGCTGGAGTTTCCAGATGGGCTCTGCGTACCAGTTCCACAGCTGGCGTGTGTTCGTCCTGGTGTGTGCATTTCCCTCTGTTGCGGCTATTGCTTCTCTCACCACCATGCCAGAAAGCCCGCGCTTCTTCTTAGAGGTAAGCAGGGATCACTTTCTGAAAAATCCATTTAGAAGCAGTTTACCCAATTCCAATTCTAACCTCAATCACTTGAAGCCATATACAGTTGAAGTCGGAAGTTTACATACACCTTAGCCAAGTACATTTAAACTCAGTTTTTCACAATTCCTGACATTGAATCAGAGTAAAAATTCCCTGCCTTAGGTCAGTTAGGATCACCACTTTATTTTAAGAATGTGAAATGTCAGAATAATAGTAGAGAAAATGATTTATCTCAACTTTTATTTCTTTCATCACATTCCCAGTGGGTCAAAAGTTTACATACACTCAATTAGTATTTGGTAGCATTGCCTTTAAATTGTTTAACTTGGATCAAATGTGTCTAGTAGCCTTCCACAAGCTTCCCACAATAAATTGGGTGAATTTTGGCCCATTCCTCCTGACAGAGCTGGTGTAACTGAGTCAGGTTTGTAGGCCTCCTTGCTCGCACACGCCATTCAGTTCTGCCCACAAATTGTCTATAGGATTGAGGTCAGTGCTTTGTGATGGCCACTCCAGTATTTGACTTTGTTGTCCTTAAGCCATTTTCCCACGACTTTGAAAGTATGCTTGGGGTCATTGTCCATTTGGAAGACCCATTTGCGACCAAGCTTTAACTTCCTGACTGATGTCTTGAGATGTTGCTTCAATATATCCACTTAATTGTCCTGCCTCATGACGCCATCTATTTTGTGAATTGCACCAGTCTCTCCTGCAGCAAAGCACCCCCACAACATGATGCTGCCACCCCCGTGGTTCACGGTTGGGATGGTGTTCTTCGGCTTGCAAGCCTCCCCCTTTTTCCTCCAAACATAATGATGGTCTTATCCTCCAAACATAATGATGGTCTTTATGGCCAAACAGTTCTATTTTTGTTTCATCAGACCAGAGGACATTTCTCCAAAAAAATACGATATTCGTCCCCATGTGCAGTTGCAAACCGTAGTCTGGCTTTTTTATGGCGGTTTTGGAGCAGTGGTTTCTTCCTTGCTGAGCGGCCTTTCAGGTTATGTCGACTTAGGACTCGTTTTGCTGTGCATATAGATAGTTGTGTACCCGTTTCCTCCAGCATCTTCACAAGGTCCTTTGATGTTGTTCTGGGATTGATTTGCACTTTTCGCACAAAGTGCATTCATCTCTAGGAGACAAAACGCCTCTCCTTCCTGAGCGGTATGATGGCTGCGTGGTCCCATGGTGTTTATACTTGCGTACTATTGTTTGTACAGGTGAACGTGGTACCTTCAGGCGTTTGGAAATTGCTCCCAAGGATGAACCAGATTTTGTTTGTGAGGTCTTGGCTGATTTCTTTTGATTTTCCCATGATGTCAAGCAAAGAGGCACTGAGTTTGATGATAGGCCTTGAAATACATCCACAGGTACACCTCCAATTGACTCAAATGATGTCAATTAGCCTATCTAAACCCTTGACATCATTTTCTGGAATTTTCCAAGCTGTTTAAAGGCACAGTCAACTTAGTGTATGTAAACTTCTGGCCCACTGGAATTGTGATACAGTGAATTATAAGTGAAATAATCTGTCTGTAAACAATTGTTGGAAAAATGGCTTGTGTCATGCACAAAGTAGATGTCCTAACCGACTTGCCAAAACTATAGTTTCTTAACAAGAAATTTGTGGAGTGGTTTAAAAACAAGTTTTAATGACTCCAACCTAAGTGTATGTAAACTTCCGACTTCAACTGTATGTATGCATAACTGGTACCATAGAATCTATCTGGAAGGAATGGGATGCGTGGGATAAAGTGCCTTCATAAAGTATTCACAACCCCTTGACTTGATTTTGTTGTGTTACAAGGTGGGATTAAAATGGATTTAATTGTAATTTTTTTGTAAATGAGCTACACACAATATTCTGTAATGTCAAAGTTGAAGAAAAATACTAACATTTATAAAAACTTTATGAAAATTAAAACTATAATATATCTTGATTACATAAGTTTTCAACCCCCTAAGTCAATACATTTGGCAGCAATACCTTTGGCAGCGATTACAGCTGCAACTATTTCTGGGTAAGTCTCTCAGAGCTTTGCACACCTGGATTGTACAATATTTGCACATTTATCTTAAAACAATTCTTGGCTGTTGATTTGTCAAGTTGGTTGTTGATCACTGCTAGATGGCCATTTTCAAGTCTTGCCATAGATGCCGGGTGGTTTAGTGTCTAGTCTAGTGGTTAGAGCATTGGGCTAGTAACCGAAAGGTTGCAAGATTGAATCTCCGAGCTGACAATGTAAAAATCTGTCATTCTGCCCCTGAATAAGGCCGTCATTGAAAATAAGAATTTGTTCTTAAGGGACTTGATGTAATAATGTAATAGATTTTGAAGACAATTTAAGTCAAAACTGTAACTAGGCCACTCAGGAACAATGTCATCTTGGTAAGGAACTACAGTGTATATTTGGCCGTGTGTTTTAGGTTATTGTCCTGTTGAAAGGTGAATTTGTCTCCCAGTGTTTGTTTGACAGCAGACTGAAAGCAGGTTTTCCTCTAGGATTTTGCCTGTTTCTGTTTATTCTAAAAATTAAAAAACTCCCTAGTCCTTGCCAATGACAAGCTTGAACAATATGACGTATTGTATTCAGGACAAAAAGTTAATTGCTTTGCCACATTATTTTGCAATATTATTTTAGTGCCTTGTTGCAAACATTCTGTACAGGCTTCCTTCTTTTCACTCTGTCAATTAGGTTAGTATTCTGGAGTAACTACAATTGTAAGGATCTATGTGTAGCTGGTGCAGAGGAGTCAGGCGCAGGACAGCAGAGATGAGTAAAACATTTTTTAAACTTTACCCAAACTCATCAAAATACAAGAGAATTATCAAGCCCACGAATACGGACCACAATACAACAAACAATCACTCACAAACAAACATGGGGAACAGAGGGTTAAATAATAAACAGGTAATTGGGTGAGTGAAACCAGGTGTGTAAGACATAGACAAAACAAATGGAAAATGAAAAGTGGATTGGAGGTGGCTAGAAGGCCGGCGACGTCGACCGCCAAATGCCCCCCCCCCCTTGACGCGCGGCTCCAGCAGCACACCGACACCTACCTCTGGTACGACCCTGAGGACGAGGCGCAGGGCGATCCGGGTGGAGACGGTGGAACGCCAGCAGCAATGAAGGGTCCAAAACGTCCTCCACCGGCACCCAGCATCTCTCCTCCGGACCGTACCCATCCCACTCCACGAGGTACTGAAGGCCCCACGCCCGACGCCTCAAGTCCAGGATGGCTCGAACAGCATACGCCGGGGCCCCCTTGATGTCCAGAGGGGGCAGAGGGACCTCCCGCACCTCAGCTTCCTGGAGTGGACCAGCCACCACTGGACTGAGGAGAGACACATGGAACGAGGGATGAATACGGCAATCTGGGGGAAGCTATAACCTATAGCATACCTCGTTCTGTCTCCTCGAGACTTTGAATGGCCCCACACACCGCGGACCCAGCTTACGGCAGGGCAGAGGAGATGCAGGTTCCGGGTCGAGAGCCAGACCCGATCCCCTGGTGCGAACACCGGAGCCTCACTGCGGTGACGGTCGGCGCTCGCCTTCTGCCGCCTCACGGCCCGTTGCAGGTGCACATGGGCGGCGTCTCAGGTCTCCTCCGAACGCTTAAACCATTTGTCCACCGCAGGAGCTTCAATCTGGCTCTGATGCCACGGTGCCAGAACTGGCTGATACCCCAGTATGCACTGGAAAGGAGAGGTTATTGGAGGAGTGGCGGAGTGAGTTTTGAGCCATCTCTGCCCAGGGGATGAACGCCGACCACTCCCCCGGCCGGTCCTGGCAATATGACCGCAGAAACCTACCCAGATCCGGGTTTACTCTCTCCACCTGCCCGTTACTCCATAACAATGGAGTTGAATACTTATTGACTTAAGATATTTAAGCTTTAACGTTTTTATTAATTTGTAAAAATTTCGAAAAATATAATTCCACCTCGACATTATGGGGTATTGTGTGTAGACCAGTGAACAGAAATCTCAATATAATCCATTTTAAATTCACGCTGTAACTAGGGATGCACCGATATGACATTTTTGGTCGAAACCGATATCAAATATTCTCCTTGCCAAAAAACAAAACAATACCGATAACCGATATTTAACATTTTAGCTGCCTGTTAAGCATTCTAGTACAGTTAAATAGTTGAAACACACACACACAGGTAGCGGTCCTTGTACCTAGCATCGAACATGGGTGTGCATCAAACATGGTGGCGACACAGTAGAGGCTAAGAGAGAATTCCACCGAATCGCTTGTTCACAGCCTCTGTGAGAGTACTTTTCCAAGTTAACCCGACGGTCTGTGTTGGCGTTTTTGTGGTATGAGAACCAGCACATTCTTGAGCATGCAATACGGCTTTCCTCAGTACAAAATCGTCGTCGACCCACTGTGCTGTCAGATGCTCATTGGGCTGACATCGCTGGTCCAAATATCAGTTGTGAAGCTAATAGCAGTTACGCCCATAACAAGTAGCTTGTGGATGCGAGTTTCAACAAGATTGTGTAACTCTGGTAGGGCAACATCTAAAAAATAGCGCCTACTTGGTAGTAGGTGCTCGACCAGTCGGCGAAAGCCAACATCATCCACCACAGAAAACGGTTGATTGTCAAGGGCAATTCATTTTTAGCTAATATCGTCCGATTCCGATATTCTTACCCATATATCGTGCATCCCTAGTTGTAGCACAACAAAATATTGAAAAAGTCAAGGGGTGTTAATACTTTCTGAAGGCGCTATATGTCATTACCTGAGTTGACTATTGAACAGCAGTAAATATTGCAGATTATACCCTTAAAGGTACACACTGGGATCTTGTGAATTTAGTCTTTTCAATTCTTCAGATTGATTGTTGAGTTTAGCACAACTGTCTTACTCGAGTAGCATAAACCTAAATATAAGCTTTTATTACAAATTAAGGAAATTAAGGCACATTACAGTATACCGTTAGACACTACACACAGACATAATGTATCGCAATACTCGTAATGTGTTTCAACTGTAAGTGTTTCTGATGAGGTATGCGATCATTTCCCAACAGAACGGCAAACACGACGAAGGCTGGATGATTCTGAAACAAGTTCACGACTCCAACATGAGAGCAAAGGGACACCCAGAGAAGGTGTTTTCTGTGAGTATTTCTGAGACACACATGTAAAGTCTTTGAATCTCAGGGTTCTTCTGCAAAACGTGTTTATGAAGTTGTATTCTCCTGTCCCAGCTGTTTGTTATTGTGTTGAAGTTGTATTCTCCTGTCCCAGCTGTTTGTTATTGTGTAACCACGTCCCCAGCCTGGACAGTGTCTGATGTTGTCTGCTGCGTGGCCTAGACCTGCTATGTTTTTACCACTCAAAACGAGACGTTCCCTCGCGGGAAAATCTCATTTCATCTAATCTAATGTATACATGTACTGCACACAAATGAGTTGAAGATGGGAAGGTCTTGTTTTCCCAGGTCACCACCATCAAGACTGTAAAGCAGATGGACGAGCTGGTGGACATGGGAGGAGACATATCAACTTTGCGACGCTATAAATTGAAGCTGGCCAGCCTATTCCACCAGGTAAGAGTCATGTTAAGATCCCTATAAAGGTATGAGAATATGGTTGTTTTCTGTGTATATCTTTAATATTTCATACAGAATATGTTAATTTGTGACTGCATACACCGTTTAGCAGACGCTTTTAGACAAAATGACCAAAGCCCAACTTATGCTTAGGTTAAAAAAGAGAATTGTGCAATGTGTTTTATAGTGGGTTTTTATGTTTTTAAAACGTGTCAGCAGTAAAACCTAGATGCATATTTGAGTTATTCTCTGTGGGTTGCTATAGGTGCGGAGTAACTTCTTGGCCATCTTCAATCCAGAATACAGAAGGACCACCTTCATGATGATGGCTGTCTGGTTTACCATGTCGTTCAGGTAGCAGAACTAGGGCCATGACCATAGTGTTTATCAGCGGCCTGTGCACAAACCGGTTCTTTTTTTGTTCAATCAAAAAGCTCAAGAAATGTTTAGTCATATCAAATCTGAAAATATTTTTTTTAAATGGTGGCTCCTGCCGTCTTAACTTACTGGAGCATTGATATTATTAAGGTTTATACTTATCTCAACTGATTTCAACATAGTGAAGAAATGAAGAAACGTAATCATGTTTGTTTGGTTAAGCCACATTTTTGTCTTTTGCTTCTCCCCCAGCTACTATGGGCTGACAGTGTGGTTCCCTGACATGATCAAGTACATCCAGAAGCAGGAATATGCCTCGCGCACCAAGTTCTTCACCAAGGAGCGAGTGGAGCATGTCACTTTTAACTTCACCTTGGAGAACCAAGTGCACCGCCAAGGACAGTACTTCAACGACAAGTCAGTCCTCATTATATTACACAGAACTTTATGAATTTGCTAAATGTTCTTCTTAAATCGGGAGCGGTAAACTGTGCTGGTCTTAATTTTGCAACTATGCAATGGACACTAACTGCTTGTCAACTCTAATACAACTGGGCCCGCTAAATACGTCTTTCTTACTTTTACATTGTCCACAAGGTTCATCAACCTTAAGATGAAGTCCATGGTGTTTGAGGACTCTTTGTTTGAGGAGTGCTACTTTGAGGACATCACCTCTAGCAGAAGCTTCTTCAGAAACTGCACCTTCATCTCAACCCTCTTTTACAATACAGGTCAAGTGTCTCCCAAAACAAGAAGCATAAACAATATAAAGTGGAGCTTACAATAGTTATGAGCTCAGTCCATGCCTAGATGTTCTGTATTATGTTGCATGTTTTGTGTGGACCCCAGCAAGAGTATTTGCTGCTTTTGTAACAGCTAATGGGGATCCAAATAAAATACCTAATACCATTGAACTGGGCAGTATCCTACCCTTGGACCCTTCTTGACACCACTCTTAACTTTCTTTTCTCTTGACAGACTTGTTCCAGAACAGAATCATCAACAGCAAACTGGTAAACAGTACCTTCCTACACAACAAGGAAGGCTGTCTGCTGGACTTCACTGATGACAACAACGCCTACATGATCTACTTTGTCAGTTTCCTGGGCACATTGGCCGTGTTACCCGGCAACATTGTGTCAGCCCTGCTGATGGACAAAATTGGACGTCTGAGGATGCTGGGTATGTCACGACTTCATTAATGTGTTTTTAATGCTCTATACAAGATTTAAAGAATATGTGCATATTTTGAGATTATACATCTGGTGATACATGAATTATGCCCCCCCTTCCTACACCACAGTACTTCATGAGTAGCCGACTACAGAAAGGTCCCTTATCTTTGTCTGAACTTTTTCACCCTCTTTCTCTTCCCCCTCAATCTCTTTTCCTACACAGCGGGATCAAGTGTCATATCTTGTGTCAGCTGTTTCTTCCTGTCATTCGGCAGTACCGAGTCGGGAATGATCGCCCTTTTATGTCTCTTTGGCGGCATCAGCATAGCTTCCTGGAATGCCCTGGATGTATTGACTGTGGAACTGTACCCATCGGATAAAAGGCAAGTGCAGCTACCTCACATTTTGAAAGTGTTACAGCTTCTTAATTATTGCACAGTGAATAAAGGCGTATTTTATGCAAACATATTTATTGAAAAGATATTTAAGTTTTCATGTTAAGTTTTAAGAAGTGACCCTGTCAGAAGTGCTGACAATTTCCATTGTTTTCTCTTTTTTAGGACCACTGCATTTGGCTTCTTAAATGCCCTTTGCAAGTTAGCTGCTGTCCTGGGCATAAGCATCTTCCAGTCATTTGTAGGCATCACCAAAGCTGTGCCCATCTTGTTCGCTGCGGGTGCACTCGCTGCCGGGAGTTTCCTAGCACTAAAGCTGCCTGAAACACGGGGCCAGGTGCTGCAGTAGCACAATTCACCACCAGAAGGCAGCGCAGTGTAGCTTCAGTGGCCACATTACAACCAGAGCCCGACCAACCGTACAATCTCAGCCTTTAGCAATCCAACGTTGCTCATTAAACACTAAAAGACAGACTGTCATCAACAGTGTCACAACAGTCCCAGATTACTGAGAAAATATGACGATAGCATCAGACTTAAAATGCAGATGTGACCCATATAGCCAGCACAGACTAGCTGGCATCTTGACCACAGCATAAAATAGCACATTGGGTTTGCTTCTCAGAGATTAGACAGAATGAAATCCTGCCAACAAAGATATACGTTTATAAACCACTGCCAAAGGATACAAAGATACTGCTTGATAGCTACAATGCCTAATGGGGATACTTCCCAACAAAAGAGATCAAACATCTATACACCCTCAATTCATCATAGCACCCATATCTGACCCTAATACCAAATAATATGAGGTTAAAGATGCCCTCTAACAGATTTCCACATGAAAATAGCTTTCACTGTAACTTAGCTTTCCACTGAATTTACGTATCTTAATGGCTTCCTCTGAAAGAGAATATTTCAGACAATATTTATCTTACCAGGTGACATGCACCAAGCTCCCTGCATCAAGATAATGATATAGATTATGTGTTCAAACTTGGCATCGAAACAAGTTATTTTATCATATAGAAAATGGACTGTACATGTGTGTTGAAGATATATTGCAAGAAAATAAATAATGACAGGACAAATAACTGGTAAATATTTAAGTTTATTTATTGATGGTAATTCGAAGGGATCGGTTTTGTTGATATGCACAGAAACAAAATTACAATGTATGTTTGTCCACGTCACATTTACATCAAGCAGTGAAATATATGCCTAAATAGCTATATGTTGTGTGCGTATTAGGGAGAAAGATGGAGAAAGTGTTGCATCCTTCTGTATGTTTTTGTCATTGGTTCAATGAGACTTCCGAGGAGCCTATTCATGTACATTGATCTCCAATGATAAAGTGCAGCATTATGGTTCTGTAAAGATATTGGAAAAACAGACAAAGATGAGTAAATAAGATGAGAACCTATTTAACACATCCGTGGAGATATCCTTTCATTTTGAAAGGCTAGAATAGTGTTACTTTCAATGCGTCAACGAGTCCAGCATTACAGCTCATGCTTCCTGCGTCTCACATAGTGGTCTTATGCTCACTCTTCATCAGCATGTTCAACATTCCAGTTAGCTATGGCCAACATGTGCCCTCTGCTGTCTTTGAAGGACATTACACCTAGGAGGACCAAAGTCAGTCGGTTCAGTCGTTAAACGATGCAGTATTAATGAAGCACAAATGATTCCATATACACTGTTACTAAGCACATTGTCCTTCAGTCATGCAGCTCATGGGAATAGAACCATAGCAACTAGTCCCTCACAGATTCATTTGAAGTGCTCAATTAAATCCAAACTGTGTTGTGTTTTTCCACAGTAGTATAAAACACCATTTTCTCTGTGATATGAAATGTTCAAGTTATTGTGTCCACCGCCCCTCCCTCCCTCTCGAAAAATCCCCTCAAAGGTAGATGCCTACAGTTTTCAGAATAACATGTGCACAAGGGTATGTACATTGGCACGGCAGGCTTGGTTGAATCTAGCCCTATGTCTTTATAGTTTATGTGCTTTCCTGTCACCGTGTCCACGCCATCCCTTCTAATCTTTGTGTCACCAGTGTGGTGACAATCAGTGAGAGAGCTGATCTCGCCATTGCTCAACTGTAGTGTGAGTGTGATATCGGACTGCAGGGCTATTGGGCTTGTTGAATGTGCAGCCTGCGGGATTTCTCTGTTGCTGTGTGCTTGGTACAATTGAGTGTCTGATGTAGTCCTGGATTTATATATTAGAATCAGATCTCTTTAGTGTTGCATATGTCTGTATATGACATCTATTGTTATTTGTGTTTACCCATAACTGACAAATTTGCGTGTTTGAGTGAGTTTGCAAAAGATACTTGTAAAATAATGTGTTTATGTTTGAGAGTGTAGATTGAATTTGTAATCTCTGCTGTGCTCTCTCTCTCTCTCTCTCTCTCTCTCTCTCTCTCTCTCTCTCTCTCTCTCTCTCTCTCTCTCTCTCTCTCTCTCTCTCTCTCTCTCTCTCTCTCTCTCTCTCTCTCTCTCTCTCTCTCTCTCTCTCTCTCTCTCTCTCTCTCTCTCTCTCTCTCTCTCTCTCTCTCAATATTTTTCTACTTCTGTTCTGGTGTTTTAATCCCAAAGAACGAGCACAGGTCAATAGGGGCCAATATAACATATCTTTGAACTAAAAGTCTAATACAATAGATATCTAGGTCAATGTGATGTTCTTTATAGCGTCAGCCTTGGGCGCTCCTTGCTGATTAGGTCTCCGCCAAACAAATGTTTGCCCCTGAAAACAGACATCTACTCTCTGTAGTTGCCTGACAGGTCGCTCTAATCATAACATTTGTTCAAAGTAAATTCAAATGAAAATGTGTTAGCAATTGCAGAGTGGTTTTGGGGAGTGTCAAAATCCCAGCCATTCTCCCTTTAGATAGATGCTTGTTGTTTCCAGCATAAGAATCTGGACCCAAGTATTAGACCCATCGACCTTTAAACCTTTCTCTGTTCATATCTCTTTAAAATCAAAGGTCCGTGTGGCAGGCTTGTGAAAGTAGCCCTCACAGTAAACAGGATGTTAAGCATGCTTGTGGTGTCTGATCTCTTTGGCTGCCCTGTATGTTTGTCCAAAGCAGGAGCTGCTTTTGTATTGCTGTCTTATGGTGACACTTTGGGTCTTTGTGTAACAGTATCAGTTCTATGATTGCTTCTGATCAGAGTGGGATGACTTGGTGCAAGTTTACTCTGCGTCTTTTTTAAAGCAAAACATTTCTGGTGATCCTATTACTTTCTTTGAAATGGTTGTACTTCTCTCTGCTTTCAGTCGGGGTTCAAGTTCCAAGGAGAGCAGAAACCAAAGCAATAAAAGGGACATATTTCTTAGTGAATAGGCACAAGTAAGTAGGTATTTCAAAAGGGCCGCCGTGTTTACGTCAAAAGAGCGCCTTTAGTCTATTAAAGCTCATGTCCACTTCAGATGAAACTGCCGTTATTGAAATGAGACTTAAAACATCAACGTGCTATCATTGTACTGTGTGTAGAAACTGTAGATGTTTGTACGTATGAGTATAAAATATGTGGACATGAAAAGATCAAGGAAAACACTTTGACAATACTATCAACATGACAGAACACTGTTGTATGTTGTTTTTGTTTTGTAAATGACATATATTGAAAAAAATACGTGAATATATTGTTCAGTAATCGCTCCGATGGGATGCTGAGAATATTTTACAGTGATGCTGACCAGGTGCTGTGTGTATTTATTTTATGTGAGAATTGTTACTTATGCTGGGATTCACACTTGTGGACCATTTGTCTATCCAGTTCTACGAAGAAAATAAATAACTACTATGGATATAAAACAAAGTCCTTTCCCCATATTGTATGGTTTTTGATAAGAACATATTTTGTGTGTGTGCGCGTGACCATAGGAATCAACAATGCTGAATTCTGCTCTTAAGATTTGTAACAAACACAAGGCCTCATACACATCACTGTACCTTCTATCAGTTAGCAGGAAGGACATCCTTAACCGTAAGGCAACAGAGTCACTATAAGGCAGCTACCAATATATTGAAGTGCTTTACCTTCACTACAGACTCATGGTCATTACCGTCTGAGATCACAGAACTGCATTTTACATAATGTTCCCAACACAAGAACTGAGTTTGGTAAGAGTGCTTTTTGATTTGCTGCCCCATCATCTTGGAACACTTTGTAGAAGTGCTTATAACTAGATCATTGTATTCTGATTGGTGATTTTAGATCCTGTTTGGATGGCTGCTGACCACAGATTGCACATGTTTATAATATCTTATGCACTTTGTACTGTTCTTCCATTCCGTTCATTATGGTGTTTATGTTGTGCTGTGTCTCATGTGTAACTAACTATATGCATGTTGCATTCTTGGCCAGGGTTCAGTTGAAAAAGAGACGTAAATCTCAATGTGACTAAATAAAAGAGGTGGGCATGGGTCCCATCAAAGAGGTGGGCATGGGTCCCATCAAAGAGGTCATAGAGGTGGGCATGGGCCCCATCAAAGAGGTGGGCATGGGCCCCATCAAAGAGGTCAAAGAGGTGGGCATGGGTCCCATCAAAGAGGTCAAAGAGGTGGGCATGGGTCCCATCAAAGAGGTCAAAGAGGTGGGCATGGGCCCCATCAAAGAGGTCAAAGAGGTGGGCATGGGCCCCATCAAAGAGGTCGAAGAGGTGGGCATGGGTCCCATCAAAGAGGTTGAAGAGGTGGGCATGGGCCCCATCAAAGAGGTGGGCATGGGCCCCATCAAAGAGGTCAAAGAGGTGGGCATGGGTCCCATCAAAGAGGTCATAGAGGTGGGCATGGGCCCCATCAAAGAGGTCGAAGAGGTGGGCATGGGTCCCATCAAAGAGGTCATAGAGGTGGGCACGGGTCCCATCAAAGAGGTGGGCATGGGCCCCATCAAAGAGGTCAAAGTGGTGGGCATGGGTCCCATCAAAGAGATCATAGAGGTGGGCATGGGCCCCATCAAAGAGGTCGAAGAGGTGGGCATGGGTCCCGTCAAAGAGGTGGGCATGGGTCCCATCAAAGAGGTCATAGAGGTGGGCATGGGCCCCATCGAAGAGGTGGGCATGGGTCCCATCAAAGAGGTCAAAGAGGTGGGCATGGGTCCCATCAAAGAGGTTGAAGAGGTGGGCATGGGCCCCATCAAAGAGGTCGAAGAGGTGGGCATGGGTCCCATCAAAGAGGTTGAAGAGGTGGGCATGGGCCCCATCAAAGAGGTCGAAGAGGTGGGCATGGGTCCCATCAAAGAGGTCGAAGAGGTGGGCATGGGTCCCATCGAAGAGGTGGGCATGAGCCCCATCAAAGATGTGGACATCAGAGAGAGGGAGGCAGACGGCAGGGAACGGTTATGTCTAATAAAGTCCTGGCCATCGTCGTTGACCATGTATCCAGCGGCTTTACCATGGTGGAGGCTGACACATTAGTTCACCCCAATCTGAAAAGATCAACTGTCAATTCCATCATGAGAACATTTCGCCAAGTAAAATGGTAAGTCTGCAGGATGAGCGCTATGCTTTACCATTACATTTACAATAAATGACATATTGTAATGCAAGTAAATTCAGAAAACATGTTACAGTATACTGATACTCTGTTCTACCATCAGAATTGACAGAAGACCAACAACAATCGCCCACCTTTTGAAGGGGCACCAGGTGTCTATGAAAAGTATTTACCTGGTGCCTTTTGAGAGAAACGGCGACCGAGTGAAACAACTGCGGGCCGAGTATGTTCCGGTACAGCACTATATACTGTATTACTGTTACTATTTGATACACATGCTACTTCACAATATCATATTGGAACTGTACTGTAAAAAAAATAACTAACCAAAATATATTTTTAAAGGGAGATGTTGCTGGATGCTGCTGTGAACCATCACAAGTATATATTTTTAGATGAAGTGAGCTTCAACCTGGCCAAAACTTGGCGCCGTAGGCGGAACCTCATCGGCTAATGGGCGACCGTCCAAGTGCCTGGAAAACGTGGGGGAAACATCTCCATGTGCACATACAGTATCTCTGAAGATGGGGTGGTAGGACGTAGGCCATTACTTGGATCCGACAACGCTGCACACCTCATTGTGTTTCTCATTTAACTTGAACAGGCTTGTCAAGGTAAAGGGGTCACCTATGTCATTGTGTGGGACAATGTCAGGTTCCACCATGCAAAGGTGGTTCAGGCATGGTTTCGGGCCCATCCCTGAATCGTGATCCTGTACCTGCCCCCGTACTCTCCTTTCCTCAACCCTATTGAGGATTTTTTTTCAGCATGGAGTTGGAAGGTGTACAATCACCATCCCCATGAGCATGACACTCTCCTTTTGGCCATGGATGAGGGATGCAACGGCATCAATGTAGACCAATGTCAAGCTTTCGCCAGGCCAAAAGGTTTTTCCCACGGTGCATGAAAAATGAGGACATTCACTGTGATGTGGATGAGAATTTATGGGCAAATGCTCAAGACAGGCTTGATGCAAATTAATGCGTGCTAAACGTTGTGTTTTATTTTCATTCATTTAATTTGTTTAATTTAATTTCTTACATTTGATTACAGACAGTACACCTATGTTGCAATTATATCTGAAAAATAAAATGTTTTTTTCTTCATTGATCACACCTTTTTCATTTCACATTGGATAAATATTATGTAAATGATAGATTTTCCATGAATTTTGTTGGGTAATGTAAGTCACTTGCTCTGAGACCTTGAAGTAGTGGTTCCCCTTGCTCTGCAAGGGCCGTGGCTTTTGTGGAGCGATGGGTAACGATGCTTCGTGGGTGACTTGTTGATGTGTGCAGAGGGTCCCTGGTTCGTGCGAGGGGACGGTCTAAAGTTATACTGTTACATAAGGGCAAATTGAAACATGTAACTTGCATTGTTTGCTATTGGATTAATTGGCAGTTAAAAATACTACATTGAAAAGATATCATTATGTTGTGTTTTGGTGAGTTAACCAATGTTCTCATTACATTTCACAATAAATGTATATTTTTTATCAATAATTGTGTGGTGAGAGATGTTTACAATCCAAAGTAATGCATAATGACAGGTTTTGAAGGAAAGACGGGCTGCGTTACGAGTGTGACCAGTTTGAAGTGTTATACTAAGAGTTGTGAAAATGTATCACATACTTGTGAAAATAGTACCAAAGCAATTTTAAAAACTATATGCCCTGACCTTTCACTGTAGTTTTTACATTTTGTATCATGTTAAATATTAGCCCCTATTGGAAGCCACCATCAGTTATACCCACATACTATACATTTATAACTGTCACTTTAATGTTAGTTTCCTTACATTTTGCATCATTCCATTACATCTTTACTTTACATTTCTTTCCTCTGTCATGTTCATGTGGTTGTTCCTGAGGATTGCTAGCAATAGTCAGGGTTGGATTACTGAACCAGGGTCCCCCAATCCAAAAACAGAGTTGGAAATTGGGGTGCCCCCAGATAGAATATGATTACGAAATGTGTAGAATTGCAGGAAATGAGCTTTAAAACGTCAAAAATGTCTTGCAACCTCATGGCAAAATGTGAAGAAAAGCATGAGATGAGCTATAACTCCCCTCCCTCTCTCCCCCGAGCTTCCGCTCGCCTCCAGCACACATGCACTGTTGGGGTGAGTGACTCTGAACTTACAATGGCTAGCCCCAAGTCATTATATATTTGAAAAAATTATTGTGTATTTTGATATTTTGATATTTGCATCATGACACCTGCATGCTTTGTTGACCACTAACTTTCTTTACCCAACCGTGGAACAGACCATGTTTGTTCCCACACTCGGGACTCTGACTCTCTATTGGTTTCACAGACTTTTGGCCTCCCATTCCATTCTAGGCACCTCTAGCCGGCTTTGTATTCATGTTACCTGATGAAATTGCTGTACAATATGATCTTGTTGCTGTCTAATGCACATTCAGATGTCATAAATCAGCACTGCAGAGCTCTCCCTGTACTATGCTGTGCCTTGATGGTGTTACTGTTGATGATATCTTGAAATGTGCATGTACACCCTGTCCCATCTACTGCTGCTAGCCCCAATTCTGACTTGTGCTCTGATATCTGCTTTACTGATTTCTCCAATCCAGATGTGTTGGTCATTACTGAGATGTGGTTAAGGAAGAGTGTTTTGAATACTGATGTTAACCTTTCTGGTTATAACCTTTTTCGGTAAGACAGATCTTCTAAAGGTGGGGGAGTGGCAATCTTTACCAAGGATCACCATCAGTGCTCAGTTGTCGCCACCAAGTCTGTCCACAAACAATTTGATTTGCTGGTTTTAAGTATTAAAATTTCAAATAGCTCTTTGCTGACCGTTGCTGGGTGCTATCATCCTCTATCAGCACCGGCCTGTACCCTACCTGCCCTAAGCTCTCTCCTGGCCCTTGACACCAAGTCTGAATTTGTCCTGCTAGGTGAACTACAACTGGGACATGCTTAAACCACCTGACTTACTTCCGGGCGCCGACAGAGATGGCCGCCTCGCTTCGCGTTCTAGGGAACTATGCAGTTTTTTGTTTTTTTACGTGTTATTTCTTACATTAGTACCCCAGGTCATCTTAGGTTTCATTACATACAGTCGAGAAGAACTACTGAATATAAGATCAGCTCACAATCAGTACTACCAAGAATATGATTTTTCGCGACGCGGATCCTGTGTTCTGCCTTTCAACCAGGACAACGGAATGGATCCCATGCGGCGACCCAAAAAAACGACTCCGTAAAAGAGGGAAACGAGGCGGTCTTCTGGTCAGACTCCGGAGACGGGCACATCATGCACCACTCCCTAGCATTCTTCACGCCAATGTCAAGTCTCTTGACAACAAGGTTGATGAAATCCGAGCAAGGGTAGCATTCCAGAGGGACATCAGAGACTGTAATGTTCTTTGCATCACGGAAACATGGCTCACTGGAGAGACGCTATCGGAGGCGGTGCAGCCAGCGGGTTTCTCCACGCATCGCGCCGACAGAAACAAACATCTTTCTGGTAAGAAGAGGGGCGGGGGCGTATGCCTTATGGCTAACAAGACGTGGTGTGATCAAAGAAACATACAGAAACTCAAATCCTTCTGTTCACCTGATTTAGAATTCCTCACAATCAAATGTCGACCGCATTATCTACCAAGAGAATTCTCTTCGATTATAATCACAGCCGTATATATTCCCCCAAGCAGACACATCGATGTTCTCTGAACAAACTTTATTTGACTCTTTGCAAACTGGAATCCATACATCCTGAGGCTGCATTCATTGTAGCTGGGGATTTTAACAAGGCTAATCTGAAAACAAGACTCCCTAAATTGTATCAGCATATTGATTGCGCAACCAGGGCCGGAAAAACCTTGGATCATTGTTACCTAACTTCCGCGACGCATATAAGGGCCCCGCCCTCCTTTCGGAAAAGCTGACCACGACTCCATTTTGTTGATCCCTGCCTACAGACAAAAACTAAAACTGGAGACTCACACGCTGAGGTCTGTCCAATGCTGGTCCGACCAAGCTGATTCCACACTCCAAGACTGCTTCCATCACGTGGACTGGGATATGTTTCGTATTGCATCAGATAACAACATTGACGAATACGCTGATTCGGTATGCGAGTTCATTAGAACGTGCGTTGAAGATGTCGTTCCCATAGCAACGATTAAAACATTCCCTAACCAGAAACCGTGGATTGATGGCAGCATCCGCGTGAAACTGAAAGCGCGAACCACTGCTTTTAATCAGGGCAAGGTGACTGGTAACATGACCGAATACAAACAGTGCAGCTATTCCCTCCGCAAGGCTATCAAACAAGCTAAGCGTCAGTATAGAGACAAAGTAGAATCTCAATTCAACGGCTCAGACACAAGAGGTATGTGGCAGGGTCTACAGTCAATCACGGACTACAAGAAGAAAACCAGCCCAGTCACGGACCAGGATGTCTTGCTCCCAGGCAGACTAAATAACTTTTTTGCCCGCTTTGAGGACAATACAGTGCCACTGACAAGGCCTGCAACGAAAACATGCGGACTCTCCTTCACTGCAGCCGAGGTGAGTAAAACATTTAAACGTGTTAACCCTCGCAAGGCTGCAGGCCCAGACGGCATCCCCAGCCGCGCCCTCAGAGCATGCGCAGACCAGCTGGCCGGTGTGTTTATGGACATATTCAATCAATCCCTATACCAGTCTGCTGTTCCCACATGCTTCAAGAGGGCCACCATTGTTCCTGTTCCCAAGAAAGCTAAGGTAACTGAGCTTAACGACTACCGCCCGTAGCACTCACTTCCGTCATCATGAAGTGCTTTGAGAGACTAGTCAAGGACCATATCACCTCCACCCTACCTGACACCCTAGACCCACTCCAATTTGCTTACCGCCCAAATAGGTCCACAGATGATGCAATCTCAACGACACTGCACACTGCCCTAACCCATCTGGACAAGAGGAATACCTATGTGAGAATTCTGTTCATCGACTACAGCTCGGCATTTATCACCATAGTACCCTCCAAGCTCGTCATCAAGCTCGAGACCTTGGGTCTCGACCCCGCCCTGTGCAACTGGGTACTGGACTTCCTGACGGGCCGCCCCCAGGTGGTGAGGGTAGGCAACAACATCTCCACCCCGCTGATCCTCAACACTGGGGCCCCACAAGGGTGCGTTCTGAGCCCTCTCCTGTACTCCCTGTTCACCCACGACTGCGTGGCCACGCACGCCTCCAACTCAATCATCAAGTTTGCGGACGACACAACAGTGGTAGGCTTGATTACCAACGAGACGGCCTACAGGGAGGAGGTGAGGGCCCTCGGAGTGTGGTGTCAGGAAAATAACCTCACACTCAACGTCAACAAAACTAAGGAGATGATTGTGGACTTCAGGAAACAGCAGAGGGAACACCCCCCTATCCACATCGATGGAACAGTAGTGGAGAGGGTAGTAAGTTTTAAGTTCCTCGGCATACACATCACATACAAACTGAATTGGTCCACTCACACAGACAGCATCGTGAAGAAGGCGCAGCAGCGCCTCTTCAACCTCAGGAGGCTGAAGAAATTCGGCTTGTCACCAAAAGCACTCACAAACTTCTACAGATGCACAATCGAGAGCATCCTGGCTGGCTGTATCACCGCCTGGTGATACAGAGCAACTGCTCCGCCCACAACCGTAAGGCTCTCCAGAGGGTAGTGAGGTCTGCACAACGCATCACCGGGGCAAACTACCTGCCCTCCAGGACACCTACACCACCCGATGTTACAGGAAGGCCATAAAGATCATCAAGGACAACAACCACCCGAGCCACTGCCTGTTCACCCTGCTATCATCCAGAAGGCGAGGTCAGTACAGGTGCATCAAAGCTGGGACCGAGAGACTGAAAAACAGCTTCCATCTCAAGGCCATCAGACTGTTAAACAGCCACCACTAACATTGAGTGGCTGCTGCCAACACACTGACACTGACTCAACTCCAGCCACTTTAATAATGGGAATTGATGGGAAATGATGTAAAATATATCACTAGCCACTTTAAACAATGCTACCTAATATAATATTTACATACCCTACATTATTCATCTCATATGCATACGTATATACTGTACTCTATATCATCTACTGCATCCTTATGTAATACATGTATCATCTTTAACTAGCCACTTTGTTTAACTATGCCATGTATTTGTTTACATACTGCATCTCATATGTATCATACTTTAACTATGCCACTTTGTTTACATACTCATCTCATATGTATATACTGTACTCTATATCATACCATCTACTGTAGAGCCTATACTGCTCTGTACCTTCATTATATCTTTATGTACATATTCTTTATCCCCTTACACTGTGTATAAGACAGTAGTTTTGGAATTGTTAGTTAGATTACTTGTTGGTTATTACTGCATTGTTGGTACTAGAAGCACAAGCATTTCGCTACACTCGCATTAACATCTGCTAACCATGTGTAAGTGACAAATACAATTTGATTTGATTTGACTAAATCCTAAAGCAATAGGCCTCCCTTGATCTTTCTCAGAGTATTACCAATCCCACAAGGTATGACTCCAAACACCCAGAAAAGGCTACTTTCCTTGATGTTATCCTCACATATAATCCTGATAGGTATCAGTCTGGTGTTTTCTGTAATGACCTTAGTGATCACTGTTTTACAGCCTGTGTTCGTAATGTCTGCTCAGTGAAACGACCTGTCCTGATTTGTCATAGACACTTGCTAAAAAACTTTAATTAGCAAGCCTTCCTTCATGAACTGTCCTCTTTAAAATGGTACAGAATCAACTTGATCCCCTCTGTCGAAGACACTTGGACCTTCTTTTTTGATGTTTTCAGTGGTATTGTTAATAAACACTCCCCCACTAAGAAAATGAGAATTAAAAACAGGTTCAGCCCTTGGTTCAACCATGATCTTGCAGAGTTACTCCACCTCAAGAATTGCATTTGGCTAAAGGCTCGGTATACGCATACCGATGCTGGCTGGCTGGCTCTCGTTCAGGCAAGTAAGAAACAAGTTCACTCAGGCTATCTGGAAGGCCAAAGTTAGTTACTTTAAGAAGCAGTTCTCTCTCTCTGTGGGTCTAACGCCAAGAAGTTCTGGAAAACGGTTAAATAAACCCTTGTCCTCACAGCTGCCCATGTCCCTTCAAGTTGATGATATGGTTGTTACTGACAAGAAGCACATGGCTGAGCTCTTTAATCACCACACTTCATTAAGTCAGGATTCCTATTTGACTCAGCCATGCCTCCTTGCCCATCCGACATTTCCTCATCTCCCACCCCTTCTAATGTGACTGTCCCCGATGCTTCTCCCTCTTTTTCCCCTGCCCCGCTACAAAGTTTCTCCCTGCAGGCAGCTGGCTAGGCACCCTCTCGGTGGCATCGGTGGCAACCAGGAGCCGATGCCACCATACCAACCGGAACGCCAGTACTCCCCGATGCTTCGTATGTTGGCTGTTGCATTCTGTCAATGACGCTGGAGAGACGAAGCAGGTACGGGGAGTAAAAACATTTAATAAAGACGGACATAGAACGAGACAGGAACAGCATCAGCAATCTAATACTAAAGACTAAAATAATACAATGCAGCAGTGGGGAACAGAGCAGTGAACTGACAAATACAGGGGAGGAAATGAACAGGTGATACATGAGTTCAGAGTCCAATAACGCTGATGCACGTGACAAGGGAAGGCAAGTGTGCATGATGGATGCCAGGAGTGCGTGATGCAGGGCAACCTGGCACCCTCAAGCGCCAGGGGGAGGGAAGAGCGGGAGCAGATGTGACAGATGGTTTAGACCCTTTCTTCTTTAAAGTTGCTGCCCCTATCGTCACCAAGCCTATCTCCAACCTTTTTAACATGTCTCTCCTTTCTGGGGAGGTTCCCATTGCTTGAAAGGTAGCCACGGTTCGTCCTTTATTTAAAGGGGAGATCAAGCTGATCCTAAATGTTCTATTCTATTCTAAATGTAATATTCTATTTTTGCCCTGTTTATCAAAAGTGTCGGAAAAACTTGTCAATAATCAACTGACTGGCTTTCTTGATGTCGATAGTATTCTCTCTGGTATGCAATCTGGTTTCCACCCAGGTTATGGATGTGTCACTGCAACCTTAAAGGCCCTCAATGTCCCCATTGCCCTCACCATTGACCTTGATTCTAAGCAATGTTGTGTTGCTATTGGCCAAAGCTTTTGATACGGTAGACCGTTCCATTCTTGTGGGCCGGTTAAGGAGTATTGGTGTCTCTGAGGGGTCTTTGGCCTAGTTTGCTAACTACCTCTCTCAAAGAGTGCAGAGTATAAAGTCAGAGAATCTGCTGTCTCAGCTATTGCCTGTATCCCCAAGGCTCAACCCTACGCCCCACACTCTTCTCTATTTACATCAACAACATAGCTCAGGCAGTAGGAAGCTCTCTCATAGGAGGAGTAGAAGGCCACTCCCCGGATGTTGTGTTAAATGCTCTACAACAAAGCTTTCTTTGTGTCAAACAAGCTTTCTCTACCCTTAACCTTGTTCTGAACCCCTCCAAAACAAAGGTAATGTAGTTTGGTAAGAAGAATGCCCCTCTCCCCACAGGTGTGATTACTGCCTCTGACGGTTTACAGCTTGAGGTAGTCACCTCATACAAGTACTTAGGAGTATAGCTAGACAGTGCACTGTCCTTCTCTCAGCACATATCAAAGCTGCAGGCTAAAGTTAAATCTAGACTTGCTTTCCTCTATCGTAATCGCTCCTCTTTCACCCCAGCTGCCAAACTAACCCTGATTCAGATGACCATCCTACCCATGTTAGATTACGGAGACATCATTTATAGATCGATAGGTAAGGGTGCTCTTGAGCGGCTCGATGTTCTTTACCATTCGGCCATCAGATTTGCCACCAATGCTCCTTATAGGACACATCATTGCGCTCTATACTCCTCTGTAAACTGATCATCTCTGTATACCCGTCGCAAGACCCACTGGTTGATGCTTATTTATAAAACCTTCTTAGGCCTCACTCCCCCCATCTGAGATATCTACTTCAGCCCTCATCCTCCACATACAACACCCGTTCTACCAGTCACATTCTGTTAAAAGTCCCCAAAGCACACATATCCTTGGGTCGCTTATCTTTTCAGTTCGCTGCAGGTTGCAACTGGAATGAGCTGCAACAAACACTCGAACTGGACAGCTTTATCTCAATCTCTTCATTCAAAGACTCAATCATGGACACACTTACTGACAGTTGTGGCTGCTTTGCGTGATCTATTGTTATCTCTACCTTCTTGCCCTTTGTGCTGTTGTCTGTGCCCAATCATGTTTGTACCATGTTTTGTGCTGCTACCATGTTGTTGTCATGTTGTGTTGCTACCATGCTGGGTTGTCATGTGTTGCTGCCTTGCTATGGTGTTGTCTTAGGTCTCTCTTTATGTAGTGATGTGTGTTTTGTCTTATATTTCTATGTTATATATATATTTTTTAATTCTAATTTGTAATCCCTTTTGGTAGGCCGTCATTGTAAATAAGAATTTGTTCTTAACTGACTTGCCTAGTTAAATAAAGGTTAAATAAAACATTTAAAAAATGTAATAAATAAAACAGCAACAACAACCAAACATCTCGGCACAATGTGTTGAAATGCAGGAAGTTGGCTGATCACGCCTGCAGAGCCCGTTATGCACCTGCATAAGGTACAGTACCAATCAAAAGTTTGGACACACCTTCACCTACATTCCATGTTTTTTCATTTTTAATTTAAACTATTTTCTATATTGTAGAATAATAGCGAATACATCAAACTATGAAATAATACACATGGAATCATGTAGAAACCAAAAAAGAGTTAATCAAATCAAAATATATTTGATATTTTTCAAAGTAGCCACCCTTTGCCCCGATGACAGCTTTGCACACTCTTAGCATTCTCTCAACCAGCTTCATGAGGTAGTCACCTGGAATGCATTTCAATTAACAGGTGCGCCTTGTGGAATTTCTTTCCTTCTCAATGTGTTTGAGCCAATCAGTTGATTTGTGACAAGATATGGGTGGTATTCAGAAGATAGCCCTACTTGGTGAAAGACAAAGTCCATATTATTGCAAGAACAGCTCAAATAAGCAAAGAGAAATGACAGTCCATCATTACTTTAAGACATGAATGTCAGTCAATTCGGAAAATTTGTCAAAAACCATCAAGCTCTATGATGAAACTGGCTCTCATGAGGCTCACCACAGGAAAGGAAGACCCAGAGTTACCTCTGCTGCAGAGGGTATGTTCATTAGAGTTACCAGCCTCAGAAATTGCAGCCCAAATAAATGCTTCACAGAGTTCAAGAAACAGACACATCTCAACATCAACTGTTCAGAGGAGTCTGCATGAATTAGGTCTTCATGGTCGAATTGTAGCAAAGAAACCACTACTAAAGGACACCAATAAGAAGAAGAGACTTGCTTGTGCCAAGAAACAGAAGCAATGGACATTAGAGCGGTGGAAATCTGTCTGATGAGTCCAAATTTGAGATCTTTTGTTCCAACCGATATGTCTTTGTGAGACGCAGAGTAGGTGAACGGATGATCTCCGCATGTGTAGTTCACACCATGAAGCATGGAGGAGGAGGTGTGATGGTGTGTGTGTGCTTTGCTGGTGACACTGTCAGTGATTTATTTAGAATTCAAGACACTTTTAACCAGCATGACTACCACAGCATTCTGCAGCAATACCCCATCCCTTCTGGTTTGCACTTAGTGGGACTATCATTTGTTTTTCAACAGGACAATGACCCAACACATCTCCAGGCTGTGTAAGAGCTATTTGACCAAGAAGGGGAGTGATGGAGTGCTGCATCAAATGACCTGGCCTCCACAATCACCCGATCTCAACCCAATTGAGATGGTTTCAGATGCGCTGGACCACAGAGTGAAGGAAAAGCAGCCAACAAGTGCTCCGCATATGTGGGAACTCCTTCAAGACTGTTGGAAAAGCATTCCAGGTGAAGCTGGTTGAGAGCATGCCAAGATTGTGCAAATCTGTCATCAAGGAAAAGGGTGTCAACTTTGAAGAATCGAAAATCTAAAATATATTTTTTGGGTTACTACATGATTCCATATGAGTTATTTCATTTTTTTGATATCTTCACTATTATAGTAACAATATATAGTATATATAATAACAATAAAGGAAAACCCTTGAATGAGTAGGTGTGTCCAAATGTTTGACTGGTTCTGTAAGTCTGAATACCAACTACTGAGAAGTGCGTAGGAAATAAAAGGCGTACATTTTCTAAATCTGAATTGGGCCCTAAGAGAAGAGGGAGGAGAGAAGAAGAGAGAAGAAGAGGGGCTGATTTTTGTTATGATGTTCAGCCTTATTGGATTTGGATTATTGTCCAGACAGATGTAAATGATAACAACACATCATATCAGAGGTTATCTTACTCCTCCTCTCTCTGTCTTACATGTGCACAAATGCACACACTCACACTTTTTGCCTCTCTTTGCTTCTCCCGGCTCTTATCGGAGCTCTATGACTGTGGCTCTTAGCCATGTGATTGGTACATTCCCAGCTCTTAGCCATGTGATTGGTACATTCCCAGCTCTTAGCTGTGTGATTGGTACATGCACAGCTCTTAGCTGAGTGACTGGTACATTCCCAGCTCCTAATCATGTGATTGGTCAATCCCCAGCTCCCAGCCATGTGATTGATACAGTCCCAGCTCCTAGCCTTGTGATTGGTCCATTCCCAACTCCTAGCCATGAGATTGGTCCATCCCCAGCTCCTAGCCGTGCTGAAGCCTCTCTGTCTCCACAGCCAGACCATTCAGCCTGCAGGCAGCAGCTCGACCCTTTCAGACAGCCAGTGTGGGGGAGAACGTTGCTGCCGTACTCCTGTGTGTGAGAGTGTGTGTGTATAATACTGTATATGTGCATGACTGTGTGTGTGAGATAGTGGTTTAAGCAGCCTCTTAGGATGAGCGCAGAGGGAGACAGACGGTGCTGTGATTGAGAGTTGGTAACATCGCCTCTCTTTGCCGCCTCACCCTGTCCACAGCCCATCCTGCCCTCCTCTCCCTTTCCTCTGGCTCTGATCTACAACACCGCTGAGATGTCTTCTTCTCCAGGATCCATGGACGGCAGCCAGAGGAATTGCTGTAGGTACCCACCATAGATATACGTACAGTATATATGCATATAATACAGCGCTAGAATTATATTTCTATGGTACTGACACCGGCTTGTATTGGTTTATTTCTTTATTGTTTTCTGTTTGTGTCATAATGTCTACATGCTAATGTATGGTGGAATCGCAGATGTTGATCCATGCATGATTATTAGAGAGTTGTAATATTTGTAGATATGCTTCTTCTTTTTCCTGGTAGCCTTTTTTTACTCTGGTTTTCTTTTCAATTTTTTTATCTGAACTTTGATAATGGTCACAGTTGTCACAAAAATGTAATCATTTTTTTGGTGGCAGTAGATGAATCTTTAAATGGGTTGGATTTAGATTCAAACGTATGGATTTAGTTTCAAGCGCGCACGGAATTCATATCAACATTATTTGATGTCAAACATTTGGAGTGAAGAGGATAAGATGCAAGCCTTCAACCACAACTGAACACACAGTAATACTAAGATACGTATGTTATTAATGAATAACAAAATGTCTGGGATGGAAATTATTGGTGCTGTAACTACCAGTGATTGATTGGTGATGTGACTTATTGTGACAGCTCAGTGTGGGCGTGCGCGCGCGCGCGCGCACACACACACACACACACACACACACACACACACACACACACACACACACACACACACACACACACACACACACACACACACACACACACACACACACACACACACACACACACACACACACACAGAGAGAATGAAAGCTTTTTATTGCTTTCATTATTATTGAACCCCCCACATCCCTTGTCCTTCTGCCCTTCCATCTATCCACCCCCCCTCCACCGCTCCCTATCTCCTTCCATCTATCCATCTATCCACCCCCTCCACCGCTCCCTATCTCCTTCCATCTATCCATCTATCCACCCCCCCTCCACCGCTCCCTATCTCCTTCCATCTATCCATCTATCCACCCCCCCTCCACCGCTCCCTATCTCCTTCCATCTATCCATCCATCCATCCCCCTCCTCCACCGCTCCCTATCTCCTTCCATCTATCCATCCATCCATCCCCCTCCTCCACCGCTCCCTATCTCCTTCCATCTATCCATCCATCCATCCCCCTCCTCCACCGCTCCCTATCTCCTTCCATCTATCCATCCATCCATCCCCCTCCTCCACCGCTCCCTATCTCCTTCCATCTATCTATCCATCCATCCATCCCCCTCCTCCACCGCTCCCTATCTCCTTCCATCTATCTATCCATCCATCCATCCCCCTCCTCCACCGCTCCCTATCTCCTTCCATCTATCCATCCATCCATCCCCCTCCTCCACCGCTCCATCCACCCACCCATCCATCCATCCATTCCCTTTTCTATGTCTCAGAACATTCATGTTCCATGGTCTGTTAACACAGCCACACATTTTGAAAGCAGAATATTGGATGGTTTCGATGGAATGGTTTGACAGTGTTTAAGAAAGAGATGGGACAGGACAGAGCTAAGAAAGGACAGGACAGGAAAAAGATGGGACAGGACGGAGGTAGGAGAGGACAGGAAAAAGATGGGACAGGACAGAGATAGGACAGGGCAGTATAGAACAGGACAGGAAGAAATGACAGGACATTGAACATTGGGCTCTGTAATCTATTGAAAAGCTTCACAATAACAGTGCTGTAGAGGAGAGGGAGCATTAGCTGGTGGCTCTGATTAGCCCTCTATGATGAAAGCCAGAGGGAACCAACAACATTAGCAAAGCCAAAGAGAGAAAATGAAAGAAGAAGCAACTGTATATTGAAGGAATTAAAGGTTGCCCCCAAAGCATTGTTTGCGGTGTGGTTGTGTGTGCATGTGGTATGTGCGCTTGTGTGTGGTTTGGTTTTTACTATCCTCGTTGGTATCAGAAGTCCTCACCAGGCTAGTAAAACGAGGAAATGTTATGAAATGAGTTACTGCAGTCTGGAGTATTTTAGTATATTTGACAGATGTTGGCACACCTGACGAATGGCATGATGCCTATACTGGGTTGGCACGATGTCTACACTGGGTTAGGGTTAGAGATGTATACTGTATTCTGGGTTAGTCTTGGTTAACCCAGAAATAAAGTCCCACATAATTGGCCAGCTGCTTGATTAAGTTCTGGGTCCATACGTGTGAAGAGAAGAGATGAAAAGATGCTAGAACGAGGAGCAGAACTGTCGCTCCATCCTCTCTCTTTGCAAGTTAATGTCCCCTCCCCTTAAGAAATTCGAAAGATACCGACACCTGTAAAATCGTGATTTTGCCAAATAACCAGTGACAACCAAAAAGAAGAAAAAAAAACTATTGCTTCTCGTTATCCCGCGCATCCCATTCCTTCCCGATAGATTCTATGGTACCAGTTATGCATACATACAGTTGAAGTCGGAAGTTTACATACACTTAGGATGGAGTCATTAAAACTAATTTTTCAACCACTCCACAAATTTCTTGTTAACAAACTATAGTATTGGCAAGTTGGTTCGGACATCTACGTTGTGCATGACACGAGTAATCTTTACAACAATTGTTTCTGGACAGATTATTTCACTTATCATTCACTGTATCACAATTCCAGTGGGTCAGAAGTTTACATAAACTAAGTTGACTGTGCCTTTAAACAGCTTGGAAAATTCCAGAAAATGATGTCATGGCTTTAGAAGCTTCTGATAGGTTAATTGATATAATTTGAGTCAACTGGAAGTGTACCTGTGGATGTATTTCAAGGCCTACCTTCAAACTCAGTGCCTCTTTGCTTGACATCATTCGAAAATCAAAAGAAATCAGCCAAGACCTCGAAAAAATAATTGTAGACCTCCACAGGTCTGGTTCATCCTTGGGAGCAATTTCCAAATGCCTGAAGGTACCACGTTCATCTGTACGCAAGTATAAACACCATGGGACCACGCAGCCGTCATACCGTTCAGGAAGGAGACTCATTCTGTCTCCTAGAGATGAACGTACTTTGGTGCGAAAAGTGAAAATCAATCCCAGAACAACAGCAAAGGCCCGTGTGAAGATGCTGGAGGAAACAGGTGCAAAACTATCTATATCCACAGTAAAACAAGTCCTATATCGACTTAACCTGAAAGGCCGCTCAGCAAGGAAGAAGCCACTGCTCCAAAACCGACATAAAAAAGACAGAATACGGTTTGCAACTGCACATGGGGACAAAGATTGTACTTTTTGGAGAAATGTCCTCTGGTCTGATGAAAAACAAATAGAACTGTTTGACCATAATGACCATAGTTAAGTTTGGAGGAACAAGGTGGAGGCTTGCAAGCTAAAGAACACCATCCGAACCGTGAAGCACGGTTGGAATGCGGGTGCTTTGCTGCAGGAGGTACTGATGCACTTCACAAAATAGATGGCATCACGAGGAAGGACAATTATGTGGATATATTGAAGGAACATCTCAAGACATCAGTCAGGAAGTTAAAGCTTGGTCGCAAATGGGTCTTCCAAATGAACAATGACCCCAAGCATTCTCCCAAAGTTCTGGCAAAATGCTTAAGAACAACAATGTCAAGGTATTGGAGTGGCCATCACAAAGCCATGACCTCAATCCCATAGAAAATCTAAATCTAACTAAAAAGGCGTGTGTGAGCAAGGAGGCCTACACACCTGATTCAGTTACACCATCTCTGTTAGACGGAATCGGCCAAAATTCACGCAACTTATCGTGGGAAGCTTGTGGAAGGCTACCCGAAACATTTGACCCAAGTTAAAAAATTTAAAGGCAATGCTACCAAATACTAATTGAGTGTATGTAAACTTCTGTCCCACTGGGAATGTGATGAAAGAAATAAAAGCTGAAATAAATCATTCCCTCTACTATTATTCCACATTTTTTAAATAAAGTGGTGATCCTCACTGACCGAAGACAGGGAATTTTTACTCTGATTAAATGTCAGGAATTGTGAAAAACTGAGTTTAAATGTATTCGGCTCAGGTGTTTGTAGACTTCAACTGTATATCTGTACACGAGAGATGAACACTGGGATGAGATTATCTATCATTGATACTCTTCTAAAAGACTGTTGTAGAACCATATTGCCTCTTGCTTCGACAGGGCTCTCCAGAGATGATTTAGCATAACTTGTGTGTGAGTTTGTTTTCCAGTAAAACTAAGTATCATCTGAAATGGTGATACTGCAAGGTAATGGAATATTCATATACAGAGAGGCTCTAATCTACTGTCTGCTTGGTTAGGGAGGAGACTCACACAGAGGCTGAGGCTTGACACACTGCTCTCTTAACCAGCCATGCCAATGAAAACTGGCAACCGTATCAGCATGCATGCACCCACCCTGCCACAGGAGTCGTTTGTGTAAGGACATCACAGCCGGCCAAACCCTCCCCTAACCTAGACAATTGTGCACTGCCACATGGGTCTCCCGGTCACAGCCGGCAGTGACACAGCCCAGGATCGAACCCGGGTCTGTAGTGACACCTCAAGAACTGTGATGCAGTGCATTAGGCCGCTGCACCACTAGGGAGGCCCTTCCAAGCAGCCTAATTCTGATCTTTTTCATTAATTAATATTTTGACCAATCAGTTTAGCTTTGGAAAAGATCTGATTGAAAATGTTCTTAGTGGACAAAAATATCAGAATTGGGCTGCCTGTGTAAACGCAGCCAGATAGGTATTGGGTCAGTAAGGAAGGATCAAACCAAATCAAATTTGTCACATGCTTTATAAACAACAGGTATAAACTAACAGTGAAATGCTTACTTAGGAGAAGGTGACACATTGGAATGTGTTGCAGTGCAAGGAGTTTTAACAGACTAAGAAGTTGGAAACAGTGGAATATTACCAGTGATATACTGTGTGGTACTACTTTGTACTGGTTGCTTGGTTACTTGCTGATTTGGCAGTGATGTTCCCTACTCATGGTTCTCTCTCCCACTCAGGGTTAGTGCTGATTGTCCATCGGGCTTGAGAATGCTGCAAGAAGGAGGAGGAGAAGAAGGAGGAGGAGGAAGAGGTCCATCTTGCACAATCTATTCATTGTCCATAAATGTGTTTAAAATAGGAGATACTATGAGATAAACCATCACTGGAGTCTATGGCAATATATGTGTTGGTCACAGAAATAAGCCACCATTAGTTTACAGTTGCCTCATTGGTTTAAATTAGTTTGCTGACATAGAACACTGACAGGTCCAGCAATGAAGTGAGTAAGCGGTTGAAAATGAACATTAGATAGTTTAATGGCAGTGAATGCTTAGTGCTCTAATATATATAGTGCTTGGTAGATATAATGCTTAGTGCTCTAATAAATATAGTGCTTGGTAGATATAATGCTTAGTGCTCTAATAGATATAGTGCTTGGTAGATATAATGCTTAGTGCTCTAATAGATATAGTGCTTGGTAGATATAATGCTTAGTGTTCTAATAGATATAGTGCTTGGTAGATATAATGCTTAGTGCTCTAATAGATATAGTGCTTGGTAGATATAATGCTTAGTGCTCTAATAGATATAGTGCTTGGTAGATATAATGCTTAGTGCTCTAATAGATATAGTGCTTGGTAGATATAATGCTTAGTGCTCTAATAGATATAGTGCTTGGTAGATATAATGCTTAGTGCTCTAATAGATATAGTGCTTGGTAGATATAATGCTTAGTGCTCTAATAGATATAGTGCTTGGTAGATATAATGCTTAGTGCTCTAATAGATATAGTGCTTGGTAGATATAATGCTTAGTGCTCTAATAGATATAGTGCTTGGTAGATATAATGCTTAGTGTTCTAATAGATATAGTGCTTGGTAGATATAATGCTTAGTGCTCTAATAGATAGAGTGCTTGGTAGATATAATGCTTAGTGCTCTAATAGATATAGTGCTTGGTAGATATAATGCTTAGTGCTCTAATAGATATAGTGCTTGGTAGATATAATGCTTAGTGCTCTAATAGATATAGTGCTTGGTAGATATAATGCTTAGTGCTCTAATAGATATAGTGCTTGGTAGATATAATGCTTAGTGTTCTAATAGATATAGTGCTTGGTAGATATAATGCTTAGTGCTCTAATAGATATAGTGCTTGGTAGATATAATGCTTAGTGCTCTAATAGATATAGTGCTTGGTAGATATAATGCTTAGTGCTCTAATAGATATAGTGCTTGGTAGATATAATGCTTAGTGTTCTAATGGATATAGTGCTTGGTAGATATAATGCTTAGTGCTCTAATAGATATAGTGCTTGGTAGATATAATGCTTAGTGCTCTAATAGATATAGTGCTTGGTAGATATAATGCTTAGTGTTCTAATAGATATAGTGCTTGGTAGATATAATGCTTAGTGCTCTAATAGATATAGTGCTTGGTAGATATAATGCTTAGTGCCCTAATAGATATAGTGCTTGGTAGATATAATACTTAGTGCTCTAATAGATATAGTGCTTGGTAGATATAATGCTTAGTGCTCTAATAGATATAGTGCTTGGTAGATATAATGCTTAGTGTTCTAATAGATATAGTGCTTGGTAGATATAATGCTTATTGCTCTAATAGATATAGTGCTTGGTAGATATAATGCTTATTGCTCTAATAGATATAGTGCTTGGTAGATATAATGCTTAGTGCTCTAATAGATATAGTGCTTGGTAGATATAATGCCTAGTGCTCTAATAGATATAGTGCTTGGTAGATATAATGCTTAGTGCTCTAATAGATATAGTGCTTGGTAGATATAATGCTTAGTGTTCTAATGGATATAGTGCTTGGTAGATATAATGCTTAGTGCTCTAATAGATATAGTGCTTGGTAGATATAATGCTTCGTGCTCTAATAGATATAGTGCTTGGTAGATATAATGCTTAGTGTTCTAATAGATATAGTGCTTGGTAGATATAATGCTTAGTGCTCTAATAGATATAGTGCTTGGTAGATATAATGCTTAGTGCCCTAATAGATATAGTGCTTGGTAGATATAATACTTAGTGCTCTAATAGATATAGTGCTTGGTAGATATAATGCTTAGTGCTCTAATAGATATCGTGCTTGGTAGATATAATGCTTAGTGTTCTAATAGATATAGTGCTTGGTAGATATAATGCTTATTGCTCTAATAGATATAGTGCTTGGTAGATATAATGCTTATTGCTCTAATAGATATAGTGCTTGGTAGATATAATGCTTAGTGCTCTAATAGATATAGTGCTTGGTAGATATAATGCTTAGTGCTCTAATAGATATAGTGCTTGGTAGATATAATGCTTAGTGCTCTAATAGATATAGTGCTTGGTAGATATAATGCTTAGTGCTCTAATATACATAGTTCTTGGTAGATATAATGGTTAGTGCTCTAATATACATAGTTCTTGGTAGATATAATGGTTAGTGCTCTAATATATATAGTATTTGGTAGATATACAGTGAGGGAAAAAAGTATTTGATCCCCTGCTGATTTTGTGTGTTTGCCCACTGATAAAGAAATGATCAGTCTATCATTTTAATGGTAGGTTTATTTAAACAGTGAGAGACAGAATAACAACTAAAAAATCCAGAAAAACATGTCAAAAATTGATTTGCATTTTAATGAGGGAAATAAGTATTTGACCCCCTCTCAATCAGAAAGATTTCTGGCTCCCAGGTGTCTTTTATACAGGTAACGAGCTGAGACTAGGAGCACCCTCTTAAAGGGACTACTCCTAATCTCAGATTGTTACCTGTATAAAAGACACCTGTCCACAGAAGCAATCAATCAATCAGATTCCAAATACTTTTTTCCCTGTAATACTGTAATGCTCATTGCTCTAATAGACATAGTTATTGGTAGATATAATGCTTGTTGCTTTAATAGATATAGTTCTTGGTAGATATAACGGTTAGTGCTCTAATATATATATAGTGTTTGGTAGATATAATGCTTAGTGCTCTAATAGAGTGTTGTTAATTTGACTCTGCCAGCTCTCTCTCTAGGATGTTGAGTGGGCCTGACAGCAGTAGAGTGACTCAGTTTGCCCCCAGGTTCCCACTCCTACGCTTTTCTTGTCTGCACAAACCAAAGTAGAATGCAGATAGCCTGGGCACTGTGTTCCCGTGAGTACTGTAGTGGAAACTCCTCTCACTCTGTGTGTGTGTGTGTGTGTGTGTGTGTGTGTGTGTGTGTGTGTGTGTGTGTGTGTGTGTGTGTGTGTGTGTGTGTGTGTGTGTGTGTGTGTGTGTGTGTGTGTGCTTTGCCATAATCATTATAGCACATGTACGCTGGATGCAAATGAAGCTATTAAACAAAGCAAACAAAGACAGAGTGGTCTTGTCGTTCTGGCGCCCCCCTCATTAATCAGTTCACTTTGTCATGAGCAGCTCTCCATCAGTTCACTTTGTCATGAGCAGCTCACCATCAGTTCACTTTGTCATGAGCAGCTCACCATCAGTTCACTTTGTCATGAGCAGCTCACCATCAGTTCACTTTGTCATGAGGCGCTCGATACATGAATGTAATTAATCATGTGTGCCAGAAAGGCACAGATGAGCATGATGCTACCCCTAATCTTAACCCTATCTTCATATCCACATCACAGTTTAACCCTAGCTTCAATCCTAACCCTAACCTTTAGCCTAATCCTAACCCTAGCTTCATGTCCACATCCTGGTTCAACCCTAACCCTTGTCTCAACCACAACTCTAACCCTACAGTAGCTTCATGCCCACATCCCAGTTTAACCCAAGCCTCAACCATGACCCTAACCTTAACCCAAGCTTTATGTCCACATCCCAGTTCAACTCCAGCCTCAATCACTAACCCTAACCCATACGAACTCTCCACTACTGCTTACTGATCCTTTACTTCTAACTCTCCACTACTGCTTACTGATCCTTTACTTTAACTCTCCACTACTGCTTACTGATCCTTTACTTCTAACTCTCCACTACTGCTTACTGATCATTTACTTCTAACTCTCCACTACTGCTTACTGATCCTTTAATTCTAACTCTCCACTACTGCTTACTGATCCTTTACTTCTAACTCTCCACTACTGCTTACTGATCCTTTACTTTTAACTCTCCACTACTGCTTACTGATCCTTTACTTTAACTCTCCACTACTGCTTACTGATCCTTTACTTCTAACTCTCCACTACTGCTTACTGATCATTTACTTCTAACTCTCCACTACTGCTTACTGATCCTTTAATTCTAACTCTCCACTACTGCTTACTGATCCTTTACTTCTAACTCTCCACTACTGCTTACTGATCCTTTACTTCTAACTCGCCACTATTAACAGCGCAAGTTAATTCCATGTTGGCTACTGCCTTGCTTTAAATCTGAACACTTGTGAGAAAGATACCTGCAATCTAAAAGTAACATTGCATAAAGGCACTGCTACAACTGTCAAGAATGTGAGGTTCATCAGGCCACTGGTACATCTCCTTTTTAACCATGCATAACAAATTCATTTCAGAGTAGACAATCCTTCCTTTGAGTTTATAAGAACCAAATGATATGCATTATTTATATGCATTTTTAAAAATCTAATAATAGACAATAATTTGAGCTGATGCGTTTCAGAAGAATAAGGGAGGGAAATTGACAGCGTTGTTCTGTATTGTGTGTAATGTGTCCTCGTGAATGGTGTCTATTGCTAATCTGTTGTCTCTGTGGTGGGATGTGCTTGCGTTAGCCTACTTTCCACTATTGGGCTGGACGAGACAGCTCGATTGTGTAGTCTGGCAACACTCTAAATGGAGACCTGCAATCAGATAATGATGTCCAGTTTCATAGAGGCCCAGCCAAAACCCTCTCACAGAATACTAATATCATTTTACTGCTTATACAGTGCCTTCGGAAAGTATTCAGACCCATTGACTTTTTCATATTTGTTTACATTACAGCCGTATTCTAAAATTGATTAAATTAATGTTTTCCCTCAATCTACACACAATACCCCATCATGACAAAGCGAAAACAGGTTTTTAGAAATATTTGCAAATGTTTTAAAAAAAAACTAAAAACAACATATTTACGTAAGTATTCAGACCGTTTGCTGTGAGACTCGAAATTAAGATCAGGTGCATCCTGTTTCCGTTGATCATCCTTGTTTCTACAACTTGATTGGAGTCCACCGGTGGTACATTTAATTGATTGGAGTCCACCGGTGGTACATTTAATTGATTGGAGTCCACCGGTGGTACATTTAATTGATTGGACATGATTTGGAAAGCACAAATCTGTTTATATAATTTCCCACAGTTGACAGAGCAAAAACCAAGCCATGAGGTCGAAGGAATTGTCTGCAGAGCTCTGAGACCGGATTGTGTTGAGACACAGATCTGGGGAAGGGTACTCAAAAATGTCTTCTGCATTGAAGGTCCCCTACCTTTAATTCATCTTCAAAAAAAAGCACAACACAAACACACTTATGCACGTACACAGGCACACAAACACACACAAAAAAAATCAGACACTCTGTACACACAGGCACACCAACCACACTCAGCAGCACACATACAAAGATAAAGAGTGGAAGGGCAACAGTGAGTGATGGAGAGAAAGAGGGGAAGCTAAAGAAAAAAAGGGGGAGAGAGACTGGGGACAGCTGCTGATAATGGGGACGTCAACTGTACCCGCTCTCTTTCTCCCACTCTAGCCGTCCCAGTCTCTCTCTCCCTTTCGTGACTTAGATCGTTCTTATATAACGGACTCTCCCCGTCTGAGAGAAACAGTTAGCTGAAGTGACACTGTGTCGTCTGAAATCTCCAGGCTCTGTCATCATCCAGACCGACAGAGATGGTCAGTAGGCTCTGTCATCATCCAGACCGACAGAGATGGTCAGTAGGCTCTGTCGTCATCCAGACCGACAGAGATGTTCAGTCGGCTCTGTCATCGTCCAGACCGACAGAGATGTTCAGTCGGCTCTGTCATCGTCCAGACCGACAGAGATGGTCAGTAGGCTCTGTCATCGTCCAGACCGACAGAGATGGTCAGTAGGCTCTGTCATCGTCCAGACCGGCAGAGATGGTCTGTAGGCTCTGTCATCGTCCAGACCGACAGAGATGGTCAGTAGGCTCTGTCATCGTCCAGACCGGCAGAGATGGTCAGTAGGCTCTGTCATCGTCCAGACCGACAGAGATGGTCAGTAGGCTCTGTCATCGTCCAGACCGACAGAGATGGTCAGTAGGCTCTGTCATCGTCCAGACCGACAGAGATGGTCAGTAGGCTCTGTCATCGTCCAGACCGACAGAGATGGTCAGTAGGCTCTGTCATTGTCCAGACCGAGAGAGATGGTCAGTAGGCTCTGTCATCGTCCAGACCGACAGAGATGGTCAGTAGGCTCTGTCATCGTCCAGACCGACAGAGATGGTCAGTAGGCTCTGTCATCGTCCAGACAGACAGAGATGGTCAGTAGGCTCTGTCATTGTCCAGACCGAGAGAGATGGTCAGTAGGCTCTGTCATTGTCCAGACCGAGAGAGATGGTCAGTAGGCTCTGTCATCGTCCAGACCGACAGAGATGGTCAGTAGGCTCTGTCATCGTCCAGACCGACAGAGATGGTCAGTAGGCTCTGTCATCATCCAGACACAGACAGTCAGTTTCTTTTCAAAGGCCCAAGCTCTAGGGCATCTGATATCACAGCATTCTGTATCCAATTATTTCCTGCAACAGAGCTACAATAGTGTATATGGGATGCTGTACACACCTGTAATCCATGCTAGTAACCACCTGTAATCAATGCCGGTAATATTTAATTGTTATTTGAGTTTAGCTGTTAAAAGCCCAGTGCAGGTAAACATGTGATTTTGTGTTTTATATATATTTCCACACTATGCGGTTGGAATAACACTGTGAAATTGAGAAAATTATGATAATGACCTTTCAATGTATGAGCTGTTTGAAAAGACCGCCAGAAATGTTTGCCTGTTTTGATGGGATGGAGTTTTGGCCTGCCTAGTGACTAGACCAATACAGACCAGGTCCAAATCTCTCTGCCAATAACAGCTAGTTTTCAGTTTTCCCCTCACTCAGACCAGGTCCAAATCTCTCTGCCAATAACAGCTAGTTTTCAGTTTTCCCCTCCCCACTCAGACCAGAATGTCCTAGCAAAATTCTTGTTTGAGAAATTGTTCTTTGCTAAGAAGTTGTTTCTTTTTAATAATTTTTATTGAAAAAAAAAAAGAAAAAAAAAATCACAGAAATGTACTTCATTTTTACCCAGAAATGCTACTGAGATTTAAATGAAAATATCTCGGCCCTGTGTAGCGGATAAGGTGCCACCCCAGGTGAACGAGGCGGAGCCTGCCCAGGTTAAGTTAAAGGAGGTGGAGTCTAGCCAGGTTAAGCTGCAGGAGGTGGAGCCTGCCCTGGTGAATCTGAAGGAGAGGCAGAAGTTCTTTGAAGAGGCATTCCAGCAAGACATGGATCAGTACCAGTCCACCGGCTACCTGCAGATCAGTGAGAGGAGAGGTGAGAGAGTCCCACCTTAACGCCTTATCTTCAATGGAAAAGTATGGTCACAGTGACAGATGGTGTGTGTGTGTGTACTGGTGCATTTCCAATAAGGATTTTCCCGTGTTTTACCCAAAAGGTTCACACTTTGTTTCGATCTACATGGGCCGGAATCTGGTTTACACTGGGCCATGGCTCCGGCAGACCTGCACCTTCTCAAAACGGATTTGAATTATCAAGACATTGTTGATTTTGCTCACCACAAGTCTTTAGTGTCACACTGTTGATGGGGAAAAAAACAGCTTACATTAAGATAAAACACTGGCGACTCACTGGTGTGGGGGTAAGTCTCATTGGAAAAGCACCGGTTGTGTGTGCGTGACTGGCTAGTAACAATTCCCTCTCTCTTTACTCTGCCCCACCCTGCTGTCCTGCCCTGCTCTCCTCGTATCCTTGAGGTATGCCGCCTCAGCTGTCAGTCATCCCTCACAGTGTACTGTGTGTTTGTAACGTGTGATAACACCAGTGTTACAACAGATACTGTTCCTGCAAGGTGATGAATCCAGGACAATGATTGAACAGACACAAAACTGGAATAACTTCAGACAGGATAGAACCATACAGACACCAGGCTGGAATAACTTCAGACAGGATAGAACCATACAGACACCAGGCTGGAATCAATTTAGACAGGATAGAACCAAACAGACACCGCCTGGAATAACTTCAGACAGGATAGAACCATACAGACACCAGGCTGGAATCAATTTAGACAGGATAGAACCATACAGACACCGCCTGGAATAACTTCAGACAGGATAGAACCCTAGACACCAGGCTGGAATCAATTTAGACAGGATAGAACCCTACAGATTTCAACCTGGAACAATTTCAGGGTTTCTGGCAAGTCAGTGAGGATTGATTAAAACCATTTTTCAGATGAAGATCAGCTCTTTTAACGGAACATGATTTCTTGAAGGTTGGGTTTGAATAATCTGAAGGTTTGAAGAATAGGCAGTTAGCTAGCGTGCAAGATTCTGTTGCGGGTTCAAATATAAATATTTGCCGAAAGCAGTAAATGATTTTGGCTTTTTATTTGTTTGAGAGTTTTAAAACAAAAAGGCTTCGAGGCTCTTCCTGGACTCAGCCCCTTGCCGTTGCATTCTTGGTGAATTGCTGTATGCGTTGGTGACTAACACCTGTGTCTTGCTGCTCAGGGCCAATAGGCAGCTTTTCATCCATGGAGGTGAACGTAGACATGCTGGAGCAGATGGACCTGACGGACATGTCCGACCATGAGAGCCTTGACGTCTTCCTCCACTCTGGGGGAGAGGACAACAGCGTTGCCTCGCCCATGCTGGGTATGACACAGACACACTTATAAACAAACATGCACAGTAAACAGCAACTTCATACTTCATACTAGTTCTCGGGCACTGCACAAAACATCCCTCCTCTGTCTCTCAGGTCCAGACGTGGAGTCATTAACCACAGAGATCACACTGCAGGTTCCCACCCAGGCTGAGCTGAGACACACGCTCTCCTCCCTCTCATCCACTGACAGGCAGGACACCAAGGCTAGCGAGGATGAAGGGGGTAGGGAGGACCACATCCACTGTACTGCCGGGGTGCAATCATACGAAACAGAGGTTCCCCCCAACACAGGCCTAGCAGGGAGGCCACTGCTCCAGCCACCCAGTAACCAGCCACTTAAACACTGAGGTCAGCAGCTCACAGGCCACGTAAGGGCCAGGGTAGAAACGAAGACACTGAACTGCCCAAAACCCTGCAAGGACTGGTTGCGATGCATGGAAGAAGAGATGCATCATTTATGTTCACTGTATTTTCATCCGTTTTGTAAATAACTAATTCCATGTTGAACATTGTGGTTACAGTATTATTCCCCCCACATCTCTTGACTTGTTAATAAACATTTCACCCCCTTGTACTGCCATTTCTCATACTGATCCCTTGGTTTCAGAATGAAATTAAACTGGAATAGAACGACAATGTTCCATAGTCCCGGTCCACTAGTCTGTTGATTTATAACCCAGCCTGAACCCTTTGAACACAGCTGACCGGCGCCACCGCAGACGGGCTCTACGTACATTCACAGTTTCTTTTCTTTACTAGAGGCCATTGCACACACCTGAATATGTTTTCAGAACATGATTATATCATACAGCTGCTTGAAGCAGCCAGCACTGCCTGCTAATGGCTCACAGGTGTGGGTGATTGGCAGGTTATTGCAGAGTGAGAGGTGGACTAAGTATCCTCTCGGTCTGGTTGGGTCTTACAGTGTTGGTTTGACACCTTTTTGTTATTACACCTTTTAGATATTTCCATTTTTGCTATCACCATTTGAACTTAAATGGGTCTGGTAGGGCTGGCCGTCTAGAGTGTCAGGACAGAACTCGCCCTGGACCCTTGTAAGTACACTGTTTCCTGGGTACATTAAAGACATCTGTCCGCTTACCCTTGTTTGACACTGAATGCACACACTTGTATCAGGCTTGGACCCCTAGACATTGACTATACCTATTTGTAGAATGGCTAACTAGTTTCGTAACATGACAGCTTCAGAACACCACAACGACAGACACGCAGGTTCAAAAGAAAAGACAGTGAATTGTCTGTACGTTTTTATTAAACCTTTAGTACAAACTGCAAAAGTAAAAAACTGGCAATATAACCAACATGAACTCTTTCCAAGTGGAAGGAAAGATGGAGACGCAGTGCTAATAAATTAACTTGCCAGACCGTGAGCAATAGTTTATACTGTAGAAAAAGAAAATTGCAAAGAAATCTGAATAAAATACATTGTAAGGCCATAAAAACTTAACCACTTTTGTTGAAAACGACCGACTTGGTTTTCATTAAATATTCCTAAAACAGTTCAGTCTTCTGTAAAGGACAACAACCACCAACAAACTGGATAATAGGATCACCTTGTCAGCCACCACTGGCAAGCTCAGTGCAACATGAGGAGCTACTACATTGTTGAATTTTCAGTACATTTTTGTGAACATATGTTCCCTTTTCTTTAAAAAAGTAAAGCTAAAGGAAAAAAAAAACTAGGGGGCCATAGCTACTCCATATCTTTGTCTTAGTGATGTAAGCAGCACTTAAAATGTATACACGTAACCAGAGCAACCCTGTAAGCATCAAACTCACACAGATGAAGAAACTGAAACGTAAGGCTTTTCTTCATCAAGCACTTCCTCCCTTGCTTCCTGTAATACCTTTAAAATGGTATCATTTTCCTTCCTTCACCCCAGAAAAAGGCTTGAGTATTTAAAGACATTTACAGGATTATGTACAAAAATGTATGTTGTGTTGGACCTTCTGCTAAAATAATTCATAATACATCTGAAAAAAAGGGAAAACCCTAAAATACACACCCCAAAACAAAAAAAATATTTCCATATTTCACATTTCACACCCTTTGACTAGTGACTCTACTCGCACATTAGAACAAAAACACAATCAAAATAGAAAATAATACAATTATTAATGTTAACTGATACAGATGAAACAGTAGGACTGGAAGAATGGAATGTTAACATGATTGCACATCGAGAAGAGGAGAGCCGAGAACCCTAACCCTATGGGAGAGGAGAGCCTAGAACCCTAACCCTATGGGAGAGGAGAGCCTAGAGGCTACCGCCCTGTGGGAGAAGGGGCTAGCAGTTAGCCAGCACCCCACCTTTCTTTTGTATTGTTATTGTTATAACAGTAATAATAACCAACAGCACCAAAAACAATGGATCTCTTTGTTGAGTATCAGGCACAGTTTTCACTTGCTAGCGAAGGAGGCCTCCCTCCTACTACAGAGACAGAGACCAGCGGCACCGAGGTCTGTATTTCTGACATACAGCCATGGCACCTTGGTCCGTTTGACATACAGCCACGGCACCCCAGGCTGTGTTTCTGACATACAGCCACGGCACCACTAGTTCCACAAGTAACAAAGAAAAAGGAAACAACGATGACAAAATAAACACAGAAGAGTTCCTCAAATTCTAAAAATCAAAGCTAAAATCCCAAATAAAACAAGCCAGCCAAAACACATCTGCCTTTCAAGTTCTACCTGGCATGGGTTAGGGAGCAACAGGCCCTGAACAACAGGCCCTGAACAACAGGCGCTGAACAACAGGCGCTGAACAACAGGCGCTGAACAACAGGCGCTGAACAACAGGCGCTGAACAACAGGCGCTGAACAACAGGCCCTGAACAACAGGCGCTGAACAACAGGCGCTGAACAACAGGCGCTGAACAACAGGCGCTGAACAACAGGCCCTGAACAACAGGCGCTGAACAACAGGCGCTGAACAACAGGCGCTGAACAACAGGCGCTGAACAACAGGCGCTGAACAACAGGCGCTGAACAACAGGCGCTGAACAACAGGCCCTGAACAACAGGCCCTGAACAACAGGCCCTGAACAACAGGCGCTTCTGCAGGCAGAGGAGAATAAAAATAACAAATCTTCAAAAACTAAAGATGAGAGAACTTTGGGTTCTACTTGCGTCATTTCAATAAAATAAAAAAAGGAGCACCTTCTCCACTCATCCCTTTGTTCACAGTTGAGTGACAGATGGCGATGGGACTGACTGCACACATTGGGGGGGGGGGCAGTGAAAGGGGCACAGCATTTACCTGTGAACATTTCAATTAATGCTAACCCCCCCCCCCCACAAAAAAATTAACTGAAAAAACATTTCCCGTGCTAGTGCAAAAAAAGACTGCTTGCTTTCACAAGTTTGCCATACTAAGGGGGTGGGTGGGGTAGTTTGTCATAGTAAGGGGGTGGGTGGGGTAGTTTGTCATACTAAGGGGGTGGGTGGGGTAGTTTGTCATACTAAGGGGGTGGGTGGGGTAGTTTGTCATACTAAGGGGGTGGGTGGGGTAGTTTGTCATACTAAGGGGGTGGGTGGGGTAGTTTGTCATACTAAGGGGGTGGGTGGGGTAGTTTGTCATACTAAGGGGGTGGGTGGGGTAGTTTGCCATACTAAGGGGGTGGGTGGGGTAGTTTGTCATACTAAGGGGGTGGGTGGGGTAGTTTGTCATAGTAAGGGGGTGGGTGGGGTAGTTTGTCATACTAAGGGGGTGGGTGGGGTAGTTTGTCATAGTAAGGGGGTGGGTGGGGTAGTTTGTCATACTAAGGGGGTGGGTGGGGTAGTTTGTCATAGTAAGGGGGTGGGTGGGGTAGTTTGTCATAGTAAGGTTGCGTGGGAGATTTGGGGCATTATATTTTTTCTTTCTTTAAAAAAAGGACAACAGTGATTCTCCAAGCTAAGATGGAGGGGCAGTGGGGGGTGTTAACGTCCTCATGTGACGGCTGCAGGAGACAGGTGGGAAGAGGAGAGGCGGGACAGGGACACCTCCACGGTCTCTCTCTTCCGGGGTCCGCGTTTAGGTGGGGGTTTGATGGGGCTTGCACCGTTACATTTCTCAGTCGTCTTCCCCAGGGCCTTACCACACACCTGCTTCACCAAGCTGTTAATCTGCTCCTGGGGGGGTACAGCCAGAGAATGGAGGAATTAGACAGAACAAATGTGTTATAATGAACACTACACTATAAATGAACAAATATCATATTTATCCAAACATTGCACGTTACACCACTCCGCTGTTGAAGGTTCTGATCAATTCTACCCAGATAAGAGCAGGTCATCCCAGCAAACCAAAATTGTTCCAAAAAGTTCTAATGACACAAAAACTGTCCAGTTGTGCTGATGATTATACAATTTTTGTATAAAACATTCACCTGGTTGGAAGACCGTTTCCAGAACACATTTATTACATTACCTGGAAACATAAGAAACTTAGGGGAATGTTCTGTGTGGGTTGTTACAGATGCTGTGGACAACATTTTTGTGAATGTTAGGGAGACATTCAAAGGATATTTCATTTAAAACATAAAAAAAAAATAAAAAAAATCTAAAACGTTTAATTAATGTTTTCATCATAATGTTAGGTAAAAGCCGAACTAGAACTTATGCCTCTATTCAATCCGTATCGTGGAAGTTCAGCCTTAAAGCCCAATTTAAAGGCAATGTTCCCACGGCGGCAGAGACCGTATTCATGTTAAATGCTGCATACAATGGCTCAATCAGAAATGTTATGATCATTTTCCATCGCGCAATCTGTAACACTTCAGCGATAAATTGAATAGAGCCCTTAATGGGAATGTTAGCTAATGTCCTGGGAATGTTCCCGGTTTGCTGGGATGGAATCTTACCTCATCGTAACGATACATCATCTTGAGGCCTCTGCAGGACTTGTGATTCTCCACGTATCTCAAAGCACACTCCAAACAGAAGACAACGTTCTCATTCTCCTGGACCACCTGGGATGGACATCACAACTCAGAATTCAACACATCTTTTCATGGAATGGTAAACTAAATTAATCTTTACATTTAAACCATTTAGCAGACGCTCTTATCCAGAGCGACGCACAGGAGCAATTAGGGGGTAAGTGCCTTGCTCAAGAGCACTTGGTCAGATTTGTCACCAAGTCAGCTTATGGATTCGAAACAGCGACCTTTTGGTTACTGGCCCAATGCTTGTATCCGCTAGGTTACCTGCCGCCCGTACATGGACTGGTTAACTACATTCACACTTGCCCAGCACCAGCTCTAGTCCCGACCCAAATGAAGCCTAGCACTATTCCCCATGGGCCAGCTCTCACCATGGACAAGTAGCAGAGGTGTTGGCAAGTCTGGCAGCGTCTCTCTGACGACTCCAGCGCCAGCCACTTCCTGGGTTTCTTGCGTCCATCACCGGGCAACAGGCTGTTATCATGTGTTCCGTAGCGGGCAGAGGACAGAAGCCCTGCCTCGTACAGTTCCTGTCGTTGTCTCATCTCTATGTTCCTATTAGAGCGGAGCAACAACTCAGTGATTCAGAACACAACAATTCACAACGTTGTGATTAAAGCTCAGTACAGCAAACAGTACTATCTAAAAGTCTTTCCGCCCTGACGTAGACAGTAAGCCCACCCATTAAATCATGGAGTGTATTTGAAACAGAAGATTTTGGGATATTTTCAACTTGGCTTTGAGCACAGTTCGACTGAGCTATGTCTTTGATCATACTGGCATGGCAACAGAGGATGAAGAACAAGGCCGTGACAGCATCCATGTTTTGATGTGCCCGGTTTCCATGGCTACCGACCTGAGGTCTTTGAGAAGGGCGGAGATCGTAGTCAGAATGTGCCCGTTCTCGCGTTTGGATTCGGCCGTGGCGATCTGGTAGAGTAACTTCTCCATGGAGAAGGGTTTAGCTATGTGCCGGCATTTCAGGTCCTACAGTGGGAAGGCAGCGAGACACTGCGTTAACACAGAACATTGACAGAATATCCTACAGCCTTTTGTATCAACCAGATTACACATGACACTACACTAAATCAACAGGAACAAAAACCTGTATAGACTTTAGAGCAGTGCTGCATAACCCGGTTCCTGGAAAGCTACAATACCCTCCTGTAGGTTTCAGCTCCAACCCCAGTTGTAACTAACTGGATTAATCTTATCAACCACCTAATTATTAGAATCAGGTGTGCTAAATTGCATTTGAAGCCAAAACATACAGGACGCAGTAGCTCTCCAGGAACAGGGTTAGGCTAGGGCTCCCGAGTGGCGCAGCGGTCTAAGGCACTGCATCTCAGTGCTAGAGGCGTTAATACAGACTCTAGTTCGATCCCGGGCTATATCACAACCGTGATCTGGAGTCCCATAGGGCGGGTTAGGGGAGGATTTGGCCATGGTAGGCAGTCATTGTAAAATAATAATTTGTTCTTAACTGACTTGCCTGGTTAAATCAAAAATAAATAGAGACACTGTGGCAGACAATTAGCTATGTCTCTAAATGGCCACAGGGTGGCGGCTCCGGCTTCAGACTCACCTTAGCAGCCTCATATCCCAGGTTCATCCACTGGGGGGTGGCAAAATGCACAGTTTCCGACACACTGTAGCCACAGCAGACCTTGGACACAAAGGTCCCGGGGAAGCAGACCACAAACTGACCGCTCTGCTGGACGGTGCGGTGGACCTTGATACCCTCTCGACAAAGCACCTCTGGAGAGATCATGATGTTCTTCTCCAGCATCTCCAGCCCAGGGGTCCCGTTGGCCTGCAGCAGTGTGTGAACCACCTTGTCAAGCTTCACCTTCTCCTCAGCAGGAATAGAATACCTGGTAGGGCGAGAGAGGACCAATCAGGCTCATGCAAGAGTGTGTGTTATGCTGGACATCGGCTGTGCTGTGTAACCCTGCAGGTAGAGCTGTCTGTCTCTCTGTGGTTTCATCTGTCAAATGGAGGATGTTGATTTCATATTAGAATGAGACCTCTTTTTAACAGATTCACTGGAAAACTAAGTACTCTGGGAATAGTGTAACAGACTTATGCTTGTCCTAGGGCATCCCAAATTAGCACTTCCTGTAACTTTCGGACATTCAGACAGAATGAAAAGATGAGTGGAACATTCATACTTCAAGACAGCAGGCAGTCAATTATGATGATTATGACTTGCCTTCATCTCAGGAACCTCCTAGCACATTTCTACTCACCTGTGTCACCACCAATGGGCAGGTAGCACACATGGGGAGGGAGGGGTTGGGCTGGTGGATGTCTAGAGCCACCGCCCTTTCTCAAACCCTTCATTACCATTACATTCAAGTTGGGCTAATGCAAAGAGATTAAACATTGCCTTCATAACAGGTCAATACACAACACACTAACGCCTGTGTCTTTCGCTACCCCCAGTCATTTCTTGTTGTAAGTAAATGTAGCTTTAATGCGAGCCACTTTGGCATCAATACATATTTTCAAAAGACTGGCGTGTGTTCAATGAAGGTGGAATTTGATCAGCTAATTACAAGTCTGATCAGAGTTATCAACGGCATTATGTTTTATATCACGTATTCCATGTCACCTTAGAAAAACCAAACATCTTTGTAATGTCCTTGTACAGTACACATGTACCCGTGAGGAGGAAGAGGGACCCAGAGGTGGTCATGTTGGGATACTTACCAAATGCAGTCAGCACCAGTGTGTAAGTAATCAATGTATGGAAGGCGGTTTTGGTCTCGAGACCAGCATGAGGTAGAAAAGACCATGCCAATGTTCAGCCAAGGAATGGTGACCCCTACGGAGAGAGAAAAGTCAGTTTTTACATAGCAGACACCACAACAGGCATCGCATTGTCTCAGAAAGACGTGTGCCTCAGGGCTGAGGATGACGGGTTGGATATCTCACCGGGCACAGCTCCAAGATGCCGCAGAATGGATCCAGAATTATTAGGGAGGACAGTGAGGTTCCATCCATGTCTGAAACGGAGAGAAGAACAGTCATTACACAGTGGCCAGTCAAGAGATAGATTTTTTAACTCTATGGTTATTACGCCACGTATTACTATGTTTAGTGTGTGATGACATTGGGTTCTTACTTAGAAAATGGCTCTGACTTTCCCACGGGGAAGCCACTTCCGTGTGTGTTGGTGTCCACTTTCCCATAATGCACTGCCACATGGCAGTGCCTCTGCTCCACTATCCTCCAGTATTCTTGCTGTAAAGGAAGACAAACAGGAGAAACGATAGATACATCTGCATACTGAACAAAACAAAAATGTACAGTGACTAATAAATGGAGGTCAATGGAATGCTACAGTAGTGAGTTGATCTCTACATGAAGGCCAGTAGAGATTGAGACTAGTTCCATTCTTACCTCGACCTCAGCAGCCCCAGGCTCTTTGTTAAAGCACATGATCATGGTGTTCCTGGCTATCCTGAAGAAGTTGGTGAGCGATACAGATTTCCCCTGCAACAAGAGAAGCCACATCAGGACAGTACAGCTAGCATCAAACAAAGTCAGGTACCCTGTAAACGCACGCACTGTATTGCAAGTCTCTGCAGCTGCATGTCTGTCCTGAAAGTTTCCGAGCTTGACTGTAGTTAATATGAACCTTCGCCGGGACACCTCAGAACGGAGGGGTGTTGATAGTCTATAAATCTGCCTGTACCGTCCCTGGACTTAATACCCCGCTGAAATACACCCTCTCCTCACCCCTCTTCTATGTGAGAGCTAGGTTACTGTACTGAACTCACATCTCATGGGTCTGCTTGTGTTGGGGATTTGGTTACAAGAAAAAGAGGTAAAAGATTGAAATGGAATCCAGACTAGAACAGTGTTTGAGATGTCATGATCAGACGGAAGGAGACGGTTACAAACAACACAACATCCCACTCAGGCTCTTCCATGAGAAGAGCAGCAGGGGCAACATCTGGGTCATGAAGCTGTGTGTGTGTGTGTGTGTGTGTGTGTGTGTGTGTGTGTGTGTGTGTGTGTGTGTGTGTGTGTGTGTGTGTGTGTGTGTGTGTGTGTGTCTCTCTCTCTCTCTCTCTCTCTCTCTCGATGTCTGGGCAGGGGTAACAGAGGCAGATCAGAACGATGTTGAGTAGAGAGGCAGTGGCCTGCTGTCTGTGGGTCCATTTCACCCAGCTCAGCACTGACCTACATTCCATCAGCTAGAACAGAGCAGGCAGACAAACAGGAAGTCTGGAGCTACACTACCAGGTTTGCCTTGTAGCATGAGCAGAGCATGAGAGTAATGAACAAAAACACTAATTTAAAAAGGATGTGCAAAGTTGTTGCCCGTGCATCACCTTGTAAATACACTTGTGCTGGTCACTGAGAACCCCCTTCTCCTCCTCCTCATCTTCCTCCTGCTGTGTCATTTCCCCATTCCTCTTTTCCTGAGAGAACAGCCTCCGGCGTCCCACCTTGAGCTGCTGACTGTCCAGCTCCTTCAGCCGGCTGCACAGCTGACCGTTGCTGTGCTGCACCAGACTGCCGACCAGCCCGTTCTTGGGCTCGTAGCGTGGCAGGGTCAGGCTCCTCTCTGTGTGGCCCTCCAGGGGCCCCCTGCGGCGCTCCAGGCCCTCCTTCTCCTGCAGCACCTCCCTCTCCAGGCGCCGGTGCTCCTCTAGGGACAGAGAGTCATAGGACAGCAGGTACTGGAGGTAGGACTCCTGCAGCTTGGCCAGCCGGTCCTGGGCTGACTTGGGGATCCGCAGCAGATCAGCCAGTTTACTCCACTTCTTCAGGTCCATAACCTGCTGCATGCCGCCCATGTCATTAATCAGCTGGAAGAACCGAGCCAGGTCCACCTCGCAGCCACCTGGGGGGAAGAGACAGATCGATGGGGTCAGATAGAGTTAACCCTAAACCCACAGCTACCTGGGGAGAGAGAGAGATTGGTTAGGGTCTATGGCCATGAGTTTAACACTCCTACAGTAATGATCAAATCAAATTGTATTGGTCACATACACATGTTTAGCAGATGTTATTGCGGGTGTAGCGAAATTCTTGTGTTCCTCGTGCCAACAGTGCAATAGTATGATAGCACTACACATTTGGACCGTATTCTCAAACCGATTCAGTAAACATTTATTTCAGCCATATAGACTGACTGGGCTAGAGGCTGTTTAAAACACATCAAGCTGCTGAGTGAGAAATCTAAAATGACAGACAAGCTGCTGGGTATAGTTATATTGTCTCAGACATACAGGCCACATCTGAACACTGATATTGACCTCACAGTATAAATACCAGATACGGTTGATGGAATGCAACAAACATTTTATTGGATTGTCAATAATGTCAATACCCAATTTTTGTGATGTTTGCTAAAGAGGTCCGTTTTGAGACAGTCGTCCAGCTTATGTGAGTGTGTCTGACTGTCAGACTAACTGATGACCAGTGTTAGGGTAGTGTTGCTGGTAAGCTATGGACAGTCAGTCAGACTCACCGATGAGTGGGGGGTCTTCCATGGTGATGCCCTGAGATTTGAGGTGCTTCTTGATGCAGGCTAGCCTCTGTACGTTAGGGCCCCAGCGACGGCCTAGCTTGTGGATGCGCTGCACCTGGGTCACAAAGCGCATCTCATCATTCAGTTTGCACTCTGGGCGCCAGTCAGCCGGGGGAACCACCCGACACAGTCCGCAGGGCTCCGCCCCCTCCCGCACAGAGTCCAGGTACACCAGGGGGTCCTGGAACTCCCGCTGGGTGGGACAGAACTCTGGTGCCTCACCCAACGCTGCCCAGCTCGCCCTGCTCCTCTCCGCCCTCTCCCTCTCTTCATCCCGCTCCTTCTCCCTTTCCCACTCCCTGTCAGGCCGAGGCTCTGCTGGTTTGTGAGGGGTATGCCCGGGGGTGTGGCCAGGCGACTCTGAGGTAGTTGAGCGGTTAAGGGTGTGGTTAGGGTTAGAGGCAGCCTGCGCCCGGTGCTGTGCTTGTCTGATGAACATCAACTTGCCGGCTGACGCTCGCTTAGGCCGCTGACGCCCTGGCTCTGGATTGGCTAGTGGTGTGGAGGGAGGGGGTGGGGCTAGCAGGGAGGGGGGAGGGGTGGTTTCCATGACAATGTGTCCGTTAGGGACCGAGGCCTTGCCCTGACACGCTTTCTTACTGCGTGTCTCCAGAGGGCTGGTCTGGTGCTTGGTCTTACCGTCCAGGGGGCTGCTCTGGTTCTGTTTGGTCTTCTTACGGTTGGGGTTAGTTTCCAGGACGACCAGCTTACCCTGGGAGTCAGCCACCGCCCCGATGGCAGCCACCGCCACCTCCAGCCTCCGCTTGGAGTTCCTCAGTCCCTCACGCCCCTGCCTGCCCACCTCCTGCTTGGCACAGAGGTGCCCGTTGAAGCGCACTCCACCCCCATTGGTCACCTTGTGCACCCCATTGGATAATAGCACCTGTTTGCTTGTTTTTGCTTTACTATTCTGGGCTTTTCCTGAGTTGGAGAGGGGGAGTCGCTGGTGGCGCTGGAGGTGGTTGTGGTGGCGATTGTTGCTATGGGCTCTATGGGTAGCAGCAGTGCTGTGTTTGCGCTTGTTCAGTTTGGTTTTCTTGACCATTTCTCGTTTTCCTTTGGTGTATGTGACGAGGCCATTCACAGTTTTGGACGGCAGTCTGAAGTCTTTCGGTTTTTTGGCACCGGCCGTATGCATCCCTGTCTGGGACGCCCGTGTGACTCCGTTCACTTTAGAGACCTGAGAGTGGGAGGCGAGAGAGAGAGACCAGAAACATGGAGTTGTTTATTCACATACTGTAGTGCAGCAACATAGAACACAGACTCACTGCACCAACACTCTCAGGAGCTGGCACTTGACATTGAAGTAAAAACTCCAAGCAAACATTAACCCGCTGAAACAGCTATAAAAGTAAAGAGTTCGGGTTAGAACTAAATGCTATGCGGAAATTGCTCCCATTCATTAAAGCCTATACAGGGTTGCTGTACTTTCAAATCAGCTAGTTATAGACAAACACTCCTCACAGGGCAAAAAACGATCAGTACCGGCCCTAACATGGAGAGTGAGGTTCACTTCAGAGCCAACTGCTGTATGTACAAAACGGGTTACTACTTGAAACCCCATCTCAGCAGAAAGCCAGTTTTATTTGGTATGGTTTCCTTAACCTCTTTAATGGCGAAAATAAACATTTTTATTTTTTTCAGATCTGAGAACCCCTGCTGAACATGTGAGCTCTAATGTAGGTAGTTTGGGTTACATCGGGGACCTCACTGGCTAATGGCAGCTGGGGGAATAAAGCCACCCAGACCCACCAGTGGAAGAAGAGTCGACTCTCTCTCAGTTCCCTCTCTCCCGTCATGTTTCTTTTACTTGCCCTAGTTTTAGTGCTGCCCCTAAACCACCTGCCCCAGAACATGATACAGACTAGCATCAACCTGATCGGGAACAAACGTCATTCATGTTAATATACGTGTGTGTGTGTGTGTGTGTGTGTGTGTGAGGCAGTGGTGGTCCTTCTGTAGCTCAGTTGGTAGAGCATGGCGCTTGTAACGCCAGGGTAGTGGGTTCGATTCCCGGGACCACCCATACGTAGAATGTATGCACACATGACTGTAAGTCGCTTTGGATAAAAGCGTCTGCTAAATGGCATATATATTATTTTATATATTTGTGTGTGTGTGTGTGTGTGTGTGTGTGTGTGTGTGTGTGTGTGTGTGTGGTAAAATGGAAAAGTTGTGTGTAGTCAAAACAGAGGGGATGTCTGGACTGAGACCCTGGGATGGATACATTGGGGTTTCTGGCAGCTGACACCAGCTTTCTGCTTAGACCCCACTAGCTGCTCTGCTGTTCTTCCCACTGCATCCCTGTCCGTTTGAGTAGCACCCTGTTGTAAGTGAACCTAGTAGCCCTGCTGTAAGCAAACTATGCAGAGGAGATGAGAGGATGGCGTTATCGAACCAGCGAGGTGCCAGAGGGAGGTGACAGCAGGCTTGACGGCTGCGTTTGAAGCAGGGCCGCAGCTGTATTGTATTCCTATCAGGTGCAGCCAGCACAAAGAGAGGCTATTAAAAGATAAGGGGAGTGAAATGTGACCCCCTTCATCAAATCCTGTCCCCTTCCACTCCAACAGTGGAAAAATACAGAGGATGGAGAGCAAGAGGGGGGAGAAGGGAGGGGAGAGGGAGGGGGGAGTTGACAGCAAGAGAGGCGACAGAGAGAGAGGAGACGAGAGACACAGAATGCCTACACATTCCATCACCTACAGAGAGATCCACCTAGAAGAGGCCCCTCAGCCAGTTGGTTCTGGGGCTCTGTTCACAAAGACCCCACAGAGCCCCAGGACAGCAACACAATTTGACCCAATCAAATTATGAAAAAGGCAAAAAGATATCTAATTGACACTGGAAAGAATCACAAACCACAAACCACAAAAACAGCATATTTGACCACAGAGACTGACGCAAAATTAAGAAAATCCATTGCTATAGAGAGAGGCAGCCATAGGCAGACCTGGCTCTCAAGAGAAGACAGGCTTTGTGCACACTGCCCACAAAATGAGGTGGAAACTGAGCTGCACTTCCTAACCTCCTGTCCAATGTATGACCACCATAGGAGATACACATTTCCCACAGATCCTATGGACCCACAATGAATAAAAAAAATAAACATTGATCAACTCCCATATCTGTTCAGTGTGCAATCACAGCAGCAAGATGTGTCCCGTTGCCATGAGAAAAATGGCAACCAGTGAAGCAAACAAACAAACATTATAAATACCACCAATAATTTGTTTATTTATCGTCGCCTACTATTCATACTACAACTATTTGCACATTGCTAACACACTGTACATAGCGGATAATATAACACTTGAAATGTCTATTATTTTCAAACCTTTGAGAGTGCAATGTTACTGATCGGTTGAGTTATAACTTTTATTTATTTCACTTGCTTAGGCAATGTAAACACGTTTCGCATGCCAATAAAGCCCCTTGTATTTGTGAGAGAGAAAGAACGGAGTCGCCCCGGCAGGCCAGAGTGATGATGTCTAAACGCAGCGTGACGTCTACCAGGGGCTCGAAACATAACGCAAAGAACCAACGAACACATCAGATTCTAGAACTCTAGAAGGTTAGGGTCATAACCAGATTAAATAAGACTCAAGACTTCCGTCTGCAGAATTTAAACACCTTCCTTTAGGGTCAAACTCATCCGTTTGGCCTCAAAGACCAAAGTAATAGAAACAGAAAGCCAGTCAGCCAACTGTGACTGAACAGATATGCTGACAATTAGGCACAGCGGGCTGGGTGGTGGTCTACTTTAGTTTCACCACTAGAGAGCTCACCGGCACTGTGCTGCTGCACAAGCCTTGAGGTTTGGTGTGCACGTGAGCCCTGGCCTTGCACTGTAATAGTCTGGTCCGAGGCAGAGGAGAGAAAAGAGGAGAGGGAGAGAGAAGACTGGCTACATCCCAGCCCCATGGAGCAGGAGAAGGCCCCATGTTACTGTAGAAAGCACCAAAGGACTGGTGAGAACGAAGGAGAAAATTCAGTGCTGGAAACAGAGGTGAGAGGGGGAGAGAGAATGAGAACAGAAACACAGCCAACCCTCTGAAGTGGATTTTGGTCACACGTGAGTGGGAAGAGGGGGGGTGGCGGGGCAAGGGCCAGGATGACATCATGTGTTGCTATAGCCAATCTGCAGGATGGCGAGAAGATTTAAATGGAACATCTGCAACTCAGCTGCTTATAGGAACAGACGGGATCCATCTCGACAAACATCTCAACAAACAGACTGGATCAGGAAGAGGAGCTAGAAACGTAACCCTTCCAATGCTTAGAGAAATAGACACACACACACACAAACAAACAAATCCACCAATGTGATAGCTGAAAAGATGTAGCCTTCGTCTTCATGAATAGCCTTCAGAATATTGACTTTTAAACTGAGACAGAAAGGTCAATGGGATACCGGAGCAGCAACCCAATATTCCTGCGCAATTAACATTCCTCAGTTTGGATCTCATCAAACATCATGACTCTGGCTTACTCTAACTGCTATACAACAGGGCCATTGGGTTCTTGTATGATAATAATTTAACCTATGGCTGATTTCCTTCCACAGATAAGGGATCCTGATGCTTTCGGCCAGAGGATTGGACATCAGCCTGCTGCTACACTCACAGTTAATATCAGAAAACACAAAATGCTAATACCTCAAAATGATTGGAGCTCTGTTGCCAAGGATGGTAAATCTGCCAGCATAACACATGAACAGAGGTAAAGAGTAAGGAGAGAGGGGGGGGGTAATCAGGAGGAGAGAGCGAAAGCAGAGAGAGGAGGGCAGAAGGAGGGGGGATAGAACAAAGGCCAATAACTTGAGCGTAGTTTGTCTTGGCTCTCCCCTGATCATTGAGATTCATTGTTCCTTAATTAGTCAGTTGGCGGCACTTAAAACCGACAGGCCCGGCATCAACATGACACAGCGTGGCTCGGCCACGTCTGCTGGCCGTCTGGGAGAGCTGCTCGTCTTGATGCAACCCTCTCTGACGAGGCAAAGCCCCCAGCACTCCATTCTGATTAGTTCACAGAGTTGTCAGAAGCACAATGTGCTTTTTGAGCCAAGTCAAAGTTACCCTCCATCCTCCTCCCGACCTCTCCTCCTTAGTAGAGCTATTTTAAACCAACAGAACGTCTTGGACAGGAAGGCAGCTTTCACAACCCAGCCTCAGTACTAAATATAGTAGCAGACTGAAATACAATCATTACACGGAGACAAAGGGAGGAGAGGAGCTCAGGGATTTCACACAACCCTGAGCATGCTGCTATCATGTTACTCTATTAATGTATAATCTTTTTTTTATCATAACACATTACTGCTCTTCTAATGACGATAATGTCTGCTCTTTAATCACACGCCTGGTGGCTACGGAGGCATGCTGGTCAGCCATCTTTATGACCATTAGAGAGTTACATATTAGCCAAATCAACGAAGCATACTGTTCAGGCATAGATGAAGTATGATACAGTACCTGCTTGCTGAGCTCCTCTGCGGCCCTCCTGTGGGGCAGTCCGTTGGTAGTGTGGCCCCTGGCTGTAGCCTTTAGCTGGCTGAGGGCCTGCTCCCTCCGGGCCTCGGCTCTCTCACTGCGCTCTCTCACCTGCACCCACTCCTTCCCTCTGGGCTTGGGGCTGTCTCGGGGCGCCTTGCTGGGGCCGTTCAACACTGAACCAACAGGAAAGAAAGATGACCTTAGACCAGCTTAGGAGGTTGAACACCGGACCAACAGAGGAAAATATGATTTCAGGGCAGTGTAGGAGGGATGCTGCTGGCTTACAGAGCCTTCAGAAAGTATTCATACCCCGTGACTTATTCCACATTCTGTTGTGTTACAGCCTTCATTTCAAAATTGATTAAATACAAACGTCTCACCCATCTACACACAATACCCCATAATGACAAAGTGAAAACATGTTTATTAAAATTAAATATATACATCTAATTCCATAAGTAAATAGAAGCACCTTTGGGAGAGAATACAGCCGTGAGTCTTTCTGGGTAAGTCTAAGAGCTTTCCACACCTGGATTGTGCAACATTTGCCCATTATTGTTTTCAAAATTCTTTGTTTGTTGACCATCGCTAGACAACCATTTGCAGGTCATGCCATAGATTTTCAAGCATATTTAAAGTCAGAACTTTAACTCTGCCACTCAGGAGCATGCAATGTATTCCTGGTAACTAACTCCAGTGTAGATGTGGCCAAGTGTTTTAGGTTATTGTACTGCTGAAAGGTGAATTCATCTCCCAGTGTCTGGTGGAAAGCAGACAACCAGGTTTTCCTCTAGGATTTTACCTGTGCTGAGCTCCGTTCTGTTTCTTTTATATCCTGAAAAACTCTCGTCTTTAATGATTACAAGCATACCTATAACATGATGCAGCCACCACTATGCTTGAAAATATGGAGAACGGTACTCCGTAATGTGTTGCATTCAGGACAAAAAAGTGAATTTCTTTGCCACAATTTTTTGCAGTATTATTTTAGTGCCTTGTTGCAAACAGGATGTATGTTTTGGAATATTTTTATTCTGTTCAGGCATCCTCCTTTTCACTCTGTCAATTAGGTTAGTATTGTGGAGTAACTACAATGTTGTTCATCATCCTCAGTCTTCCTCCATCACAGCCATTCAACTCTAAATTGTTTTTAAAAAGTTACCATTGGCCTAAGCGGTTCCTTCCTCTCTGGCAACAGAGTGCGGAAGGACACCTGTATCTTTGTAGTGACTGGGTGTATTGATACACCATCTAAAGTGTAATTAATAACTTCACCATGCTCAAAGGTATATCCAGTGTCTGATTTTTTTTTATGTTTACCCATCTACCAATAGGTGCCCTTCACGAGGCATTGGAAAACCTCCCTGGTCTTTGTGGTAGAATCTGTGTTTGAAATTCACTGCTCAACTGAGAGACCTTACAGACAATTATATATGTGTGAGGTACAGAGATGAGGAAGTTATTCAAAATTCATGTTAAACACTATTATTGCACACAATGAGAGTACATGGAACTTAAGCAATACTCCTGAAAGTGTTTAGGCTTGCCATAAAGGGGTTGAATACTTTTTGACTCAAGACATTTCAGCTTTTCTTTAGTAATTCATTTGTACAAAATAAAAACAACAATTCCACTGACATTATGGTTTATTGTGTGTAGGCCAGTGAGGCAACAAAATAAATACATTTAATCCATTTCAAATTCAGGCTGTAACAAAATGTGGGAGAAGTCAAGGGTTGTGATTACTTTCTGAAGGCACTGTGTATATTAAAACTTTAACAAGAATTTAACATTTCAATTAAATATTTCCTCCAGTCTTGTACAGTGACTTGTGGTGAACATTATATTGGTCAAGCACCAGACGACAGCCCTGCTAACCTCAGACTAGAGCAGAAGCACTGATATTAGCAGTCTGAACCATTCCAATTAACACATTCAATAGCTCTCTTTATATTTTATTGGAGGTTCACTATTTTTTCTTTATTTCTTTACAGTGTTTTAATATCAACAGTCGCTGGCGTTTATAAAACGACATGGTTCGTTCTCCCCCCCCCCCCCCCACCCCCACCCCGTCTGTCTAAGTCCCTTCAGCATTTTGAAAAGCTACTGGAAAACTGAACTCAATAAAAAGGTGTTTAATTTAGAAAATGTAAACATGGCTGGGGTTAGCAAGGTGCAGGGTAATGAAAGCAGAGCTCTATGATTTCTCACTCGGTGCACAGCAGCTCAAATAAACTACTGAAGTACTGCCCACGCTACATTTTAAAAGTGTCACATCTGACACACGGCCTTATAGTGTATTGTACTGGCCAGGTATAATACTGTACTGGGACACAGGCTTCTATGGTACTTACAGACCAGGCCTAACACTGTACTGGGAGCAGTGGCGACCAGTCTTTTTTGTGTGCCTGTTTTGCATGTTAATACGTCACATCAGTTCGCAAACAATGCAAAAGTAATACTAATCGTTGAGTTAATGAAGCTGCATACAAACTTGGTCTCTTTTTGACTTTCTTAAGGCAGCTAGAAAATGCAGTTGTTTCAGCCGAACTCAGTGCTTTCCATGGTGGGGCAGCCAGTGGACAATACGTAGCGTTGGGGTTGGTAATGTTCTTTAGCTGCACCGTGATTGGCTCAGTGTTCAGTCAGTCATGTGGACACTACGTCACTGCGACATCTATGGGTAATGCTCGAAAACTCAAGCCCCCTGGGTGCTGCCATAGAGTTACATTAGAAGAACCCAACCAAGGCGGCGGCCCAAGGTCATTGGCCACAAATAAAATTATGTCAAATCACATATGTACAGTAGCTTTGATTGGACTGATACTTTCAAAATCATAGCTAGCGGTCATCATTAATCAAGTCGACATCTACTGGCAAATACTTTTCAATCCTTGTCATATGAAGAGAACATTACAACAGTTAGAAATCGCAAATTCAATAATCAGTGCCTAACTGCAAGCATTGCAAAGCAATCATTAGCCTGCTATTCAGTGGAGTGGCTGTGTGGTCCAAGTCTGGGTTTAAGAGTCTCTTTTCCAAGCTTAAAATGATAAACATTCAACATTGGCCATGCTGTCAATCCAGCATGACTTCTACCACACTCAAAACCTGGAAATCTCTGACTTCAGTGAGTTCAAGACAACTGGGAACTTGGAAGAAAACAAGCTCAGACTGGGAAAATACATTTTGAACATGAATCCAAATCGGAATTGCAAGGGCCTCTTTCGAGAGCTCCAACCTGAAGATCCCTTACGTTGTCATGATTCGACCTTATCTTCCCTCCCAAGTTATCTTGAAAGCACCATAAATCAAGAGAATACCAGACTTTGATGACAAAATGTTCCCACAAAGGAGCGACGCATCACCTTCCTGTTCAAGGGAGCACAGCAAGGCGAGTCCAAAAATATCTTGTATAAATGCATAAATGATGTGATATGCCAGAGCGATATGTATACTGTAGCTCAGAAAGTAATACAAGTGTATGTTGGGTAGTAAGCTGTTAGTAGCCCATGTGCCCATGTTATGAATTGTCGCTGTACATTTCAAAAGTGCTGAACAAATGGTTATATCGACTACATCCGTCCTAGCGCACTCGTTAATGTCTTAATCAAAATTACAGATTGCCTCCTACAAGCTCGTTGTACAAACTATGGCATAAGGGGACATCTCAATTGTCAGTAGAAAACACATTTGTTTAAGTCCGCTGATAGCCAGGTGTCGCGGTGGTATGGTGTTGGGACGGCTATTGAAGCTGTACCAACAGCAGAGCACCATATAGGCCATAACAAGTTTGTCACCATTATAGCGCAATTCATGTACTGTCTAGTGGCTTTGCTGGCATGCATGTAAAGAAAGTTTTCCCGACCCAGATATACATGCTAAAAATGGCCACTGACTGAGACCGACTTCTCAGGTACTTGGAACTAAGAACACTGGCCTTGTTTCCATGGGGATTGCCTGGGCTGGTGGATCTGGTGTCACAGGGAGGAGGACGACAAAGTCAGGAACATAGCACTGTACTTACAAGTGTGTGTGTTTCTATAATAACCACTGAAAGTTGCTGAGCGACACCAAGCATATGCCACTGATAACATGTAGCTATTTATTGCGTGGCTTTGCCTGCTTGTAGCCTTCATCACCACTGACACATTGTGTTTTAACATGACGTGTTTCATTAAGACAAGCTCCCCTCAGAACCACACAGTGTGTGTGTGTGTGTGTGTGTGTGTGTGTGTGTGTGTGTGTGTGTGTGTGTGTGTGTGTGTGTGTGTGTGTGTGTGTGTGTGTGTGTGTGTGTGTGTGTGTGTGTGTGTGTGTGTGTGTGTGTGTGTGTGTGTGTGTGTGAGAGCGGTGGAGCTTTGGGGTGTGTGCTCCTTGTTTTCCATCCCTATTCCCCTCCTCCCTGGCCAGCTGTGAGCTGAATGCATAAACACCTTGTTACCGCTGTTCCCTCCTAGTGTTAATTGGAGTGGAAAGATGGAATGCTCCCTGCCACACTCCCATGTGAGTTCCACAGTCTCCATGCTCTCCCTTTCCCTACCTCCCTCCATCCAACTCAGCCATGCTCGGTTGCAGACAGCTCTAACCGTGTGGGTCTCTTGTGCACATTAGGTCCATTTGAACCAATCCACCCTCAATCATGATTGGTCAGTGTTAAATCTGTTGTGATTGGTCAGAGTGGGGTGTGGTACCGTACTCTATTGCATGTACAGAGTTCTATAGGGAGCTGGCAGTATGACGGCTGAAGTGTCGCACCATAGCCGTTGACAGCGTGTTTCCCAGGAGGTTCAGGGTTGGGTAGGTGAGAAAGAGGATAGTTTTGTAGGGTTAAGGTTAGCATTGAGGTTAGGTAAGTAAGAGGACATTCTCATACCGTGGCCATTGACGGCATGTTTCCCTTGGGGTTTGCCCTTCCTGGGTGTGGACTGACAGGAAGTAGATGCCACGCTGACATCTGGCTTTACATCCTCGTACTCCTCTTCATCATCCAGTGCATCTTCATCCTGAGAGCTCCCAAAGTACGCCATGTTACTGGGCAACACTGATGACCCTAGGAGAGAGAGAACAGAGAGAGAGAGAGAGAGAGAGAGAACAGTGTTAAAACTAGTGAGAACCTACCAAGCAGATATGAGGAGAGAGAACTACTGCAGCCTTCTGACAGAGTGTAATGTGCTGGCAAACACCAGTACTGTAAAATCACAGCATCCCAGAAAATGTAAAAAAAAATTTAAAAAAATAAACGGGTGATATTAAATCTCCTCTCCCTCCCACCTTTTCCTTGCTCTCCTGTGTTAACATGCATAACAATTCCCATTGTCTGCGCCATGTTCCAGTGTCTCTCAAATTATATAGGAGTGCGACCGGTGCATTATGGGACACTGGGATAATTGAATAAATACAGGTGAGTCATAGGTATGTTGATATGAATGATTTAACACTGCAATAGAACATTCATAGGGTGCAGAATACTAATAGTGTTGACAGTGTATAGGTCCTTATGTGGTCCTACACCCGTAGTTCACCTATAATCCCTAGAGCAGGGATCATCAAGTAGATTGAGCAGCGGGCAGATCTTTTCTTGAGCTGGCAGCTTCATTAATTGTACCCACAAAAACACCAGTCTCAATGTCAACCGTGAAGAGGCAACTCAGGGATGTTGGTCTTCTAGGCAGAATTCCTCTGCCCAGTGTGTGTGTTCTTTTGCCCATCTTGATCTTTTATTTTTATTGGCCAGACTGAGATACGGCCTTTTCTTTGCAACTCTGCCAAGAATGCCAGCATCCCGGAGTTGCCTCTTCACTGTTGACGTAGAGACTGGTGTTTTGCGTGTACTATTTAACGAAGCTGCCAGTTGAGGACTTGTGAGGCGTCGGTTTCTCAAACTAGACACTAATTTACTTGTCCTCTTGCACAGTTGTGCACCAGGGCCTTCCACCCGTCTTTTTATTCTGGTTAGAGCCAGTTTGCCCTGTTCTGAGAAACATCTCAGCCGCAAAGTTGTAGGCCACACAAGCTCACAGAACAGGACCGCCGAGTGCTGAAGCTCATAAAAATTGTCCGTCCTCGGTTGCAACACTCACTACAGAGTTCCAAATTGCCTCTGGAAGCAACGTCAGCGCAATAACTGTTAGTCGGGAGCTTCATGAATCGGCATTCCATGGCTGAGCAGCCAAACACAAGCCTAATATCTCCATGCGCAATGCCAAGCTTTGGCTGGAGTGGTGTAAAGCTCACTGCTATTGCACTCTGGAGCAGTAGAAACACTTTCTCTGGAGTGACGAATCACGCTTCACCATCTGGCAGTCCGACGGACGAATATGGGTATGTCGGACGCCACAAGAACGCTACCTGCCCCAATGCATAGTGCTAACTGTACAGTTCAGTGGAGCAAGAATAATGGTCTGGGGCTGTTTTTCATGGTTTGGGCTAGGCCCTTTGGTTCCAGTGAAGGGAAATCTTAATGCTACAGCATACAATGTCATTCTAGACGATTCTGCGCTTCCAACTTTGTGGCAGCAGTTTGTGGAAGGCCCTTTCCTGTTTCAGCATGACAACGCCCCCGTGCACAAAGCAAGGTCCATACAGAAATGGATTGTTGAGCTCGGTGTGGAAGAACTTGACTGGCCTGCACAGAACACTGACCTCAACCCCATCAAACACCTTTGGGATGAAATGGAACTCCGACTGCGAGCCAGGCCTAATCGCCCAACCTCACTAATCCTCGTGGCTGAATGGAAGAAAGTCCCCGCAGCAATGTTCCAACATCTAGTGGAAAGCCTTCCTAGAAGAGCGGAGGCTGTTATAGCAGGGGGGACCAACTCCATATTAATGCCCATAACTTTGGAATGAGATTTGACAGGCAGGTGTCCACATTCACTACCAAAAGTATTTGTACACGATCAAATACACTGAGTATATCAAACATTAGGAACCCTTTCCTAACAAATATTTTAGTGTATTCATGTCCAACAACATTTGGGTGGCCAAATAAAATCACCCGCTGGCCAAATTCTGCCCTTCGGCCGCCAGTTGCAGAACCTTAACCCGGAGCACAGAGAAAGCAGTTCCATGGCCAGCTGGCGAAGGACCCAGTCCTCCGTAGGACTAGGAACCGCTTTAGGACTAGGAACCGCTTTAGGGCTAGGGCCATTAGAGACACCAGAGGAAAGGAAAGCTGGTTTGTAGGCATCAGCGGTCTCCATTGTGGTTTATTGGTTTAAACCGTTGTAATGGTCTCCAATGAGCTTTGATTAGACCTATGTTAAGATGTTTGAATTAAGTTTGTGTTATCAATCATTACATTTCATTTTCATGTCACAGTATATAAAATAAAAATGATCATTCCTAATGACAGTGGGAAATACAGTGCCTTCGGAAAGTATTCAGACCCATCGACTTTTCCCACATTTTGTTACGTAACAGCAATCTACACACAATACCACATAATGACAAAGTGAAAACAGGTTCGGACATTTTGGCACATTACACATAAAAAAAACAGAAATAAGTTATTTATATAGGTATTCAGATCTGTTGCTATGAGACTCTAAATTGAGCTCGGTTTCCATTGATCCTCCTTGAGATGTTTCGCCAACTTGATTGGAGTCCACCTGTGGTAAAGTCAATTGATTGGACATGATTTGGAAAGGCACACACCTGTCTGTATAACGTCCCACAGTTGGCAGTGCATTTCAGAAAACCAAGCCATGAGGTCGAAGGAATTGTCCGTAGAGTTCTGAGACAGGATTGTATCGAGGCACAGATCTGGGGAAGGGTACCAAAATAATTCTGAAGCATTCAAGGTCCCCAAGAACAACGTGGCTTCCATCATTCATAAATGGAGAAGTTTGGAACCACCAAGACTCTTCCTAGAGCTAGCCTCCCGGCCATAGAGAGCAATTGGGGGAGAAGGGCCTTGGTCAGGGAGGTGAACCAAATGGTCACTGACAGAGCTCTAGAGTTCCTCTGTAGAGACGGGAGAACCTTCCAGAAGGACAACCATCTCTGCAGCACTCCACCAATCAGGCCTTTACGGTAGAGTGGCCAGACGGAAGCCACTCCTCAGTAAAAGGCACGACAACCCACTTGGAGCGTTCCAAAAGGAACCTAAAGGACTCTCAGACCATGAACCAAGACAATCTGATCTGATGAAACCAAGATTGAACTCTGGAGGAAACTTGGCAACATCCCTACGGTAAAGCATGGTGGTGGAAGCATCATGCTGTGGTGATGTTTTTCAGTGGCAGGGACTGGGAGACTAGTCAGGATCGAGGGAAAGATGAAAGGAGAAAAATACAGAGAGATCCTTGATGAAAACCTGCTCCAGAGCGCGCAGGACCTCAGACTCTGGCGAAAGTGCACCTTCCAACAGGACAACGACCTTAAGCACACAGCCAAGACAATGCAGGAGTGGCTTCGGGACAAGTGTCTGAATGTCCTTGAGTGGCCCAGCCAGAGCCCGGACTGAAAACCAATCGAACATCTCTGGAGAGACTTGAAAATAGCTGTGCAGCGACGCTCCCCATTGAGTTTGAGAGGATCTGCAGAGGAAAATGGGAGAAACGCCAAATACAGGTGTGCCAAGCTTGTAGCATCATACCCAATAACACTCAAGGCTGCAATCGCTGCCAAAGGTGCATAGCAAAGTACTGCGTAAAGGGTGTGAAAATACTAGTGTAAATTTGATATTTCAGTTTTATTTTTTTTATAAATGAGTAAAAGTGTCTAAAAACATGTTTTTGCTTTGACATTATGGGGTATTGTGTAGATTGATGAGGGGGGGGAACAATTTCATCCATTTTAGAATAAGGCTGTAACAAAATGAATACTTTCCAAAGGTACTGTACATGATTGTGTATTAACATTTAGATAATAAGTACTTTTTTAAAAAAGGTAGAAATTGAACTAACCTTCATTTGGCCACGAGGAGTAACCTGAAATTAGATGTGGTGAAGCTAGAATTAGTCAGACATCAAAACTTCATAATCAAATTGGATGCAAATCCATGCAATCAGTATGATAGGAACTGGTCTATTGCAGCAAATTGTGCTTTAAGCTGAGCATCATTAATAAGCAACTTATTTTTATGGTTACAATAGGGGAGACAATGGGGTTAGGGTTACATTGAATACAGTAATGAATTACAGTGATATCGGAGCCTTCTGACTCACACGCACATCAGAATAGTTAGTAGGCCTACAAAAAAAACACACAAAAAAAACAATACGGTCAGTACCCACAATACAACACAGCTTTTGAAGCGGCAGGTAGCCTAGGGGTTAGAGTGTTGGGCCAGTAACGAATCCCAGAGCTGACAATGTAAAAATCTGTCGTTCTTCCCCTGAACAGGGCAGTTAACCCACTGTTCCCCTGTAGGCAATTACTGTAAATAAAAATGTGTTCTTAACCGACTTGCCTAGTTAAATAAAGGTTACATACATTGTTTTAAAAAAGCTTATCACAACAGGACTAAAATGCCAGTGTGACTTGATACTTTGACTATCCCTGCATGTAGAGAGAGCAGAGATGCCAGTCCATTGTTATTAGGGGTCATTGTGTAAGGTTTAGGATAACAGTAGAATGTGTAACGTGAGAAGAAGTCATGTCTGGACTAGGTTTGGGGTGCTGGTTTCAGTCTCAGCTCCAGGTCAGGCTAAGACCAGGCAGTAGAGAACTGGGTTAACTGGGTTCTGTATAAGCACTTTGTGACGCCAGATGTAAAAAGGCTTTTAAAACAAATGTGATTGATTGACTGCAGAGGAGTGTGATAGTAGCACATTTGTGTCAGCTCTCCAAACTGGTCCTTTCTCCTGGTGACAGAGGCCAGGGGAACTTAAAGTCAACAAACTCCCAATCGGCTCCAAGTGACCTGCTTCATTAACAACATGGCTTCAATTTCTGTGTTCTCTGGGGTCACAGGGCACAGGGCCAATGGCTAGCAGGCCCAGGGGGCCCGGGGACTTGAAAGGGGACTGGGGGTTGGCGAGGTGGTGTGGAGCATGGGGGTGAGTTCGCATCTAATGGGTGAGGGATCTCTTTGTGGGGAAGTGAGAAAGAGAGGAGAGGATGAGACTGGACAATGTTATCCTGTAATCCTGTTACTGCCATATATTTACAGTAGCTCCCAGAGTCAGAGGGAGTCAGAGGGAGGGAGAGAAGAAGCCTGTTGGGCTGGCTCCTCTGGTCACTGGTGTCTGGTCTATAGTTAGGCTGCGTTTTCAGCGGGTGGTGCTGGGCTTACAACAGCCGCTCTATCTGGTGCAGAGACTCCTTCTGTCAGCTCCCAGACACAGAAATATAACCCAGGCGTCCCTCCTCCAGGCCTGTTCCCCTCCCTCCTCCCAATCCTCAATTATGGACCTTTCATGTGCCTCAGAACCACAGTCAAATCATAATTAAGGCTGAAAGAGTCCATTATGACTGTCATTTTTCACTAGACAGGCGTAATTACAACCAAAATGGTCGACTTAAACATTGTCCTTTAATAGAGTTCAAACAATGAGTTTAAACAGCCAATCGAGAGCTTTAACGGATTTCTTTTTTCTACACAAATGTATAATCTGACTAACATCCATGTTAGGGAAAATTAGCACTTCTACTGGTTCTCGGGTATAGCCTAAAGACCCTCCGGAATCTCTAGAGCCTCTCAGAAAAGCAGTTCCAAGATGTGTATAAAAAAAAAGCAGACGCCATTGAGTCAAGTGTATGACCTTCCTCTTCGATGGAAGTAGGGGGCCAATCGCTGGCTGAATCCCCCATCATAGACAGAGACAGTGTGTGGAGAGACCATGTCAGACACTCTGCCCCCTCTCCAAAACCCTCATACTACACCACTTCACCTCGTCAGGAAGAAGATGGGTGGAGAGAGGAGGGAATGGAAGAGTGTGGACTGGGACTTTTTCAATAACATTGTTTTACAGGCTGCTGCTGTAGCAGAGTGAATCTGAGAGGATTGGGGATTATATGCCTCTGATTTACATTCCTGAATGTCTGCAAATCCATTAACCCATGCTGCCCTCGACTCCAGTCAGCTCTAGGAGGTGCTGACTTATTTATTTAAAAAATATATTTTTTTTTAAATCAGCCTTCGTAAACACAACCACGGCCGCAGCCTCCGACCTAGACCCAGACACATTCAATGCTCAGCCAGCCATGGCACACACACATAGCAGTAGCTGTTATGTAACATTGGACAAGCATATTAGTGCGGGTTACTCATCTACTATATCTGGCACTCTCAGCCATGCGTGTTTGTGTACACAGAGAGAGGCGCAGCTGCAATGAGGAATCGTGGACATTGTCACAGCCACTACCAACAATTACCCTCTCTACCCATCACTACAGGCAAGGTTCTGTGCTGCCTGTATCCAAGGCTAAAGACTCAAGAGTTGCAGCATACTACGGCAGCCTACACAGGCCGACAGGCTGGCTGGACTACTACCCCAGCCTCAGAGACGAGCTGGCTGGCCATGGATTCTGTCACCGCCGCAATAAAAAGGGATGCGAGAAGGCACCGATTCACTCCGTTTTGTGACCGTCGCACGTTACTCCACATTGCATCAGAACAGCCAGCAGTTTCCCAAGAGGGATTAAAAATATATCGTTCCTGTTTAAAAATCGGGAGAACGAAAACAGCTCATTATGATGCCGAGTCCCAGATGAATAAGCAGGGGAGATTACAAGCTGCTGCTGCGGTAGAGAACAGAGGAAAACTTCTCCCCGTGAAATCATGGTGGAAATGGCCTGCTTTCATAACCAGCGCTTTATTATCAAACGCTTTTCTAAAGCGGTCAGACAGGGGGCTTGCTGGGTAAATGTGGCATGTTTGTCAGATAAGATAAACATTTGAGAGGAGCGGAGCCGTTTGAACAGAATGACCGTTTGACCTCTAATATCGACCGGGAGCACCATTGATCTGTTCCAGAGCTAGAAGCCGTGTGCCGGCTCCTTGCCTCCCTAGCCCCTCCCTGTCAGCTCTGGGGAAAATATAAATACATTGATACAAAGTGTAAGTGTTAGACTCAAACATAGCTGCCTGGTCTTGGGCCACTACAGTGAAATACCTAGCTAGCGTGGGCCACCAAAGTGGATTCAGATGAACAAAGTCCTTTGAATGAAATCAAAAGGGCAAAAGCGCCTTTGAAAAATAAAACGTTAAAAACGTTGCTGCCTTACGGTCTATATCTATCTGTCCCCAGGACACCGACCGTGCGTGTGCGCACGCGCACCCCTGCGCTGCCCTGACATTCTTGCACGTCTCCTCGATGTATTGGTATCTTCCATACGGGCCATTAAAGTGAAGGAAGAGAGAGCACAACCCTGTGTATGAAAATGCCATTAAGGCAGCATGAGCTCTGCAGAGGAATCAGGCCGCCTCTCGGCAGGGTAACAGAGCTATAAATAAGGCTGCCACGGAGACGGGGTGCAGAGGTCAACCAAGCGCGGCACGGTGGGGTGGGAAGGGAAAATAATAATAATAATAATACAAGGAAACTGGTCAGGAGTTAGCATAGCATCCAGGAGTTGTCCAAAACCTGAACAATAGAAGACATTTACTGGAAGATTCTGAGAACAGATATGTTCCATTAAGAAGAAGGCTGCCAACCCTGTCCGTTTGACTGATCGCTAATTACGTTACATTGAAGTGACATTGGCTTTTAAAACACGAGTCTTCATCTCTTCTCCTCTGGGCCTCTTAGCTCCCAGCTGATTCCAGTTCGTTTTAACCTACTTCATGTTGCCAGCCGAGGTTAATGGCAATACCAAATTAATCTAATCAAGGCATTACTCTTCCTAAAGGGCTATTTCTGGTTGTGATGAGTCGGGGAGGGTTCTGCTGGGTGGGAGGAGACACTGTTCAGAGTTAAACACTCTCTGGGATTGAAGACATCAGTAAAAGCCAAGGCCAAGGTTGTTCATTAAAAAAAAAAACATCCAAGAATCCTCTTTGTTCCTGAGGTGAGGCTATACTCCACTCAGTTTCTCCATTTATTTTTTTGTGTTTCAATTCATCATTGAGGTAAAGATTAAAGGGAAACATGTCCATGATAGTGAACTTCTTGAGTCCTGTATAGCACTGAAGAAACCTGTTATACCAATACAGAAATGAGGAGAGGTGGGATTTCAGCTGAACCCTGAAGCTGAAATGCTGCCCTGTTCTCCCTAGCTTGGCCGTGTTTGCGTTGGTGGGCGGCAGAGAGCAACCCAGTCCTCTCTGTGCTCTGAGGTACAGGAGCAGGGTTATCTGGCTCTACCAGGATGTATGTGTGGGTGTGTGCGTAGGGGGTGCTCAAAGCTGACTGTGTGCAGATAACAATATTCAATATTCATTGTTAAAACATTATCTGTAGCCAATGTGTAACCTGTGAGGACAGAATGGGTTTGGTGTTTGCCTTATCAAGGTCAATGAACCTGGACCTCTGACTGAACTATTCCTTCTGCACAGCTAGGCCTGGATCTAGGTCAAAGGCAGGCCGGGGGGAAGGCCTGGAACTCTCCTGAGATGTGTGGCTGCTGAACTGAAGCCCTAACGGAGGTCAGAGAAGCAGGGCCCTGGTGTTGGCCTGGTGACGAGACGCATGGTGCTATGGTGACTGGGCAAGTAAGTGGCCGACTGAATGAGTAAATTAGTGAGTTGGGAGGATGAAGGACTGCACGTGTGTGGGGGTTGATGAAGGGGTTTGTGGATGAAAAGGTGAGATGTGAGGCATGGACCACAGGGTTACTGTACCTCTCAGGCAGAGGAAGGTGAGGAAATCTTCGGTCTTGGGTTTTCGTCTGGAGATGTCTCTGATGTGAGCGGAGGGTGCGGGCAGGGCGGTATCAGACACCTTGACCGGGGTGGTGCTGGGAGAGTTGGGCTGAGACTGGGCAAACTTCCTCTGTGCTTGCAGTCTGGGCCTGGGAAGAGATAGGAGCTAAGTTTTATTCCATACATTCTTACACAGACCTACGATAGGAACTGACATACAGCTCGCCCTGTTTTGTGTATGCATTTCAGTTTACACTGAACAAAAATAAACAAACATGTAAAGTGTCGGTCCCACGTTTCATGAGCTGAAATAAAACATCCCAGAAATGTTCCATACGCACAAAAAGCTGATTTCTCTCAAATTTTGTGCACAAATTTGTTTACATCCCTGTTAGTGAGCATTTCTCCTTTGCCAAGCTGATCCGGCTACCTGACAGGTGTGGTATATTAACAAGCTGATTATGATCATTACACAGGAGTACCTTGTGCTAGAGACAATTAAAATAGACTACTTTAAAATGTGCAGTTTTATCACACCCCAGATGTCAAGGTGAGGGAGCGTGCAATTGGCATGCCGAGTACAGGAACGCCCACCAGAGCTGTTGCCAGGTAATTGAATGGTCATTTCTCTACAATACGCTGCAATATAGTCTTAGATTCTTTGGCAGTACGTCCGGCCTCACAACCGCAGACCACGTGTAACCACACCAGCCCAGGACCTGAAATGGGCATAGTCTAATTGACCCGACAACAAAAAAAAAACATACTGTATTCAAATTAGATTTCTTAATGAATCCGAAGATCTTTTTTTGGGGGGGGGTTGTTTATCAAAAGTTACCTGCCTAAGTCATTAATCCTGGTTTGTAGTATGTTAGTATGCCTAATTTAGTCGATCTGGGCTTTGGACATGATTCAATTATCTTTAATAACACTGCAGTGGCCATTGACTGAAGTGTCCACGGGGGCTAAAACAATGATAATCCTCCTTCAGAATAACCCCTAGCAGCACCTGCAAGCAGCCGTCCACCTCTTAAAAGACTTTGATCCATGTTGACTCTGAATTGTAATTAAGTTCTCCATTAAAGCCAAGACATCTGCAGCAGCTGACAACTGATAACAAGTACAAAGGAGGTGTCAAATTGCAGACAGACTTCCAAGGCCAGATTTATTTTTTTCCCTTCCGTCTCTCCAGGCCAGATCGCTTTCTGCGTCCGTTCTTTCTTCTGATGCCAGAGGGAGCAGGCTGACAGGATGGAATACTAAGAGCAGCCTGTCTGGAGATGGACCTGGTCACAGCTCTTCATCTTTTATCACACACACACACAGCACCCTGCATTTAAGAGAAGTGTGCCATTTAATTTCACCATCTCCTTGTTTCAAAGAGGTTTGATGCCAGATACAGGCCGGTCTCACGGTAAACCGAAAAAGACAATGCCACGCTCATACTGCCTCCCTGTGTTCCACCATCCTGTTTGAAACAGTCTCCCATTCAATCTGATGCTTGTTTAGAGGAGAATGTTCAGGCCTTCCAGGCAGGTTGACAGACACAGACAGCATCACTAATCAATTGAGACCACAGCCACTTGCTCCAGACAGATTGTGACTACTCGGCTGATTGTCTCATTGCGCTACATGTAGGGAGGGAAATGCTTCATGATATCCTACAGTGAGCCCCCCACAAAAAAAAAGAACACATGACATTTGGCAAACTATGCCCTGAAACACCCAATGTATTTTGTTTCCATCAAACCCCCAGAACCTACAGCTCTCCAATTGCACTTCAATCACAAAGCAATACACAGCCTATATAACACCAACCCTGACTAAATACCTTGAACAAGAAGCTGTGAAGAGATTGTGTCGATACACGCATACACTGGGTTCAGTGATGGAACAATCTGTTCCTGAGAGAAGCCTTTGTTCAAGAAGGATTCTGTATTTGATGAGCAGGTGCATCAGTATGATAACCAATGTGTTCTCATGCTCTAGTTCAGCCAGTGAAGAGAACAACAAAAAAGGTTCTGTTCCCCCTGGAAAGACCAATGGCTGTTGCAGGTCACATGGTTCAAACACCTGCACATGACAGGTGTCACCAGCCCATCATTATGTTGTGAATGGAGCTATTAGTTTCCCTGCCAGACTGGTAAAACACGAGCTGTTTAAACAGCCTGACTCATGGCCCTATAGCTGGCAGGGCCTCAGGATGGCGAGAGAGAGCGAGATATTGTGAGTCATGGAGACTGGTGCAGATTAGAGATGCAGAATGCATTAGTTACAGTGGCTCCCTGACACCACGTCTCCCAGAGGGCAGTACCGACACTACAACTTACTTGGGAGAGAACCAATACTACAGCTCCATGAAGGCAGAACCAACATTGCAGACAGCAGTGGACCATTAGAACGTGGATGATGGTATTTACTGACTGCCTCCCAGACAGTAACAGGAGAAAAACATGGCTTTCAATAAACCCCTTCAGAAATATGATCTTGCTCATGGGAATAGAGCCAGCGATAAATAGGAGCCATTTAACTGGACGTGGTTGTTAAAAGGTAGGATAGACCATTAAACTATTAGAAGTGCAATGGCTCTAGACAGACCTGAGCCCAATGAGCACAGTGGCTTTTATTGGAGGGGCTCGTCCTTTCTGTTGCCTATTAAAGACATTCAACAGTGAACTGAACCACAAGACTAAAACCTGGACCCTTTCCCCAGGAGGGCGGAGTACAGACCATCTAGTCAGGATATCATGGCGCCACGATGTACCCAGAATGCCCAAAGTGTCATGGCACCATGATGTACCCACAATGCCCAGCAGGACTTAAGAGACAAATAGCAGACAGCAAGCCTCTCAAACCCAGAGCCTCCCTGTAGAAAGCTCTCGCACAAACTTCTCAACACCGTCACGGCTATGATCTTCAAAAATATGATGTGATAAGATGTGATAAGGATATTTTCTAACACTGGCTCTGTGTCAGAAGTGTGGTAAAACTGGAGTTGCTTGATGAAGTGCTATCCTTCTATAGGGGTCTAAAGACATGCTATGTCTGCCGTTTATTACCACCACCTAACCCAGACTTATACTCGCTGCCTAGGCACTGCTCTACACACGCCTAATAGAGAGATCGGGAGCGAGAGAGAGGGAGGGAGAGCAGAGCACCTGCAGTAGAGGCACAGGCTTACAGGGGAGGGATTACTGCAGGATGTCCCCTTCATCCCAAACTAATCTTCCTCCTCCCCCTCTGCCTCCCCCGCTCTTCAAAGCTGCCGTTCCTCTGATGTTACACGTGCTTCCGCTCTGTATCATTGATTAGCTCTCAGACAGGAGGGTGACCCAGCGCCGGAACAGAAACAATATCTGGATTCCCCCGGCTAAATGAAGGGAGGAATGAGGTTCTAAACCGCTCCAGATGGTCCACATGGTCCTAATAAACTCTACCAGCAGACACTGCAGCGCTCAGCAGCTGGAGAGGAGACAGGAGACCGTCAGACGCAGATGCAGGAGAAGAGACAGCGAGACAGACGGAGAGAGACCGAGAGTGTAAAGACAAGGTAGCCAGACTAGCAATATTCAGTTAAGCTGCAGTAATGGTTACTGCATCCTTGTTTAAAAGTATTGATTGTCATTAAACTAACAACACAGCCACAAGGGGAGTATGTGGCTGATACACCTGCATTGCTTGCTGTTTGGAGTTTTAGGCTGGGTTTCTGTATGGCACTTTGACATCCGCGGGCGTCGAAAGGGCTTTAAAAATACATTTGATTGATTAAACCGATGGGTTTAGTATCCAGTTGAAACTACAGCCAAACTTTGTGTCCAACATCTCTCCTCACAGCAGCACCATTCTCCTAGAACATCAACATCATAACCACGGCTGTCAATACAAACATTAAGACTGGATGAATCAAATGACTGGGATTCTAAAGTAGGGGGTTAGGGTCAGGGTTAGCATAAACAGCGCTCACGGAGAGAGCCACTCCGGCTAATGTGTTATTGCTTTTCTGTCTGAGTGTTGAGCGCTTGGAGGAGAGATGGCCTTGCTTGAGCCGACTGCGTGACCTGGTGACCCTGTAACCCCCCCAGGGCTCAACACTCCCCATGCCAGAACAGGTCATTGGTCAGAGAAGCTGAAAGACAAGGCTATGAGGGTGAGAGAAACAAGACCCTTGAAGTCTGGATCTCTTGAATTTCATCTAAGAGTTCATTACAACTATTTCACCTTGAAACATTTTAACTATACCATTGTGTGGAATCTGCTGATGCAGAATAACCCTGATAGTACTGCTTGATGCTGATCCAATGCTGGCTGGCAGTTTCTAGTCTATTCAAAACCAAGACTTAACCAAGACTTCTGCCACAATCAAAACTGGGATCTCTGAAATTTCAGACTTCCGACTTCAGTGCATTCAACAAAACTGGGAACTCTGAGGGGGAAAAAAACGAGTTCCAACTGGGATAAATCATTCTGAACTGTCATCCAACTCGCCACTCTTTCTAGAGCTCTGACTTTCCAACCTGAAGATCATTGACGTCATGATTTCACCTCGTATTTTTCAGAGTTGCTAGTTTTAAAAAAACCCACCAGTGAACACATCTCTTTTAAATGATGTGAAACGGAGTGTTGGCGAGCATTCCAATGCGAGTTACCACAGACTAAGAAATATATTGGGGCAGTGTTGGTGTGTGATGTGTACATAAAGCTTAAATAAGTCCTACACGATGACCGTCACACAATCCACTTTGCGCATAATTTAATTAAAGCAACCTAAGCCTACGTGTTGCATAATGCATTACCACACTACCATGTTACTGTGTCCACTATTTCCCTTAGTATAGTACTACCATGTTACTGTGTCCACCATTTCCCTTAGTATAGTACTACCATGTTACTGTGTCCACCATTTCCCTTAGTATAGTACTACCATGTTACTGTGTCCACCATTTCCCTTAGTATAGTACTACCATGTTACTGTGTCCACCATTTCCCTTAGTATAGTACTACCATGTTACTGTGTCCACCATTTCCCTTAGTATAGTACTACCATGTTACTGTGTCCACCATTTCCCTTAGTATAGTACTACCATGTTACTGTGTCCACCATTTCCCTTAGTATAGTACTACCATGTTACTGTGTCCACCATTTCCCTTAGTATAGTACTACCATGTTACTGTGTCCACCATTTCCCTTAGTATAGTACTACCATGTTACTGTGTCCACCATTTCCCTTAGTATAGTACTACCATGTTACTGTGTCCACCATTTCCCTTAGTATAGTACTACCATGTTACTGTGTCCACCATTTCCCTTAGTATAGTACTACCATGTTACTGTGGCCACTATTTCTCAATATTATAGAACCAGTAGTGGAACATGTAATTGAAATGTTATACTTGAGTTAAGAAACCTTAATAGAAACCTTAATGACTCAAGTAAAAGTGAAAGCTAACCAGTAAAATACTACTTGAGTGAATATCTAAAAGTATCTAGTTTTAAAATGTACGTATGTACAGTGGTGGAAAAAGTACACAATTGTCATACCTGAGTAAAAGTAAATGCTATACATCCAATTACTTATATTAAGCAAACCAATCAGCAATATTTTCTAGTTTTTTAAATTTATTTTACAGACAGACAGTGGCACTCTCCAACAATCAGACATCGCTTACAAACATACTATTTGTGTTTAGTGAGTTTGCCAGGTCAGAGGCAGTAGGAATGACAACGTATTATATTGATAGGTGTGTGAACTGAACCATACTGCTGTCCTGCCTGAGAAATGTGACGAGTACCTTTGGGTGTCAGGGAAAACATACATATTTTCTTTAGGAATGTAGTGGAGTAAAAGTAGCCAAAAACATAAAATAGCAAAGTAAAGTACAAATACCCCAGAAAACAACTTTAAAGTATTTTTACACCACTGTATACTATGATGTTACAGTGTCCACTATTGTGCTTTAGTATACTACGACCATTGGTCCCAGTACATTCTCTATGCTTAGAGCAGTGAGCTGATGAACTGCGTATTAAGGTCATCACTGGACAACACCACCTTCTCCTCGGGTCAGTGGGTCTACCACTTCACTGAACAACACCACCTTCTCCTCGGGTCAGTGGGTCTACCACTTCACTGAACAACACCACCTTCTCCTCAGGTCAGTGGGTCTACCACTTCACTGAACAACACCACCTTCTCCTCGGGTCAGTGGGTCTACCACTTCACTGAACAACACCACCTTCTCCTCAGGTCAGTGGGTCTACCACTTCACTGGACAACACCCGGGTCAGTGGGTCACCTTCTCCCTCAGTTGGTCAGTGGGTCGACCACTTCACTGAACAACACCACCTTCTCCTCACACCACTTCACCACCTTCTCCTCGGGTCAGTGGGTCGACCACTTCACTGAACAACACCACCTTCTCCTCAGGTCAGTGGGTCACTGGACAACACCACCTTCTCCTCGGGTCAGTGGGTCGACCACTTCACTGAACAACACCACCTTCTCCTCGGGTCAGTGGGTCGACCACTTCACTGAACAACACCACCTTCTCCTCGGGTCAGTGGGTCGACCACTTCACTGAACAACACCACCTTCTCCTCGGGTCAGTGGGTCGACCACTTCACTGAACAACACCACCTTCTCCTCGGGTCAGTGGGTCGACCACTTCACTGAACAACACCACCTTCTCCTCGGGTCAGTGGGTCTACCACTTCACTGAACAACACCACCTTCTCCTCGGGTCAGTGGGTCGACCACTTCACTGGACTTACCCTGGTCTCTGACCTCTGACCCATGAGCTTGGCGGCCATCTTAAAAATCACACTAAGCCAGATCAATAACGAGCAAGCTCAGAGAAAAGCTGTGTTATTGCCGACATCACTTTAAAATCAGGACATAAGCCACGACATCACAGGCTCTGATTAGTTCTGGCCACAGCAGTGGAACATGGGATATGCCATCCAGTCCACATCCGATTATGATAGAACAAAACTACTTCTCTTCAGAACTGCTGTATAGTTTGTTGTGATGTTGCCGTTTTATTCCTTTGATGTGCATATTGTCTACAGTGAATACAAACAGCCTGCAGAGAATAGAGAAACTGGAACAAACACTGTTTATGACGATGCCTTGCTCCCTCTCTGATCTCACCTACCATCTTCCCTGCTTGGTAACAGGGTATACAATATCACAATGCATGATAATACACACTCCTCCACTCAGCAGACCATATTGTGAGAGTTTATTCAGAATAATGTGTGACAGTATGTAATGCAGGGATCATCAACTAGATTGAGCTGCGGACCGATTCTTTATTGAGCGTATGGTCAGGGGGCCGGAACATATTTACAAAATCATTTGTAGACTGCAAATTGAAGAAACACAAGCAGATAGAATAATTTGACTAAAAACAATAATTTCAAACCTTGTGATTGCATACAAATGTAAGCATTGCTCTATTACATATGGGACTACCTTGGAACACATTCCACAATTAAAAAAGTATTTGATCTCCACTCGTTCTCAGAAAACTTGGGGGTGGGGGGGGGCAACAGAACGGCAGACAAAGGCAGTGCTTACTAACTTGGCACTCATTAAAACAAACACAACAAGCAGCTCAATGAGCTTTACTTGGCTCTTACTACAGAGGAGAATTTGCCTCAAAATCTCCCTAAGAAGTGGAGCTTTCCAACATTGGTCACCATGGCTGAACCGTGCGTTTCCTACTCCAGCCTTGTGGTGTGGCTGGGAAGGGGAGGAGGGAAGAACCTCTCCAGTACTTGGCAGGGTTCTAAGATGCTGGGGCCCGATTTCCAATCTCGGTGTCCTAGGAAGACAAACACCTAAGGTCCCCAAACGCCTCCCCGGGACCGCCCATCCCCTCCCGAGACACACTGGGACCCTCCCCTGCACCCCAGGATGAAGCAGCCAAAATCACACACCTGCGCCACCCCTCTCCACTAGTTCTTGCGTTGCCAGACGTGAAAGGTCCTGGCACCTCCTCAATCAGCCACCCTGTTATAGAGTGGCGTGGGCTGCAGATGCCAGGGCCAAGAAGTCATCCACACACACACTCCCCACACCAAAAGACCTGAGCTATTGCCAAGCACTCGGAGCCGGCTGCTCATTAAGAGAGGGAGAGAGCCTACTTTTATTCCAGCATGAGAACTAATGAAAACCATCAAACCACTGTACTGAACACAGGCCTGTTGACGCAACGCCTTTCTGCTTCTCTCCCTGTCCATCTTGTTCTCTTGCTCTCCTTTTCAGGTTTGCCAGACCTCTTAAAGACAAGTTCTGCTGGACTATTAAATAACAGGTACTGCACACACACACACACGGAGGGTGAAAAGGTGGTGGAGACAGGGAGCTGAGGAATCATGCGATGGCTGGCTACACAGAGGAGGGTCTCACGGTGAGAGATTACAGAGCAGATCTCTGTGCTATGGCCGCTGCAGTACAGCATGTGCATATGAATATATATGATTTAATGTAGCTTTGAGTGTGTGTGTGCCAAGCAGTGCATTTAATCCACAGTGGCTGGTCTGTTATAGAACCAGGACTTGCTAGTTGAGAGGGAATCCCTCCCAGTCTGAACCCACCAGTGTGTTCACACCACTCCTGCGCCCCAGTCTCCTCCAGTCCCACACGCCCCCCAGCCCAGTCTCCTACACAGCATGCAATGCATGTGTAGAAGCACGGTGGCTAGGAAAAACTCCCTAGAAAGCCCAGAACCTCACTACAGAGACTGGTTCAATTCCAGGCTGTATCACAACCAGCCGTGATTGGGAGTCCCATAGGGCGGCGCACAATTGACCTAGCGTCGTACGGGTTATGGTTTGGCCAGGGTAGGCCTTCATTGTAGATAAGGATTTGTTCTCAACTGACTTGCCTAGTAAAATAAAAAGAAATAAAAACTGAAACATCTTTCTGCCTTTTAAGAATGAACGCTGGTTAAAGATCTCCCATTCTTCTGAATCAAACTCCTCTTTACCCTTCACTGTTGATGCTGTCATGTCCCATTACTGTAATTCCCTGATTTAACCAAACATTACTGGAGAACAAGAGAAGAGAATACAGCAAGAAGGAAGTTAATTAATAAAAAAAGACAGAGGCTTTTTATACATTTACTACCACAATTGTTTATTTTTGCTTTGATAATTCACACACATGAATCTGAGAGCGCTGAATTAACCAATGCTGACATCACCAGGATCAAAACACCTCTATGATACTGTACCTCGGCTGTACAGCAGGCCATAAAAAAATATATATATATATATTTTTTTTAAATTAAGTCCAGATTCACAAAACACTACTTACGAAAAAAAAGTATTCTTAGAGTTCATGAGAGCAAATCCTCAACAATATCTTAAAATGGAATGATTTTCTTACGAACTTCTCAAATATCCTCTTAAAACGTTTGTTGCTAGGCAACCATTTGGCAATCATGCTATCTGGCAATCATGTTAGCATATTTCTTACTAAGATTAATGTTCTAAAACATGTTCTTGGGTTTAAAATAATCAATACTGAAACTATCAGACGACGTTTGTGAATTTAATATTTTCAATTGCTTTCATGAACTTTCTCTCATTGCCCTAAGATTAAGGGTTTAGCCATCTTGGAAATAGGAACATTCCCAATAATTTTATTTTCAATAATCAAATTTCTTAACTTTTAGCTTAAGGAGAAACATGAAGAAATGGCACAAGAAAGATGTTCAATAACTTTGAGGAATATCAACTTTGCTTACATTTTCTTAAGTCTATAGTTAAGGAAAAAAACGCCAGTTTAAGACATTTCTTCTTAAGGTTTTGTGAATCTGGGCCCAGGTACTGTAGAGCTCCCCCTGCCTATCACTACCTTCACTCAAGCACTCTCTGGTTCAAAGCTGCTGCCGATCAGAGAGAGCAGAGCGAGAGGGCCATCGCTCCAGAGTACAGGTTAACACGCTCACCTCTTCTTGGCAGGGCCATCCTCAGAGTACTCACTGCTGCCGTCGATGCTCTGGAACCGTGACCCGTCAGCATTGTGGCCCTTCTGCCCTGAGCCATTGAGCTGCCCGCGGGCATGGGAACCTAAAGAGACAAGACATGGGTTAGAGACCATGCAATGTACTGCTAGGACATGTTGACTGGAGAGAAACACTGTGACCAAAGTAAGGGTGCTGATTTGTGTTTGGAGCCCGTTAGCTGAACAAAGTGAACAAGTCGGGACTTGAGCAGATCTCAAAAATACATTCCAGTCTGAAATAAAGACACCATTGATGCGTAACTAAGACATGAAACTGAAGTGAAACCCTCTTGATCAAATGAAACCGCATTCACTGCAATTACACAAACAAGGTGGAAGTAGTAATCATGGTTAAGAAAAACAGATCAATTATGATCCACTAAATCTTTGTAGGTAGTAGAAGTCTACCTGGTACTGGCATTTCTAGTTGACGCATGACCCTCCCATCACATTCCTTAGGACTGAGTCCTTAAATCATGTGCCAACCTAAAACCGACCCTGAGTGGCGGCTTCCTCTGAAAACCTGTTTGAAGAACCCAGAACAAACCCAGGCAGCTGGTAGTTGAAGTCTGTGTACCAAGTGCAGGTCACTACCTGATAGCAGGAGACCAGCCATAGAGCTTAACATGTCTGTAGACCTCTTAACATGCTCTGGCAGTATGAGTCAAACCACAGTGATGCTCAGGGAACTGACTGGGTTATGTTTGGTTTGTGTGTGTTCTGTGCTCAGGGTGAAGCTTATAACACCAAGAACTCAACGAAACCATTCTTCTGATTTAGCTATAATAGTCTAATCTGTAGTAGTAGGTGACTGTAATAATATTCATACTGAGCATAAACAGCCTGGTGAGGGGCCATCTTGTCTCCTCTACTCCCTCCCCTCTCCGCCCTTCTGAGACGTTTTACATATGTTGGTTTCACATCAGTGCCTTTGTGAGGGGCCGGACAAGGAGGGCGAGACAGGGATGCAAACTGGCAGTCACGAAAGGGAGCCAGACTGGGCTAGGGCCTAAATTCTTTCCCCTGGTCCCAGTGAGGCCTAGTTGGGAAGGAGGATGACGGCTGATCCGTAAGGGACTCTAATCAGATTTATGCGTGTTTCAATAAGCCCATCACCTTGCTATGTTCCTCCTGCTCTCCAGACAGAAAGAGCGAGAGGATGAAGGAGATAGAGGAGCGAGGTTGGGGGTGCGTACCACAGTAAGTCATAGAGTGTAGCCCATTAGTGGGAGGTGGAGTAATGCAGACAGGAAGCCCAGATGCAGACAGAAAATATTAAACAGCCAGGAGAGTGGCATTACTTCAGCTTAAATCACCTTTACAAACAGAGTGATTACGACTGAATAATAATGTTTCTAAAGGAGTAAGCTTAGTGTCCATCAGCAGCCTGTAGCAGTAACCTGCTCACTGGTCCACTGTACTGTGGCTAGTAACAAAATACTTATTTTTCTCAAAGTTTTTAATGACACAGTATGATTGGGACTGTAGTGTGTATAAGAATAAACAATGTGTTTGTTGTGTGGGATTTTTAACCCATTTGAATGTATTTTCAACCACTTCTGACAATAGAATGGGATACTAAAAAAGGAACTCTAGAAGACAACCCTACAAGAGGACAACAAAAAGTAGTGTTTTTAAAATGACTGTCTCAACCACACAGTTCTGACCACAAATCAACCCCAGACCGAAATAGACAGATCCTATGTGGCCTTGGGTGGTCTCGCAGTCTAAACCGCAACCTCCTCTGGCACATACTGTATGTCTACAGTGTTGGCAAAGGTTGGACTCCGGCCTAATGCCCTTTGACACAACCTCTATATTTCCCCACTGTAATCTTCATAAAATACCTTTCATAAAATACCTTAAAATTAAAATTATTTGAGTAGATGTGTTATGTGAGAATGACAATCTGCAGCATGTCAGTCTATCACTCGCCCTATCCGAGAGGAAGCCAGCTCCACCACCAAGGCTCTGTGCCCTCTTCCACTATGTTCGGGTCAAAACTTCCAGTGTCAAGCCCCGAGGTCCCCATGAGACAGGACAGGGTCAGTGCTAAGGGACAGACAGAACAAGGCCAGTGGTGCTATTGGGCAGACACTCACTACCATCCACCATCTCCAATGGTTTGGAACACAGCCAGTAGTTTCATCAATGGGGGGGGGTGTTATGGAGAGGAGGGCAGGGGAGTGGGAGGAAAGCTTCCTGAGCAGCAGTAACCAGAGGCCTATTGATGTAATGATGCCTTCCATCTAAGGAGGGATAACAGGGAGGGGAGAGGATGCAGAAGGGGCATCATGTAATTAGTTGAATAATGCAGAGGGGGGGAGTGCGGGAAAGAGGAAGAGAGATGGAGAGATGGACGCCTGCCAACACTGAGAGGTAAAGTGGTAAGGGAGATGGCATGATTGCCGGTTATGGGATGGGAGCTAAGACGGGGGGCGAGTAGAAGGGGAGACACGCTTAGGGCCTTGCAGGTTCGGTCCCTTCACTCTGCTTTTGGATCAATGCTTTTGGTCATGTAGTGTATTTCGGTAGAGATCCAGCGTGTTGTTTGGTCATCTTGTCCTAATCTAATTTGCACCTTCCTCACATCCCTCTGCAGGTAGCTGGCTCCAGACAGCCAGTCAGACACACTCATCTAAGACACTGACAACACTGCAGGGGGGGGGGGGATGATAGTTTCAGCCGGTACAGGTCTGTGAGCATCCAGACAAAAGCCTGACTGGGTCAGTGCTGCAGAGAAAAGGGTCCCAAGGAGAAACTCACCATTAGTGTATTTGGTTCCATCGCCGATGCCGTCTCCGAGCTGCCTTTTCTGAGCAGTCTTGAACTCCTTCAGGGAGAGATAGAGCACCTTCCTCACGTCCCTCTCCTCTGACCAGGGGATCCCATCGATATCATCCTAAAAACACAGGACAGAGGACTACTGATTATCATAACACAGCAACATAACAGCATAGTAGATGATAGACGTTAGTATAAGAATAACATAGCAAATCGTTACAAGTAGCATTGCGTTTCTCACAACATAATCAAGTTTCTCACTTCATGAACCGTGTCTCACAACATAAAAGACCGAAGGGTGATTGCTCACAAAACCATGTTTTGGGGGATTTTCACAAAATGTAATCCGTTGGAAGGGTCCTTTGGAGTTGGTATTTTACATATTTGTATTTGTGAGCACCCAGAACCAATAAAGCCTAATAACGAATTAAATTGGGAGACTACGGCTGCCTAGATTCTGGTCGATTCCCTTGGCTGACAAAGACACAGGATGTTATTGTAACAAGGGTGACAGTCTTAATCGCACTGCTTCCTTTTCATTCATCACTTGTCATCTTTGACAATAACCCTCGTTCCATCTCAGTACTATTGCAAATTTTAAAACAATGGAAGGGACAGTCCGTGAGGTCAATGTGGCACAGACACTCACAGCAGTACCCCACCAGGAAAGACAGAAGAATAGGATCGTGTCAAACTTCCGTTACATTGCACTAACTTTCCAACACACTTCATTATTAAGGTCTCCAGTGTCTGAATACAGAAATAACATGCTTCCTACACAGAGCAGATTTAATGTATAACACTGTTATAACCCTACTTCCCCTCACAGTAAAGGACTGCTTCTTACACAGTGCAGCTGTACTCGGCTACTTTGCTGCTATAACAGCCTCATTCTTCTGGGAAAGCTTTCCACTAGGTGTTGGAACGAGAGGTCGACCGATTAAATCGGAATGGCTGATTAATTAGGGCCAATTTCAAGTTTTCATAATCGGAGATCGGTATTTTTGGGCGCCAATTTGCCCAATTTTTTATTTATTTTTTACACCTTGATTTAATCTTTATTTGACTTGGCAAGTCTGCCTGTTACCTTGGCTTACTGCATTTGCGTAAGTTGCTAGCTAGCATTAAACTTATCTTATAAAAAAACAATCCTAATCACTAGTTAACTACACATGGTTGATATTACTAGATATTATCTAGCGTGTCCTGCGTTGCATATAATCTGACTGAGCATACAAGTATCTGACTGAGCGGTGGTAGGCAGAAGCAGGCGTGTAAACATTCATTCAAACAGCACTCTCGTGCGTTTTGCCAGCAGCTCTTCGTTGTGCGTCAAGCATTGCGCTGTTTATGACTTCAAGCCTATCAACTCCCGAGATGAGGCTGGTGTAACCGAAGTGAAATGGCTGGCTAGTTATCGCCCCCTAATAGCGTTTCAAACTTTACTCACTCTGAGCCTTGGGGTGGTTGTTTCCCTTGCTCTGCATGGGTAACCCTGATTCGATGTGGTGGCTGTTGTTGTGTTGCTGGTTCGAGCCCAGGGAGGAGCGAGGAGAGGGATGGAAGCTATAATTGTAACACTGGCAATACTAGTGACTATAAGAACATCCAATAGTCAACGGTTAATTAAATAAATGGTATAGAGAGAAATAGTCCTATAATTCCTATTATAACTACAACCTTAAACTTTTTACCTGGGGATATTGAAGACTCATGTCAAAAAAGGAACCACCGGCTTTCATATGTTCTCATGTTCTGAGCAAGGAACTGAAACGTTAGCCTTCTTACAAAGCACATATTGCACAAATAGTATCCGTAAAGTTCGTGGAAACATGTCAAAAGTTTATTTATAAATCAATCCTCAGGTTGTTTTTTACAATATATAATTGATCATATTTCAAGCGGGACTGTAGCTTCTTCAATCGGAGAGAGAAATGTCTGCTCCAAGCTCTTGCGCATGCAAAACGCTGCTGGCACTCAGCCATGCAATATATATATAAATATAAAAAAATATGACGCGATATGATCTTTCTTGCTCATTTAAAAAAATTAAAGCCTCAAACTATGTCTAAAGACTGTTCACACCATGGGGAAGCCATAGGAAAAGGAATCAGATTGCCTGCCTTCGCTCCATTTAAAGGGATATCAATGGAACAGAGAGCTTTCAGGAAAAACGTCACTTCCGGGTTGGATTTTCATCAGGTTTTCGCCTGCAATATCAGTTATGTTATACTCACAGACAATAGTTTGACAGTTTTGGAAACTTTAGAATTTATCCTAATCTGACAATTATATGCATATTCTGGGCCTGAGAAATAGGCAGTTTCATTTGGGTCGGTCTTTCATCCAAATATCAAAATACTGCCCCCTACACTCAAGAAGTTAAGCATCTCCAATCCAAAATTTAAATCTAGAATTGGCTTCCTATATTGCAACAAAGCATCCTTCACTCATGCTGCCAAACATACCCTCGTAAAACTGACCATCCTACCGATCCTAGACTTCGGTGATGTCATCTATGAAATAGACTGCATCCAGTTTGTTGAGTGTTGGAGGCTATCACAGTGCCATCCGTTTTGTCACCAAAGAATACAGGCCTGAAACCCTATCAGACACTATTGTAACAGATTTGGAAACTTTAGTGTGTTTTCTATCCAAATCTACCAATTATATGCATATCCTATCTTCTGGGCCTGAGTAGAAGGCAGTTTTAATTTGGGAACGCTTTTCATCCAAAGTCTGTGGCTACAATGCTGCTAGCGCTACGTGGCACCACAATGCCACGTACCGTGGCACCACAATGCCACGTACCGTGGCACCACAATGCCACGTACCGTGGCACCACAATGCCACGTACCGTGGCACCACAATGCCACGTACCGTGGCACCACAATGCCACGTACCGTGGCACCACAATGCCACGTACCGTGGCACCACAATGCCACGTACCGTGGTACCACAATGCCACGTACCGTGGTACCACAATGCCACGTACCGTGGCACCACAATGCCACGTACCGTGGCACCACAATGCCACGTACCGTGGCACCACAATGCCACGTACCGTGGTACCACAATGCCACGTACCGTGGTACCACAATGCCACGTACCGTGGTACCACAATGCCACGTACCGTGGTACCACAATGCCACGTACCGTGGTACCACAATGCCACGTACCGTGGCAAATCAACTAGATTCTTGTGATGCAGGCATTTGGAACATCGTGCTAAAACATGCAATCAAATTAATATGATATATCGTCCAACCCTACATACTCCAGTTTAATGAGTCTGACAATGACAGGCTGAATGACAGTGCAGTCTGTCACTCAAGGGAGGAAGAGAAACCACACCATGATAAAGCTCTTTACATCCCTCCAGTCACTGTCAAGGGAGGAAGAGAAACCACACCATGATAAAGCTCTCGCATTCTGTGGCGCCTGGCAGTGTGTCTCAGATCAACGCAGTGTTTTCTCTCAGGGTGATCATGGTAGAGCCCTGGGTACTGGAGATGGGTAGGCGGGCAGGAGACACACAGAGATGAAGCGAGGCAACTCTTCCCCCTCCGAGTCGACAGTCCCTAACATTTCAAAAGTTCCCAGAACGGGATAATGTTTCGCGATGGTGCAGATGGAAGTGCTCTGGGTCTGAGACGGAGAACAGGAATGTGGTCGATCCCAGCATGAGGGTGTTTAATGGTGGATACGGCCCGGGCATTCCGATGCGCTGAGGTAGAGGTGTAATGAGGTGATGACATTAAGTTCCTCACGCACCCGTTAACTCCCAGTTAGTTAGGCACTCTTACTAGGAGCAGACTTAGTGACTGACTCAGCCCTGCACTCTGGAATGGACTTCTGCTTGTGACTCAGTGAAATCCTGTCTGCTTTGCAACCCTTCCAATTAATTTGCAGCTTGCAACTTGTAGAGGTCGACCGATTAATCAGAATTGCAGATTAATTAGGGCCGATTTCAAGTTTATATAAGAATTTTTTTATACCTTTAATTAACTAGGCAAGTCAGTTAAGAACACATTCTTATTTTCAATGACTGCCTAGGAACAGTGGGTTAACTGCCAGATTTTCACCTTGTCGGCTCAGGGGATCCAACCTTGCAACCTTACAGTTAACTAGTCCAATGCTATAACCACCTGCCTCTCGTTGCACTCCACAAAGACTGCCTGTTACGCAAATGCAGTAGAATCCAAGGTAAGTTGCTAGTTAGCATGGTTGATGATATTACTGGTTAATGATATTACTAGTTTATCTAGCATGTCCTGCATTGCATACAACCGATGCAACGCTGGAGGATGATCTAACAAAAGCGCATTTGCGAAAAATCGTTGGACCTAACCATAAACACCAATGCCTTTCTTAAAATCAATACACAGAAGTATATATTTTTAAACCTGCATATTTAGCTAATATTAGCAGTATTAACCAGAAAGTGTGTCACTTCACGTTCATTGCACACAGTCAGGATATATGCAACAGTTTGGGCAGCCTGGCTCATTGCGAACTAATTTTCCAGAATTCTACGTAATTTTGACAACATTGAAGGTTGTACAATATAACAAGAATATTTAGACTTGGGGATGCCACCCAATAGAAACAATACCGGCCGGTTCCGTATTTCACTGAAATAATAAACATTTTGTTTTCGAAATGATCGTTTCCGGATTCGACCATATCATTTGTGTGTGTTATTTTATAATTAAGTCTATGATTTGATAGAGCAGTCTGACAGTCTGAGCGATGGTAGGCAGCAGCAGGCTCGTAAGCATTCATTCAAACAGCACTTGTGTGCGTTTGTCAGCAGCTCTTCGCAATGCTTCAACCGTTGAGCTGTTTATGACTTCAAGCCTATCAACTCCCAAGATTAGGCTGGTGTAACCGATGTGAAATGGCTAACTAGTTTGCGGGGTGCGCGCTAATAGCGTTTCAATAGGTGACGTCACTCGCTCTGAGACTTGGAATAGTTGTTCCCCTTCCCCCCTGCAAGGGCTGCGGCTTTTGTGGAGAGATGGGTAACAATGTGCCGATGTGTTCCTGGTTCGGGGCGAGGAGAGGGATGGAAGCTATACTGTTACACTGGCAATACTAAAGTGCCTATAAGAACATCCAATATTCAAAGGTATATGAAATACAAATGGTAGAGAGAAATAGTCCTATAAGAACTACAACCTAAAACTTCTTACCTTGGAATATTGATATATATTCTCATGTTAAAAGGAACCACCAGCTTTCTCATGTTCTGAGCAAGGAACTTAAACGTTAGCTTTTTTACATGGCACATATTGCACTTTTACTTCTCCTACACTTTGTTTTTGCATTATTTAAACCAAATTGAACATGTTTCATTATTTATTTGAGACTAAATAGATTTTTATTGCGGTATTATATTAAGTTAAAATAAGTGTTCATTCAGTATTTTTGTAATTGTCATTATTACACATACATATATATTTTTTTTTAATCGGACGATTTTAATCTGTATTGGCTTTTTTTTGGTCCTCCAATAATCGGTATCGGCGTTGAAAAACCATAATCTGTTGACCTCTAGTCACTTGTATCTGCAAGCTAAGTAACGGTTTGGGAGAAAAGCTGTGAAAGTGTTAATGATCTGGGTGAAAACCTCTCCTGTTAGTGCTGGGACACGCGCTTCCCCTCTCATGAGGGTCCCTTCCTAGCTACACAAACACGAAGCCCTCTTCACCCCCCCTAGGAGAATGTGTGTTATACAGTACTAAAACACATTTCAGCCGGATCTGTTGGCGCATGGCCCACATTTTCCAGTTGATGAGATCCAGACCATCAGCACTGTTATTATTAGTCTGCCATGTGAACCACTGCACGCGTGTTCCTTTTTTGTTTTGAAATTGGGACAACCCCTCTCCTGTGTGTGGGAGGGGGTTCTGTTCCTGTAAAATTAATCCATGGTGGCTGACAATCTGCAGACGGGGGTGTGTGAACTTCCTGCTTGGTTAGATGGACTTCCTTTCGGCATCAAATCTTTCAGCCAGTCCTTAAATTTAAAAAAAACGAACCTTTTATTTAACTAGGCAAGTCAGTAAAGAACAAATTCTTATTTACAATGACAGCCTACCGGCGAACAGTGGGTTAACTGCCTTATTCAGGGGCAGAACGACAGATTTTTACTTTTACCTTGTCAGCTCGGGGATTCGATCCAGCAACATTTTGGTTACTGGCCCAACGCTCTAACAACAAGGCTACTTACCACCAAGTGCACAGTAGGTTCATCCAATCCCCGTACAGTACACATTAGGTTTGAAGAACCAGTGTTATTTTATTCCTCATTGCAGTGACCTTGTTTCCATCATTGTTCACCTCACAAGACAATTTGTATTTAGTCATGCATCAGCGCTACGGACATCTCAAGAGCTTGGGAATGAATTAATGAATGGATAAATTACATTTATGTTTGTGTCAAATCGCCAGTTGGCAACCTATCGCTTATGAGATTAATTAACAAAAACAAACCTTACAACAATTCAGTGATAATTATTCTGTTGATCTGTGCATTAATAATAACATTTGTTATTATATCCTTAGAGCAGTAACAAAAAAACAAAAAAATCTATATATACACACAGAGATAAACTTAGTATTTATCAGCATTTTTGTCAAAATTGAGTTGACAGCTCTGTTCTGTTCAATGGTATCTACCTAATATAGTACTCTAAATACCTCTCATGCCAAGTTCAAAAGAAAACGTTGCTGACACAATTCAAACCAATGAGGGTTCAGAACCTTAAAGCCAATGATCGCAATCATTTTTGCAGATAGAACCTTACAGTCCCAAGCATTCTCTATCTGCAACTACATTCAAGCTTTTCCATCCATCATGCAATGTTCGAGTTGAGAGATGAAACTGAGTTGTCCCTGTCCTGGTTATTATATGAGTCCTGGTCTTAATGGATCCGGTGGCTTTGGACAGGAATGGTTAGAGGTTTACAACCCAGTGATGTGTTAACATGGGACATCTCACTGCTCAATAAGATGCACAGGACCCGCAAACATCTTAAAATGGCATGTTTACATACATACATACATACATACATACATACATACATACATACATACATACATACAGGCTCTGATCAGGCCCTACACCCAAACAAGGGCACTGCGTTCATCCACCTCTGGCCTGCTCGCCTCCCTACCACTGAGGAAGTACAGTTCCCGCTCAGCCCAGTCAAAACTGTTCGCTGCTCTGGCTCCCCAATGGTGGAACACACTCCCTCACGACGCCAGCGGAGTCAATCACCACCTTCCGGAGACACCTGAAACCCCACCTCTTTAAGGAATACCTAGGATAGGATAAAGTAATCCTTCTCACCCCCCCCCCCTTAAAAGATTTAGATGCACTATTGTAAAGTGGCTGTTCCACTGGATGTCATAAGGTGAATGCACCAATTTGTAAGTCGCTCTGGATAAGAGCGTCTGCTAAATGACTTAAATGTAATGTAATGTAATGTAATGTAATGTAATGTAATGTAATGTAATGTAACATACATACATACATACATACATACATACATACATACATACATACATACATACAATTTTAACATATGTTAATGCTGGGGTGGTGCTGTAGATTCTTCTGTTTTTGAAATGTCCTTTTACCAGCAACATCAGAAGTAGTGTATATATATACACATCTTTTTTTTTATATAAAAATAAAATTAAAGCTTCAGATCAGTGTTTCCAACCCCGACCCCCAATTGGTCAAAATCACACGATGCACACCGATGTTATTGGAAACACTGACCTTACTCTTTTTTTTTTAACCACAAAACACACCATTTTCACATGTGCTGGAGATGATGAATATGAAGTTGAAACATTTAAGTTTCCCTTTATGACTTGCCCCTGCTTTAGACTCCGGTACCAACGCTATAAATAACCAATCCACTGGGCTTCTAGTGTAAACGGCAGCCTCCGAACAATCAGGTGTAGACTACTTATCTTCCTGAAGCCTATTGGGGAGGTTCCAGACCGTAAAGCGTTTACAAGTTGACATGGTTTCTTTCTGGCGTCTAAGTCTCTACTGGCGTGTGTTTACAGTGTGAGGGAGCCAGCATGTCGTCTGATGTAGAGTCTCCTCCCGTCTGCTGTGACAGACGTCTGTCTGGGACTTTAGTCTCGGTCTGCGGATATACACCTTCCCCATCCTGGCTCGTCTCAGTGGGAATGTTGAAGGAGTAGAGGCTCTTGATGTCATTTAGAAGAGCCTCCGTGTGTCTTTCTGTTCTCTGTGTTTGCCAAGGTGGTGCGCTGTGGTATGAAAGGCAGCAGGTTCTGAGTCCCTTTGGGGCCCCTAAAACGTGTGCGTGCTGTGTGCCAGTCGTCCCGCAACAGTAGACACACAAAGGCCTCGGCGTTCATTAGCAGGCTGTTGGTTCCCAGTGGGAGCAGGGGGGTATAAGCGGGCAGGGGTTGTCAGCTCAGTGCTGCGTGTTGTCTCTGGTGGTGCCAGCTCCTCAGCTCTCATCTGAGCCCAGGCCCTACTCTGCTCTGCCAGCAGCCCGACTCTCCCTCTGAAGAGACCTGGCAACCCTCCGCCAGTCAGCCCTCTCAACGGCCTGCTTACCTGCCTAACTACCAAACTCCTGCCTCTGCTAGTCTCTCTGCCTACCTACGGTCTGTCGGTCGTGCCAGGAAAAATGCATTTACTTACAGCAAAGGCACGATAGCAATTTTGGGATAGCAATGTTGGGTTTTTAATACAGTTTTTGGTCTTTTCTGAAAGCATTGAGATGAACATGTTGTGACGTATGACACAAGGATTGAGCGTTTAGAGAGCGTTTAGACCTTACTAAGCAGATGGGCAGAGCTGCTTTCCGTTAAGACAAGCGATCTGCAAAATAAAGTCCTATTTTATTGATTTAAGTGTTGCATTTCAGTAGAATGTTGGAAACCTTTTTGACCTCTGTTTTTTTTTCTTTTTCTGTTGATGTTTTACCTTGTTGTAAAAAAAAAAACATTTGCTACATTTTGTTGCATCTCTTTGTGGGGCTCGGCTGACGATGCTTTTCGGCTGAGGAGCCCAGCACTTCGCAGTTTCCAACTCTGCATCACTACGGTGTAGGGAGATGAGGAAATCACTCAGGCAGCCTGCCAGCCTCTAAGAGGAAGAGAAGGAAAAACACACACTTGCAAGCACATTTTTGATCTGCTCCCAGAGTTCAAAGCCAGAGGTGTCAGCTGTGGGTGTGTGCTAGCTTGCGTGTGTTTGTCAATCAAAGCTAAGTGTAACGAGGAGCACTGGTGACACAATTGTGTGTCTGCAGGGAAACATGACTGTCACCCCTCCGCTTCATCACAAGGAGACAGTAGATTGCCTCTAACTTCATCACGTTGATTCTCATGGAATATCTCAGTGATGTCCACTACTACATCTTTTTTTTTTACTTTAACATGTATGCCAAACAAATACCACATATTTTTCAAAGTTTAACAAAACATACAACTCTATGCTCAATGACTACTTCAAACAAATTACACAGTATAAAAAATATATATACTTTTGCTGGAAAAACTGTTATCAAACTTTCCATGTGCAGTTTTTCCTGAAATGCGCTTTTATAAAATGTTCAGTGGAATTGTTGAAAGTAGTCCTTGTTCGTACAGTTTTGCGGTTTGTTAAACTTTGAAATCAAGGGTTTTTGTTTGCTATAGATTTAAAACTGAAATCTGAGTGTAATTTCGTCACCATGGAATTACCCTACAGCTACACCATATATACAGATGTATGTGGGCAACCCTTTAAAATTAGTTGATTTGGCTATTTCAGCCACACCTGTTGCTGACAGGTGTATAAAATGTAGCACACAGCCATGGAATCTCCATAGATAAACTTTGGCAGTAGAATGGACTGTACTGAAGAGCTCAGTAACTTCCGACGAGGCACTATCATAGGATGCAATCTTTCCAACAAGTCAGTTCATCAAATTTCTACCCTGCTAGAGCTGCCTTGGTCAAATGTAAGTGCTGTTATTGTGAAGTGGAAACATCTAGGAGCAACAATTGCTCAGCTGCGAAATGGTAGGCCACAAACTCACAGAACGTGACGGCTGAAAATCGTCTGTTCTTGTTTGCAACACACTAGTTCCAAACTGCCTCTGGAAGAAACGACAGCACAAGAACTCGAGCTTCATGAACTGGGTTTCTATGGCCTCGCAGCCGCACACAAACCTAAGATCACCATGCGCAATGCCAGGCGCTGGCTTGAGCAGTGTAAAGCGCGCCACTATTGAACTCTGGAGCAGTGGAAATGCCTTCTCTGGAGTGATGAATCACGCTTTGGCGGATGGCAGGAGAACGCTACCTGCCCCAGTGCATAGGGCATTGTAAAGTTTGGTGCAGGAGGAATAATGGTCTGGGGTTGTTTTTGCATGGTTCAGTGTTACCCAGTTCCTAGATGGCCTACTTCTTCATTGCACAAATGAATAACCTCAACTAAATTCCAAAGACTGGTGACATCCAGTAGAAGCGGTAACAACTGAAAACAGGTTCCTAAAGAAATTTGGGGTGGCAGGGTAGCTTAGTGGTTAGTGTTGGACTAGTAACCGAAAGGTTGCAACTTCAAATCCCGAGCTGACAAGGTACAAATCTGTTGTTCTGCCCCTGAACAGTCAGTTAGCCCACTGTTCCTAGGCCGTCATTGAAAATAAGAATTTGTTCTTGAATTGAACTGACTTGCCTAGTTAAATAAAAGGTAAAATAAAGGTTAAAAAAAATGTAAAAAACATTTCCCAATGAGAACTCAGTGAACCAAAATATTTTTTTTCTGAACGGTTAGTCCTCAGGGTTTTGCCTGCTACATAGGTTCTGTTATACTCACAGACATAATTCAAACTGACATGAGTAGCAGGAAGTTAAAATTGGGCACGCTATTTATCCAAAAGTGAAAATGCTGCCCCCTATACCTTAGGAAGAGAGAGAGAGTCCAGATTGTCTCGCCCGGCTGATTTATAGGGGTCCAGATTTTGCAGCTCTTTTAGAGCATCAGCTATCTGGATTTGGATAAGGGAGAAATGGTGGGGGCTTGGGCGGGTTGCTGTGGAGGGTGCCGGGCAGTTGATCGGGGTAGGGGTAGCCAGGTGGAAAGCTCAGCCAGCCGTAGAGAAATGCTTATTGAAATTCTCAATTATAGTGGATTTATCGGTGGTGACAGTGTTTCCTAGCCTCAGAGCAGTGGGCAGCTGGGAGGAGGTGCTCTTATTCTCCATGGACTTTACAGTGTCCCGGAACTTTGAGTTTGTACTGCATGATGCAAATTTCTGTTTGAAAAGCTAGCCTTTGCTTTCCTAAATGCCTGTGTATATTTGTTCTTAAATTCCCTGAAAAGTTGCATATCACGGGGGCTATTCAATGCTAATGCAGAACGACACAGGATGTTTGTGCTGGTCAAGGGCAGACAGGTCTGGAGTGAACCATGAACTATACCTATTCCTAGTTCTAAATGTTTTGAATGGGGCATGCTTATTTAAGATTGTGAGGAAGGCACTTTTATAGAATAGCCAGGCATCATCTACTGATGGATGACGTCAATTCCAGGATACCCCGGCCAGGTCGATTAAAAAGGCCTGCTCACAGAAGTATTTTAGGGAGCGTTTGACAGTAATGAGGGGTCGTCGTTTGGTCGCAGACCCATTACAGATGCAGGCAATGATCGCTGAGATCTTGATTGAAAACAGCAGAGGTGTATTTGGAGGGCAAGTTAGTTAGGATGACGTCTATGAGGGTGCCCGTGTTAACAGATTTGGAGTTGTACCTGGTAGGTTCATTGATAATTTGTGTGAGATTGAGGGCATCAAGCTTGGATTGTAGGATGGTCGGGGTGTTAAGCATGTCCCAGTTTAGGTCACCTAGCATGAGCTCAGAAGATAGATGGGGGGGCAATCAATTCACATATGGTATCGAGGGCAGAGGGTGGTCTATAGCAGGTGGATTTTTAAAAGTAGAAGTTCAAATTGTTTGGGTACAGACCTGGATAGTAGGACAGAACTCTGCAGGCTATCTTTACCTTAGATTGCAACACCCCCCTTTGGCAGTTCTATCGTAACGGAAAATGTTATAGTTAACGGTGGAGATTTCAGGGTTTTTGGTGGTTTTCCTAAGCCAGGATTCAGACACGGCTAAGACATCCGGGTTGGATGTGCTAAAGCAATGAGTAAAATAAACATAAGGAGTAGGCTTCTAATGTTAACATGCATGAAACCAAGGCTTTTACAGTTACAGAAGTCAACAAATGAGAGCACCTGGGGAGTGGAGCTAGGCACTGCAGGACCTGGATTAACCTCTACATCACCAGAGGAACAGAGGAGAAGTAGGATAAGGGTACGGCTAAATGCTATACGAACTGGCCGTCTAGCTCGTTCGGAACAGAGAGAGTAAAAGGAGCATGTTTCTCGGCACGATAGCATAGATTCAAGGCATAGTGTACAGACAAGGTAAGGTGGGAGTACATTGGAGGTAAACCTAGGCATTGAGTAATGATGAGAGAGTCTCTAGAGACATTTAAACCAGGTGATATCATTGCATATGTAGGAGGTGGAACAACATGGTTGGTTAAGGCATATTGAGCAGGGCTAGAGGCTCTACAATGAAATAAGACAGTAATCAATAACCAGGACAGTAATGGACGAGGCATATTGATATTTGAGAGAGGCATGCGTAGCCAAGTGAACATATGGCTCCAGTGAGTGGTTGGGCTGACCGGGGCTAAACAAGCTAGCGGTTAGCAGACCGGGGCAGGCAAGCTAGCGGTTAGCAGACCGGGGCAGGCAAGCTAGCGGTTAGCAGACCGGGGCAGGCAAGCTAGCGGTTAGCAGACCGGGGCAGGCAAGCTAGCAGTTAGCAGACCGGGGCAGGCAAGCTAGCAGTTAGCAGACCGGGGCAGGCAAGCTAGCCTTTGGGGGATGTCGCGATGGGTCTGTTTTTGCCTCTGTGCGGTGACGTCGATAGACCAGTCGTGGAGCTAGTAGGGTTCCAAGTAGCTCTAGGTAGCTAGCAGGTTAGCAGAATGGGCCTTCAGCTGGCTTCGCGCCTGAGGAGCCTGTTGGACTCCTTGGGCAGATTATGTCTGTATTCCAGTCGTAGAGGATCGGCGGGGTTCCATACTGGCAGTAGAAGGGGGTCCGGATATTGTAGCCCAGTAGTGGGCTTTGGTGGTAGCACAGGAGCCTTGTCCGAGCTAGCTTCAGGCTTGCTCCGGGATGGAACGCTAGCCAGGAGTGGTCACCCGGGATTGTGGTTAGCTAGTTGCGAAGATTCAGATGAAAATGTTCAGAGTTTGCAGTTGGATTCCGGGGATATGGAGAGAAATAGGTCCGTTATGCTCTGGTTTGAGTCACGTTGTTCGAACTGGCGAGAGCTTTCCGAGCTAAAGGTTAGCTGCTGACCGCTAGAAATGGTTTGCTAACTGATAGCTGGTAGGTAGTTAGCTGGCTAGCTTCAGTTAAGGGATTCCAGATCCGAAGTAAATAGAAATACTTTAGAAAAATGCTGATCCACGCCACATTGGGCTAGGCGGGTTGCAGGAGAGTATTTAGAAGTTGAGATTTAGGAAAATATTTTTAAAAGATATGCGAAGAAAAAGATGTAAAAAGATATTCACAAGGGACACGACAGGACGTCTGACTGCTACGCCATCTTGGAATTAATTGATAATAACTGTGTGTGTGTACTGGGCCCCTCAGTGGATGCATACAGATTCAGGAAGTGACCAAAGGAAGGGGGGGTGGACAGGAAGTACAAAGTCTCATTACTCTGCTGGATTCTGATTGAGGTGAAACGGTCTGGATCCCACAGGCAGACATGGCATGAACACGCTCATACAGCCCAAGCACAGGTCAATACAGCACAGCTCGCCAGACAGATGGACCTGGGCCCACTTCACTTTTTCAGGGTTTAGTGTGGACAGGAGGTCGGTTTAGTGTGTCAATGTCCACTTATTCAGCCATGAGAGTGGATCAGCAGTCTCAGTGAGATCCAGCCCAGAGCCCACCATGCAGCTCTGTTTACACAGGCAAAAATCGACCAGATAAAGAGGAACAGATGGTACAGTCACCCCTCTGCTCTCATCCCTCCATGTCGCTCTGCCTTCATGTGTCAATACTACTCAAGATCTTTCTCTTCCCATTAATCCCACTACTTTTTCCCCACAGGGTGCCCCACTCTCACCATACCTCTCAGTGGAGAACATAGTCAATCAAACAACCAATCAGGATCCTGAATAGCTTCTACCCCCAAGCCATTGGACAGCTAAATAGTCCGGGTGACTATTGGTTAACTATCGGCATTGACCCTTTTTGCACCAACTCCATTTGACTCATCACAGAGGCTGCTGTTGCTTTTTATTATGCTTCCTGTTGACGAGCCACTTTATCACTACCTTTATCACAGACCACTTGACTTTTCCCACATTTTTTTACAGCCTATTAAGCTAAAATTGAATAAATAAATAAAGATCCTCAATCTACACACAATACCCCATAATGACAAAGCAAAAACAGGCATAGACATTTTTCCTAAGGTCTTAAAAATAAAAACATGTATTCAGACCCTTTGCTATGAGACTAGAAACAAGATTCTCTGGTCTGATGAAATCAAGATTAAACGCTTTGGCCTGAATGCCAAACGTCACGTCTGGAGGAAACCCGTCACCATCCCTACGGTGAAGCATGGTGGTGGAAGCATCATGTTTTTCAGTGGCAGGGACTGAGAGACTAGTCAGGATCGGGGGAAAGATGAACAGAGCAAATTACAGCGCGAGAGATCCTTGATGAAGTCCTGAGTGCTCTGGAACAGGTTATCAGAAAGTTAACCTTCCAAAAAGGACAACGCAGGAGTGGCTTCGGGACAAGTCGCTGAATGTCCTCTGGCCTAGCCAGAGCCCGATCGAACATCTTTGGAGAGATCTGAAAGTAGTTGTGCAGCGGCGCTCCCCATCCAACCTGACAGAGCGTGAGAGGAATAGGAGAAACTCCCCAAATACAGGTGTGCCAAGCTTGTAGCTTCATACCCAAGACTCAAGGCTGTAAATCGCTGCCAAAGGTGCTTCAAAGTACTGAGAAAGGGGTCTGAAACCTTGTGAAAATGCGATATTTTGGGTGTTTTATTTTTAATCCATTTGCAAAAATTTCTAAAGAAACGTCTTTACAATTGAATACATTTATGAATAAGGCTATAACATAACAAAACGTGGAAAAAGCCAAAGGGTCTGAATACTTTCCAAATGCACTGTATACATACCTACCTAAACTCTCGTACCCCTGCACATCGACTCGGTACCCCATGTATATAGCCAAGTTATCGTTACTCATGGTGTATTAGTTCCTCGTGTTATTATTTTTCTATTTTTCCCTCTGCATTGTTGGGAAGAACCCTTAAGTAAGCATTTCACTGTTGTATTTGATTAGTCATAGGACTAGCACACTGCATTCAGGGGTTCCCCCATTTGAGATCTCATTGGATGTGTTGAACAGGGATTTTCTCATCTGGCTGCGAGGGCTGGAGGTCACTGCAGTGCTGACAGAACACAAACTTCCACACAGAAAGCTAAAGGCTGTATTCAAGCGCTGGCTATCTGAATACTACGGACATTGGTCCACCAACCACAAAGAGTAAACATGCATTGCTTTCTACACACACACACACGTATTTTAAATAATCTTGGAGGATTAAAATAATCTGTTTCTGTATTTAGAAAGAGGACATACTGTGGGTAAGAGAAAGCATTATACCTCACAGTTCTGAATCGATCCTTGATCACTAAATCAATAGGATGTTCATTACAGCGTAGCTAATGCAGAACCAAACCCTAAGAGTTCAGCAAACCCTAGCAAGGCTTCCTGAATGAAGTCAGCACTGGGTCTCTCTCCATGGCCATTGTCATCGGGTAGCTCACCGAGTCACCGGGAGAGTTCAGATTGTAAGGGTTGTGGTGGAGGGGAGTCGACTCAAACATACACACAGGATACTTGTGCCCCTGCACTCAGCTCGTAAGGTATTCATATGAGGTCAGAGCTTGAAATGGCATCTGAATCAGCATCAGACAGCTCTTTTCCACACAAACATATCAGCACTGTGCTGGAGATGGAATCCAGCAGTGCACAGTGAAAGCCAGCCAGCCCCCACACCTGCATGTTTTTGCAAAGCAGGCAACATCATTTCAGGGAAACATGTCAATTCAGCAACGTCACTACTTTTATCCACCCAGTCAAACCTGACTTGTATTTTACTGTCCCTGACCTGTTGCGTGTACACCCCCCACAACAATCGGGAGTTGGGAGATTATTTTATTACCAAACAAAAGCAGACAGCTGTGGGTTCACACAGAGAATTGGAATGAGAGAGCCAGAGACTGTGGGTAAGGCGAGAGAACAGTCACTGCTCCACTAACAGTACCAGCCTGGCTCAACCTAGGAGAGAGAGTGATGCTGAAGCATGACTCCAACACCCACTCCCTAGCCCTCCATTCCTCTAATTCCCACCCCCCTCTTTTTCTGTCTCATGGGGTGAATCAATCTTCCTGTTCTTTCATAGAAATCAAATGTGCCCTGAACACTGTGGCTGCTCCCATGTCCCCCTGCCTGTCCTGGTCTTATTATTCAGCCCTGTCCCTTGGGACACAGCTCCTAGCACGACACTGTCCCACCTTGTTGACCACCATGTGACCCACTAACTGCACCGCATGATGTTGAGTAGATGTAGTTCCGTGGTAGTGTATGAATACGGAGGTGGTAAGGACAGAAGAGAAGAGGAGGGAGCCGATCGAGAGGAGAAGAATAGCCATAGGGGAGAACAGCAAGGCAGCTTCTGTGTGTTAGCCCTGGGAGCTTTAGCGCCTCTTCTCACAGCTGGTGTAAATACTTTCCGAACTGTTGGCGGAAGCGAAGGGCTGGAGCCTGGATGTGTTGCAGCGAGTGGCACAGAGCAGAGAGTACTGAGGGTGCCAGGACACAGGGCAGGATGGCACAGAGCAGCACACAGTGTCGGGGTAAACAATGCACAGTGTTCTGGGATGCCCTCTGCAACCCTGGCGCTCACTGGCCCTGTGGCACGCTACTGGGTCTGAGCGCTTGGCTCTGATCGAGCGTGCGTGTGTATGCACACTGACAACAGGATGAACAGCTGTTTTCAGATGACATCACAGTTTTAATAGACGGAGCAGAGGCAAAGTGGTGAGGATCAGGTAGAGTCAGACATCAGGAAATCAAATTAGACTGAATGTGTAATTGGATAAAAACGTTGCCCTATCGTAACAAGAGCAGAGCTAGTTGTAATGTGTGCGCGAGGTCAAGCCGGTCTCCCTCTAGCCAAACCAACAAGAACCGCTCAGCTCCATAATATCCAACAGAGCAGCACATTCAGGCAAAACATTCAGCCATCCAGTGTTTCATAGCACAGGGGCCTGGTGTCTTTGATAAACCTTTGCAGTGAGTAGAGCGTTAAGAGGCTGTTATTATTTTATTACTCCCAGTCAGTGTGTGATGCAGGATGAAGCGGGGTGGGGGTAGACTGTAGGGGTCCTGGTAGACTGAGTCACCCGTTTCTCTTTGCTTAACCTGTCTCAGCGATGTTAAATTCAACACACATTTCAGTGATGTAATTCAATTTTCACCCGCTCCTGCCTCCAACTCACTGACTCGCTCTGCTTCCTCTCCTCCGGCAGGCTCAGTGAGCCAGCCAGATTCTGTGGCGTTCCTCTGCTCTGTAAAACCACAGATGTGTGTGTGTGTGTGTGTGTGAAGGCGGATGCAGCACACTCTCCAGCAAAGTCCTCCATTCTCCTCTAGCTCCATATGGGCATGCATTAATTGCGAGCGACGGGTCAGCTTGAACATATGTCGACCCTGACACACTTCACTTCCTAGAGGGATTCTGCTGCAGAAGAGAGACCATGGAAACTGACCAACCAAATGGCTGCTGTTTCCCCACTACAGAGAGCCAGTGTACTGGGAGCTTCATTTCATTTTGAGACCTCAAAACAGTGCATTTAGACTAGCAGCATTACTGAAATAGTGTCAACACCTCATGGTATCTCAGGTAAGAAGGACAAAGCAATAGAAGGTTCAGCTGAGATATCCAGAAGTAAGCCAGCACCAGTCTGTCAAATCAGTCAGCACTAGCTTGTCAAAAGCAGATTCACAGTAGAGAGATGACCATCAATTTAAAATCACAAGGTTAGCAGCGGTATGGTTGTAACCAGTAGCTTTACAGAGAAGTCAACAGAAACAGAACCGTTCCAACCATCTGGCAGCAACCACTAGGACCTCACACTTTACTTTTTTCACACGGATGGGAGAGAAGTCTACACGTACCATATATCAACACAAGTGCAGGGCACAGGACGGACCTTTTATCATCATCACCACGGTCCACTGTTCTGTTTACTCACTGTTTACACTGACCCAATTTAGACAAAGGGAAATTAAGTCTACCGTGTGAATTTGCACTTCCCTGTTCACCAGCATCCATGAACTTGTCATTGTTAGTGACTGTTTGCAAGACAATATGAAACTACTGTCTAGCGCTGGTGGGCAGACTGCAACACGGTGCAATTTCTAAGGCAACAAAATGAAATACATTTAGTGAAATGTTTAATAACAAATCACACACTAAACAGAAGCCAGCCGGGTTTAACAGCAAAAGCGGAGCTGGCTGGTCTTCTGGGGGTTTAGAGGTCAGAACACACTGGAACCTTGAAGAGGAATGGTTGGGACACTTTAAAATGTCCACAGCAATTCAGGAGCTCTAAATTAAAAAATAAATAATAATACTTCCTAACATTGATATTGACTGGTGGATGTTTGGGAGCAGAAGAGACAGAATAGATCTATGGGAGCAGGCAGGGGGAGGGACAACAGAAAAGAGATACAGGATCACATGTCCAGGGAGCTGCACCAGGGGAGTGTGGGGTTGGGGGTCAGGAAGGCAGGTGGCCTCTGGGGTTAAAGGGGACTCGCAGCAGACACCTCTAGGTTGTTCTGCTCAAAGAGCCCGTCAATCAATATTGATTATTTACCATCCTGCGTCTCGCTCAGCCCGACCTCAGGGTCTCTCTTAGATAAAGCCCTTTACATGACAAAGTGGTACGAGGGAAGGGAAAGAACAGGGGAGGACAAGGAGAGAAAGGGGGGGAAAAAATACAATAGCGGGATGGATGAAACGCCCATGGCACCAGGTCCATCGTCAGTACCCTGCTTTTAAACTGAAGAATCAATGGGACAGGACGTACGCCACAACATCAATCTGTGCAAGTAAAGATTCTGTGGGGGGGGTCGAGATTCCCCAGAGATGGAGCCATTTCGTCTGGGACGCCTTAACACCTTCAGACACGTCAGTCTCTCCATCAATCACTGACAGCAGCTAAATAAACAAATCAAACTTTCCATCCATCGATCAGTCTATTTTTTTTTTTAAAGGGAGAGAAAAAAAAAAAAGATTCAGGCAGTTTCAATCGCTGCTGGGTTGTGTACATGCGGCGTGTGCCTGTGTCCGAGTGCGTGTGTGAAATTATACATTTTAAAAGAGAGAATGTAGTTCAAGGAAGTCAATGGAGCACCCTGGCTTGGAATATGATTTACAAAGCTAATACACTGGATCCACTGATGGCAGCATGTTGTTTTAGGACCTGGAATGAGGAGCCCCGAGACAGTTGGTTTAGGGGCCCCGAGACAGTTGGGTACCTTCCAGCTCTGTTTAATGGCAATGGTTTGTGTGGCACTAGTCACTGGGACATAATGTCATCACAGCCCTACTACTAAGAAACTAAATGACACTGCATATTGGGAGCAAACACCAGTTTGGTCATTTCACAGTTAGAGGGCAAAACCAGGTCACATTACCTGGTGATCCTGATGAGTCTGTAGTGACGTAGACTTAGTGGGAACCTGACCGGCTACACTAGTGCCGTTACCAGACAGGTACCCAATGCCTCACTGTGCACATCATGACATGTCTGACTCAGCCCTGCCCAGACTGATCCTGCGTGGTTATAGCGTCATCCCAACCGGCAACATTCCTATCGTTTTCATCCCCCGAGATGAAGGAGAGTGATAGTACTGCTGTTCAAAGGAGAGCAGGGAAAACGGCCTCTCACCAACCCTGACGGAGTCAGAATTTTTTTTTATATACAAAAATAAAACTACCTTGTAGGAATCCACTGGCACCAGGAATCACAATGAATAGGGCAGTGAATAAAACACAGTAAAGGCCAGACAGAAGAAGCAGGCAGCAGGCTACATACTAGGGTCTGACAACAGCACACATACAGGCCCACTCACTGTAGGAGGAGACCATCTACCTTCAACTAACTGCAAAGTCAGAGTGTCAATTTGTCTTCTCTAAGACAAATAAGGAGAGTACCCCCCCCCCCCCATCTGTCTACAGACCAGAGGACTGGGTTGTTATATTAAACCCTACTTGGCATTTAAACCAGTCCTGGCGTTTTAATGTACGTTTGTGACTCTTCTACATGTTATGGGATTTATAGGGCATCGTAAAATGTGTCATTGAATTTAACCTATTTTTCTGTTAGCGAACCGCACAATAACTCCCCTGTATTAGCTCACTGAGGGCCTTAATCTCAGTTTTACTGTGCCTCGGAAAAAGAGGGCAGAAAATAAAAAACACTAAGAAATACAGGACATAATTACACGCCACTTGCAATCAGCCTGAATGCAGCTCCAAAATACACACGTCTGAAATATGGAATCGAATCAAGTGCGGTGTTCAATTTCCTAGTGAATGGCAGTAGGGTTTCACGCTGGTAAATTGTCCTCTTCAATTAGTGGGAGATTTTAAGCTGAATGCTCCTCCTGGAAAAGAAAGAACACTCGTTTACTGGAGAGGAAAAAAATGGATCAGGAAAAAAGCTTGTTCCGTTGCAGCCAAAAACAGTACAGGACTATGGTGTGAGAATGTCAAATGACCATGTCAGAGCATTGAAATACTCAGACACAAAATGCAGTGACAAAAGTAGATCTCAAAAGGAGCAGCAGCTACTAGGTGTAGAAAACTCATGATTATGGTCCAAACATTTAGCAAAGTAAAGCTGTGTCTGATCACAGCCTAACTTGCATTGTAATGACACTAGCTGATGCTGGCTAGTTCAGACCTGTGCCGGGCTCATTTTAAATAACAAATGCTTGTTCAATTACTCTCCCAGCTACACCTAGAACCATTAAATCAAGCTGCCAGAGAGCAACCATATTTCTCCAAGCTGCCTGCCTTACACAGAGGACTGAGCCCAGCCAGAAAGGGTTCTGGCCTCCTTCCCTCCTGACACTGACCCCCCCCCTCAGCACCCCGGGGCACGCTTGACTTCCAGATTTCCTGTCCACAATTAAGCTGGCAATAATGTGGCTGCCGCCTGGCGGGCAGAGCTATGGCAGAAGACTTCCCTGGTCCGGTTTAGCGGTTCAGGGAGGGAGGGGTTCTGCTGATACGTTGAGGAGCAGAGCGTGGGGAGGGAGCGGAGTGGGGAGCAGAGAGGGAGGGCAGAATAACAGCCATCCATTGAGTGTCTGAAGGAGACGTGCTCTAGTGACTTTACGGAGAGCAAGAACACCACACAACTAAAGCATCAAATACTCAGACAACGGGTACAGTAGGGGAGGACGATCTTGTTGTTCCCAGATCATTGTCATTAAAGAAACCAGCTCATTGTGCCAAAGTTCCTCTTTGAGGGCTTGGCAGTGCTCTCATCTCTGTGTCAGCTCATTTAGGCAGAGAGACTTTTCATATTATTTTTTTAAACCCCCCCACATGGAAAATGGACAGAGAGTGAGAAGAGAGGCACCATATGAGAGGGTTTTCAGACTCAGATCAGGGAAAGGTGGATGAGAGGAGAGCAGGGGCAGACTGGGACCAGAATTCAGCCCTGGCATTTATAACACCGGACCATTTTTTCTTTCAGGCACGCACAGGCCCATTTTGTTCCCCGTGGCCCCCATTATTATTATTATTTTTAAAAACCTTTATTTAACTAGGCAAGTTAGTTGAGAACAAATTCTTATTTACAATGATGGCCAACTGGGGACCAGTGGGTTAACTACCTTGTTCAGGGACAGAACGACAGATTTTTACCTTGTCAGCACGCGGATTCAATCGAGCAACCTTTCAGTTACTCGCCCAACGCCCTAACCACTAGGCTACCTGCCACCCCAGTCAGTCATTAGTCAAATAACTAATTTTAGAGCCAATAACCCAAGTTACAGGGCCACCGGACTAAAAATGGACCAGTCCATCTGGCACTTGCCCGGAATGCCAGATGGCCAGTCAGCCCCTGGAGGAGAGGGCGAGTGCAGCCAGTGCATTTCACTGGGTGAGGTCATATTTTTCCTATGGGTGTCATTCGAGCCATATCTCAGTCAATTATGCTGCCTTTTAAAGCGATTTTATCTCGTGAGCTAACTGCACATCTAGATAATGCTGTCTAAATATACCCAGTCTGGGTGAGGGATCATCCTGAAATAAAACACACATCCCCTTAAATCTGAAAATACTCAGAGCTTACTTTACACATGACATTCACACCTGTAGATAAATTAGTTAGGGGAGGTTAAGGAGTCATTTTAGGAAGCATGAACCAGGCAGCATGTTAACCAGGCAGTTAATGCCAGGCAGACCCAGAGAACCGTAACCAGGCTGCAGCAGTAGAAAAAGTACAATTGTCATACTTGAGTAAAAGTAAACATAACGGAATAGAAAATGACTCGAGTAAAAGTCACCCAGTAAGATACTACAAAAGTCTAAAAGTATTGGATTTAAATATACTTAAGTATCAAAATTAAATATATAAATAGTCCTTAGATTAAGCAAAACAGACAGCACCATCTGTTTGTTTTCTGAATTTACAGATCGCTGGGGGCATACTCCAACATCATTTATAAACAAAGAATGCTTATTTAGTGAGGCCACCAGATCTGGAGGCAGTCAAGATGACCAGGGATAAGTGTGTGAATTGGACCACTTTCCTGACCTGTTAATCAATCAAAATGCAAAGAGTACTTTTGGGAAAATGTATGGGGTAAAAAGTACATATTTTCTTTAGGAATGTAGTGAAGTAAAAGCTGTCAAATATATAAAAGTACAGATACAAAAATTACTTAGGTAGTACATCAAAGTATTTTTACGTAAGTACTTTACACCACTGCCAGGCAGACCATTAACCGGTGGGGAAAGATTTATCCAGGAAACATGTTCAGCAGGTAGAGACCAGGTAGACTGATAACCAAGCAGCCAACAAGTACAGCTTTACCCAGGCATCCTTCAGGCAGAGCCTCAACTAGGCGGAGCGTTAATCGGCAGGTAAAGTGGGCGTTCCGCTTCATTAACGCTGCGGTGACTGAGCCAGAGCAGATTTACCCAATTTAGGCAGGAAATGACATGATGTCAACGAGCTGAGGAGAGAGGGAGGGAGAAGAGGCGGATGTTGCCAGAGAGTGAGTCTGGTGATGGCCGTCAGAAAGCCTCAAGCAGAGCAAACTGAATTACCCTGCTCCTCAAGGACGGGAAGACAGGACAGTCTAATTACATTACTACTGGGGGGGGGAAGAAGGGAGAGGGGCTGTTGGATATGGCCATCTTGGAAATCAAGTCTGCTTCTGAGAGGATAAAGGTCAACTGGTTCAGCAGGGAGATGGAGGGACAAGGTGGAGCAGGGAGTTGACATAACAGGACAAGTCCACGGGAGAGCAGGAGGAGGTCGATAGTGCATTAAGGAGAGAGAGGCGAGAGGGAGCACGTGCGAAAGAGGGCGGGGAAAGATTGAGAGAGAGAGAGAGAGAGGGGGACGAGAGTGTACACGAGCGAGCAGAGAAAGAGATTGAGGAGACACACAGGGCTGAAGTCGGCCAGGCGGTCTGTAACATGTGCAAGGGCCTCTGCACTAATCAAAAGGTGCTTAAAATAGCAACAGCAGCAGGAGGAGCAGGCCAGGCTAACAGCCTCGGTCTGTAATCATGTTCCCGAAACCTCTAGAGGAAGGGATATATAGTAGCAACACACAGGACAGGCCGGCATGGTAATATAACATAGGAAAAGATTAATCTGAAAAGGCCTGGAATATCATGAAACAATAGTGATAATCAGTTTGGGGATTCCAGGCTAGGAAAAGATAGGACACAAATCAATGGCATTAGAAAGGGGGCAGATCAGCAGGTTCCCTAAAGCCTAGGAGGTGACAATATATAATGTATTATTGATTATTCCACACAGCAGTCCATGACCACAGGGAAAACACCCAGCCACTTAGGAAGGCAGTGTCAGAAGGACATGAATGCAGGAACTCACGATTTGGCAGAACTAGGGAAACAGATGATGTTTGGCTAAACAAACACTAGGCCCATCCCCACGGCAACTAGAACTGCTAACAGCCATTTGAAGTGTGGGGGGGGGGGGTTAAATATTTATAGGAGATTCGACTAACAAATCACATCCTTTTTCTCATGGGCAGGATAGAAATACAATATAGGATGGCATCTGCTGAGGCAGCCTGCCAGGCAGACAGACACATCTCACCCCAACAGACAGCAGCACTGATGTGGCTCCAGCCTCTCAGAAAAACACAATGATCCCACCATCCACTGTGCTAAACATTCTACCAGACAAGATACAGTTTTAATGTCATAGTAGGATCAACAACCCTCTAATTAAAGACTAGTTTTTCTGCTACTTCCTCATCTACTTGGATTCCACTTTACAATTACATTGAGAGAAACATAAGGGGGAGTGCTGTCACATTCTGACTGACTGGCAGTCATGCTGGGCAGGGATAAGAGGACACAGGGCTGGTCGGCGCGCATATATGACTCAGGCAGCAGACTCGAAGATGAACAGACTGAGCGAACAGAAAGATGATCTTGATGTGCAGCCAACGAAAATGTGTATGTCGAGAAATGAGATCTTGTCTGACTGTCCCTCACCTCCTACTCAAATACACAAAACGAGACAGATGCACACCCAAGCACATTTCTGTGAGAAAAGCTAGAATTTGGACAGGAAGCAAGGCCTCTTTAGAGCAGCAGCTGAGGCAGTCAGTAACTGGGGCATCAAAGATCATGGACAAGTATGATGAGAACCTAATGCCCCCCCCACCATAACCCTATTACATATTAACGATGACAGGTTTAGCCTGGAGGATCCAGTGGGGGCAGCCACTGGAGCAAACACGCATCCAGACGCATCCACATCCAGCTAAAACCACAGCAGCATCTGCTAGTTAACCTTTTATGCACTGAGCGCAGAGACCTAAGAGTACGCTTGACTTGGTCCGATACTGTAGCTTCAACCAGTTCTTGGTGATGAACTAAAAGGCCTCCATGTTGGCTGGTTGGCTGAGAGCGTGGCATGCAGGGCTCGACGTCAAATGCTTGTCCACTTGTCAGGTGCACAAATGTCTTTATTTTTTTTTAATACAAAAAATTAAGTTGTCCGAATGTACATGTAAAAAATAACTACAACAATTACTTTGATCAGAATCGGATGAGGGGCAGTGCATGGTCGACATTGAGCGAATTACCTATTCCTATGTCAATAAATATGTTATATTTACGTGATCTAGTCTCTCCACAGTAGCGGAAAACAATCTGGTCAGAATTGTTTTCTCTTTTGTTTTTCTCTCGCTCTCGAATGATCTGGGCCAATAGCCAAAGTACATTTTTATAGCAGACACTCCGTGTCTTATTGTTATAGAAGCCCAAATGTTTTATTTCCTCTATTTGATAGAAATAGGACTTGGCCTATTATGCCACTCACTGCAATGCATGCCAGATTTTTTAATAGAACAATGAATGAATCTAGTTCTCGGCCATCTCAGAAAGTTAAGCTGTTTATGAATAACACAAAAACCATGGGAGGCCTAAGGTAATAAAACAGACCGAAGAAACATTTGCAAGACATAAAAATCTAACGAGAAGTTGGAACAAACCATAAGACAATTGATGCATGAGGCAGAAATAAAATATCCATCCTTGCGAACCAAAAACGACCAAAGGCCTAATCCTACTAACTGAAAGATCAAAAGCATGATGACAAATTAGAGTATTCACCAAACTATTCTAACAAAGTTTGTCCTATAGTTGCAGCTTTGCAATGAGAATCAGTACAGAAGTCCATGCCATTCTCATTCAAAGATTAATTTTGAATAACATATTTTAGGCCACAACAAAATAAATTGAGCAAACAATTCTAAGATGAGAAAAAAAAATAGTAATAGATTTCTTTTTTTTAAAGGAGGAAAGCTTATGAAATCCATTATACATAGTTTGTCTAGAACTACTTTCATTACTCTAGCAATGAGCAACCTACCCACAACGCATATACAGAATACTTCTGGAAGTATTCACATCCCTTGACTTTCTCCCCATTTTGTGTTGCAGCCCGAATTGAAAATTGATTAAAATTGAGAATTATTTTAGGTCACTGGCCTACACACGTCAGTGGAATTGTTTACCTTCACAAATAAATAATGAGAAGTATTCAACCCCTTATGGCAAGCCTAAATAAGTTCAGGAGTATACATGTGTTTAACAAGTCACAAGTTGCATGGATTCCCTCTGTGTGCAATAGTCATAAAAATAAACTTTATACACCAACTCATATCAGTACTTCACACATACAGATAATTGTAAGGTCCCTCAGTCGAGCAGTGAATTTTAGAACACCCATTTCAACCAAAGACCAGGGCGGTGTTACAATGCCTCGCAAAGGGCACCTATAGGTTGATAAATAAAATACCGACACTGACTATCCATTTGAGCATGGTGAAGTTACTACACTATGGATGGTGTATCAATACACCCAATCACTACAAAGACAGTCATCCTTCCTAACTCAGTTGCTCAGTTAAGTTTAATGGCGGTGATGGGATAAAACCGAGGATGGACCGACAACATCGTAGTTATTCCACAATACTAACCTAATTGACAGAGTGAAAAGGAGGAAGCCTGTACAGAATAAAAAATATTCCAAATATTCCTGTTTGCAACAAGGCTCTAAAGTAATACTGAAAATAATTTGACTAAGCAATTCACTTTTAATACTGAATACAAAAGTGTTGTATGTTTGAGGCAAATCCAATAACACATTACCACACACCATATTTTGATGATCAACAACCAATGACAGAGCATGAAGAATGTCATAAGGTGAATGCACCAATTTGTAAGTCGCTCTGGATAAGAGCGTCTGCTAAATGACTTAAATGTAAATGTAAGAATTCTGAGAACAATCAAATGGACAAATATTGTAGAATCCAGGTGTGCAAAGCTCTTTGAGACTTACCCAGAAAGACTCACAGCTGTAGGTTGCTGCCAAAGGTGATTATAACATGTATTGACTCAGGGATGTGAATACTTATGCAAATTATATATTACATTTAATTTGCAATCCATTTACTAAAAAAAAAAGTGTCATTATGGGGTAGTGTGTGTAGGTGGATAAAAAAATGATAATTGCTCCTCATCTAATTTCAATTCGGACTGTAACAAAATGTGGAATAAGTGAAGGGGTATGAATACTTTCTGAAGGCACTGTAGTGGCCTAGGCCTAATAAGAGAATGAGGCAAAAATGCAAATCAGTTTATAATTATCCAGGTCTGAGGACAGCGGAGTTGCTCTGCAGCCCATGATGATTTTCAACCCATCACAAGACGAATATCGAGCGAGGCTCATTGACCGTCACTCGCTTCTTCAGCATTTTTCAGAACACACAGCCAAATGTGTAGAAGCCTCGGCCTCTTTCGTGCCACAGCTCCACCAGAGTGGAATAGGCTATTCGAAAAGTTTTGGATCCACTAAATATATTTTGTCCATGTCATGATTCCTCTCGTCCCTCAATTAGCAAAAAGAGCTAAATGCATAGTGGTGTGTTTTTTACTTTTTGGTATGGCTGCTAGGGAGAAATAACATAGTATATCGATGAGCACAGAAAATTATTTATTTCCTTCTATGTACTTCACTCTGTACTTAACCCTTTTGGCGTTGCAGACCTTTTTGGGGTCGGGACAAGTGACTTCAGCTTGTATAAAAATGGATCTGTCCTAGTGGCAAAAAAAAGTTAAACGTCAACTCCTGGTCATGTAGGACTGTGAATTTGCAGTTTGTTTCAAGTATTATTGTCACATAAACAAGTACAGTAACATGTCTTGCTTGCTCTTTCCCAACAACGCAGTAATCGATATAGGTAGAACAAAAAAATAAAAGAAAATGAGCAGTCCAGTGGAGACTACTGCATTAGAAGCAGCTCTGCTCTCAGTGCATGGCATGCAGTCCAGTGGAGACTACTGCATTAGAAGCAGCTCTGCTCTCAGTGCATGGCATGCAGTCCAGTGGAGACTACTGCATTAGAAGCAGCTCTGCTCTCAGTGCATGGCATGCAGTCCAGTGGAGACTCCTGCATTAGAAGCAGCTCTGCTCTCAGTGCATGGCATGCAGTCCAGTGGAGACTCCTGCATTAGAAGCATCAGTGCATGGCATGCAGTCCAGTGGAGACTACTGCATTAGAAGCTGCTCTCAGTGCATGGCATGCAGTCCAGTGGAGACTACTGCATTAGAAGCAGCTCTGCTCTCAGTGCATGGCATGCAGTCCAGTGGAGACTACTGCATTAGAAGCAGCTCTGCTCTCAGTGCATGGCATGCAGTCCAGTGGAGACTACTGCTAGAAGCAGCTCTGCTCCAGTGCAGTGCATGGCATAGAAGCAGCTCTGCTCTCAGTGCATGGCAGTCCAGTGGAGACTACTGCATTAGAAGCAGCTCTGCTCTCAGTGCATGGCATGCAGTCCAGTGGAGACTACTGCATTAGAAGCAGCTCTGCTCTCAGTGCATGGCATGCAGTCCAGTGGAGACTACTGCATTAGAAGCAGCTCTGCTCTCAGTGCATGGCATGCAGTCCAGTGGAGACTACTGCATTAGAAGCAGCTCTGCTCTCAGTGCATGGCATGCAGTCCAGTGGAGACTACTGCATTAGAAGCAGCTCTGCTCTCAGTGCATGGCATGCAGTCCAGTGGAGACTACTGCTAGAAGCATTCAGCATGGCATGCAGTCCAGTGGAGACTACTGCATTAGAAGCAGCTCTGCATGGCATGCAGTCCAGTGGAGACTACTGCATTAGAAGCAGCTGCATTAGAAGCAGCTCTGCTCTCAGTGCATGGCATGCAGTCCAGTGGAGACTACTGCATTAGAAGCAGCTCTGCTCTCAGTGCATGGCATGCAGTCCAGTGGAGACTACTGCATTAGAAGCAGCTCTGCTCTCAGTGCATGGCATGCAGTCCAGTGGAGACTACTGCATTAGAAGCAGCTCTGCTCTCAGTGCATGGCATGCAGTCCAGTGGAGACTACTGCATTAGAAGCAGCTCTGCTCTCAGTGCATGGCATGCAGTCCAGTGGAGACTACTGCATTAGAAGCAGCTCTGCTCTCAGTGCATGGCATGCAGTCCAGTGGAGACTACTGCATTAGAAGCAGCTGCTGCATGCAGTCCAGTGCATGGCATGCAGCATGGCATGCAGTCCAGACAGCAGCAGCGCAGTGTGGCATGCACCAGTGGAGACCCAACCACAACACAGACACCCAGAGCTGTGCAGTCCAGTGGAGACTACTGCAGCAGCTCTGCTCTCAGTGCATGGGCAGTCCAGTGGAGGCTAGCTGAAGAAGTAGAAGCAGCTCTGCTCCCAGTGCATGGCATGCAGTCCAGGAGTCCACATCCTAGTGCAAACCTGGAGACTACCAGGCAGGCACAAAATGGATGTTAACATAGTGTGAGAGAGAAAGAGTGTAGTTTGGATGAGCTGAAGAAGAGGACATGGGGGTCCACATCCTTACCAGGCAGGCACAAAATGGATGTTAACTTTTTCAACCCACAGAGAGGCAAGAATATCCCCTAGGACAGACTTCCTGGAGCTACAGTAATACCAAATAGAATAACATTCATAAACACCGTTTACGAGTGCTGTTGCAGATTTGATAGTGTTAAGTGCTTCCAACATAACACTTGGACATTTTCAGTTGCAATTTGTCCCTCCAGTAAAATCTATATAACACAATTCAGAAATGCAACAAACGGTATGAACATTCCAGGGTTAACAAATAGGCTTTAAATGATCTGTTCTAGCACCTCTATACTCTCAGGTTGGTCATGAATGTCTACGTGCATCACTACTTCTGCACTAGTGTAAACTACATTCCACTGAGTCTTTGAGCATCCAATTTAAAAAACGCAGGACTCGGCGCCACCAGCCATGCTCTGCTATGGCTTGGCTATATTTTGGGTATTCAAATATAGGCTTGTGCTGCTTGTGCTGCTGAAACAGTTCAGTTCTATTAGAACATGTAATCAGCTAAGCCCCCAGAGCAGACCCCCCCACCCCACCCCTTCCTGGGCCAAACTCCATGACCCTTCATCTAATCATCAGCCTGGAGCTGCCTGAGAGAGAGAGAGGACAGATCAAAGGCTGGGCTACAGAGAGGGGCAGCCCTGAGAGAGACCATAGTAGGGTGAGCCATACCAGACGAGTCAGGAGAACCCACTACTCCTGCAGTGCTGTGACATTGAGACAAATAACGTTTATATTAAAAAACAGCCCATTTATACAGTCTGCATTGGTGTTTAATAGGTCTACAGTGATCTTGTCTGACAGACTAATGGAGGGGCCCCTCTGTGCCTTAACACAAAACCATTCCCATACCCAGCAACCATATGACTCAGTAGAGCCTGTTTAATATGGTGGTGGGGGAACAAGCCACTGGAGGTTCAGTCAGTTAGGTGCATCATGTGACTCAGTTAAAGCAACACAGACTATTCAAGCCTTGCCAATGCTGTGTGTTAGATTACTTAGCCTGACCGTCCGATCAAGTTCCACTTTCGTAAGCTTCTGAAGCCCCCCGAGGGCCACCCCGCTGCTCACCCCACCCAGGTCCCATCTTTAGGGTCTAGATGCTTGGGTGACTGAATGCCTCCCCGAGGGCCACCCCGCTGCTCACCCCACCCAGGTCCCATCTTTAGGGTCTAGATGCTTGGGTGACTGAATGCCTCCCCGAGGGCCACCCCGCTGCTCACCCCACCCAGGTCCCATCTTTAGGGTCTAGATGCTTGGGTGACAATGCCTCCCCAAGGGCCACCCCACTGCTCACCCCACCCAGGTCCCATCTTTAGGGTCTAGATGCTTGGGTGACTGAATGCCTCCCCAAGGGCCACCCCGCTGCTCACCCCACCCAGGTCCCATCTTTAGGGTCTAGATGCTTGGGTGACTGAATGCCTCCCCGCTCCAGAAACCACTGGGAGGTCATTTGTCTGATGGTTAACGGTTAGTCACTGGGTCTCCCCTCCCTCCCCTCCTTGACAAGTCGTCTCTGCTTAGAGTAATGTTGTTAGCCAGGAGGCGGTATCCCCCAGAGACATGGAGGCAGGCTGGGGTCTTCAACCTGAAACCAAGGACACATGGAGAAACAACCACACCACAAAAACAGTCCTTATGCCCACCGGGTCACAGAACCAATGGCTGAAACACTACCGACAGAAGTGGAGAAAACGCAAACACGCTCATCTCAAACCTCAACTACTGCACATTGCCTCGGTACTGGTACTCGGTGTATATGGCCTTGTTTTATTGTGTTACTATTTCATATAGAGCATATTGTAATTCATTTATGTATTACTTTAACTCTGCATAGTTTGGAAAGGGCTATTAAGGAAGCATTTCACGGTAAAGGCTACAACTTGTTTTTCGGTGCATGTGACAAATAAATTTGAGCTTAACATTTCACAGCTTCTGACATCACCACAAGGCACCGACAGCGAGAGGAATGACTGAGAAAGAGAGTTTCCCTTTGGTGACAACACTAGTTTCCTTCGGCTCAGTCTCATGACCGAGGAGGATCTCAGAAACATTAATCAACAAAGCAAGGAGCTTCTGGTAGGCGATACACAGATGAGTAAAAACCACTTCAGATATTGATGTCATCTTCCTTAACAACCCACTCAGGTTAAAACCAACATAATGATTGGATGTGATGCAGGGAGGAAGCTGAGGAAACTACTGTGACTAAGCCATCCTGAATCATTCTTTCATGTCTTTATCATTATTCTACGGACAGAGGTTCTCATGAACACATTTCTGCTGGGTGGGAAAGTTTGCGAGACAGCTAAAAATAAGCTTGAGTCCAGCACACAGGAGCAGAGGAGGCTGCAGAGAATGAAAAGTCCATTTTGACAGCACAATAAACTCAAACTGGAGGTCATCGCCTTACCCAGATGGCTCCTAATTGTAAACTTCCTTATCAGGCAACTCCTTCCTCCACCCCCCCCCTCCCCATCTTCTTCATTTAAAAGAAAAACAGTCTTCACTTACACCTGGCTGTTGAGGCTGGCTGGGTACCAGTGGCTGCCAGAGGAGAAGTCTAGGAACTAAAACACCATGGAAGTTGTTCAGTTATATCTCCTACCGGCACTAGGGACAGGTTCAGGTTGTGATCAGTGACAAGTTTCTCCTGTTCTGTTCAGGCCACGGTCACTTTTACTTTAACAATAAAATACCCAACTCATTCAAATCACAGTATTTGTCTAGATTAGAATAATCAATATAGTTAGTTAAATTTAGGATTGACCTAGGGCAGACAGAAAATACATTAGAGGGATGATGACAACACTCGAGCCACGTCTGTGTGCAGACTGTACCCACCTCCAGCTGATCGGAGCTACCTCAGTCTGCATGTACATGTTACTCATCCTCTGGTCCAGATGACCTACGTGTACAGGACTTGGGAGGAATAGCCTTTTACTCAGAGAGCAGCCATTGATATCATTCCCAGTCCTCCTCCCACCTTCACACTACTGTCACTGCCAGAGGACATTGCCAGTCAAAGTGTGACATGTCAGTGCACCACTAGTCTCTTGTTCATCTGCTCAGTTGAAAACGTGCAAGTCTTTTTCCTCTGGTTCCTCCAAATCTCCTCTACAGCCAGTTCACTGCAATCCAGCAGTGGGTGGGGATTTCGATTTGAACCAGACTAACCAACTACGTATCCTCAATAGCAATGTTAACCACACACACACAAACATAAATGGCATCCCTATTTTCTCGTTATTTTGCACACATTTATTCCCTGACCTCTAGAACATCCTGTTCTATAAACGCTACTTCGGAACACTTGGAAGATACTACATTGGAGTAGGCAGTTGTGGGAATACCTTTGACAGAGGAAGTTCCCCTTGTTCTAGCCAATGTGACTCCATTGATTTTCCTCACGTTCACACTCATCTCCAACTTAACACGCGCAACTGTAGCACCTTATCATATCACATCGTAGGTAACTTCAATGACGTTATGAATAAAGGCTTCCGTGATATGGTATGAAACTCCATCTTCCTGCGTTTCGCCTCGTAGAATAAAGCCACGGCTACGGAACAACCATAGAACACAGAAACCTTTGTTTCCATACCGTCACTTTCCCTCAGCTCCCACACACACACACACACACACACGTCTGCTCCCTGGGATCTCCATCCACATGATGTAATGCTTCGCTACAGACTCACACTACGGTCTGTTCTCGCAGTTTAGTGGCCAACAGACCAGGCTACCAGACAAAAACTGTGGCATCATCATGGGTCAAAGATTAAGAGCTACTGAGACCAGACTTTTTCCTGTAAATCAGTGATGTCCGTTTTCCATTTCCCCTTCATCGGAACTTCTGACAATCTTTTCTAGGTGGTTCTCTCATTAGTGAAACTCCTGACACCAGTCGTCCTGTCAGACGGCAGTGGGGATACTCTTATCAGGTATCAGATTTCTGAATGGACATAGTGTGCCATTGTGGGTCATCGGCCTAATGATGTAACCACCTGAACAGGAAGAGCAGCCAAAAAAGGTCCTGTCTGGTCGCCATGGGAAAAACTGGACATAGCCCTGCAATGTTGCCATCAGCTAACCCATAGGAATAAATGAAACCCTCCCTTTCTTCAGGCCAGGACTGCAAGGAAGCTTCTCAACCACACCTCAGTGGAACCTGGAGAATTTACCCAACAGACTAGGGTTGGACAAACTACTTCTGTTAAGTCAAACTGTTCTCTGGTTTTAGGCCTGGCTGCCAATCCAGTCAAAAGTTGACACACCTACTCATTCAAGGGTTTCTCTTAATTTGACCTATTTTCCACATTGTAGAATAATAGTGAAGACATCAAATATGAAATAACACATATGGAATCATGTAGTAACCCAAATCAAGTGTAAAACAAATCCAAATATATTTTATATTTCAGATTCTTCAAAGTAGCCACCCTTTGCCTTGGCAGCTTTGCACTCTTAGCATTCTCTCAACCAGCTTCATGAGGTAGTCACCTGGAATGCATTTCAATTATCAGGTGTGTCTTGTTAAAAGTTAATTTGTGGAATTTCTTTACTGCAATAGTAAAAATAAAAGAACCCCTAGAATGAGTAGGTGTCTAAACTTTTGACTGGTACTGTAAATTAAATACAGGAGCATTTCTGGCAGTTATCTTTGCATGAGTGTGCATGTTTGTGTGTACCAGTCTGAATGCTGGTAAATGTGATCGTCTAAATTATGAAAGGAGGAGAAAAGAAGAGCAGAGACCGGAGGGATAGCTTAGTGACCAGGGTCTGTGGAACGCTCTAGTGAGTGAGAAAGAGGGGAGGAGCAGGAAGAGAGAGAGAGCCCTTACTGACAGAGTAGATTATTTCAAAGCCTGGTGTGGTGGAAACACACAGACCGGCTCCATGCTTCCTGAGTTGATGTTGCCATGCATGAGAGTTAAAAGACAGGAGTGTTGGCCACTTGTAGACTTAAAAACAACATCCATTTGGGATTCCAGGCAGTTTGATAAGGGTGATAGAAGCTTCAAATAATCTTGAGACAACATTACACAGAAGTGGGGGACCTTGTGAAACTGCTGTTGTCTTAATATTTTATTGATACAGTTCATTGATCTCTATTCAGCTTTACGTTCAGGATATTTTACATCAGCAGCAGCTCAGGGCTGGATGGAACGGAGGGCCGGTGCAGTGCCATCCTGAGCTCGTTTCAGCTCCTATTAGCCATTTAAACACATGACAACCCCCCCTCAACCCCCAGAGTCTGGTTACACTGCTGCTCGCCTATCAAAAGCACTTTGTTCTGCCATGTAGACCTCAGCCAACTACACAGCAGAGTGAGCAGGGAGCTTGGCAGGGATTGGCCAAGGCATGTGGGTGGCTCCACCCATTCTCCCCCCATGCCCTAACAACAGCAGCATGCTGGTCTCTCCCTCTTCGCTTCCTTTCTCTCCTCAGCAGACTAACTGCACTCAATCTCTCTCCATCCAGTTCCGTCACACTCCCTCTGTTCATAACCCCTTTCCGGTCCCGTTTTGCCAGTCTGTGTGGAGAAGCAGTCATTATTCTCCACCACCGATCTCCATTTCCCCCTCAACCCTATCACTCGTCAGTCCGTTTCATGTCTGCAGCACGACACTGAACAGACCCCTCCAAGCACAGGGGTTCAGCGGTCACACACACGCCTCCTGGGCCTCTTGCCTAGGGGCTCAGAAGCAGTGGGAAGTCAAGCTGGTTGCTGGCGGAAGGAAACACTGAACAGAAACACAGTAGAGGCTGAGACAGCAGAGGCATATTTGTTCTACGCAGGCCTGCTTGACGCAACACAGCGCAGGGTTGACGAGGCCTCTGATCTGACCTACTTTTCAATCGTCACTACAGAAAGATAACGGAGTAAAAATGGCGGCCGGTCAGTTCCTCTGACTGCTGAGGTCCACAGTGCCACATAAGACCAGGTGAAGCTCTGTTTCATCTGGTGAAGAGAAGGATGGGGGTGGTCTGTGTCATTGTGGCTCTCCCTCCTTCCCCTCGTTGTACTACCTCGTTCCACTGAGCAGAGCGGCAACAAAGAAAGAGAGGCCCTTCCCTTCAGCTCAGAAAGGTGTTAGCAGCAGCCTGTGTGTGTTCGCACGTACGTTACTATATCCAGCAATTTGTCCAGGCTGTACCATGGATAGCCCAAGTGGAGGCGGACAGCCCACATCTTTGGGAGTGCGAGCAGAACAGACACATGGCCCACGAACACAGCTAGCACCTGTCTGAGCGGGAGCAAAGCTGCCTGGTCCACATAAATAGGAAGGTGAGGAATATGCTTCTCATTTGCAGTGTGACAGAATCATGCAGCAAGGTGTGAGAGGAGTGATGAGCAGTGGCTCTTTTGAGGAGATGGAGAAACAGGCTCTGACAGCCTTCCTCTACTGTGAATGGGCAGTTTAATTACTATTGATTTATTTTGTAGAAGTAGTACAGGAAAGGTCTAATAAAATAAGATTTGATTGTATGATGAATACATTGAATAAAGAATGAATTATAATTTCACAAAAACATGGTGGTGTGTGTTCTTATGAGGATACCTTGTGTACCTGTCCTGTTTCTATTCCAACTTTCTTCTGTCTGTCGTGGCTTTAGAGAGGAAATGTTATTTTCAGCAGAGCACAGCTGTGCATATATCTCACACATCCCTTTTCAGACAACTGCCTTTGTCCAAACAGCCTTGAAGAATAAAAAGCCAGTTAGATGTAGACAATACATTGATACTGGGCTTGGCAATCCGCGTCAGTCCCATCCTCCTTTGCAAATACATAAAACTACATTAAAAATCACAGCACATAAGACCTTTAACTGTGCACGTTTAAAGCGTTAATCCATTGTTTGGCATAAGAAATATACAACAATTAAATAGGGCCAGCTGTCAATCAGCCATTGTAAGAGAAGCTGAATGAGTGAAGGTCCGGGTGCTTCCCAGATCCATGTTGTTGCTCAGAGTAGAATCACTGCTGTACAATCACTGGTCTCATATTACCATACAGTTGGCCTACACTACGCATGGCTGACCACACCGTTAAACACAAACACCTGCAGACGTCAGGTTAGTGGAACAGAAGGAACAGGTTCACACACACACACACACGAAGGGGGGTGTGTGGCATTGTCACAGAGTCGCTTTCAGAACGGACAATGGCAGCATGGATGGAGAAGACAGGCAATAAACAGAGTGTAGGGGTGAGGAGAAACCACAGGGGAAAAGTTTATAAAGTAGGAAAAATTAAAAGGCAGTAGTAGTTCTATACCTCACAGAATGACCCTTGCACAGTCACTTTATTTGGTAAATATTTTCTTAACTATTTTTCTTGAACTGCACTGTTGGTTAAGGGCTTGTAGTAAGCATTTCACGGTAAGGTCTACACATGTATAAGGCGCAGGTGACACAAAGTTGGATTTGATTTGTATTGGAGTTATTTTCTCAGAGAGCAAAAGGAAACATTATATTAAAGCTATTCATCAAATCCTGTGAGACAGAAAGAAACACTTGGCCCTGAACACAAAACTGAAGCCAAGAGGGGTAGCGGTATAGACGCCAAGACGTCCTACTGACTGATATAAGGTGATAATCTAAATTTGGCTGTCAATCTGTGGGCTCACTGGGAACAGTCGTGTGTTTGAGGAAGAGACGGCTGCTTTTGGAATCAACTCCTCTGACAGGTTCTTCATACATCAATGCCCTCATTTGGGGAGAGAATATGCACACTGCAGAGTCAGACACTCAGCTTTTCCATGAATTAATGTCACAGGACTGAAATAAAACTATGGTTTAGACTAGCTTCTCTGGTGAGGCGGGAGAACATTAAACCAAACTAGCATGAAGCACTACTGTTACTACCTTTATCAATTAATGAAAAGCATTTAGACCTTTATAAATTAAAAAGGCAAATAACCAGCTCCAATACATCAGAACGGAGTATAGTCAAACTCAAATATCTGTTTCAGTGGCATGGATTGAAGAGAATTTAGAATAAATAGCCAACACAGCTGAGAAGGCTGTGCACAGACCACATTTACACAAACATCAGTGGTTCTATTAAACCTCATGGGATCCCCAAGACACAGCGGGCCGTGTCTAGACTTGACAGTTCATGCAGCTTTGGAATTCTGATCAGAGTTCTGATCATGGAATTCTGAAAGCGTCAGGAGTCTACACCTACATAAATGAGTCTAGTGTCCAGTGTGTCCGGACTCCCTTTCACCGGGCTATATTCAAACGCCAGTATGCATTCTACAAACGGTGGAATAGGCTAAATTATAAAATCGCAACTGACGGCAGTAGCTAACCTCTGTAGTTAGCCAGCAAGCAATGCTAAAGGGATTGCAAACGAATGAGCATATATCTAGTCAAACAATTGAGTTTTTCCTTCTAAATATGAACTAGCTGGCTAGCATTGATGAGGCCTGCAAAAATATTCCTCACATGCTAGGAATGTATTTCTGGAGACTGGTGGGAGGATTGCTGGGCTTCACCCACTGTATGCGCTTCCGGTAGCCTGACTGCATTCAGACGAAGGAGAAATTCCCACACAACGCATCCCTGACCACCTGATGTGGTCAGCCAGATCTGAACACATTTAGACCACAAAGCGACTTTTGTACATCTAGACCAGTCTTTTCAATGCGATCTTTGTATTCTGATAGCAGGAGTCACATGGAAGTGTCAAGTGTAGACACGACCTGAGAAACTACAATTCAAAGACATTGTGAGTTTCTCTGGAGTGGGGAAAGAGAGGCAGACTGACAGTTTCACGGTACTGTGGTTTGAGGACAGACCGAACGGGGCACACATCTGTAGCTGTCGCTCACAAGCAAGCAGAGCGATTGACAGACAGGGGGATCCATGCAGCACCGTGCTCCCAGAGCCATGTTCCCAGTCAATTAGTAGTGGGGAGAAGAAAGAAAAAAAACTAGGCTCATGGGAGAGCACATGGGGTAACAGGAGGGTTACTCTTACCCCAAAACATAGGAGTATTCTGCACTCTGCAGCTCCCATCATGCACCATCACTGCGGTTGGGGAGCTGTGTTGATGCAAGCGTGAGGCCGGGCCCCAGCACAGCCAGTAGAACGCTGACTGAGCTTAGAGACGCAAAGCTGCTTTGTTCCGTCTGTAAACGTCCAGGGTCAGAGAGTTCACAGCATACGAACGCTGTGCTTAACCCCTAACCGACCTACCAGCCATGTTCCAGGAACCAAAACAGCAGCAGCAGAAAATGTAATTGGTTTTTCCTCAGCACTACGGTTACTCAATATAGTCGAGGCGTTTGACCATCATATTTCAACCGTATTCATTTTATTCACAAGCTATTCTCCTTTGACGTTCAAACAAAGTAGGCCTGAAAATGACCCATAACAATGGAATCTATTTCTCTGATGGAGACAAGTTATTTACAACAGGAGAAAAAAAGCCAGACAGCCAGCAGCAGCCATGGCTTCAACAGATTCATGCCCCATAAAAATAGCGGTGGATGGATTTCAGAGAGTAGAGTCGCCTGCCAGATGCTGGGAGAGTAAATGATTGTGTTAGGTTGTAGTCGCACTATACAGCTCTGTTAGCTGGAGGAAAACAACTATCAGGGCCAACAGAAATTAAGTGGAGGATTTCATGTGGTTTAATGAAGCTGTGAGCTCTGCTCTCCTGCAGCAGGCCTAGGGTCACCAACAGGACACACTGTGGATGACAGATACAAGCAGCTAGTGATTAGCTGGCCTGGACTTTACAGGCCAGTTTGACTGGGAAGGAGAAACTTCAACTGTCACTAAAGCACTCTGAGTGGACTGGTAGAGTGAAGCTCAAAAGTGATGGCTGCAGGAGAAAAGGCTGAGTGTAATGCTAACTGTCAGGGAGATAAGATTAGCCGTTACTTTGCTGGTAAATGGAGGAGACCGCAACAGAACAGACAGTTGACAGGAAGCTGACCACAGAGGGGCCCCAGCCTGGCTCTATACCATGCTACTGCTCTGGGCTCACAAACGCTCACTGACATACACCACAGCCTTTAAATCTAATAGCCAACAAACTAAGAGAAAAAGGTCCATGCCAGTATAGCCCAAACACATTTTTTGTATCACTTGTTCTGGCAATTATCACACACTGTAGAAACGTCATTGGGAGAAAAATGTGTGATATGCTTTTTACACAAACCACTGCTGAGAAAATCATGATGAAAGTGGCCATTCAGAGTGCAGGGCTATATGACTGTAGATTACAGTGGGCAAGCCTACTCCCAGACACAAAGCCAGGTGTTTAGCGGAGCTGCTCGGGTTGTTTGGGGCTCACAACACTAAAGCCCCTCGCTTGCACAGAGCTGCAGAAAACAGGCAATTAAGAAGTGATTTTCACCTCATAGCTTGGCCCGTTTCCTCACAAAGAACCACGCTACAGCCTGGGGACTGGAGGAGAGGAGAGGCCCAGGGAAGGAGCTGCAGATGTAGGACTGGGAGGCAGTGTACGGTGGGGCCGTGCGCAAAATATTATGATGTATGAGAAACGATTAGATAAGATACAGAAGGGAGGGAGGGAAGGGTCCCCAGCAGACGAGAGAGGAGCAGCAGGGTTGATTCATACCTCTATCCCTTTCTCGCTCCTTCCTTCCTTCTCATTCTCTCCCTATAGTTGGTAATTGAGCTCAAAGGGATCCTGTGGAGGTGAAATGTACTTTGTCTCAGGTACACAGACAAACCTGGTTGCCACGGAGACAGAGACACCTAGTTACCACGGTGTCACCGCTTACAGGATCCTCTGCCAACGTCACAGTAAACAGGAGAACCAGTCACACCTCCTGTCCTGTCAGGCCAAGTCACAGACAAAGCCACACACCAAACCATGGCTGCTGCCTCAGCCAGTGGGTCTGGCAGATTGTCCAGTGATATAGGTACCTCAGACGCTCCTCCTTCAAGGTTGGCAAACGGTTCCACTCAACTATGTCTGAGCACCAATCCAAGCAAGACCATTCAATACTCAGAGGAAACTAAATGGCTGCCTCTCCTCCACTTGCTCTCCATTCAGGTAGTAAAGTCAATTTGGCAACAATGACTGATAGGAGTAATAATGCCTCAGTTGATTTCAGTAGAACTGTCATTTACAATACCAGGCAATGGTTTTCTGGTTTCATTCAAAATACAATAGTGTGATATTAAAGGGAACAGGCCTCAAACAGCTAGTTCTGTCAGGCAATGCCGTAGTTGTGAAATACTTGAAAGAGCACAAGAGTGTAAATTGCCACACATTTCATACTTAAGTCAGTCATGCCTCTCAGCCTGTTACCTACAAACACCCCTCAGTAGAGTCTGTGCAAAGCTACTTTACAGTCTAACTTCAGCTCTCTACTATGTTCAGACACTGGAGTGTTGTCTCAAAACAGACCGATGGACGCTCCATTCTGCCCAGACTCCAGCAGTTGCTATAGTAACGGAGTGGCTAGGCCCCCTCCGATGGCATGGAGAATGGAAAATAAATGTTAAAAAACACTTCTGGTCACTATGGTAACCCTGTCTTTTAGGTGACTCCCAGATTCAGTTTACATTACATGGCAGAGTTGCTTTGGATTTAACTTCTATGATTACCAACTGAAGTATTACTAAATATCATACTCTGTCCTCAGTCACACAGTATACTATAGGCCGAGATAGACACTTATAGGCCTAAATGACTGTAGTGTAAATCTGCTGAAACTTACCAATGTAATGAGATTTAAGCAAGGCTGTACAGTATATGGATCTGACGTGAGCTACATATATTGTATGACGTGATCAACATTTAGATCAGTTTCCTTTACCTGGCTCGGTCATTGGCAATGGTAAAGATCAAAATTCTACCCGCGACAGACCCCAATTTAATTATTTCTATCCTCTTTAGTTCTCAGACTGTCACAGGTTGTGGTTTTTAGTGCTTCCTTTGGGAGCGTTATTTGATCCAGGGCCATGGGGCAAGGCCAGCCTTTCAGCCTGGGCGTTGGCTCCCTTCCCTCGGTGTACCAAACACTACAGTCCCCTGCTGTGAGGCCTAGTGAAAACTTAGCCGCTAGAAGTGCCATTAAAATGCTGCCATTGTGCAGAGAGGAGATCAAAGAGGCATTACTTTTGTCTGAATCAGATTTCTGACAATTCTTCTATTTTAAATATTAATCCCACTGTTGGGTCATAATGAACATCTGTCAACGTGCTTTATGAAACCACATATTGTGAATAATCTTTATAAGTTTCAGGCCTCCAAGACAACAGCAGAATGTGTAGCGAACCAAACTCCTGGCCTCGTGTTTAGCTGACCCACAGGGACAAAGCACAGGGTGCCTGTTTATGGTGAGAGAGGGAGAGGCAAGGTGAGCTATTCCAACAGTTTACACTACATCTATCTGGGGAAGATTCCAATGTTTCCTTTGGCAGTCTGAAGCCAAACAACAAAATGTGGGAAAAATGCAGCGAGAAGAAACCACCAAGGAGACGGATCTCCCGCCAAACAGATGAATACAAACACACTACAGACAAATATACACAAGTGTTGTAAGCAGCAAGATATCCCACCGCCAACCACTCCACAGCAGTTTAGAAGAGCTTCTCTGGCTAAGCGGGAGAGAACTGCCATAGCTTCTGCTCTCATGCTGATCCCACTGGAAACAATGTCGCTCTGCTCTTTGCACCTGGCTGAGTAATGACACTGAGGGAATAAAACAACAAAAAACTCAGTATTCTATTACCAGACAAGATGGAGCAGGAGACTAATGTGTTTCTCATGGTGCTGGAGCACACAGAGCAGTAACTAACTCGCCTCCATTGACCTAATTTTTTTTTTTTAACTACGGTTTCTCTTCTCCCCACCTTTGAGCTGTGCGAGTCCACCCCTCCTTCCCCCCTGCCACTCGGTCCCCACAAAGCCAATGCAGCCCACCCAACTACTCCAGCAGTTTATAGTGAGCAGAATACACACTGCAGCCACTTAATGCACAAGCTCATTACTGTAGTAAATCGAGAGGGGAGCTGCCACCCAGAGTTGGGCCTGTCCTCAGAAGGGGGGTGACGCTTGTTGAAAAGGCTGCGTTAACATGCACCGAGGGAGAGGTCATCTTTCAGAAAACAACACCGGCTTGTTCAAGGGCCTCAAATGACTGCAATAAAAATGTAAATAAAGCGATACCTTCATCGTCACAGTAAATATGACATCGGAGTAATGCTTTGACTCCAACTTAACCCGTGGATAAGTCAGTGTGCCAAGCTAACACCACAGTGGCCAAAGGTCCCTGTGGAGCTCTCTGGCAGGAAACAGATATTATACAGCTACGTATGAAATATAACTATTATATACCACTACAAACATCATTGCATCACCAATTTATATAGAATAAATTGGTGGAAACCTAGAACCCAAAAACTACAATGATGAGTGCGATTCAAAACTCAGACATGAGTAAATACAAGTTCTATAAACCAGGTATAACACAGCTGTGTAACCTGATTGTCAACTATATTTAGACATAAGAGTATAATGATTTATAAATCATGTTGAATAACAATATATGGCTAAAATAGCCTCCTCGTTGCCCATTCAGCAGCTCATCACGCATCAAGGCATTAGGAATCTGTAACATGGATCAATATAGTCAGAATGGAACCTCTATTGCTTTATCCCTGGAGGCTTACTGCTGCCTGATGAAAGTAAGTCAGAGTGGTAGAAGGGGATCTGGAGATAATACCGGATTGACCGAGAGTGTATAACTGATGTGTCCAGCCCCAGCTCAACCATAGAAGCAGTCCATGCACTCACTCTCCGCAGGGTTGGTCACAACACAGATGTTTCAGGTTTTCAACCTAACTTCCGTTTGCCCTAAAGAACAGATGTAGGGACTCCGCTGAGGCGTCTTTTTACGCCTGCTATGTTAGGTTAGTGGTTGGATGGCAGGACTAATGGTTCCATTAGCTTTTACAGTCAGTAGAGACTCCCTAGAAGTCTACCGCACTCTGAACACAACCCTCGCCAGCTGAATGGGCTCGGCCAAAGTGTCTTGTTCATAATACCCGCCTTCCTCCCCTATTCTGCCCTCCAGTCACACCCATACAGCCTACCTACTACCGTCAAGTGTCCTCCCACCTCAGGGTTGAAGAATGTTGAGGCAAAACCAAAGACATCTAAAAATGCTGATTCAGCTCCTCAGGGATTCAGAACAGATAAGCAAGCTTTGGCTGCCACACATACACACACACAGTGTAGTGCAGCTAGTGTTCCACTCAGGGCAGTCCAGCCAAACCCACAGGAGTAGGAAGACATAAATCATGGCGCAAAATGAAGCAGTGCATTCAGTGAGAATATGTGGTGTACTCGAGTCTCATACATAACATATATTCTGAATCGTCCTTCAATACAGCAATGTCAGACAGTCATCTCAGAATAATCGCACATATGATAAAGAGTATATTTCAGCACATGATTACAATATCAAACAGTACATAGGAGCACATCCTCCTCAGCACAGATATGGAGTCATTATCCATGGTATCAATACAGTCGCCCCCCCATTTATATGATATCACAGCAGTCCATCTGCCTGGTACAGCATGTATGGCACTACCCTGGTAGTTTAATAAAATAGTGCATGAGCCTGGCTGGTAGTTTGCCCATAAAGAGGTTGATCTAATGAACCGAAAGGGAACTGTGGCCTTGTGCAGAGATTGTGCCGAGATGGTAACGGCTGATAAGAGAAAGGTCACATAACAGGGTAACAGGGGCAGGGTGCCTGAAGTAAAGCTGTTGTAAAATCAGGGAGAGACAGAGAATGGAGAATAGGAGGCGATCTGCTGGCTGCAGCTGATCACTGGCGGCCCAAATTAAATCCGGCAGTTTGGGGAGCTCCCGTAACGACGCAGTAAAGTGGAACATTGTCTGTTGGCAGACAGCAAAACACTGAGAACTGAATAGAGCCATCAATAAATGCAACAGCATCAGAAGGCTGTGTCTGCCAGTTCCACTCTCTCCACGTAGAGCCAGCTCTCCATGTACTGTGGAGTCAGTGGTCCCGCCGATATAAAGGAGGAAAAACTGATTAATACTAAGAATGCTTGAGCAAGAAGTTGGAAGGTAGTGGTGTAGAATGAGGTGTCTGAAACCTTCCTGTTGAAACCTACCTCACAGCATCTTACTGGCCCAGTTACAGTGTCAAGGTTCCTCATAGCGGAACTGTGAACTCTGCTGTGTTACACGAAGAAAACGAGGATTTAAAAAAAAAAGACCATCTGCATTAAAACAGAAGGTTAAATGAAGCACATTCAGGCTCAGACCCACAAACTCTCATGGGTGGATATGAGGCACAAATTTAAATAGTAAAGCTGAAGGACTGGGGAGGGGGGGCGGAACTTTTACAGGCCTCGACCCCGACCCCCTCTATTTGTGCTCCACACACTGCGGTGGATTTTTCAACTTGGCCCTCATCAGTTGTGTGCCTGATGAAACAAACACTGACAGCTTCTTTACATTTGTAAAGACCCCTGCAGCAGCTGTGCTTATCCCACCACACAGCCAAGCTCTATCCCAGCACACAGAGGCCAGCCCAGCGCCACAAAGCCTGAATCAGAGGCAGCTCTAACCCACCACACATCCTGAGAACAGCCTAGTCAGGACAAAATGGCCCTGGCTGCACGTCTCCTCTCAGTGGTATGTTCAGTTAAACACCACAAATCTAGCAAACGCTGCTACCCAAATGAGTTCTTACACCCCCGCCAAATTCTCCAAATATACAGATATATAATTTCAGAGGGAAAGAGTGTTTGTGCCTCTAAAAAAATATATGTTTGGGGGTTACCTTGTGTCTTATCAAAGGAGCGGCAACTGCCTTGTTTGCATTATGAAGTGTTTTTTCCCCTGACGTATGAACTTTAATAACATGGATGGAGCACATGGGGGATATTCACAACTCACTCTTTTCCAGTGTTCCTGAGGAGCCAAGCATGGCTAATTTTCTAACGCTAATTAAGGGGACGTTAAATCAGAGGGGCCAAGAGTTGTTCTGCGGGGGAGGGTGTTGAGTTCTGAGTGGGGGGCCCCTGGGGGCCTGAGGAGAAGGGGGGCACCTCCAGGTTGTTTTGTTGTTCGCATGGTTTGGTCCGACCAGATTTTTACCCCAGCTGCTGCAGCTCAGCAGATGTGACAGCCATGTTCTGTGCAGTCCAATTCCACACACAAACATAGCCATATAAGCATACATCTATAATTACATAAATTATGAATAACATATCAGACCATTTTAAACTTCATTCTTGAGATTTCCCTAGCGTCCTTTTCATCCCTGTCCCAAAGAAAGTTGGAAATGTAGTGCATTGATTACTTTAGCATTGCAGTGAGAGTTGAGTATGTTAGGGAAAAATATTATCACACTCAGGGGAAAATATCGAGTATATAGACTGTAACTATATGCTTAACACTCCCACTGTGCTTTGATAACTCAAGTGTTGTGGGCCACAAACAGCAGGCCCACACGTGGCCAAAATGTTTTGAGATTATATATATATGGAAATAAAAACGTGCATAATCTGAAATTATGTTATTATTCAAAGTAGTTCATAATAACTTCACATTGTTTCCACATGAGGAAAATTCACACAAGGACACGCAGTAACGTGAGGGTTAAACTCAGCCAAGGGATGTGCCAGTGTCTCCGTTTGAGAGAGTACGTCATTGGTTAGTTTACGCCTGTTCTAAAACTCTATTTAAAATATGTAAAATCTTTTGGGTTACAGAGGGTAAAAATCTTGAAATTACGTAAATTGGTATAGCCCCTTTGACAAATTCGCCGGTATTAGGTAGTTGCAGATAGAAAATGGTCGCTTCTTGCCTCCCTTCAAACGAACCTCTGCAATGCGACTGAAACACCACCTCTTTAAAATTTAACAAAAAACAAGTTGGCATTTAATCTACTGTCCCCTTTAACACTTCGTTTAGCCGCATCCAGGGTCTCCCGTCTCCTTAAACATAAATGTGGATTTAAGGAAAAAAAATGTCCGAGAAGCTTTAACATTCTGACTCAGCAAGCTCAGGCTGCAATATATTCAATTCCCTGAGGTAACAGACGCACAACACAAAATTAAACATTTCAGACCCTTTATCGCATATCAATGTTAGTAAACCAACAGACAAGCAACTCCCCCTGAGCGTTCCACTACGATTGTAAAATGAATATAAATTCTTCGCAAATGTTAAATTGCCGAACCCCTGCGTCCTCTCCCGACCGAGAAAATTAAAGAGCCACAGTCCACTCGTAATGGTCGGACGGTGCTTTTCAGTTACACTCAAGTCACCATAACTAAAGTGAATGTTGTTGTGATGTCCAACAGCAAAACAAGTGTTAATTTAAAAATGCCACAGTGTATAGAGGGCTGCTAGGGATGGGGGTATGCAACCCGGAATCAGCCATGGGAGATATGGCGGTCTCTCTTCATGGCTCTGAAAGGGACTACAGGAGAAAATATACTATGAAAACAATTAGCCAGCTCCTGTGGAAAATTCTGACTTAAGTTGTTGTGTGAGGTTTATTGATTTATCGTACAGTGATGAGTCCTCAATGCGCATTGCCCTTCCATTGCGAGTTAATAATAAAATAAATAGCCTTGTCTTATGTTGAAGAACTGTAGCAACACAGACACTGTATAAATAACAGCCTATTTAAAATCAAAGACGTCTAATTGATAACACATTCTACAACTTCAATATCTGAAAGGCAATTCGACCCCAATAGGCCACAGCTGTGTAATGGTAACCTTCCTACTCCGTGATCGAAGTGGATGCATTTTCTTAGAAACGGGCGAATTGAACGTGCAAACTTGTAAAGGTCAAATTATTTTATGCACATAAGACAATAATATGAAAGTAAGTACTCACGTATTTCTTTTGGATGATATTCCTCTTGGGTCTTTCCTTGCTCATTCTGCAATCCAAAATATTTTGCTAAAGAGAGAATGGCCACATGAATTTCTTTCTTTGACTCTCGCTTCTCCCGGAGCACACCAAACACAATTTAAATCCCCGGTCTGTTGGGAGCTCTCTGGCTTCGTAGAATCCTCTCTCTGGGTTTCCCTCGACGATCTGGTTTTCGTCGTTAGATTCCAAATTAAAGGTCCACGGCGAACAGAGACAACCCAAAAACAAACTCACGTCGGCATAACATACTCAAAACAATTCACAACAAATAACTTCCATTCGCAAAACCCCTCCGCGTTCTCTCTCCCGGCTATCCTGACATGAATATTCTAAAAGGTATTAGTCTTGTTATAAAAGTCACATCTTGTTTGAGAAGAGGATATCAATCGAACCAAATAAATAAATAAAATAAAAAAGGTTCGATGTCCCGTTTTGGCTGGAGCTATCAGACGACGACTGTTGGCTACTCCAGCGCCGCTGCTATTCTGAACGAGGCGAGCTTCTTTCTTTCCCAAGTTCAGCCTATCACATCCGTTACCATGGACAGCGGCAACTTTAAAAGACCATTTTTCGGGCACCGGGTAAAAATTATTTTACAAAACGGGAGATGAATAATATATCACGGATAAAGTAGCCTACTTTGTTTAAAGGATTCGGATCCCCACACGTAGGCTAGTTACCACGTGTTTCCTATTTCTCCTCAGTGGCTTGAGCTATCAAGTGAAAAGCTGATCTGGATTCCATTCATATTTAGTGTGCAAATTAGCAACCTTGTTTCAAGCCCTCAATCTATGTAATGGCAATGCTACAAATGAATCAATAATATTATGTTGCCAAAGTAAATACTGTTTTTGGCCTACAGGCCTTCATTCACCTTCAGAGTGGCATTGTGCATTGAGGTAAGGAAGGTGAAGTCAAGTAAACCTTCCATCACAGCTACTTTATTATGTTTGGGAATCTTATAAAATGTCAACGTGAATTTTTTTTTCTAAGATTTCAGATTTTCAAAACTTGCTTCCTTGTTAAATTCCCTCCAGCCGTGCACAACTTCTGTCAGACTCACTAAACACTGTTGAGAAATGGTCACCAGAATCCGAGATTGTTGTACAGGACTGCTTTTGAGACTAACATTGACAAGCTAACCACCTCCATCACTGGAAAATGCATTGGCTACATTGTCCCCCCATGAGTGTTTGTTGCTTCCCCAATCAAAAGCCCTGGATTAACACTGAGGTTGGCACTAAATTAAAGGACTACACAAACCTGAGGCTATTGCCAAAGATATGAATAAGTACAAGACGTCCTGCAATGACCTCCACAGAGTCATCAAACGAGAAAATGGACATTATAGTAATAAGGTGGAATCATACTACACAGGCTCCGACGCCGTCGCTTGTGGCAGGGGCTATAGTCCAATACGGATTAAAAAGGAAAAAGCAACCGTGATCTGCCCAAAGATGCCTTTCTACCAGACGAACTCAATGCATTTTATGCACGCTTTGACAACAACACCATGTCGGGTGTGAGGGCCATCACCAACCCAGAGGATTGGGGGATCTTGCTCTCTGAGGCCGACGTGAGAAAAGTCTTTAAGCAGGTCAATAGCCGCAAGGGTCCAGACAGTATTCTGGGGGCACGTTCTCAGAGCATGCGCAGAACAGCTAGCAGGCATATTCATGGTAATATTCAACTGGTAATATTCAACTTCACAGTCGTGAAGAAGGCATGACAGCACCTCTTTCCCCTCAGGAATTTGACATGGTTTGGCATGAGCCCTCAAATCCTCAAAAGGTTCTACAGCTGTACCACTGAGAGTATATTGACTAGCTGCATCACTGCCTGGTATGGCAGTACCACCACCATTGATCCAATGGCGCTACAGAGGGTGGTGCGAACAGCCCAGTACATCACTGGGGCCGAGCTCCCTGCCATCCAGGACATCTATATCAGGTGGTGTGGAAGGAAGGCCTGGAAAATCGTTAAAGACTCCAACTACCCAAGCCATAGCCTATTCTCTCTGTTTTGCATTGTCAATCGGTACCAGTGCATCAAGTCTGACACTAACAGGCTCTTGAACAGCGTCTATCCCCAAGGAATAAGACTGATACATAGACTATCTGAGTTAACACTGTATCTTTATTGACATGCATAGGGGACAGTGGTGCAACATCTCAAGACATCAGTCATGAAGTTAAAACTTGGTTGCAAATGGGTCTTCCAAATGGACAATGACCCCGAACAGACTTCCAAAGTTGTGGCAAAATGGCTTAAGGACAACCAAGTCAAGGTATTGGAGTGGCCATCACAAAGCCCTGACCTCAATCCTATAGAAAATGTGTGGGCAGAACTGAATGGCGTGTGCGAGCAAGGAGGCCTACAAACTTGACTCAGTTACACCAGCTCTGTCAGGAGGAATGGGCCAAAATTCACCCAACTTATTATGGGAAGCTTGTTTAATCCAAGTTAAACAATTTAAAGGCAATGCTACCAAATATGTGTATGTAAACTTCTAACCCACTGGGAATGTGATGAAATAAATAAAAGTTTAGATAAATCATGCTCTCTACTATTATTCTGACATTTCACATTGTTAAAATAAAGTGGTGATCCTAAGTGACCTAAGACAGGGATTTTTTACTCGGATTAAATGTCAGGAATTGTGAAAAACTGAGTTTAAATGTGTTTGGCTAAGGTGTATGTAAACTTCCGACTTGAACTGTATGTAGTTTTACTTGTGCATGTGACATTAAAACTTGAAACACTCATGCTTCTTTTCTCAAATAATGTCAGAGTGTTGGAGCGTGCCCCTGGCTATCCGTCAATGAAAAATAAATCAAGAAAATTGTGCCGTCTTGTTTGCTTAATATAAGGAATTAGAAACAATGTATACTTTTACTTTTGATACTTAAAGTACAGTATATTTTAGAAATTACAGTTTTTTGGTATTTTAAAACCAAATACTTTGACTTTTACTCAAGTAGTATTTTACTGTGTGACTTTCACTTTTACTTTAGGCATTTTCTATTAAGGTATCTTTACTTTTACTCAAGTATGACAATTGAATACTTTTTCCACCACTGCCAATCAGTTCGGTTCAACGTTTGCTACATTGCGTGACGGTTTGTAGGCTGCTGAACAACATACTACTGAACAACATGTTTCCCTGAAACAGCGTGTTATTTTACATCCTTTGAGGTATGTTTTCTACAGTTCAGTGGGTGTAGCGAGGTGTGGCCTGATCAATATGTGTGTGGCCATTGCAAAACAGGTGCAGCACACACCATACACAATCCCATCTGGGCCTCCATAGTCCTCTTCCTCAGCTTGTTGTTCAGTACAGTTTCTGTTTAGATTAACATTGAACACCGTTCTGTTGTAGGCTACTAAACGAACCCCAGGTGAAATCCAGGCTACTGTAGAAGGTTACAGTAATAGAAGTGTGAGAAATGCACATACACCATCAATATGACTCAAAATGAGCTTTTCATGTTAAAATTGACTAGAAGTTCAAGTGGATTAATCATAGCCTACTGACCATGAATCTAAGCATTCTGCCAGGCCTTCCTTCACTAAAGTGGAACTGTAGGCATCTCCCACCTCCTAAGGGAAAATATCCTCTCTCACCTGAGAACCAGTGATTTAGCAGTGAACAGGGAACCAATTAGTGAAAGGTTTTCGACTTGAAGTTCAGTAAACCTTCCTTCAAGTCGAAATGGTCATATCCAAATGTGTCTTCATTTTGGTGAACAAGAAGAGAAATGGTTTGAAAACGTACCACAATCCAGGAATGGAAGGTGTCGCTGTACTCATTACTTTCCCATTATCCCATTCGGCAAATTGAGAAGGTTGAAATACTGCTAGTTATTCATTAAACTGCCTTTTTCATCCTCATTCTAGGTAGCTACTGATAAAGCAGCTCATTTAATTCCAAAAACACCTCCAGCAGCTACTCACCCAATTGCTTGGCGTCGCATTTTCATGGAATCCAATGGGCTGATTTAGCATTAGCTATCTTAGAATGCTGACGGAAAAGTTTTATTAAAAACGAGCAGTATTTCAATCTTCTTCATTTGCCTATTGAGATAATTAGGACTATAGCGACATCTTCCATCCCTGGATGGAGGTCGATTTTCAAACTGCCATCCCCCTGCATCTCTCTGATTCAGAGGGGTTTGGTTAAATTCGGAAGTACATTTCAGTTGAATGCATTCAGTTGTGCAACTGCATTCAGTTGTGCAATACCCTTTCCCTTTCTCGTTCACAGTCAAAAACAACTCTACTGCCTTCTGTTACTCAGAACATCCCTACTGGCCCCTACACTGTCGGGGCTTATCATTGCTTTGAAGTCATCAAAACTGTGTGTGTGTCTGCGTCTTGAAGGACTGATGAGCAGGAACTCGATTGGTTGTGATGACTGTTTGATGACTGGTTTCTCTTCCTCCTCAGTGACCTATCAGGAGGAATGACAAGGCCGACATGTTGATGCAGTTTGTGAAGGGTTGACTGTGTGGACCAGAGGAGGCTGGTGAGGGGAGGATGGCTCATAATAACAAATGGAGTGATTGGAATGGTATCAAACACATGGAAACCAGGTGTGTGATGTGTTTGAGACCATTGCATTTATTCTGTTCCAGCCATTACTATTAGCCCATCCTCCCAATTTAAAGTGCCACCAGCCACCACAGGTGTGGACCTGTGTAATGTGGTTTAGTACTGTTACCGTTGTTCACAGCAGCAAAGTCAAGCCTCTGAGATCATGTAAAAAGGGAAGGTAAAGTCTCTTCTGCTGTTGGACTGGCTCTTTAATAAGCTAAACAACATCAGTCTATTCACACTGGGGATGGATCAGGTGCACTTCCTGATGATAGTGAACCGAGGTGCTGAAATGAGCCCTACAGGGAACAGATGAAAACCAGTGCATGAACATGCAGATTTCATTATAATCATGCAACGAGGATGAGATATCACTCCGCAACATGTTTGATGTAGATTCAGCACCATGCTCACAGTGATCAAAGCTGTGAACTTGTCCATGAATGAACAAACACTCTGGATCAATATCTGGCAGATCAATAAGCCACAGTGAAACCTGCAGATGACATTATATTATGGATCTGATTAAATCCGACCAGCCTCCAGACTTCACACTGATCCCAGTTAACCACACGGTTGTAACACTTTATATAATAACTTTCATTTATAAGACATTGTCAAATCATTTCTAAGGTATGTGTTAATGATTTGCTGAACATTTGTAAATCTTTATTACTAATTTATTAAATATCAGTAAGCTATTTCTAAACTGTTACACTATAATAATTTCCGTTATTGTATAGGGATAAATATATATATTGTTTAATCATCATTTAACTCTTCACTGATGTGCGACCTAGATGTAGAAACATAAATAGTTCAGTTCATGTTTGATTAGAGTTTTCACTCCCCATGGTTTTAATTGGTGAGTGAGACTGATCAGAGCAGACGGTGCTACTCAGACGGATGTCCCGTAGCAGAGTAAAACGAACGAGGGGCAGTGGAGGGAAAATACCATTCATTTAGCATGGCCAATAAAGCATTGACAAAAAGGGAATCCAAATGAATGTTGAGAGATCTTAAAAATATATATATATATCTCAACTCTCAGGGTACTAGAAACTTGTTTTTAAACTGTTGGAACAGTATCACTGTTAGTGTAACCTCATATTTTGGGATCATTTTTGTGGTATTATAATGTTGAATGTGATATTATAATGTTGAATCTGGTATAAATAGCAAAGCTTCTTTTACTATTTATGTTATGGAAACATGATCACTTGGGCTCCCGAGTGGCGCAGCTGTCTAAGGCACTCCATCTCAGTGCTAGAGACATCACTACAGACACTCTGGTTCGATTCCAGGCTGTACCACAACTGGCTGTGTCACGACTTCTGCCGAAGTTGGCTCCTCTCCTTGTTCGTTCGGCGATCGATGTCACTGGCTTTCTAGCCATCGCCGCTCCATGTCCGTTTGTCTTTTCTTCTTCATTACACACCTGGTTTTAATTTCTCCAATCAATCTACTTGTATTTAACCCTCTGTTTCCCATCATGCATTTGTGTGTAATTGTTTCATGTTATTGTGGTATTTTATTACGCTCTTTACTTTTGTTATGTTCCGCGTTTTGAGCGCGTTTGATTTATGTAGTGCTCTCGTTTTTTAAAACGAAAATAAAAGTGCCCCTGTTTACGTTACTCTGCTCTCCTGCACCTGACTTCGCCTCAAGTACACCCCTTGACAGGCTGTGATTGGGAGTCCTATATGGCGGTGCACAATTGGCCTAGTGTCGTCCGGGTTTGGCCAGGGTAGGCCATCATTGTAAATAAGAATTTGTTGTTAACTAACTTGCCTAGTTAAATAAAGGTTCAATTAAAAAAATACTGTAAAAAAAAAAAAAGACCACTCCACTACAGCAACAGACAGAGGAACAGCCCTGTGCTGCTGGGTGGGGGAGGAGGTTGTAAAATAGATGCTTGCCACTTGTACAATTTTGTCTTTTCAAGCTGCTGTAAAATGTAAGTATTAGTGAGGACATTGAATATTACACAAAAGAGTGAGAAATAATGTTTTAAATGGTGTGGTGTGCCGAGGGTCGCACTCGTATTAAATTATCCTGTTGAAATGGAAATCTTGTACCTAGTCTCATTAAAGTGAGGTTAACCTCCCCTGCCCCCTCTACCTTCTCCCCCACCGCCCTCTCCTCTCTGCTGGGACCAGTCAAGATCACAAACAACATTTATTTTACAGCCTTGGCCCCCACAGAGGGACTGAGAGTCCCAGTCTACCACGCAGGATAATTGGACACCTTGAGTTCCTAAATCCCACCTGGAATGAAATACATGCTAGGTAATTGCATCAGCTGGACTCAAATGGAAACACCAATGAGAAAGAGAGAAAATCCAAGTTCAACATGAACAACAGCAACAATAACAACATAATACAAAGACTGTGTAACTGTTCATGTCGTGAAATGTCAGTTGCACTACTGCTCTACTGGTTGGTTAAACACACCCACAAGGATACTGCTGCCCCATAGCTGTTGTTGTGTTGTTGTGTTTGTTGACAGTGTTAGTTGTCACAGCCTCACCTCAGAACCCACAGCCTTACCTGTTCTCACCTAGGAACCCTGTCTTCATCCTGTCTCTATGGGACTGTCTGATGTGGAGTTGGTTCTGTCCAGCTGAACCTGTTGCTTGGAGACACACCCCATCTGATCCAGTCTGATGTGGACACTTGGTATCCTCTGTCTGTCACTGTCTATCTGTGATCTCTCCATTCAACTGTACGTTCTGGTTGTCATTCTCTTCCTCCCACTCAGCAGTCAGAGTCCATTCACATTTCTCCTCCTCACATTCTGGGGTTTGATTAAGTGGATTTGTCTCTAGCCATGATTCAGTGATAACCAGGGGAGGCCTGCCATCCTCAGTGTAGCCATGTAACGAGCGGCTAGAGAAGGTGTTCTGTTCGACTGACAGACTGACTCAGCTGGGTTGAGCTGAAAGTTCTCCAGAGGGACCTGAGTCTCTTGGGTCTCCCTGTAGCCCTGAGGACCTTTCATGCCCAGGACACCTGCACCCCTCACAAACACCAGCCTTCCTCTGCTTTGTGATCACAGAGGGAGAGAGGGAAGAGAGAGAGAGCAAGCGAGGAGAGAGAGAGAGAGAGATCGAGCAAGGAGAAAGGGAGAGTGAGCGAGGCTACTGCCACTGACCTCAGCCACGTGGGGGAAAAAGTAACACAAATGGGCCACGGCCAGGATCAGCTGGGGAACAAAGGGGGGAGCAGAGACGGAGAGATGGTTCCAGGTACTCCTCGCATCAATGAGTGTCTACTGTATAACCTGTGAGCAGAATAGAGCCTTTTCACAGACATGTTGGAGTATTCCCTGTGTTTTATATGGTGCTGGTCCTATCTGCTTTGTTTGCATGATGACAAGAGAAGGTGATTGTAACAGAAAGTCCTGTTGATGAGCATTTCTCCTGGTTCCCCTGGGCTCTGGTCACTGAGCTGCACATGTCCCTCTCCTGATGGGATGGAGGTTGTTTGAGCCTGGAGGGATGTGAATGACAGGAGGGTTGGAGGAGGATTGTGTTCTAGAGGCAACCACTTGTTGGTCTGGCTTGGTCTTACACTCAACTGAACATTGAAGAGTAGTTATGTAGTCCTCTGTGTGTCTATCATATTTCACTGGGATCATTTGCCTGTCAAAGATTACTCCAACACAAGATGTTACTCAGTAGACTCAGTATATTCATACTACTGGTAGGCTCACAGCTCTCCCTGTGTAGTTTTAATCAATTCTAATCACAAAATTGTTATCCCAGACCTCATACCAGATTTATTAGGATTTATCGCACAATTGACCTGGCGTCGTCAGGGGTAGGGGAGGGTTTGGCCGGTGGGGCTTTACTTGGCTCATTGCAATCTAGCAACTCCTTGTGGCGGGCTGGGTGGCTACGGGCTGACCCCAGGTGCCAGTTGCACAATGTTTCCTAAGACACATTTGTGCGACTGGCTTCCGGGTTAACATTACATTACATTTAAGTCAGGAGCGCGGTTAGGTGGATCATGTTTTTCGGGGGACGCATGTCTCCACCTTCGCCTCCCCGAGCCTGTTGGGGAGTTACAGCGACGAGACAAGATCGAAAAATTGGGAGAATACGGTGGTAAAAATAAATAAAATAAAAGCCTTATTTCTCACCAGAAGAACTCATAAACATCCTTAATAACGAAGTGTGATTATGATGATACTAATTGTCATTACTCTAAGCAGGCTCTCTGTTCAGCAGCCATACATATCATACATTGTTACCAGGCCAGCTCTCATGTGGAGCTGCTGGGACCCACTGGCTTAAGTAGTGGCGCTCATCTGTGCTGCGCTCTCTCTCTCCTTTTTCTCCACTCTCCTCTACTCTTTATTTGTTTTATTTATCCTCTCTATTCTCCCCTCTCTCCTCACCTCACTCTCTCCTCACACTCCTTTATAACTAATCAGCACCTCTACTACATTAGCATCAGCCAGCCACACTACATGCCAATGAGGCACCGCACACTGTACTAGCACGGCTGAGGAGAATCTACAAACGCATTTACACACTCCTCGACTACAACACTCCTTGACCACCACACTCCTCGACCACAACACCACTCGACCATCACACTCCTCGACCACTCGACAACTAAACTCCTCAACCAGTCAACCACACTCCTCGACCACCACACCATTCGACCACCAAACTCCTCGACCACTCGACCACCACACTCCTCGACCACTTGACCACCACACTCCTCGACCACTCGAACACCACAGTCCTCGACCACTCAACCACCACACCACTCGACCACCTCATTCCTCGACTGCCACACCACTTCACCTCTTAATGACACCTTTTTCTCTTACTCTTCCTGACTCAATCTCCTTCTCACGATCTCTTGCACACATACTCGACCACCACACTCCTCGACCACCACGCTCCTCGACCACCACACCACCCGACCACCACACCCATCGACCACTCGACCACCACACTCCTCGACCACTCGACCACCACACTCCTCGACCACCACAATCCTCCACCATTCGACCACCACGCTCCTCGACCATTCGACAACTAAACTCCTCAACCAGTCAACCACCACACTCCTCGACCACCACACCATTCGACCACCAAACTCCTCGACCACTCGACCACCACACTCCTCGACCACCACACTCCACGACCACGCGACCACCACACTCCTCGACCACTCGACCACCACACTCCTCGACCACCACACTCCACGACCACGCGACCACCACGCTCCTCGACCACTTGACCACCGCATTCCTCAACCACTCGACCACCACACTCCTCCACCCCTAGATCACCACACTCCTCGATCTCTCATTGACACTTTTTTCTCTTACTCTTCCTGACTCAATCTCTTTCTCACTATCTCTTGCACACATTCTCTCTCTCTCCCTCTCTCTCTCTCCCTCTCTCTCTCTCCCCATGAAAAATGGAGGCCTCATGAATTGTTTACAGGTTTGCTGTGTGTGTTGTCCAGGGTGTTGGGTTCAGCAGGGGAGGCGAGGCAGAGGGGAGGTGATGTTTTGTACACTCAGTGTATTTTCCTACTATTCCTACTGGACTTGCACTCTCAGTATCACAGCACCAACGCCCACCTAAGCCTGTTAGTCAGTTAGGAGGGAAGAAGGTTAGCAAGAAGGAAGGGAGGAAGGGTTAGGTAAACGAAGCCTGACATCTGTCTCCTGCTGATCAATGTGTGTGTGTGTGTGTGGTGTGTCTGTTTTTAACCTCACTGCTTCTGTAGATCATCCTCAGCACCACTCTCAGCCTCCACCACGCTGTAGGATGTAGGAGGTAGATGCTCTGTAGAGACCAGGCAAATGCCTCTAATGACTAATGACTCAGTATGTGGGTTGAATGTATTGTATGTCTGTGAGCAGTCTGTTGTGCTTATTCTGACTACCAGAATGCTTTCTAGTGTTAAGCAGAAATTGTTCGGTCCTCAATAACCTTTGCCATTCCAGGAGCAACAGGCTAAGGATTTCACTGTTTAGGTATTTAAGTTGTTCCAACATAATTGGTTATTTACAACCAAACCTCCTTGGTAATACCCTTAGGATGACAAGCCTTCACCATATGTAAATGTGGCGTCCCGTTGAACATGGAATAGAGGCAGCACTTGGTTTGTTGGTTTGTAAAGTTTGAAAGTGTCTGAAAAAGTTTTTTATTGGAAAAGTTTGGTTACTAGTTGGAAACCTTTTGATTTTGGATCCTGCGATGCGGTTGGCATCAGTAGCTGGGACCGCTGCTATCTGTCCAGGGATTCTGCCAACCGAGGACCTAGCTGCCCCTGTCAGCTGCCTATCAAGCTAGCAGGGTTTCATTGGACCTCAGATTGTCCCATGCTTGTGACTGTCTAGATCCCTACTGTTTGTTGCTGTTTCCATCTTCCCTGCAACCTGCACTGTCTGGAATTGTGGGGAGTAACAACGTAGCCTACGTTGCTACCATGACAAGACCAAAGCTGGTACCGTTGAGGACAGTGGTGTCTCTCTATCACAGGTAAAGGATCTTTAAAATGATCAAACTTAGTTCTACAAGCAGTTGTTACAACAACAAGAAAATAGCTGTTTTGTCCAAATACTGGTGGAGTCGACTAATAAAATAATGGACGACTTGACCAGAGAGGTCCAGGACCTGAAGAAGAGTTTGCAGTTCTCCCAGGGTCAGCTTGATGAGTTGAAACAGGAGAACGGCAAGATGATAACAACCTGTAAGTCATTGAGAGAGGACATTAGTTCTATATGGAAATCCATCATAACAATGACAGAGAAATCAGATTATCTAGAGAAACAATCAAGGCGGAACAACATTGTTGTAGACAGAATTGCAGAATCAACACATGAGAACAGGAATGTGGTCTGATGACTACAAAAGGAAGAAAATTAAGATGAACCGAAGGAAGATTGAGTTGGATCTTAGAAATGTCCTTGTTTTTGAAGGAAAATCACATTTTCTGTCCATTAAAATAACATCAAATTGATCAGAAATACAGTGTAGACATCGTTAATGTTGTAAATGACTATTGTAGCTGGAAACGGCTGATTTTTAATGGAATATCTACAGTGGGGAGAACAAGTATTTGATACACTGCCGATTTTGCAGGTTTTCCTACTTACAAAGCATGTAGAGGTTTGTATTTTTTTTTATCATAGGTACACTTTAACTGTGAGAGACGGAATCTAAAACAAAAATCCAGAAAATCCCATTGTATGATTTTTAAGTAATTAATTTGCATTTTATTGCATGACATAAGTATTTGAGCACCAACCAACCAGTAAGAATTCTGGCTCTCACAGACCTGTTAGTTTTTCTTTGAGAAGCCCTCCTGTTCTCCATTCATTACCTGTATTAACTGCACCTGTTTGAACTCGTTACCTGTATAAAAGACACCTATCCACACACTCAATCAAACAGACTCCAACCTCTCCACAATGGCCAAGACCAGAGAGCTGTGTAAGGACATCATGGATAAAATTATAGACCTGCACAAGGCTGGGATGGGCTACAGGACAATAGGCAAGCAGCTTGGTGAAAAGGCAACAACTGTTGGCGCAATTATTAGAAAATGGAAGAAGTTCAAGATGACGGTGAATCACCCTCGGTCTGGGGCTCCATGCAAGATCTCACCTTGTGGGGCATCAATGATCATGAGGAAGGTGAGGGATCAGCCCAGAACTACACGGCAGGACCTGGTCAATGACCTGAAGAGAGCTGGGACCACAGTCTCAAAGAAAACCATTAGTAACACACTACGTCGTCATGGATTAAAATCCTGCAGCACACGCAAGGTCCCCCTGCTCAAGCCAGCGCATGTCCAGGCCCATCTGAAGTTTGCCAATGACCATCTATCTGGATGATGCATGGGAGGAATGGGAGAAGGTCATGTGGTCTGATGAGAAGAATATAGCTTTTTGGTCTAAACTCCACTTGCCGTGTATGGAGGAAGAAGAAGGATGAGTACAACCCCAAGAACACCATCCCAACCGTGAAGCATGGAGGTGGAAACATCATTCTTTGGGGATGCTTTTCTGTAAAGGGGACAGGACGACTGCACCGTATTGAGGGGAGGATGGATGAGGCCATGTATCGCGAGATCTTGGCCAACAACCTCCTTCCCTCAGTAAGAGCATTGGAGATGGGTCGTGGCTGGGTCTTCCAGCATGACAACGACCTAAAACACACAGCCAGGACAACTAAGGAGTGGCTCCATAAGAAGCATCTCAAGGTCCTGGAGTAGCCTAGCCAGTCTCCAGACCTGAACCCAATAGAAAATCTTTGGAGGGAGCTGAAACTCCGTATTGCCCGGCGACAGCCCCGAAACCTGAAGGATCTGGAGAAGGTCTGTATGGAGGAGTGGGCCAAAATCCCTGCTGCAGTGTGTGCAAACCTGGTCAAGAACTACAGGAAATGTATGATCTCTGTAATTGCAAACAAAGGTTTCTGGACCAAATATTAAGTTCTGCTTTTCTGATGTATCAAATACTTATGTCATGCAATAAAAGTCTAATTAATTACTTAAAAATCATATAATGTGATTTTTTTGGACTTGTTTTATATTCCATCTCACAGTTGAAGTGTACCTATGATAAAAATTACAGACCTCTACATGCTTTGTAAGTAGGAAAACCTGCAAAATCAGCAGTGTATCAAATACTTGTTCTCCCCACTGTACATAGGCGTACAGTGGCCCATTATCAGCAAGCATCACTCCTGTGTTCCAATGGCACGTTGTGTTAGCTAATCCAAGTTTATCATTTTAAAAGGCTAATTGATCACTGTTAGCACAGCTGAAAACTAACCAGAATAGAAAGAGGAGTGGGAGGCCCCGGTGCACAACTGAGCAAGAGGACAAGTACATTCGAGTGTCTAGTTTGAGAAACAAACGCCTCAGAAGTCCTCAACTGGCAGCTTTATTAAATAGTACCCGCAAAACACCAGTCTCAACGTCAACAGTGAAGAGGCGACTCCGGGATGCTGGCCTTCTAGGCAGAGTTGCAAAGAAAAAGACATATCTCAAAATAAATCTCAAAAAGGTTAAGATGGGCAAAAGAACACAGACACTGGACAGAGGAAGATTGGAAAAAAAGTGTTATGGAGAGACAAATCAAAATTTGAGGTGTTCGGATCACAAAGAACATTCGTGAGAAACAAATAATATGAAAAGATGCTGGAGGAGTGCTTGACGCCATCTGTCAAGCATGGTGGAGGCAATGTGATGGTTTGGGGGTTCTTTGGTGGTGGTAAAGTGGGAGATTTGTACAGGATAAAAGGGATCTTGAAGAAGGAAGGATATCACTCCATTTTACAACACCATGCCATAACCTGTGGACGACGCTTAATTTGAGCCAGTTTCCTCCTTCAACAGGACAATGACCCAAAGCACAGCTCCAAACTATGCAAGAACTATTGAGGGAAGAAACAAATAAAATAAAATGTTATTAGTCACATGTGCTGAATACAACAGGTATTACAGTGAAACGCTTACTTACGAGCCCATAACCAGCAATGCAGTTTAAAAAATACGGATAAGAATAACAAATAAAAGTAACAAGTAATTAAAGAGCAGGAGTAAAATATCAATAGCGAGACTATATACAGCGGGTTACCGGTACTGAGTCAATGTTGAGGAAACATGTAAATGTACAGTTGAAGTTGTAAGTTTACATACACTTAGGTTGGAGTCATTAAAACTCGTTTTTCAACTACTCCACAAATTTCTCGTGAACAAACTATAGTTTTGGCCAGTCGGTTAGGACATCTACTTGTGCATGACACAAGTAATTTTTCCAACAATTATTTACAGACAGATTATTTCACTTATCATTCACTGTATCACAATTCCAGTGGGCCAGAAGTTGACTTAGTTGACTGCCTTTAAACAGCTTGGAAAATTCCAGAAAATGATGTCATGGCTTTAGAAGCTTCTGATAGGCTAATTTACATAATTTGAGTCAATCGGATGTGTACATGTATTTCAAGGCCTACCTTCAAACTCAGTGCCTCTTTGCTTGACATCATGGGAAAGTCAAAAGTAATCAGCCAAGACCTGTAAACCTCCACATGTCTGGTTCATCTTTGGGAGCAATTTCCAAACTTCTGAAGGTACCATGTTCATCTGTACAAACAATAGCACGCAAGTATAAACACCATGGGACCACGCAGTCGTCATACCGCTCAGAAAGGAGACACGGTCTGTCTCTTAGAGATTAATGTACTTTGTTTCGAAAGGTGCAAATCAATCCCAGAACAATAGCAAAGGACCTTGTGAAGTTGCTGGAGGAAACAGGTACAAAAGTATCTATATCTGTTACGTCTGTCATTAGATAAATGAGACCAAGCACAGCGTGGAAAGTGTTAATGATTTTTAATACTTAACTCCGACCAAACAACAAAATACAAAACCGAACATAAAGTTCTGCAGGGCTAGACAGTAACTATGCAAAAACAAGATCCCATAATCCAAGGTGGGAAAAATGGCTGCCTCAGTATGATCCCCAATCATAGACAAAGATAGACAGCTGCCTCTGATTGGGAACCATACCCGGCCAACAAAGAAATAGAAAAACTAGAATGCCCACCCAAATCACACCCAGACCTAACCAAATAGAGAAATAAAAAGGCTCTCTAAGGTCAGGGCAAAACAATATCGACAGTAAAACGAGTCCTATATTGAAATAACCTGAAAGGCCGCTCAGCAAGGAAGAAGCTACTGCTCCAAAACCGCCATAAAAAAGACAGACTACGGTTTGCAACTGCACATCGGGACAAAGATTGTACTTTTTGGAGAAATGTCCTCTTGTCTGATGAAACAAAAATATAACTGTTTGGCCATAATGACCATCGTTATGTTTGGAGGAAAAAGGGGGAGGCTTGGAAGCCGAAAAACACCATCCCAACCGTGAATCACGGGGGTGGCAGCATCATGTTGTGGGGGTGCATTGCTGCAGGAGGGACTGGTAAACTTCCCAAAATAGATGGTTTCATGAGGTAGGAAAATGATGTGGATATATTGAAGCACCATCTCAAGACATCAGTCAGGAAGTTAAAGCTTGGTCGCAAATGGGTCTTCCAAATGGGCAATGACCCCAAGCATACTTCCAAAGTTGTGGAAAAATGGCTTAAGGACAACAACATCAAGGTATTGGAGTGGCCATTATAAAGCCCTGACCTCAATACCATAGAAAATTTGTGGGCAGAACTGAAAAAGTGTGTACGAGCAAAGAGGCCTACAAACCTGACGCAGTTACATCAGCTGTCAGGAGGAATGGGCCAAAATTCACACAACTTATTGTGGGAAGCTTGTGGAAGGCTACTCAAAACATTTGACCCAAGTTAAAAATGTTAAAGGCAATGGTACCAAATACTAATTGAGTGTATGTAAACTTCTGACCCACTGGGAATGTGATGAAAGAAATAAAAGCTTAAATAAATAATTCTCTCTACTATTATTCTGACATTTCACATTCTTAAAATAAAGTGGTGATCCTAATTGACCTAAAACAGGGAAATCTAACTTGGATTAAATGTCAGGAATAGTGAAAAACTGAGTTTAAATGTGTTTGGCTAAGGTGTATGTAAACTTCCGACTTCAACTGTAGGTAGAGTTATTAAAGTGACTCTGCATAGATGATAACAACAGAGAGTAGCAGCGGTGTAAAAGAGGGCAGGGGGTAACCTTTTGATTAGGTGTTCATGAGTCTTATGGCTTCGGGGTAGAAGCTGTTTAGTAGCCTCTTGGACCTAGACTTGGTACTCCGGTACCACTTGCCGTGTGATAGCAGAGAGAACAGTCTATAACTAGAGTGGCTGGAGTCTTTAGGTTAGGTTTTGTCGTGCCCTCTTCACCACATGTCCTGGTGTGCTTGGACCATGTTAGTTTGTTGGTGAATTAGACACCAAGGAACTTGATGCTCTCAACCTGCTCCACTGCAGCCCGTTGATGAGAATGGGGGCGTGCTCGGTCCTATTTTTCCTGTAGTCCACAATCATCTCCTTTGTCTTGATCACGTTGAGGGAGAGGTTGTTGTCCTGGCACCACACGGCCAGGTCTCTGACTTCCTCCCTAAAGGCTGTTTCGTCGTTGTTCGTGATCAGGCCTACCACTGTTGTGTCATCGGCAAACTTAATGACGGTGTTGAAGTCGTGCCTGGCCGTGCAGTCGTGAGTGAACAGGGAGTACAGGAGGGGACTGAGCACGCACCCCTGAGGGGTCCCTGTGTTGAGGACCAGCGTGGCGGATGTGTTGTTACCTACCCTTACCAACTGGGGTGGCCCATCAGGAAGTCCAGGATCCAGTTGCAGAGGGTGGTGTTTAGTCTCAGGGTCCTTGGCTTAGTGATGAGCTTTGAGGGCACTATGGTGTTGAACACTGAGCTGTCGTCAATAAATAGCATTCTCATGTAGGTGTTCCTTTTGTCCAGGTGGGAAATGGCAGTGTGGAGTGCAATAGAGATTGCATCATCAGTGGATCTGTTGGGGCGGTATGCAAATTGGAGTGGGTCTAGTGTTTCTGGGATATTGGTGTTGATGTTAGCCATGACCGGCCGTTCATGGCTACAGACGTGAGTGCTACGGGGTCAGTAGTCATTTAGGCAGGTTACCTTAGTGTTCTTAGACACAGGCACTATGGTGATCTGTTTAGAACATGTTGATAATACAGACTCGGACAGGGAGAGGATAAAAATGTCAGTGAAGTCACTTGCCAGTTGGTCAGTGCATGCTTGCAGTACACGTCCTGGTAATCTGTCAGGCCCTGCGGCCTTGTGAATGTTGACCTGTCTTACTCACATCGGCCATGGAGAGCGTGAACACACAATCTTCCAGAACAGCTGGTGCTCTCATGCATATTTCAGTGTTATTTTCCTCAAAGCGAGCATTGAAGTAGTTTAGCTAGTCTGGTAGGCTCGTGGCACTGGGCAGCTCTCGGCTGTGCTTACATCTGACGAGCATCAGAGCCTGTGTAGTACGATTTGATCTTACACTTGATCTTACACATCTGACACTTTACCTGTTTGATGATTCATCGGAGGGCATAACAGGGTTTCTTATAAGCTTCCGGGTTAGAGTCCCGCTCTTTGAAAGCGACAGCTCTAGCCTTTAGCTCAATGCGGATGTTGCCTGTAATTCATGGTTTCTGTTTGGGATATGTACGTACGGTCAATGTGGGGATGACGTCACCAATGCACTTATTGATGAAGCCAATGACTGATGTGGTGTACTCCTCAATGCCATTGGAGGAATCCCGGAACCTTATTTCAATTAAAAATCATTATTTATAACCTTGTCAACGTCTTGACTGTATTTCCTGTTCATTTTGCAACTCATTGCATGTATATATTCATGGAAAACCAGGACATTTGTAAGGGACCCCAATTTTTTGAACAGTAGTGTATATTCAGAGCCATATCCCAGTAATGCTTAGAGAAGATCTCATGTCAAGTATTATTGAAGTACTGTGGCTGCAGGTTCACCTACATTATCTAAAGCCCATTATTTTGGGGTGTTGCTATAGGCCGCCAAGTGCTAACTATCAGTATCTAAATAATGTATGTGAAATGCTTGATAGTGTATGTGATGTAAACAGAGAGGTCTACTTGCTTGGTATTCATCAAACTGTCCGCTCAAGAGGGAACTTCTACTGTAACCAGTGGCTGTAATCTGGTTCAGGTTACTAATCAACCTACCAGGGTGTTTACAAACACTACAAGAACATGATCATCCACATGTATTGATCAAATTATTACTAATACTGTAGAACTCTTTTCAAAAGCTGTAACCATACCCATTGGATGCAGTGATCACAATATAGTGGGTATATCTAAGACAACCAAGGTTCCTAAAGCTCGGCCTAAAATAGTGTATAAGAGATCATACAAAAGTTTTTGCTGTGCCTTTTATGTGGATGATGTAAAAAATATTTGATGGTCTGGTGTAATTAATAAGGATTATCCAGATGCTGCACTTGATGAATTTGTTATATTGCTTCCTCCAATTATTGATAAACATGCCCTGGTAAGAAACTTACTCTTAGAATGTTTTGTTATCGATCAACAATGACAAACCTCTTGGCATTGACAACTTTGATGGAAGGCTACTGAGGATGGTAGCTGACTCTATGGCCACTCCTATCTGTCATATCTTTAATCTAAGTCTAGAGGAAGATGTCTGGAGGGAAGCCAATGTCATTCTGTTACCCAAGAGTGGCCTTTACTGGTTCTAGCAGCTCTTGCAAACTGTGGTAAAAAAAATGTGTTTGACCAAATACAATGCTATTTCTCTGTAAACAAATTGACAACAGACTTTCAGCATGCTTATGGAGAAGGGCACTCAACATGTACTGCACTGACACAAATTACTGATGATTGGTTGAAAGAAATTGATAATAAAAAGATTGTGGGAGCTGCACTGTTAGATTTCAGTGCAGCCTTTGATATTATTGACCATAACCTGTTGTTGAGTATTGTGGATATTATGCCATTTTGTGGATTCAGAGCTCTCTATCTAATAGAACTCAGGGTTTTATTTAATGGAGTAGGGTGTGGTGTACCACAAGGCAGTTCTCTAGGCCCTTTACGTTTTAATATTTTTACCAATGACATGCCACTGGCATTAAACAAAGCCTGTGTGTCCGTGTATGCTGATGAGTCAACCAGAAATGTTTCAGCAACCACAGTTAATGAATTCACTGAAACCCTTAACAAGGAGTTGCAGTCAGTTTTGGAATGGGTGGCCAGTAATAAACTGTTCCATAACATCTCTAAAAACTAAGAGCATTGTATTTGGTACAAAACATTTCCCTAAGCTCTAGACCTCAGCTGAATCTGGTAAGAATGGTGTGGCTGTTGAACAAGTTGAGGAGACTAAATGACTTGGTGTTACCTTAGATTGTAAACTGTCATGGTCAAAACATATGCAGATTCAATGGTTGTAAAGATGGAGAGGTCTCTCCTGCTATCGCTGCTCCCGGTCAACTGGTAAGTGCTGTTATTGTGAAGTGGAAACGTCTAAGAGCAACAACACCTCAGCTGCGAAGTGGTAGGCCACACAAGCTCACAGAACGAGATTGCAGAGTGCTGAAGCGCGTAGCGGGTAAAAATCATCTGTCTTTGGTTTTAACACTCACTACAGAGTTCCAATTGTCTTTGGAAGCAACGTCAGCACAAGAAGCACAAGAAATGTTAGTTGGGAGCTTCATAAAATTTCCATGGCCGAGCGGCCACACACAAGCCTAAGATCACCACTCTGGAGAGATTTGCACTCTGGCAGGCCGACGGATACATCTAGGTTTGGCAGAAGCAGGGAGAATGCTACTTGCCTGAATGCATAGTGCCAACTGTTTGTTGGAGGAGGAATAATGGTCTGGGGCTGTTTTTCATGGCTATTCCCCTTAGTTCCAGTGAAGGGAAATCTTAACGCTACAGCATACAATGGCATTCTAGACGATTCTGTGCTTCCAACTTTGTGGCAACAGTTCCTTCCCAGAAGAATGGAAGCCGTTATAGCAGCAAAGGGAGGACCAACTCCATATTAATGCCCATGATTTTGGATTGAGATGTTCGAGCAGGTGTCCACATACTTTTGGTCAGGTAGTGTATTTAACAGATTTGTTCCTACAGTGGTTTATTTGAGAACCCAGAATCAGTTATCGATGAGCTGTAAAAAAAAAAAAAACAAGGTGGGAAGACCGGTACAACCTCCCCTGTGGTACATCCTCTCTCCCAGTGAATGACTTCATGAGGAGGAGTGTGTGAGATGGAGAGAGAAAGAAAGAGAGAGTGAGCGAGAGAGAGAGACTGACTCCGCACTAAAATGAGTTAGCTCAGTTAGCTCAGCAGAGACACAGGGGATTGCTGTGGGTGGGAGAATGTGATACAGAGAAATTTTCATGGCACACATCTCCAGCCGAAAGGATAGGCTGTGAGTGTTGAGGCCGTAGTGATAGAGTGGCAGAGCGGATGGTGAGGCAACGGCTCTTCCTGCTTCTGTCGTTTCCTGTGCTGAGGACTGTCCGTTCACCAGGCTCCCCCCTGACCTCCACCCAGTAGAGCTGGAGCCCAGAGATTAGCTCCAACACACTGAGGTGACTCCCCACTGACACTGACACTGGCTCCCTTGCTCTCCACTGCAGACAACCAACCAGCAGCCTGGCTCTGCCATAAGGTCCATCACATGACTCAACACCAACTGTCGTTGCAAGTGGTCTGTGTCCCAGTACAACCCTCCTGTTGTCACAGACAGAGAGTATCTGTCATGTTGTACTCCCTCCCTTCTGTTTCCCCTTGCTATGTGTAATCCTTTGTTTAACCCTCATCGGACACGACAGTTTTCTGTACTTTGTGACACTACATTATCTTTATATGAACGAACAAACATGCTGCTATTTTTTTTGTACAAAAGAGAAGATCCTCCACTCGACCTCATCCTGACTGGCCCTGAGAGGGAGGGAACCCAACACCAAGACAACACACCCGGCTACCACGGCAAAGCACCAGGCTTTAGCTGGCCTGTTGGCCCAGGGCACAACATCACCACGGTAACAGTCTCTTCCTTGGCCTACCTAACCAGAGCCAGGATATCTGTCTCGCTCTCTTTCTCTCTCTCTCACATTAGACTGAAGGGTCAGCCCGGAACCATTACTGATAACTTTGATTAAGTCTCCTTGTTTGAAGCGTAACACTTTCTCTGCGCCCCCCAGCCAAGTCTGTAACACTAAAAGTCACGTGGTAGAGGAACTTAAACAACTGGAAATATACTGGTGGTGAAGCATGAGCTCTTTGAAGCTGCAGCATTCTATTCAAACCAGCCAAATCTATGTCATCAACCCCAGTCATAAAACATTTCCTCTCTCAGAAGTGGCATTTTCCATTGTTGTAAGACGTCATGCTTTGACATGATAGCACAACATATTTTCCTGTCTCAGCCATATTTCTGACACAGAATGTCGGTCTAAATAGCTTGCTTTTTCCAGATGAATTGAACCAATGCCATGTGCAGCTCAGAGGTTTGTCTGTGAGTTCAGTTCTACACGATAGTCCTATAAAGGGGAGCAGACCACTCAACCTCAAAGCTACTCATCTAATCAACCTTGTGTATTTGATTTGATTTGATTTGTATTTTTCAAGAACCCAACGTTTAATTTTCCAAGCAAACTTGATCCTCGTTATGAGACATAATAAGGTGAAGAAAACAACAATTAACACTGAGTGAGGCTTGTGGTAATTGTCTTATTGTAAATCTGTCACTTCCTAAGAGAGTCTGAGGAAAGTTTATTTTAAGGGATCTAAATATGATGTCCACCAATTTATTATACGCTTGACTCTCAGGGCTACGACACTGTATGGCTCTATTCAAATTGAAATTACGCATGGATTAAGGAGGAAATGGAAGGAAGAGGTCAGGTGCTTCTTAACACTATAGTCTTTGTCTCTAAACTGGAGTCTGCAGTCTTAGTCTTTAAGAGCAGTTTATCTCGTTGCCCCTACAGAGGGACCCAGCAGACCCTAGATAATTATAGTGCACTGCCACCACAGACTGTGGTCTGACTGAGAACAACAAAGTGTCGAGAGCTCGCTGAGCTATGCTACGGAGACAATGTCAAAGACTGGGGCTGGATTAGTGAGGCAAGAGCCAGGGATACATGTTTTACCTCTGTTTTGTTATCTTTATACAGAGAGGAAAAGGGTGATACACTGAATTTAACCCGGGTATTTTTTTGATTCCTTCACAGATACCCATGCATAACAGACATGCACTATGTAAGTCCTGGACTCGTCCTCCCAGGCACTGAAGCTGGTGATTTCAAAATGATAGCTCTGCCACACCACTCAGCACAGCCCAAAGTAAATCCAGTTTGCTGCTATTTAAGAACCCAGTAAAAAGCTGCTACTTAACCCCTTCCAAGCCTCTCCTACCCCCTGTCGTCAGGCTCCAGACTGACAGCATGTATATGCAAATCAAAGAGTCTGTCTCGTATACCATCACCAGCTCTCTTCAACGCCTGTCCACAACCCACAACTTAGTACCTACCTCCATCACCCCTCCACCCATCTTTCTATTATTGTGCTCTCTCTCTCTCTCTCTCTCTCTCTCTCTCTCTCTCTCTCTCTCTCTCTCTCTCTCTCTCTCTCTCTCTCTCTCTCTCTCTCTCTCTCTCTCTCTCTCTCTCTCTCTCTCTCTCTCGATCTCGCGCTTGCTCTCTTTCATTCTCAATCTCTCTCCCCCTTGCTCTCTTGCTGTCTTTCTCTCTCTCTCTGTCTATATCTCTCACTCTTGCACTCTTTCTCCCCCTCGCCCCCATGTGCTTTCCCTCTCTCACACACACATTATGTGGGCAGAGTCAAGGTCAATGGCCTGTCACAGTTTTTTAGTCTTCCCTTCAGTCACTGTGATGTAAAATATCTAAACAGCCTCAAACAGCATTCACATTTCCCCCATTTCCCATCCCACATGCTCTGGGAACTTTTTTTTTAGCTTAAACTGCAATGTACTTTGCAGTGTCTTGAATTTCAGTTAAGTCATACCGTCAGTGTTTAAGACCATCAATCTACGCCTCTGGAAATGCTCTACGTTGGACAATTTGTCTTTATAATGCAGAACTGTCAACACCTCACATCTCTGTAAAAGAGACGAAAAGAGACTATCCCCAGCCCTGTCTCTTGCTCCAGGGTCTTAGAGAGGCGAACGGCTGGCCGTGAGTTTGGAACAGGGTGCAGGTTTTGAGAACGGCAGGTTTGTGTTGCTGTAGAGACCAGGTGTGTCCACCTGTCAACCATTCATATCCCCTCAAGGGGAACTGTAGTGGAGCGTCCAGGTATCAGCTTACAGCATTGCTCTCGCTCTGTCTGGGCTGTCTGTAGAGGCACGAATCTCTCAGGTTGGGGAGTGAACTGTGAGCCGGGAGGAAAGCAGAAGATCTATGATCCATGAAATTAAGAGTAAGGGTTTGAGACCGACACAGAAAGGGGTTTCAGAGTGAAAGGTGTAGACTGGAAGGTAGTGGTTGATTGATGACTGGGAATGGGAAACATGCAGGTAGATGAGAGGTAGGAGGAGGGAGGGAGTGGAGCAGAGCGGGTTACAGCAGGGGGAGGGAGCAGAGCGGGAGATACGGTATATGGGTGAAGACAGAGGGATGATGACTATATGGATGTGGGTCAACTGTATTCATGTTAGTTAAGGCTTCATTTTGTAGGGTTTAATCCCAGATTTACGAACGGGATCTTATCTCAGAACTTGAAGGAAAATCATATGTAGATGTCCAATGGAGATTTGCGTGAAACTTTGAGTCGCACGCACGTTTCTCAAGCGACGATTCGACTCACTGTTTCTACTTCATCTTCTTGTTTGGATTATTTACCAAGTGTTGGCTCGCAGGTGTTTATTAAAAGGTCATCTGTGACTATTAAGAATGACCCTGTCCACTTTCAGTCAATGAGTAAAAGGAGGGCAGCAGACAAGTTTAAAGGAAGCTCAGTGTAAACATGACATTTTCCAGGACCACCGCTTCCTGCTTTCCCAGGCGGTTAGGGTGAAGTGTATCTGGAGGGTCACTGAGCGGGTTCTAACACGGGAAGACAGCCTTGGCTGAGGGTCCTTCAAAAGTAGTGCACTTTATAGGGAATGGAGTGCCATTTTGGACACAGTCCAATATGTGTCTGAGCAGCTGGAAAGCGGTGTTTTATTAACTTCTGATCTCTGCTCTCTATTCTCCTCTCTCGCATGCCATCATCCTGCTTCTTTTACACCAAAGTCACGGCATGCTGATGACAGCATTGTTGAGACTCGACGTCCTGTGTGACTCACACCTTAGGGACTCACACCACACCTTAAACACCATGACGACAAACACCACACCTGAAACTCTCTGACGACACACACCACACCTGAAACACCATGAGGCAACAAATATTACAAAGACACAGTTGACAGCATGATGGACTCTTAGGTAAACATCAACCTAATACTGATCTGTGTTCTCACTGTGTGGCGTTGTGACTGATAGGCCAACTCCCTTAGAGGGACGGGCGTTGTCAGAAAAACATGCAAATGTCTGTAGTAAAATGACCTTGTCATATACTGCAGGCAGCTAACGACCAACAGGCTGCTAACTGGGAAACTTACAACTAAAACAAAGACAATGTTGCATTTTATCATAACTAAACTGTAAGATTTCATAGCATTTTTTTAAATGTACTTTTGCAATACATTAAAATGACTCATTGGGAGCTTCAACAGATGCTGGGTATAAACAAATACAGTCAAGTCCACAGATCCACAGGATTCCTACTTCCTTGACATTAACAGAAGAGAAGCTCCATTTTCCCCTGGGCTCATCATCAACAGCTTTTCCCCTCCCTCGTCTCTCTTCAAGTTGTCATGGAGATGTAACCTTCTACCAAACTCTGAGTGATACCTGGGAGTCAGATCATTACAAGAACACAACGATCCTCTAAAAGGATTCATTTGTAATTCAAATCGAAAATGAATTTGTGCCGAGGTGCTTTGCATTGGCTGTGGCTAATGCAGCCGAGTTGATTTCATTTGGGATTTGATTAGTCTGGATGAACGAAAGAGCTGTCATTCTCAGCAGCTGTCTGTTCCACGTTAAGCTATGTCCATATTATTCATCTCTCTATATTCATCACTCCAGCTCACCACGGAGAAGGACATTGCTGGAACATGACGAGGAAGTATCATCATTACTCATCTTTCAGAGACAAACGGAAATAGATGTTTTTCTTTCACTTTATTTGATATACAGAAAGTATGTTTAGCTTCCATTACTTTCACAAGGTCTGATGTTCAACAAGTCAGCACCTGATCCCGGAACAGAGTAGACTGGTAAACTGTCTGCCAGACTGGCCAGTGCCTGAGGATTAAAATGAAGAGCCAACAGTAACAATAATAAGTGTGTGGTTTACTGGAGGTTTCCGGAAGGTTGGATGCATCAGGCGCTTGTCATCTCTTTGTGGCTTTCAGTAGGAGTTTCAGTAGGAGTTTTACATCAAATCAAATTCAGATGGAGAATGAGAGTACTGGAAAATGGGGAACCAATGAGCCTCCTCCATTTAATCTCATTTACATTCATACATCTGCAGACTACTGTGTATGAGAAAGAATTATGGCACAATCTCCCTATCTTTTTAATATCAGTGTTTTTCTCTGAGAGATACGGTCTGTCTCAAAGTCCCACAGCTTGTTATCAGATCACTGTCTTTATTTGAGTATTCCATCTCCTCTTCTGTCTCACTCTCTCTCATTATCTTTCTCTCTCTGTGTCTGTATCTCCCTTTGGATCTCCTTCTCTCTATATTTCTATATTTCTTCAGAACTCTTATTTATCCCTGTTTTCTCCCTCTGATAATAAGACACGCTGTACAGTACGTTTAAACCATGATAATAAGACGCGGTGTACAGTACGTTTAAACCAGGATAATAAGACACGCTGTACAGTACGTTTAAACCAGGATAATAAGACACACTGTACAGTACGTTTAAACCAGGATAATAAGACACACTGTACAGTACGTTTAAACCAGGATAATAAGACACGCTGTACAGTACGTTTAAACCAGGATAATAATACACGCTGTACAGTACGTTTAAACCAGGATAATAAGACACGCTGTACAGTATGTTTAAACCAGGATAATAAGACACGCTGTACAGTATGTTTAAACCATGATAATAAGATGTGGGGTACAGTATGTTTAAACCAGGATAATAAGACACGCTGTACAGTAAGTTTAAACCAGGATAATAAGACACGCTGTACAGTACGTTTAAACCAGGATAATAATAAACGCTGTACAGTACGTTTAAACCAGGATAATAAGACACGCTGTACAGTACGTTTAAACCAGGATAATAAGACACGCTGTACTGTTTAAACCAGGATAATAAGACACGCTTAAACCAGGATAATAATACACGCTGTACAGTACGTTTAAACCAGGATAATAATACACGCTGTACAGTACGTTTAAACCAGGATAATAAGACACGCTGTACAGTACGTTTAAACCAGGATAATAAGACACGCTGTACAGTACGTTTAAACCAGGATAATAAGACACGCTGTACAGTATGTTTAAACCAGGATAATAAGACACGCTGTACAGTACGTTTAAACCAGGATAATAAGACACGCTGTACAGTACGTTTAAACCAGGATAATAAGACACGCTGTACAGTACGTTTAAACCAGGATAATAATACATGCTGTACAGTACGTTTAAACCAGGATAATAAGACACGCTGTACAGTACGTTTAAACCAGGACAATAAGACACGCTGTACAGTATGTTTAAACCAGTATAATAAGACACGCTGTACAGTACGTTTAAACCAGCATAATAAGACACGCTGTACAGTACGTTTAAACCAGGATAATAAGACACGCTGTACAGTACGTTTAAACCAGGATAATAAGACACGCTGTACAGTACGTTTAAACCATGCTAGCTAGAGTGCAGCAGAAGGGGTGGGGAGAAATGAGGCAGCATGTCGGGGGGTTAAGAGTGTGCCGTGTCCCCCCTTCCCCCTCCTCTCCCCCTCTCACTTTTCTTGTGTTTACAGCCTGTCATTGAGGAAGGAGGGAATGAGGGTGTACGGGGGAGGGGGGAAGGAAGAAGTGAGGTGTATGGGGGAAGACAGAGGGATGAAGTGGGGTGTATGGGATGGAAACCCAAAAGTTTGGCCCCATAACAAGTGACCCCCCCCCCCTGCACACACAGCAGCAAGAATTGCACCACAGAAAGAAAGGAAGGTACAGAGAAAGAAAGAGAGGGACAGAGAAAGAGCAGAATAAAGGAAAGCAAACCCAGCTGTAAACTCCACAATGCAGACGAGAGCTTGGCAGGAGCTCAAAGCGGCTCCAAACCACTGCCTCCATTTTCCTTCTGAATTAAAAGGCTCAGTGCTGCAAAGCTGGAGGGAGGGAGGGAGAGAGGGGGGGGGGGAGCGAGGGAGGGAGGGAGGAGGCAGGGAGAGCCCGGGGGTAAAGTGAGAGGAGGGGGGAGGCACGGGGGATTATATATTAATGTGTTTCTTCAGCAGCTTAATCCTCATGATTACACCAAAATAAATATAATTTAGGCCTGTTTTATCTGCTTTGGTTAGAGCAGGCAGGTGCCAGCAAGGTCATGAGGAGAGAACAGAAACAGGGATACCTACTGTTAAATATTTAAAGCTAACACCAAAGTTGTAGATCTCTTGTGTATTTATGTAAAAATGTCTTGTCTTTTTTTCTGTATTAGGCCTAATATAATTCTAAGGCTGCGCAGAAGAACTTTTGAAGATTTGGGGTCCAATGTAGTTCATGACTGGTATGAGACTGTGGGCATTTGTTGAGCTTTTTTAGCTCTGACTCTGACACACAGGCAACAGGCACCCACATCTACTGTACAAGGTCCTCTGTCAGATCTCTCTCTCTCTCTCTCTCTCCTCATCTCTCTGCTAAAGCCATCCATCTCACCAGAAGACAGAAGTATTTTACCTGGTGGTTTAACGCCAGAGTTTAAAGAGCCCCCTGAACAGCATTATGATTTCAGCTGGAGTGTCGCGCTGAAGGCTGGGACACATGTTGAGCTCCGGCCCCTGTAAATCCCCGGAGGTCTCAGTAGGAGATGAACCCCTGGAGGTCTTTGTACATTTTGGGTTTGGGGTTATGTCTCAGTAGGGCAGGGCTATTCAACTGGCGTCCCGTTTATTCATTTAGACTGGCCCTTTGATCAATTCTGAACAACAATAAAAGCTCTGCAAAAAAAAAAATCCCTGCCAAGATCCAACTTTAGTGCCAAAATTACAAGCACTACGGTGGTTGTCTCACTCTCTAGAGTGGTTTCTAGCGATTTTAGCATTTTCTAGCGCCTATGTGGCAAAGTTGATTATTTTATTTTTCTTCTTCATATGAATCTGGCTCTAGTGTTTGAAATGTTTAAGCTACAAAATAGAATAACCCCATTGCTGAAAGTTGGGACTCTCAGAAAGGCGTGCATGCCCCCCCTCTGTTTCCCTCTTTGATACTCATTAGAAAGGGGTGTGACAAAAAAAACCCGCCTAATGACTGAGGGAAATTAATTCAAAGCATACTTCCTTCAGACTGGAATTTGGCATTACCTGATTTGACATATCGTTGTGTTATTTATTGAGACCCTTAGTTTTCAGATTATTTTAAAATGGCCTAATTACTTTCAAGAAGCATTTAAACTGTTGCTTGAATAAAATCATATGTTTTGAATTCTGAACAAGTATTGCTCCTTTTCAATGATGATCACATTTTTGGGTTGCACCTCTACTCAAGTTGGTTGAGCACTTCCTTCCTAATTAGTTTTATCACATTTTAAGAAAGTGCTTTATTGGTGTGTGTAGTTAGCTTTTTTAAAATCCAGTTCTTCAAAAAAAGAATTGCATGTGGAATAGCCCTGAGATGCTCTCGTATGTAGGCTGCAGCCTTGGAGCAAGGGGAGGAGCCAGCAGGTCAGCGAGCTCTGGGCCTGTTTCCCGATAGCGATGATGCATCTTTCCTACAACGGCCGAAGACGTATCATGCATTTCCCAAAACAGCATGCCGTAAGAACATTCGCTAAGTGCGTCGTTGGAGCGTTTGTCCACACTGATAGGATCGAAAGAAAGGCAGCTCTGCTTTCTGGTCAGCTTTCTCCATTCAAATATTACCTTAACATTATAATTATTCCACGATACTGACGACAGATCAGCTCCTAGAGAGATATCACCTAATGTTGCGAAATATTGAGAATGCTTATTCTAATTCTTACCTTATAATAATGCAGTCAATCACATATTATTTTTGCACATCATTGCACACATTACACATCATTAAATATATTGAGGCAAACACTACAGATAGTGTAGCCTACAAATAGAACTCAATTGACTGAAATTACATTTATTTAAGCCTATAGGATTACTGTACAAATGTTTTAATGCAGTCATCTTGGTTTCTTTTTAAGCATATGTTTATCCTTCACTTGTTCAACTACAAAGACATTGGCAAATTTGTATTTGTAGTTAATTTCTTCCAAAGTTATTGCTGGTCACATAAAGACAGACAAATAGCTTGATTATATGTTTCCACAGAACTTATGTCTTTAACGGGCAAAAAAAACCATCTAAGAACACACTTAGCTGTTCTTGGTCTGAGGCAGTTGGTAAATAACGAACGTGTTCAAGTGCAACTAACAATGGTTTTGGGGAAACAGCTTGGAGATTTAATGATGCTCGACTAAGGTTCTCATGATGAACTTAGCCTTAAGATGCTTTTAGGAAACCGGGCCCTGATAGGGTAGTCGGACTGTCTATCAACACCTCACTGTTCCTGACCGCTGTACACCTCTACCTGTTAGAGGGGAGACAGTGAGCCACCAGAGAGATCCCTGTTCCTCCTGACCATCACAGAGTGTAAGGATGGAAAAGGTTACCGACCCTACTCACAGGCCTGACTGTCCCGGACATTCCTTTATTGTACATGACAAGCCACTTCCCTCTCTGCCTATACTGTAGCCTGGAGCACAGCTCCGGTTTCACCAGGGAAAATCTGACTTTGAATCTCCCTATCTCATCAAATCCCTGACACACACCCCATACACACATACACACACAAACACACACACCGAGCCCTCCTACCCACCATGACCAGGAGCTGTTGAACCAAAACCCTGATTGCGGCTGTTCTTTTAATGGTCCTCCTTATTGAAGTCCTTCCAGGACCAGTCAGAATGACAGTATCAGTGTCTCTGTCTCTGCAATAAGGATAGTTGATCCAGTGAGACTGCCAGATCTCCATAGGACCTCCTCATTGACCCTTTTTCTATTGGTCTTTCCAGACCAGGTGGTAGAGGGTATTGGTTTACTAATCTCTGTTGTTATGTCTGTAGGCCAGGGGCATTAGTGGAAACGATCTGGACTTAGCAGTGTGGAGCAGAGGAGGCACATATGTGTTCATCGTGTAGAGGAGCCACATGCAGTGTTAATGGTATAGGCCAGGCACACACAGAACCAATCGGGGCTTAAGAATCTCATCCCATCCATCAACAATGTCATATTTAGTCTGGGCCTGTCTTCCACAGCAGACTGTTCGGGCCTAGGCTGGGTTCTTCTCTTGCTGGGGAGTGTTGTGTGAGCTTATAGGTGTTCAATTAAATTAAAGAGGAAAACAAGACCTGGCAGCTTCTTGCCACAACTGCCATGTAGTTCTCCTACAGCTTTTCAACATCTTTCGACGTCCTCTGCGTTTTCCTGTTGGTCTTGTTTCTGACCCAGGTAGCCTGAGTTGTAGAGGTAGCCTCGGGACACATGATGTGCTCATTAAAGTTACAAACCTCCGATGAGAGTTCGGACCCAGACGGACAGACCAGAACCAGACCTCCAGTGGTACAGCATGGTTTACTGTGTCTCCAGCTCTCTAGTGAAGCAACATGTCTGTGTGTCTCTGTGTCACCTTGAACACAGCCAACTGATTAGTGACTACTGCTCCCAGGAGAAAGTTTACTGCCCAGGAACCCCCCTGCATTCCTTTGTTGCCAATTTCCGGACACAAATTTGAAATGTTTGAAAATCCTCTGTCCCCCATCTCTCTCTCTCTCTCTCTCTCTGCGATTCATCTGTATTAATTGGATTTGTTAATTATCTCCAGTAATAATTGTTAACACCAGAGTGGTATTCTCCTCTCCCTCCTCTCCTATCTGATGCTGCTGTCTAACTGGGTCATTACTGAAAGACAGACTCATATTTAGATCACTCAGGGTCAATAGATCACTCGGGGACAATAGATCACTCAGGGACAACTCTCAAGATTCTTCTCTTATAGCAGGTCTGACTAAAACCTTAGAGACAGAGACAGGGTGTAAATGCGTACATTTGGGCAACAGACACATGTAGTTTTAATTACCCCCCACGCTCCGTCTCGACTCAGACAACCCCCCTCCACCCCATCTCTCTCTCCCCCCTAACCCAGGCAACCCTTCTCCACCCCATCTCCCTCTCCCCCCTAACCCAGGCAACCCCCCTCCACCCCATCTCCCTCTCCCCTCAACCCTCCCAGCCTCCAGCATCACATGGGGAGGGGATTATTATGGTCTGTATTTAGCAGTCAGCAGCAGCAGGAAACAGACTGATATGATATTCCACAACAATAGCCCAGTAATCACATCTACTCTGCTCCCATGTCTCAGTTTGTTCCTCTCATCATAAAGTCAAGAGTTGTTTTTCAGCCCTTGTGGGCAATTTGTTCTGCTAGCAGCCAGACACTGCAACACAATCACCAATCAGCTTGTCTCCTCTAATAAGCACTTATCCTGCGTCAGTAAGAAGACTGGCCTTTGTTTATGTGATTGTGTTTCAGGGGGAGGCCACTGGGGAAGATGTTACACTGTTACATATGGAGGTGGGGAGGTACTCAGGAGCATCTTGTTCTTTGTAATGAAGAGAGGAACTAGGCACCACAATGTAGAGTTTCTATAGAAACAGCAAGATAATAAAAGTTGATTCAATACACAGTGAATAACTCTGGACTGCTGTAACAAAGAGAGGTTTACTTAGAGTACATTAAAATACACTGGAGGATAACTGCTCTTCAAGCAGTTGAAGATGACATGTTGTCACTTGTCCAAACTCCCATCAACTATGTGGGACCACACAACTTGTCATGAGAGGGAAGCAACCACAGTAATTATTGACAACATGTACCACCTGTTTCCATTCTGCATGGTTGAAACACTCTTTAAGCCCAAAGAAGCATGCTGTTGATCTTCAAAGAATACAGAGAAGCAGTACTCACACGCACACAGAGAAACTGGAAGTGTCTTGCAGGCAGGCAAAGAGAAAGGCAACCAGGCGGTAGGCAGGCAGACAGGCAGGGAGACAGACAGGCAGGGAGACAGACAGGCAGGGGGACAGACAGGCAGGGGAACAGACAGGCAGGGAGACAGGCAGACAGGGGGACAGACAGGCAGGCGGGCAGAGAGGCAGGCAGACAAGCACAGGCAGGTAGGGAGACAGACAGACAGACAGGCAGGATCTACAGTATAGTAGAGAGAAACTGTGAGCAATGACTTTATAATGTAACTACATCACAGGGAAGAGGTTTCTATGTATTCTGCAGCCATAACCATTTTTCCAGACAGGCAGAACATGCAACGTCTGTAGAATTAGTCATCTATGGCAGGTCAATTGTTAATTTGTCTGTCCTCTATTGATGAAAAAGTCCAATTAGATTGTATTTGTCACATTTCACAGACCTTACTGTGAAATGCTTACTTACAAGCCCTTATTAACCAACTGTTCTGTTGTTTTTTTTACCAACAATGCAGTTTTGAGAAAAATATTTACGAAGTCAACTAAAGTTAAAAATAAAAGAGCAACAATAAAAAAGCAATAACCAGGTTATATACAGGGTGTACCGG